>NC_053389.1:498673016-499273016 GCF_905171765.1 Bufo bufo
TGCACCTATAAGACAATAGGGGCATATCCTAGTGATTTGCCCCCATTGTCTGTGATGAGACAACCCCTTTAAAGACAATGAAGCAAATATAGAACTACTCATTAAAAATACAGCTGTATAGAACATAGGGTGGGGGCACTTATTACTTGTACACGAGTTGAAATATACATCAGGAGAACACTTACCTACGACCACATTCTGAGTGTTTCGCAACATTTTTTAATATTAAGGCAGCTGTTAAACGGATGTGTTTTGTGATTGGTCCCTCTTTTTCATCCTTTACACAAATGAAAGAAAAACACACTTTAAATACACATTATATTGTAGAGAAATTGACCCTCCAGTGTGACTAGGGTATAACCATACTGTATGTGAATGCCCACAGCCTAACAGGTCCACTTGTCACACCAAACTATTTGTAATATAAAAAATTACCTTTATTCATTACTACATTAAAGGATAACTGTCATATTTTTATTATTTTTTTTTGCTAAACTGTAGGGCAAGTGATAGGTAACAATTTTGCAATAGACTTTATTTAGCCAAAACGTTTATTTTTGGTAGAAAAGCAGCACTCTTCAAAAGAGCGTTGCTAAGGGCCTTCCATCTCCGATTAGAAAAGACTGGCTGTGAAGCCAGACGCTATGTTTCTGCCTCGTGCTTCCCTGGGAGACAAAAGGCTGGGCACAGGAGTCTTAGGAGTTAAAATGACATTTATATTCCCCCTTTCTATGCAATCTAATGCTCCGTTACATTCACTGTCCTGCGATCCCTGTGATAATAATTCATTAAGCAGCCGCCGTAAGTAGAAGCACTGTGCGCAGTGAGACGGCGGCTGCTTCATGAATTATTATCACAGGGATCGCAGGTCAGTGAATGTAACGGAGCATTAGATTGCATAGAAAGGGGGAATATAAATGTCATTTTAACTCCTAAGACTCCTGTGCCCAGCCTTTTGTCTCCCAGGGAAGCACGAGGCAGAAACACAGCGTCTGGCTGCACAGCCAGTCTTTTCTAATAGACGGATGGCCCTTAGCAACGCTCTTTTGAAGAGTGCTGCTAAGGGCCATTTCAGCCCCAGTTTTCTACCAAAAATAAACGTTTTGGCTAAGTAAAGTCTATTGCAAAATTGTTAACCATCACTTGCCCTACACTTTAGCAAAAAATAAATAAAAATATGACAGTTATCCTTTAAGATACGAAAATCAAAATTTTAAAATAAATCAATCAATGGGAGATAGACTTCGAAAGACAATCAAAACTGCTGGTGATGTGATGGTTATAATTTTGGAGATGTATATCTATGTATCAGTACTGTTGTAATAAACTCCTCAAAGGCAGCAGTAGATGTGAGAACTGGCAGTATGATAACAGAAGATCAGTTTGAGATTTGTTCATCTCATCCAAAGAGGAGGTATCATAACATAGAAGCAGCACAATTGTTGGTACATTGGAACCTAAAGGTGTCCACTGCTAAGCCAGTTCTCACATCTACTGCTGCCTCTGAGGAGTTTATTACAACAGTACTGATACATATAAGCATATAGATATACATCTCAAATAATTTTAACAGTCACGTCAGCAGTTTTAATTGTCTATCAAAGTCTATCTCCCATTGATTTATTTTCAGATTTTGATTTTCATATCTTAAATGTAGTAATAAATATAGGTCAGATTTTATTACTGCAAGTAGTTTGGTGTGACAAGTGGACCTATTAGCCTGTGGGTATACACATTTGTGTTAAATAAACAGAATCACAAACTATTTAGAGTAGCCATCACCAGGGCAAACAAATTATTTAGCAATAGCTTACTTCTTATACCGTAGCTTGCCTTACATAACAAGCCGCCTGCCCCAACATTAAAATGGACATTAGGAGATGGTATGCTGGACATTGGGCTGCCTAGGAAGCTTTGCCCTGATTGCCAGTTTTAAACTTTGGGCTCTATACTTTAAAGGGGTTGTCTCACTTCAGTAAAATTGCATTTATTATGTAGAGATAGTTCATACAAAGCACTTACTAATATTACCCATACTGCCTCCTTTGCTGGCTGGATTCATTTTCTCATCACATTATACACTGCTCATCTTCATGGTTACAACCACCCTGTAATCCGGCAGCAATGATTGATCGTGCTTGCACACTGTAGGAAAAAAATGGCAGACTCTCTGGTGGCCAGGGGTGCGGACTGTGGGAGCTGTTTTATTTTTTATATATTTTTTTTTGTATGCAAGCACAGCTAGCCTGCTGGATTGCAAGGTGGTCGTAACCATGGAAACAAACAGTGTATAATGTGATGAAAAAAATCAATGAAGCCAGCAAAGGAGGCAATATTGATAATAACAATACATTAGTAAGTGCCCTGTATTACCTTTCTCTACATGATAAATGCCACTCGCTGGAGTGACAAAACCCCTTTAACGCTAGTTCAGATGTGGCAGATTCTGTACCACTGCAAATTACAGTACATTAGATGTGATAGATGTGGAGGGGCTTCTGAAAATACCATCCACATTTAGTGGAAAAACAAGCATACTGCTGAATTTTCCATCTCAGTATGCTGAAGATTTCAGCTATATATAATGTATAACAGTGAAATATGCCATGAATCCATAGCAAAATCAGCATACTTGGATTTGCAGCGAGATCCTCTGCAGAAACTTTCTGCTATATGTGGCCTAGCCTTTAATCGTTACAGGCCTGAAGTGTTCAGCCGATTTAGTGATCTCATGACAATTATTCCAGATCAGTTTTATCACAAGGACACTGATCACAGAAAACAGAACTGGAAGCACTGAGGTCACCAAATCAGAGCATTTGAAGCTTTAATGGCTCATTTAGGCTACTTTCACACTTGCAGCAGAGTGATCCAAGCAAGCAGTTCCGTCGCCGGAACTGCCTGCTGAATCCGGCAAAACGTATGCCAACTGATGGCATTTGTAAGACTGATCAGGATCCTGATCAGTCTGAAAAATGCCTGGTCAAAAAAATGCATTGAAATGCCAGATCCGTCTTTCTGGTGTCATCTGGAAAAACTGATCCGGCATTTATTTTTTTCACCTTTTTTCGGTCTGAGCATGCTGATCCGGCATTCAGACAAGTCTTCAGTTTTTTTTTGGCCAGAGAAAAAACCGTAGCATGCTGCGGTTTTATCTTTTGCCTGATTAGTCAAAGAGACTGAACTGAAGACATCCTGAACGGATTTCTCTCCATTCAGAATGCATTAGGATAAAACTGATCAGTTCTTTTCCGGTATAGAGCCCCTAGGACGGAACTCTGTGCCGGAAAAGAAAAACGCAATTGTGAAAGTACCTTTAGACTGTGAAATATTTTAGGTAAACTCATGGTTCAACCAGCAGACATCCTTTAAGACTACCATTGAACTTACTGTAGAGTCTCTAAAAACCAGGTTCCTTGATCCCCGCCTCAGTGCCATGAGGGCAGCACTGGGATGGTTCACAATCGCTTTCTGAGCTCGAGGGTTGGGTGTCCCTGAAGAGGGTTGTCTATGGGAAAGAAAAATTCATGTTAGAATGTCAGTTTACAGTGAATTTATGTTGAACATGTGCACAACAACTCAGCTAACCATTGTGATTGTATTTCCCAGACTGTCTACAAGTCAGCTCTAATAACTATTTGGGAAGCTCCACCTGTCACTAACATTGGCTAGTGCTTATTATCATCATCACTATAAGCTTTTCAAATTTTAAGTGTAAAAAAACCCTCAGCTGACAATTCTTGACTTATTTGTGACAAAGGGCACTTGACTTATGAATGCATATATTAGTCCCATCATGACAATCCCTTTCTATACTGAAGCCAGGACAGCTGATGGCAGCAGCTGCAAGTCCATAAACCTCAGTAATCAACTGTCAGCAACAGTGGAAGTCCCAGTCAACAATGCATTTCCCGCACAGTTAGCACATACCCCCAATGGACCCAATCTATTGTTTGTAATTAACTGCTTTGCTAATTAACCAATGACTCCGAATTTTAAAGAGGTTTTCCAGAATTTTCATACTGATGATGGAATGGTATCTCCGGATTAAGTATGTGATTGTTATGAGTTATGTGTATTCAGGTACTATCCTATATCCCTGGATAAAGTGTTCTATTTTCATGACTCATGTATTCAGCTTTTCTATATGTACCCAGCTATTTATGTATTCAGCTACTATCTTGATATGTACTTAGCTATTACAAACCCCCTGAGGAACCCTTAAAGGAGAAAACGCGTCAGGTTTTATTATATCAATTAACTATGACTAAGGGCTAGGTACATTGTTACTTGTTTTCCCATTTGTACTAATTCCTCCATTTACTCCCCTTTATGGGGACTTGTCTCTACCTAGGGCTAATTTAGGGTCAGACAGGGCAGGCACGAGCATAGGGAGAGTTCCTTTATCTCCCCTGTCTCTGGTAATTTGTCTGGACCTCTAAATCTTGTCCCCGTCACTCCCCTAACCAATTGCATCTTTATCCTGATATCAACACATTCCACTATTGGGTGTTTTTAGTGGATGCCACACGCCCATTTGTTTGTGGGCTATATTATTGCCCTTGTGTATTTTTTGTTCGTCCAAAATTATAGGGCGTTCTTTTATCTGATGTAGATTAAAAGTTAAGTCTTAAGGGTCCTTAATTTTCCTTGAGTTATGTTTATACTTTCATTATAAGGATACCAGAACTATCTTTTTCTTTATCTGTACCCAGTGATTTGTTTTCATACCGATGACCTATCCTCAGTGTAGGTCATCAATATGAGATCTGTGGGGGTCCGAATCCCCCTGGTCGATCGTCTGTTTGAAGATGCTACAGTGCTCCAGTGAGGGCCAAGGCCTCCTCATAGCTTACAAAGCTCCAAAATGGGACTGAGCTGAGTCTAGACCATGTGTCCGATGAACGTGATGTCACATGGCCTAGGAAGAGGCCTAAGTGCTTACTGAATGTCACAGCCTCTTCATACAGCTCATCGGAAGGAGTGCAGAGAATCATTCCCCCGTCAATCTCCTATTGATGACCTATTCTGAGAGGAATCCTAGAAAACCCCTTTAAAATTTGTAGTGTACATCAAGCAATTCCATTTCAGTACCAAACAAAAAAAATAAAATAAAAATCACTGTCAATTGGCAGTAAATAGTCTTTACAGTCTATCAAAAAAACTCTAGTACAAGGGCAACTTAAAGTAGGGTAGAAAATGACACATTTAGAGCACACAGACAGCAAACAATGATCTTAAAGGACCTTGAAAAACAAGGGGGGGGGGGGGGGGGGACTGAAAAAAAGGCAGTTTTCG
Source organism: Bufo bufo (assembly GCF_905171765.1). NCBI lineage: Eukaryota > Metazoa > Chordata > Amphibia > Anura > Bufonidae > Bufo > Bufo bufo. Next base: position 498,678,315 of record NC_053389.1, read on the forward strand.
CACATATCCTGCAGTAAGAGAAATGCCTCCTTCCTCTCAGCTCCTCCATCTGGCTGCCACTGTTACCACATTTACTTTATACTATTGGTAGTTAGAAAATTACTTTCAACAATCTGGCCACACTCACTGTGTAGACAAAAATTACCCACACTAAACCCAGTCTCCCTCATCCTAAACTTCCTGAATCCCATGCACTAGAATCAGTTAGGGTTGAGACAGGGGTGGGAAGACATGGCTGCAGCCTGAGAGAAGAAAACATTTATTTTCTATATTATTTTTCACGGTCTGAAAATGTGATGTCAGTCAAAACAAGAAAATAATCTCCTTATGTGAAGGTTTTGTTGGTTGTTTGTGTTTGGATTGAGAGGCATGCTTACTCAGTGAACAATTTCAACATGCACAACCATTTTAAGAATAATCACACACTGAGCATTCACGACTTATTAGAATGATCAAACTGGTGTAAAGGAAAACTGGTTTAGTTGCCCATCACAAACAGATTCTCTACCTTTCAATTTCCAAAGCTCTGAAAAACAAAAGGTGGATTAGTTGTATGGACATCCAAGTCATTTTTCCTTTACATCGGTTTTGATAATTCTACCCCATTGCTCTTACTTATTGGAAGATTTTTGATTTCCGGCTTGGGACTGCTCTTCTTGTTTCAATCCGGCAAGGAGAGCCTCTCTTGAGCAATGTTTGTCCTGTAAACACACAAATAGTATAGGTCTATACAGACTAAACTAAAAATAAACTACACCTAATTCAAGTAGATAAGAAAAAGTGTTTCTGTATAAACTAACTTTATATGTTAGGCTACTTTCACACGAGCGTTCGGAGCGGATCCGTCTGATGTTTCATCAGACGGATCCGCTCCGATAATGCAGACGTTCGCATCCGTTCAGAACGGATCCGTCTGCATTAAAACTTAGAAAATTTTCTAAGTATGAAAGTAGCCTGAGCGGATCCGTTCAGACTTTACATTGTAAGTCAATGGGGAACGGATCCGCTTGAAGATTGAGCCATGTGGTGTCATCTTCAAGCGGATCCGTCCCCATTGACTTACATTGTAAGTCTGGACGGATCCGCTCGCCTCCGCACGGCCAGCAGCGTTCAGGTGTCCGCTCACTGAGCGGAGCGGAGGCTGAGCGCTGGCAGGCGGATGCATTCTCAGCGGATCCGCCTCCACTGAGAATGCATTAGGGCCAGACGGATGCGTTCGGGGCCGCTCGTGAGCCCCTTCAAACGGAGCGCACGAGCGGACACCCGAACGCTAGTGTGAAAGTAGCCTTAAGATAAAAGTCCAGACAAAAAAATAAAAAAATACTTAAATAGCACCTGTCAGAAGGATGAACCCTATTAAACCAGGCATGCTGCTGATTAAAATGTCTTGAGAAAAACAGCTGCAGTGTTCCTGAGAAAACAGTTTTATTCTTTATCCAATTGAGTGCTTCAGTGCACGGTCAGCACTGGAAAGTTAAGGTGCACCAAGGTGCTAGGCCCTGCCCCTCGGTGCACCGAAGTACTCATTTGCATGGAGAATAAAAGCCTTTTTCTTGGGAACACCTCAACACATTTTGCAAAATCAACCCTACTCGTCAGTACACCTAGTTGACCGAGATAATTAAAAATCATGGGCAAGCCCTCCAATACCTTTAGAACATAATTTTTTATTGATTACTCACCCTTTTTGCTTCCAGTATTCCTGCTGCTGCTCGTTTACAGACTGCAGCAGTACCCCTTGCAGCCAACCACTGTGCTCAGCAGTTTAATGCTTGGAAACGAGCAGCGACAGGAAGTCTGGATCAGTGCTGGAGAAAGGGGTGAGTATAATAAATTATAAAGTATAATATTTTTTACTTTGGGCTATTGGAGGGCTTGTCTGAGATTTTTAATTATATCAGACAACCCCTTGAATAGGGTTGATCCTGCTGACAGGTGCTCTTTAAGCAGGGCAAAACATGGCACATTCTTAGCTAGTGTTCTTGGTTTACGTTCTGCAAACATCTGGACTGGGTAAAAACAATACAGATCACACCATAAAAACCTCTATATAGGTAAATGGGTCAGTCACTGGTATGTATACGACAGCATCTTCCTTTTAAGGCCCGTTCATATACCTGTGTTTTGTCCACCTCCCATTGTTTTCAATGGCAGGCCATGACTATGCCAAGTAGGGGCAAGTCCCTTCTTGGTGCAGTGACCCGACAGATGCCACTGGAATCAGTTTACCTCCATTCAATGGGGCTGAACCATGAGTGGGTCAGCAGCATTCAAAGTAGAAAAAACTGTGAATTTTGCAGAGGCAAAATCTGGCATGTGAAGATAGCCTTCTCAGAGTTATTCCAGAGTGCCACCTATTTAACAGTAAGACACCCAGTCATGCAGAGGAGAGGGCACTTTTTCATCTGCTGTCTTGGTCATTACATAAACAATGCCCAATGCAATGATTTAGCGCTGCCATACAGTAACTTACCTGTAAGTGAGTAATAAAAGAAAACCTCTGCCTCTGAAAGGGTTCACAGCCTTCCCATAGGCACTGCCCAGGATACGCATCTTTACCGCCATGCTCTGTTGCTGCATGGTAGAACACTTGGGACGGAGTTTCAAACCACCTTAACAAAAAAATAATAAAAAAAAGGTAAAGACCACTGTAAATATATTTTAATTTTTTTTTAGCTAAACCCTAAAAACATGAATACAATACATGTTTATCCACTAGCGGAGAGGAAGACAAAATGCTTGCAGAAACCTAGTTTCTCCCAGTGTCTGAATTCTGTGTGTCCGCCCCTACACATGAGATTGGCACAGGAGCCGCCAACATTGAACATGTGTATGGGCAGCTTCAATGAACATGTGCCTCATTTCAGCAGCCACTTACCTCTTGCAGGACTGCCACAGGCACATGAAGTTTTGTCCTGGTTTCTTTGCTTGTTCTGCAGGGTGACCTGTTGTCATAGTTGGGGGCTGAGAACCAACTAAGTGGCCTTGAATTTGTAATGCTGGTAGTGCTGTTACCGGCGTAGTCTGAGGATTGGAAAATATTAACACTGGTGTCAAGTAATTATCCTTTTTATTACATCTGTCTATGGCATAAAACACACCTAATGCATTTCCTGAGCAGAAACGCTTGCCAGAGGTAATCACTTCTGGTACAAAATCACTTGTAGACCATTATGTGACATTCAGTATGTTAGCTGCTTCCGATTACACAGCAATGGACACAAAACCTCCTATTTCAACTACTGCAACTGTTCCACTTACACTAGGCTTGTACAATGGTTTTTTTTTTTGTTTTTTTTAATACTTTTTAGCATTCCTCATTGATACTTCATACTATTTTGCAGTACTAGTTACCATTTTCTAAATGACAAGCACCAGATAACAGCTGCCATCCATCTGTGCTACCAAAATGCTGTGTGAAGGTTTATTGTACCAAACACAAGGCTACAATCATGGTTTCGGCTTTGTACTTGCCTTCCAAGATAACCTGATGGTGACCTCTGCATTTGGCATCATTGAGGCTCCAGTACGGCAAATCTATCACTGTACAATAGTAACACCGGGTTTCTAGAGAACATCACAGCTTTCTTATACAGGAGATCACTTTTTGTAATACAGTGATCCCTCAGGATAAAATATTTTCAGCATAAAATGGTGTTTTCTGAACCATCATAAGTTGAAACCAGACTCAATATACAATGTCTCAGACTCATCCAACCAATCAAGGTCACTTCTCTCGTGAAATAGCTGGATTAGTTACTAGTCAGCTATTCCTGACTGTTAGGCCTCTTTCAGATGGGCGTTGCGGAAAAAGGTGCGGGTGCGTTGCAGGAACACGCGCGATTTTTCCACGCGAGTGCAAAACATTGTAATGCGTTTTGCACTCGCGTGAGAAAAATCGCGCATGTTTGGTACCCAAACCTCTTCACAGAAGTTCGGGCTTGGGATCGGTGTTCTGTAGATTGTATTATTTTCCCTTAGGGAAAATAATAGCATTCTGAATACAGAATCATTGTAAAATAGCGCTGGAGGGGTTAAAAAAATAAAATAAAATTATTTAACTCACCTTAGTCCACTTGATCGCGCTGCCGGCATCTCCTTCTTTGCGGATTGTAGGAACAGGACCTGTGGTGATGTCATTCAGGTAGTCACATGGTCCATTACCATGGTAAAAGATCATGTGATGACCGGAGTGACGTCACCACAGGTCCTGTTCCTCCACACAGCTAGGATGAAGACAGAAGGAGATGCCGGCTGCGCGAGCAAGTGGATTAAGGCGAGTTAATTTTTTTTTTTATTATAACCCCTCCAGCACCATTTTACTATGCATTCTGTATTCAGAATGCTATTATTTTCCCTTATAACCATGTTATAAGGGAAAATAATAATGATCGGGTCTCCATCCCGATCGTCTCCAAGCAACCGTGCGTGAAAATTGCACCGCATCCGCACTTGCTTGCGGATGCTTGCGATTTTCACACAACCCCATTCACTTCTATGGGGCCTGCGTTGCGTGAAAAACGCAGAATACAGAGCATGCTGCAATTTTCACGCAACGCACAAGTGATGCGTGAAAATCACCGCTCATGTGAACAACCCCATAGAAATGAATGGGTCTGTATTCAGTGCGGGTGCAAAGCGTTCAAATCACGCATCGCATCCGCGCGGAATACTCGCCCGTGTGAAAGGGGCCTTATATGTAAGGACTTGTTTTATCTGTCTTAATTATCTGCTTATTTTTCTTAAATCTTCATTTTTTTCTCATCTTGAATGAAATTTTTGGGCTTTGGAACCAATTACTCAACTTACAATGGTTTCAAAATACAATGGTCATCCTGAAACCAATTAATATTGTAACTTGAGGGACCACTGTATCTGTTCTCAAACAGAAAACGTGCGCAGAGCATTATTACAAAAGGCAAGCGTTTTAGTTCAGTTATCTGTTTCTGTATGTGCATCCATTAGGTTCTGATCAGTAGACATGGACAATATCTTCCTTAAAAGCTCAGTGGTGGTGCATTGCACTATAAATCCTTTTCAGTGGGAACGCCACTCCGAAATTATGCAAAGTGCAACTTCATCCATTTTTAGAATGCTTGTCACTTCACAGATTTGTGTAGGTAAGGGTAAAAACACTCAAAAAGATCTTCTGACATGTCAGAGGAATTGAAGTGTGATCAGACTACAGAACCTTACCAAAGCTGCGTGATAGGTCTTTGTCAGGGATCCGGGGGGCAGTATTTCTATTATGGAGAGGAAGCTTATAGGCCGTGCAAGGCTCCTCTAAGAAAAAGGTACACACATTTGCAAATTACTTCTCTCTCCAAAAAAATAAATGTACTTATAGTATTACTATCAGGTGGCAAAAGAGGCTCAGCTTTTTTCTTCTTTTTTGGAAAGAGATAGTTTGGGTGCTACTGGGAAGTGTAACATGTCAGGTCGGGAGTGGTGACAAGTCCTTTTCAAGAGGTAGAACTGTAGTTAGATAGTTCACTCATAAGAGGCACTGCCTACCTCAGTATAGAGCATCTCCAATATGGACATCAGTAGAAGGTACATTTGTATGTCATTGACGGTAAAAACAACCAGACAATATGAGCTACAAATTTAGGAGGTCATTTATGAAATCAGATATTTTAGTTTTGTTGTATAAAAAAGTCACAAGGCAATTGCAACAGTTCGTGATCCTCACCACTTTTCACAATGTTCCATGATTAAGAGCTAAAAGGTGAGATTAGACCTGGATTACAGTATGGCTCATTTACTATGTGCGACTTTTGCAAAAGTCGCAACCCATACTAGGCAACAGCCCTGGTCTACTTTTACACCTAAAGGTGTAAACTGCATTACACTTACGCCACATATATTAAGATGCATTAGTTAATAAATAATAAAGCAAATCCAGACTTAAAACTGACATAAAAAGAACTTTGCCGTCATTAATCTCCAGGATTAGCAGTATGTTAGCATCATACAATCAGCTGTTATCACTGGGGAAAATCTGCCAGCTTTAATTCATTTCTCTTACATCACTGATCAATGTAAATTAAGCAACACATGGCCTCTATTGAAATCAATTGATTTAAGGTGATTGTGCAAGAATGGGAAGTGGGGGGGGGGGGGGGGGGCTTGGAGTTTAGGCAAATCCCCTATTCTGCCAGACCTGCAAAGGAAAGATGCCTGACCTGCTTCCCAGCGCATGTTCATTGCTCCTTCTCCTCCAGCGATGTCAACCGCCGATTTTGCAGTGGCGGTGTCCGGTTCACCTTGCATGCTGATAAATGGTCACTTGACATAAGCGGACACCACCGCTGCCAGTCATTGGCTGTGGCAATGTCAATCCGGATGTTGACATCGATGGAGCTCAGAGGAGCATCGCAGGCCTGCAGGAGGAGCAGGGAGTTGGCGCTGGGAAGCAGGTCTGGCAGAATAGGGGGGGGGGGGGGGGGGGGGAACTAAACCTCCCCCTTCTTGCACAATCCCTTTAAAGAGGTCGGTCATAATCATTATTTCTACAAACATGTTGGAAATATTGTTACTAGCACATCAGAACCAAAACCACCCTCTAAGAAGCAACACCCCCTTGTTTAATAAAGTCTTCACCACTGCAAACACTCCAGTCCTATAAATCAGTGTTTCCCAACCAGTGTGCCTCCAGCTGTTGCAAAACTACAACTCCCAGCATGCCCGAACAGCCTTTGGCTGTGCGGGCATGCTGGGAGTTGTAGTTTTGCAACAGCTGGAGGAACACTGGTTGGGAAACACTGCTATAAATGACCGCTAATGGAGGGCCATGGTAACCAGACCAATCCATCAGTGGTCACTATTGAATAACACTGCACACAGCATGGGAAACATAGTGCCATGTGCAGTGTTCTCCAATAGAGGTAGTACTGGAGAGGAGACTAAACAATAGGATGGAGGATCTCAGAGAAGGACAAGATGTGCCAATACAGTAGTATATTAGTGGCTTATAGTATTCCAGCACCAATGAAAAAAAAAGAAAATGCATCCCATCCCTTTAACATACTGCATGGGCACAATGGTTCCTCCAGAGGGAGATCAGCCTCTATGACATCAAGCTACCAACAGTGGTTATGGAAAAGAAACAACCACAGCCTGAGGAGGAATAGCAAGGAGTGACTGCTAGCACGCCGATCATGGCTGTCAGCCTAGTGTTAAAGGGCTTTTTCAAGATTTTGATATTGATGACCTATCCTCATGATACATCAATCAGATCGGCAGGAGTGCGACACCTGGCATCCCTCTGATCAGCTGTTTGGAGAAACTACGATGCACCGATGAGCACCGCACCCTCTTCCTAGGCCAGTGACGTCACATTCAGTCAGTCACAAAGCTCAGGCATGGCTCTGCCAACAGATGGCGTTGTGCTCACGAAACGGCTGATCCTGGGTGTCAGACCCCCACCAATCTGGTATGGATGACCTATCCTGAGGAAGAAAGCGTAAAGTGAAAGCAGCACCAATCTACCCTCTAGACTCCCTCAGGAACCATGGATCTGTGGCGATCGCTCCATAGTCTAAATAATCGACGGCAGCATATCCTTAAAGGGTTCTTTATTCAAACTGGGTCCATAAAAATGTACAAAAAGTGCCAAAAATAGTGCAACGTTTCGACTACATTGTACGAGAGACTGCAATGTAGTCGAAATGTTGCACGCTCTTTGGCACTTTTTGTGCACTTTTATGGACCCAGTTTAAATAAAGAACCCTTTAAGGGTCCATTCACACGTCTGCAATTTTTTCCCGGATCCGTTTTGGATTTTGCGGACCCATTCATTTTCAATGATGCCGGAATGGATGTTATGTGCCGTCTGCATCTGCAATTTCATTCCCGAAGAATGAACTGCAACTGCAGACAAGAAAAGGCATTTTCTATTCTAGTGCCGGTGATGTGCGGTCCACTAAATGCGAAATGCACATTGCCGGTGTCAGTGTTTTGCGGATCCGCAAAACACTTACGGACATGTGAATGGACCCTCAGGATATGCTGCCAATGATTCTGTTTGGACTATCCCGAGGAAGGGTCATCAATATCAGAATCTCTGAAAACCCCGTTAACAATGCACTGAGTTGTGCTGCTTTAGTCTTGTGTGAAACGAAGTACAATGTAACTGCCAAAACCCCTCATGATTTATTTGTGCTCCACTTTATCAGGTACAAAAGGCTGATCATGCTTGTGATAGAAGTAGCTGTGGGAACAATTGCTGGAACCGCTTCTTAAAACAGACCTGTGACAAAACTGTGGTTGTGAAGGTATGTACACATATACAATAGTGGCATGGCAGAAAGTAAAAGACAAAAAAAAAAAAGAAAGACACACACACAACTTTTTCCTGATGTAGCGGTGCTCTGCATTCGGCTGTAACACTGTGTGAACATTGCATATAGCCTTACAACCACAAACAGATTGGCAGGCTCTCTCTATAGAAGATATAGGCTGTCTCTATAGAAAAGATGGTTATAGGGGTTGTACAGGATCCAAAAACAGACCACTTCCACACAAAAAGTAAATAAGACATCTGTCCACTACTAGTGGGTGGCATTGCGTCTCAGCTTCCTCAAAGGGGTTGTATCATCATGCCGTTACTAGGCGAGAAGGCACTAAACCCCGACCACTAGGTGGCTGGGAAACGGCAGAGCAGGCCAGCATTCCACTCTTTGGGTAGCTCCCATTGCAGTGCATGTGAGCTACGGAAACAGTGTAGAGCTACTGAAATAGAGAACTGGCCAGCTCCTCAGTTTTCCAGCCTCCTGGTGGTTTGGGGCTTAGTCCCATCGCTCTTTAGTAATGGATGACACAACCCCTTTAAATAGCCATTCAGCACACCATGGACCGGGGTGGTGCTGTAGAGAGCAGACACGTTTTTTCTTATTCTGTACAACCTGTTTTCGTTAGTATTGTTCCTTTATTGTGGCAGTGAGCGTCCTGCTGATGGTGACTGATCGCCAGTGTTGTAGGGCCCCAGCTCTCTAGAATAGCCAACAGTGTACAATGATGCAAGAGTTCAATCCCTGGGACCCTCACCAATCAGAAGAAAGAACGACTACAGTTCACCCAGGAACAACAATATACATACAAGTGCCATAACCCAATATATGCCCCAACCAGGGATCCTTCTACTACTCAAAGAGTAAATAACCAGTATAAGCCTATGGTATACACCATAATATGAAACCTACAAATAACTACCAGACCGCTTATGAATGTCATTTTATTACATGATTACAAATATCACACAAACATGATTTAGGCTACTTTCACACTTGCATTCAGTGCGGGTCTGTCTGATGTCTGCTCAGACGGATCCGCTCCTATAATGCAGACGTTTGGATCCATTCAGAACGGATCCGTCTGCATTATAGTTTAGAAAAAATTCTAAGTGTGAAAGTAGTTCAGACGGATCCGTCCAGACTTTACATTGAAAGTCAATGGGGGACGGATCCGTTTGAAAATTGAGCCATATTGTGTCATCTTCAAACGGATCCGTCCCCATTGACTTACATTGTAAGTCTGGACGGATCAGTTTGCTTCCGCACGGCCAGGCGGACACCCGAACGCTGGAAGCAGCGTTCGGGTGTCCGCCTGCTGAGCGGAGGCTGAACGCTGCCAGTCTGAGGCATTCTGAGCGGATCCGCATCACTCAGAATGCATTAGGGCTGGACGGATGCGTTCGGGGCCACTTGTGAGCCCATTCAAACGGAGCTCACAAGCGGAGCCCCGAACGCTAGTGTGAAAGTAGCCTAAAAGAACATTAGTGCAATGAAAAAGCGAATAAAGAAATAGATAATTATAAATGAAATGACAATACTGGTAAGAAATTTCATTTATAATTATCTATTTCTTTATTTGTTCCCATGTTTCTATCTCTTGCTTATATAGAATATGCGGCAAATTCAACGACTATTAGGTCTGGCATGCGCAATGTTTCAATTGATGGTGGAGGCACGGACTAGCGATACTATGTGACGCGATTCCGTGCTGACGACATCACATGAATGCGGCTGTGATCACGTGGTACAACGCAGACCACACGACCCCCGAGCGCTGTTTGTCGTGACTGCATCTTATTCCCAGAGCTACACAGATGATATAGAGTAAGATCATCATTTTATGTATGGTGATTGGTTGGCTGGTGTATTTAAACTGTGTCCCCCAGTGATGACGCCACCCCCAGACGAAGGTTCGCCGAAAAGCGCGACTGTGTTGGCGCCATCCTGGAGGAAACACAGCATGGGTAACCGTTCAATGTCCTTTTGATTGTGAATGAACATGGCTTTTGCACTTGCACTTTACTGTTAATCATGTGTATACAGATGGACTGATTTATGGACGTAGTATCCGCTGTGTTTATCCTCCAGATGATGTCGCTTTTTCCCTGCACTAATGTTCTTTTTATCATGTTTGTGTGATATTTGTAATCATGTAATAAAATGACATTAATTCATAAGCGGTCTGGTAGTTATTTGTAGGTTTCATATATACAAGTGCCGCAGGGTAACCACAGTCCATTCATTCAAAATTGCAAAACTGTGGAAACCAGCTAAACATCACACATTACTGTAGATAACTCTGCTGTTCCACTTTAAAGGATAACTGTCCCATTTAGACCCCAATTTCAATTTTCATATATGTAGTTACTAATAACATGATATTCCAGAATCAGTTACTATTAGACTGACTTACCTCATATTTAATAAGATTCAGCCCTTAGCAACCAGTCTGCATAAAACTGCAATTTCACTATTCAGTTAAGATGGCCGCCACTGCCCTCACCCTGAGGCTAATCCCGCCTGCCCTCACTAGCCAGTAACAATGGCCCCCAAAAGTGTCAGTAACCAGAGCCCTCCCCCTAAAGGGTTAGGCTACTTTCACACTAGCGTTCCGGGCTCCGCTTGTGAGCTCCGTTTGAAGGGGGCTCACAAGCGGCCCCGAACGCATCCGTACTGCCCCAATGCATTCTGAGTGGATGCGGATCCGCTCAGAATGCATCAGTCTGGCAGCGTTCAGCCTCCGTTCCGCTCAGCAAGCGGACACCCGAACACTGCTTGCAGACGGATCCGTGCGGAGGCAAACGGATCCGTCCAGACTTACAATGTAAGTCAATGGGGACGGATCCGCTTGAAGATGACACAATATGGCTCAATTTTCAAACGGATCCGTCCCCATTGACTTTCAATGTAAAGTCTGGACGGATCCGTCTGAACTACTTTCACACTTAGAAATTTTTCTAAACTATAATGCAGACGGATCCGTTCTGAACGGATCCAAACGTCTGCATTATAGGAGCGGATCCGTCTGTGCAGACAGCAGACGGATCCTCTCTGAACGCAAATGTGAAAGTAGCCTTAATCTCATGTAGCACAAAGGGGTCCTCTTACCACATGTTGCTTTCATTTATACACTGAGCAGATGGCAGATCTCCCTTCCCTGGTCTGCGCTGGTTCAACTCTACTTCTCCAGCTCTGCTGAGTGAGGGAGCGTCTGCCAAGCGCAGGGACAGGGAGAAGTGCACACAGCCCAGGCACTGTTATCAGCTGCTGGTGAGGACCTGGCTTTAATCATTTACTTACAGTCCCTGGCTGTCAGTAATCTGACCTTGCACACAGCCTGCTTCTGCGTCCTCCGTCCTTCAACAGACGGACCATGCCTAGCAACCCTATTTTAAGCACAGGTAAAAGTAGGCAGTACAGGGAACAAAAATGTGGAATTAAGGGGTTATTGAATACACAGTGAAAAGTTGAAATAGGGCCACCAAGGAGATATTAATCACCACAATCCAATACTCCAAAAAAAAAAAAATACGACAGTTATACTTTAATGCATATCAATTTCATTTACAAATATTTAGAAGTATATCAGACCTGGATTTGGTTGGCGCACAGGTTTCATAAGGGTAGAAAACATTAGGGATGAGCGACTATTATATTTTTGAAATTCGTTCACGCTTCATTTGGTGGTAAAAGCAGAATTGCGTTATGGATTTCGTTACCATGGACCATAATGCTTTTCTATCCGGAATGCATAACGGAATGCCTTTAGAAGTCATAATAGAAGTCTATGGCCTGCAAAACGGATCTGTCCCATTTCCGTTGTGCAGGGGAGGCCTCTCCTGCATAACAGAAATGGGACGGATCCGTTTTATCAGGCCATAGACTTCTATTATGACTTCTAAAGGCATTCCGTCAATTCTGCTTTTACCACCAAACGAAGCGTGAAAATATGAAATTCGCTTATCTCTAAAAACATTGTTTCAAGCATACCTGACATTTAAAGCTAATCTCACATGAGCGTATTCAGACTGGGAAACATGTTCCATGTGACAGCTGTTTCCCGGACTGAACACTGTTCCTCTGATATGATAATGATTTATAATACTGTGTATTGGTGCTTGACCGCGGCTCTTCTATACTGCACTCACATAACACTATGAATACAGTTCAGTAGATCGGCAGTCAGGAACAAACCGCACGTGTACGATATTGTGAGTTCACATCACAGATGCAGTGTTCAGTCACACGGAGCGCGTTTCCCGGATTGGCCTATTGCGGCATTAAAGGGTTTATCATGCCCTAACTTATCACCTACACACAAAAAAGATGAGATGTGTTTGCTAGCTGGGGCCCGGCGGGGTCCTATGCCCCCATTTGAATGGAGCAACAGTCACGCAAGTGCACTATTCATTCTCTATGGGATTGACTATCCATGCACTGTAAATAGAGAATAAGCGAAGTGGCAGCAAATGTGACAGTCACGTGCGAGACCACTGTGGTCCCCAATGCACGGAACGGCCATGTGCATGAGCCCTAAGGGTACATCCACTTGGGACAGATAAGCTGTGGATCCACAGAACCGAATCTCTGGTGTGGTTTAGTTGCAGATTTTGCTCCTGATAAGCTGCAGATTTCACACTATGCATTGCTAAGGGATCATTTAGATGGCCATATGAATAAGTCCGCATCCGTTCCGCAGTTTTGCGGAACGGGTGCGGGCGGACCCATTTATTTCAATGCGGCCACAAAAGATGCATTCAGCACACCGTGTGCTGTCCGCATCCGTGGTTACGTTCCGCGGCTCCTCGGAAAAGATAGTCCTATTGACATTTTCTATTATGGTTGCGGCCATGTGCGGTGTGCAAATTCTGGAACGCACATGGCCGGTTATCCGTGTTTTGCGGATCCACAAAGCACTACGGCCGTCTGAATGGGCCCTAAGGGTGATATCTACTGTGCATTTCCACATCATAAAATGAAATCTTACACATTTAAAATCTGAAAAGCAGCTCAATTTACACTGCATATTTATTTTTTGCAGACATAGATGAGATTTCTTTAAATCTCATTTTGCTGGTACTGTAGAACTCTGGGGACCTGACACACCCAAATCCTTAATGGCAAATCCGCACTGTCTATGTCCCCCGTGGACGTACCCTTACTGTAATTTTGAAAGCAATAATAGTCCTAAATACTGCAGACTTGCCATTAAAAAAAAAATACAAAAAACCTTCATGGAAACGCTTAAGTACAAGTGTGAACAGTGCAATGGGTCAAGTCCTGATACCCAATTGATTGTAACACTTGTCCACATGCTAATATAACATTAGAAGCATTAAATGATTCATGAGCATTGATCATTCCTAACCATATTCTCCTGAAAATATATCTGCACAAAGACTGGTTGCCAGAAGTAAAAAAGAAAGCAAAGACGAACCAGCAGGGGGCGAGCAACTGCAGCTAGACAGCACACAGAACTTATGGATACCAAGGGTGAGGATGTCGTCATGCAATTCAAGAATTATTTGCAGTGTTACTCAACTGTCCATGCAGATCCAGACATGAATGGGAGCTTTATTCTTTAAAATAGTATTCCCACAGGATATGCCATAAGAACACCTGTACATGTTGTGGAATATGTCTGTTTGTTTCCACGCGGATTCCCATGCAGATAAACCGCAGCGTAGTACAGTACCAGCAAAGTGTATGAGATTACACTAATCTCGTGTATACAGTACTTTTCTGTGCAGCAACTGACCCGCTGTGCACATTTCCAGATTCCCAGCAGGTCACTTATGTGTGCAGTTTTAGCTGCGGATTTCACCCTTTTCCAACGAAGTGCGAAATCTGCAGCAAAAGGTCCTCAAATCCGCACCAAAAACCGCTGTTGGAAATTGCGGATTTGGGTGCAGATATTATGCAGAAGTGCAAATAAATCTGCACAGAAATTCGTGTGGATCATTTATGCTTTCATCCGCACTCGTGTGCAGGTACCCTAAATGTCTGATAGTTGCGGGTCACTGTCTCGTGATGGCAGTGAATGAAGAGGTGGATGGGCTCTCTCCATTCACTTCTGTGGGAGTTGCAAAAATAGTCGCATGTACTATTTTCAGAAGTCAGTCCGGCTTCATATACCACCCAATGTAAGGATAGCATATTACAGCTAAAGGTCGGTACTCCTACTTGTAAAATGGCACAAATCAAATACATAGGAGACATACGCTCATTTTTCTAGCACCAAACACTTGCAGACAAGACTTACCTGTGCAACAACTGTCTGTACGAAAGTATGTGGATGCTGCTGCTGCTTTTGCTGCACAGCACTTTCTATTGCTACTTTAGCTACAGTGTTTGGATCAACACCTGCTGGCACAGCGACCATAGTTGCACTACAGCCAGCATTGTGGGGGTCACTGATTGTAACAATCCTTACTCCCACTTTATTGGGAATAACTGGGACAGATTCCCTGTCATTGTCCTCTGCTGGTCGTTTAACAGCTTTGGATTCTGCTGTGCCATTAGTAGAGCGGGTATCTGGAGGCAGCGCAGGCTGAGTGATCCTAGTTCCTATATGGGGCACCGCAATAACCTGATGACCCGGTAAAACAGAAGATGTAGACTGGGTTGAGACGACAACAGTCGGACGTTGCTGAGGCACATCTGAATTCAAACTGGAAACTACAGGTCCATTGGGTAAATCTGTTGCATTACCACATTGTATCTGGATTGCAAGGTTCGAAACATCATTTGTACTACTTGCAAAATGTGACAAACTGTTGGCTAGTATAGGTCCATTGGAAAGCCTCTCCACTTGATCACCTTTGGCAGTAACTTGTTGCGCAGAATCCAGAAGGTCCTGTTGCTCCATTGGAGATATTTCCCCATTTCCTACGTGGTTGGAAGCTTTGTGATTAGGAATGTTTTTGCTCAGATGTGAACAGTCTCCCTTTTCAAAATCACAAACCCCATTAACCTGTGGCTTTTTCAAGTCTGTTTTACCATCTTGTATATCACTCTGGTCAGTGTTCTGTTTCAAAGCAGCTCCATTTCCCCCCAGTTCCACAGATGCCCCATTAGTGACCACTTGACTGGCCTCATTCAGCATTTTCCCTGAGTTTGAAGGAGGTAGACTGGAGTCACACTTTTTGCCATTCAAAAGGTTTCCCATTTGTACTTCATTTCCACTCGTTTCCCCATTGCTGGTGTTAACAGAACCTTTCGGACAAGACGGATTTTCCATTACTTCAATTTTACGTTCGTGCAGGTGCAAGCCTGTCGCTTCTTTTGCCTCTTCCTCTTTTTGGCAAATTATTTTATCCCCCTTAAAAGGGGGAGAAGGAGCAGATGCGGGTATTTGCCCGCCTGGCTGTGTAAGAGCAGCTGGTAGTGTTTGTACCTGTAATCCCACTCCAGGTTGTGTCCCACTCATAGGTGCAATAATTTGAGGTGTATTTCCCTGGCTTACGGTTGCAGTAGCAAAACTTGTGTTTGGCACAACTGTTATTGTGACTTGATTGCCAGAAGTTCCTTGAAATATCGTTGCTGGAGAGTTCGAGATCAACTGACCTGGTAAAATTTGTAGATTTGAAATTGGAACAGTCTGTACCGCAGTTTGATTCTGCATTGTACTCTGCACTAATTGCACGTTTTGTTGCCCAACAAGTATTTGTGGAGTGGCCGTCTGCCCTTGTACACCAAATGAAGGGGTCTGATTATTGGCTACTTGATACACCACCTGAGGGCTAGGTGCTCTTGCATTGTTGGGAGGTGGTATCTGCGGGGCTGGGAGTATGAGTTTCCCTCCAGGCGTTGAAGGTCCCCGTTTGGGAAGCAACAACTGTTTAATGAGGCTGGACTCAGCAGGACTAGAGTGTCCAACACCTCCACTTTGGGTCTGCTGCTGCTGAACCTGTACTTGTACCTGTTGGGATGGCTGTGACTGCTGTGCCTGCGGTTGTTGATAAGCTTGTGCCTGCTGCTGTTGGTGAGGTGCTGGTGACAACTGTTGCCTTTTTACCGAAAGCATCTGGCTAACAGTAGGAGGGGGTCCTTGTGAAATTGAAGTGATGGGGGAAGAAGTCATTACTGGTGGGAGCTGATTATTTGGAGTTGGGATTGGAGAAGAGGAAGGTGTTAGATTTGTCTGGCCAGTTAGCTGGACAGTCTGTCCTGCCTGAATTGCAGCTGGATTCGTGAGAACTATTTGGTGAATGGCTGGTGCGTACGCTTGACCAGGTTGGGCTGGCTGGCTGACAATGACTACACTTTGCTGGGGTTGCTGCTGTGATGGTTGCTGAACTACAGTTGTTGAGGATACTTGCTGAGAATTCAGAGGTTTTGGGGCTATGTTTTGAAATCCTATTCTAGAGGTCTGAGGATTCTGAACACCAGCTATTGTAACCACTTGTCCTGCTGCTACATGGAAACTTTGTACAGTTGTAGCAATGTTAGAGGAGGACGTCGTTACATATTGTTGTGGGGTTATGATTACTGTATCTTTCTGCTGGTTGGAAGCTGGGGATTGTTGGGATGGGACATGAACACTTTGAGAGGATGTGGTGATTAGCTGCTGACCTTGTGGCAGTCCAGATGTACCTGCTGACAAACTCTGCACTCTGCCAAATATATGACCTTGAGGGACTGTTTGTTGTATAACAGCTACCGGCGTGCCTGATGTTAACTGACCAGGTACCACAGTGTGTAAAGGCGATTGCTGCTGAATGACAGAAGGATGGTGAAACAAGGCCTGAGAACCCACAACTGTAACAGAAGGCTGCTGCCCTGGATTGCTGTGAACTAGAGAAGCTTGTGTTGATCCTCCCAAAGCAATACTGACAGGAACTGCTGAATGCTGCACAGAACCCTGTATTACTGCAGCTCTAACCATTTCACACGATATTGGAGTTTTATTCTGAATTACAGTCACTGTGGTATTCTGTTGTTGCTGGGCCTGACCATGCAGATTCTGTGGCATACGGCAAACTGTCTGGGCCACACTGTGGACACCTTGAATAGGAAAAGACATCTGCGTTGCAGTGAGATTAGTAACTTGGTTAGGTGCTACAGTTCTCTGGAAGGGATTTACTGCTCCTTGTGGTACTCCTGGGAACACAAAAGCAATAATTGGCTATTAGATAAACTTCAGTGTGACATATATTAAATACCAATCTTATCTTGTGGGACAAATACGATTACAATATATGCATGTAGGTGGAGAATATCTTTTTCCCCTTAAAGGAGGTTTTCCCAGAGTATGGGGTTGGCTCACCTCAGACATTGGTGGCATATTGCTACAATATATCACCAATGTCAGATAAGTGCAGGTCCCATCTCAGTCGGCCTTTTTGGAATAGAAATTAATGTAGAGCACGCCCAAAATAGATAGGGGTGGGTCCTAGAGTTGGGACCTGCACTTATTTCCAGGATATGCAACCAATGTCTGAGGTGACAATTCCATTACGCTATGATGTAAGTGGTTTAAGACATCAAGTTCTCAGAAAGTACATCACCATCCAAAGTTGCAGTCTGTAAAATATGCAAATATGCAGCACTTCATGCCAACATCCTATGTATTGAGTGGAAACCCCTCCATACTAACCTGCTGCATTTGTGTCTGAAACATTAGAAGCTGGCTGCTGCTGATAGTACATCTGAATGGGAAGTGGTAAGGCCCTTCTTTTCACACCAGACACATGAATATGAGCTTGCCCATTATTGTTTGGATCTTCCACTCTCTTGATGTTGTGGTTTTGGAACACTGACCTGAAAAAATAAAAAAAATAAAAAATGAAATTATGAAATCAAACTCACTTTCTGCAACCCGTTTCCCTTACTACAACGATGGCAAAAGCTTTAAGACGGACACAAATTTTGATTTCTACGTTTGCTGCTTCAGCATTTTTTGATGTTTTTGTCAGATATTTCTATGGTATACTGAAGTACAATCATAAGCTTTTCATAAGTGTTTATTATTTTTTTTTTTTACTTTTATTGACAAATACATCAAGTTTATGGAAAGGCTTAATACTTCCAGTGTTGCTGACCCTTCTTTTTCAAGGCTTCTGCAATACGCCCTGGCATGCTGGATATCAGCAGCTATGCCAAATCCTGACTAATGGAAACCCATTCTTGCCAAATCAATGCTTGGTATTTGTCACAATTTCAGTTTTTTGTCTGTTGACCTGCTTTTTGAGGATTGACCACAGGTTCTCAATCGGATTGAGATCTGGGGAGTTTCCTGGCCATGGACCAAAATATGAATGTTTTGTTAACGGGACAGTTTCGTTGCCACTTCTGTCTTGTGACCCGATGCTCCATCATGCTGAAAAAAGAATTGTTCATCACCGAATTACTCCTGGATGCTTGGGAGAAGTTGCTGTTGGGGGATATTTTGACACCATTCTTTATTCATGGAAGTGTTCTTAGGCAAAATTGTGAGTGAGGCAACCAGTCCTACTCACATTCTAGGACAGGTTGCTGGCCACCATTTTAAATAATCAGAGACCCCTTTTAAATACAACAAACTTAAAAAAAGGCAAGTAAGAAAGAACATAAATAAGTAGACTGTGGGCAAGAATCTTCCAGCAATATTCCATCATCTGACCCAACAACCCCTTAAGGACAGGGCCAATTTTCATTTTTTTCCCTCCCTGCCTTCCAAGAGCAATAACTCATATTTACATTCACAGCAATGAGGGCTTGTCTTTTGCAGGACAAGTTGTACTTTCTAATGGAACCATTTAATATTCCATACAATCTATTAGGAAAGTGGAAAAAAGTTCTGAATAAAGTGAATTTGGGAGGGAAAAAAATTCAATGCAGCCAAGGATTTATGAGTTTTGCATTTACGGCAATTCTTGGGCATTAAAAATGTTAACATTACGGTAAGGCCTCTTTCACACTACAGTATGTCCATTTCAGTGTTTTGCGTTCCGTTTTTAACGGATCCGTTGTTCCGTTTTTTTGGTTCCGTTGTGTTTCCGTATGGCATATACAGTATACAGTAATTACATTGAAAAAATTGGGCTGGCCATAATATTTTCAATAGATGGTTCAGAAAAAACGGAACGGAAACGGAAGACATACGGATGCATTTCCGTATGTGTTCCGTTTTTTTTGCGGACCCATTGACTTGAATGGAGCCACGGACAGTGATTTGCGGGCAATAATAGGACATGTTCTATCTTTCAACGGAACGGAAAAACGGAAATACAGAAACGGAATGCATACGGAACACATTCCGTTTTTTTTTGCGGAACCATTGAAATGAATGGTTCCGTATACGGACCGTATACGGAACGCAAAAAACGGTCCGCAAAACGGAAAAAAAAAAAAACGGTAGTGTGAAAGAGGCCTTATTCTGTGGGTCAGTACCATTACAGCAATGCCAAATTCAAATAGTTTTGCTTTAAAGAAGAAAATTTGGAAAAAAGGAGATTTTTGTATAACTTACCAGTAAAATCTCTTTCTCGCCCATATTCATTGGGGGACACAGGAACCGTGGGTATAGCTATGTCCTCTAGGAGGCGTTGACACTAGTAAAAGCTGTTAGCTCCTCCCCTGGCAGCTATACCCCCTCCAGCCTGGAGAAGGAGCTTCAGTTTGTGTACAAGCAGTAGGAGAAGCAAGCCAACCAAAGAAAAAAACATGGAACACCAACCATGCCAAGGACCCAACGGGGTTCAAACCAGCAACTGCCACAACTGTGGTTGAACAACAATACTGGGTGGGTACTGTGTCCCCCAATGAAGAGCGAGAAAGAGATTTTACTGGTAAGTTATACAAAAGTCTCCTTTTCTCGCCCATATTCATTGGGGGACACAGGAACCGTGGGACGCCCAAAAGCAGTCCACAGGGAGGGAAAAACCACAGACCGATGGAAGCAAGCGTCCCTGCAGGCATCTAAGAAACTGCCAACTGCAAGACCATGCGGCCTAAGGCAGCGTCCGCCGATGCAAAGTATGCACATGGTAAAATTTTGTTAATGTGTGTAAGGAGGACAAGTAGCCGCCTTACACAACTGTGCAGCCGAAGAGCGATTCCTCGGAGCCCAAGATGCGCCCACTGCTCTGGTGGAGTGAGCCGTGACACCTAAGGGCGGAACCCTGCTTCGGGCGCGGTATGCTTCAGCAATTGTAGACCAAATTTAGCGCGCTATTGCCACCTTGGAAGCCGCCAATCCCTTTCGAGGACCCTCCGGAATGACAAAAAAAGGATCCGTACGGCGGAAGGGACCGGAGGCTGCTAAATAGATCTTCAGAGCTCTGATAACATCCAAATGGTGTAACTCCTTTTCCTTAGAGCGTGAAGGAGAGGGATAGTGAGGAAAGGACAATTTCCTTGTTAATATGGAAGTCAGAGACCACCTTCGGAAGAAAAGAAGGGACAGGCCGGCGAACCACCTTGTCACTATGAATAACAAGGAAGAGTTCTCTGCAAGAGAGCACCGCCAACTCAGACACCCGTCTGATGGAAGTGATAGCGACCAGAAAAACTACCTTCCAGGACAGGAGTCTGAGAGAAATCTCCCGCAAGGGCTCCAGGGGGGAAGCCTGGAGCGCTGAGAGGACTAAACTCAGATCCCAATGCGGTAAAGGAGAACGGTACAGAGGAACCATATGTGCCACTCCCTGAAAAAAAAAGTCCTTACAGGCCCCAAGGGGGGCAGAGGGAGCTGGAAAAGAATAGAAGCGCCGACACCTGACCCTTCAAAGACCTAAGGGCCAGACCAAGGTCCAACCCTGATTAAAGGACAGGACCGTGGGGAGAGAAAAACGAAGTGGTGAATATTTCAGATTTTACAGAACCCAGGAAGGACCTCCAGGTCATGTAATAGATCCAGGACAACGCAGGCTTCCTGACCTGAATCATAGTGCGGATGACATCCGCCGAAAACCCTCTGCGCGTTAGAATGGCGGTTTCAATGGCCACGCCGTCAAACGAAGAGACCTTAAATGCTGATGGAAGACCGGTGCCTGAGAAAGAAGGTAGTCTCTGAGTGGCAGTGACCGATCCTGATCTTTCGTAGAACTCTGGGTAAGAGGGGGAAGGGGAAAACACGTAAGGAGGGAGAACTCCTGTCAAGGAGACACCAGGGCGTCCACGCCGCATGCTTCCGGGTCTCTTGCTCGGGAGAGAAAGGTGGGAATCTGTCGTGTAGATACCGTTAGCACGCCCAGGACCAATGGAAGGATTCCCTGGAGAAGGAGGTATGTGGTGGGTGCCACAGCCCACCAGTCGGGACCAGAGTGCTACAAAACTAATACTCCGTGCAAAAGCAGATAAGAGAAAGGTAGTAACGTAGGAGCTACCAAGGCTTGCGGGGTGGCTATGAACCATGAGCCAGAGGAGCAAAAGACAGGAGAGGAATAGGCTAGGACTGAAGCCCATTCCCCATCTGAGACCGGCGCTAAGTGGCTGCGCAAAAAAAACTGCGCCTGAGGAGAAAGCCAGACGAGAGGAGTCGCACTGTATTGCTAGCCCCATACCGCATCATATGAGGGGGCCACCCGCAGAGGCAACCAAATTCGGTTCTAGAAGAGTCCACCACCTGACGAATGAGCTGTGCAGTCAAAACCGAAGTATGTAGTGGTAACGCAAATACCACTCCCACAGTAGTAGCCAGCGCTTGCCCCGTCAGCGCAAAGTGAGGGGGAGGCCTGAGACTATCCGTAGAAGCCACGTACTATACTGCTCCAGTGAAGTAGAGCTACTGTAAAAACTCTACCTGGAAGGGCGCTGAACAGGAGCAACTGCCAAGCTAGCGCCAGGGTAGGACCCCTGAGGGGGATGTCCCACTGCAGCGACTATGAACTCGAGCATTAGCGAAAAAGCTGCACCTGTGTGGGGGAACACGCTGTAGTAGCTAAACCAGAGTGCCAGCATAACCACTTCCTCAGAGAAGGAGGAGTGGTGGATAGAGAATACAGTCAGTGAACACTCGACTCGCTGGAACGTACTCACCATATATGTGCAATGGTGTACGCACTCCGCATTGAAGCGGACAATATCATGACCGACTGGAACGGTAGAGGCCCATGGAGATGGGGGGTCTCTAGGACACAAGTGATGCTAGGCAACCCCCTGAGAAGACAGAGGATGTTATAAGCATGTCTAAAACCAGCGCCAAAAGAAAAGAAGAAATAGCCACCGTATCCACTGGCGGCACCCATATACCACTAGAGTAAGAGTACCGGGCACCCACGGGTACCGACTGTTGCCACGCCCCCTTGTGAAATAAGCGAAGGCACGTAGAGCCGTGGCGTAGTTGAATTGCAGCATGCCGAGGTGTTTAGGTACTCCCCGCTAGTGGATCACTTGTGGAAGGGGGTAATGTAGCTTGAAGCACGGTGAAGTGCAACACTTCGCCTTTGGAGAGGGATAGCGCGACAGTCGGGACCATGTGCAATTACCTTACCTATGGAAGGTGGAATGCATACGGCAAGTACTTAAGTCAGTGGTAGGGAAATACTCCCCTATAAAAGGGGGGTTGATGCCCACGGTGGGAACTAGTGCATATGGCGAGTCCTGTACCCCATGGGAGTGCAATTATAAGAGGGTAATGTATACAGCACACACTGTAACCAGTGATAATGTCATCCCGCCACCTATGGAAGGGGCTAATGCGTACGGCAGGTACTGAACCCAGTGGAGATGCAATTCCGCCACCTACAGAAGGGGGGGATGTATACGCCCAGCACTGAAAACAGTGTTATTGTACTTAGTCCACCTATGGCAGGGGACAATGTATAAGGCAAGTACTGTATTGCAATTACTCTGCCTATGGAAGGGGGCAATGCATACGACAAGTACTGCTGGCCACCATGGACGTGCTTCGGATTCATGTCAGGGTCTGAATTAGTGATTCCTCCCCCCCTTCTCGGACTGACTCCGGGGACGGAGGGTGTGTCCGAGTGTGACCCAGGGTTGGGGTGAGGAGATTTCGAAGAGAAAAGATGTCCTGCTGTGGTCCGCTTGCACGTAGGTCTACCCCTCAGAATTATGCCCCTGACAGTCGCAGACTGCGCAGCTGGGGACTTATCAACCAAACTACCCAGGGGGTGGAATGGGAACTTCCAGAGGTCCCTCCACTGGATTGCACAGGTGGTGCATTATCAACCAAACGACCCCGGAGTGTGGATTGGGATGGTCAGAGGTTCTGTATTGAATTGCGCAGGCGGAGAATTATCAACCACACAACCCAGAAGGGTGGATTGGGATTTTTAGAGGTCCTCCTTGATTGCGCAGGTGGAGGATTGTCAGCCAAACGGCCCCGGAGGGAGAATTGGGAATCCTTAGGGGGTCCTTCACTGTATTGCGCAGGTGGTCCTCCTGTGACCGGGACAGGGCACGGGCCCAGTCTGGTACCGCACGGTTATGATGTGTGCTGAGGGGGGCCGAGGCCCTTATTAAATGCTCCTTTTTTTGAGGACCCTCCGTTTTTATAATACGACTGAGATGACGTATGAAGGGTTAATTTGAATATCAGCAACTGCACTGACTTCTAACCCGGCACAGGCCTAAAAGAAGTGGCTGGCCAGGAAGGGTTAAGTGCCTAGAAGACCAGGGGCGGTACTCAGCTGGCTTCTGGGGGAGGGGAACAGCTAGGCAGGAAGAATTCAATTTTTTTGATGAGAGTGTCCAACAAGTATGTGCAGAAATGGACAGTAAAATAATATGCAATTAGAAATTCAAAGAGAAAAAGTTTACAATTTTACAATTCCTATAATATAGGCAATGTATACAATATTCCCAAAAAGAAACTAAGAACAATTTGTCTTACCGTAGACATTTGTAGAATCCAGACGAAGTTAAGATTCCACCTCTGGCCAATTTACTGCATGTTGAGAGGTATTCAGAATACATATCTGCCCGCGACATTGAAGAATCTGGGTTCACCTCAAAATGTGCATTCAACCTGCATAAAATGCGCAGGAAAAAAACATTACAGAAATACTTTAACGCTAAAGCATCAAAATGAGATAAAATATGTTAAACATTATTTTTTTTAATATAGGTGGTGTTTTCATTTATTTTCAAAATACTAAAGTCTCTCATACACACTGAACTATTGCCAATTGAACCTGCCATTTTTGGTCGGATCAGCCAATAATCTCGATGTGTTAAATTTCCACATCTGATCCTTACGCTTCTGATAAATCGCTGTCCGAGGTGTCTGCTAGTGGCCTTCTAAAAGAAAACACACACACACACGGGGCTGAACATAGACTACTGTATATGTATCCGCATGGTTTGTAGACATCTAAAGAGTACATTTTTGGGTGGGATTAAATAAAGGCCCTATTACACCTGCAGACAATCACCAAGATCGTTGCTAACAAGCATTCGTATGAACACTCTTTAGCGATGATCTGGCAGTGTAATACTGCTACCGATTACCCGATGAAACACTCATTTATCGGGTAACTGGAATTTTTTAGCAAGTTTATAAAATCACTGTTTGCCGTCGGCAGATCGTGCTGTGTAACAACAATCTAACTGCCGGCAAACAATGATTCAGTATGGGGCCATCGCTCGTCCCCATACTGAGGACGAGATTGCTGCATGTAATTAGCAGCAGTCTCCTCCACTAGCGAGCAGGCAATTGCTGAGAAGGAATGCTTCCCTCCCGACAATCGACCTGCAGAATCTGTAGGTGTATAGAGCTTTTTGTACGGTTAGAAGCCTAAATAAGACAAGATATGCAGATAAGGCTCTCTATGCCTCCCCTCCTCCACTTCCTAGTGCCCTGCAAAGCTGACTTTACAGCACCATTTCCTGCAGACTGTATTCATCTATAGATACTTATCTGAACAATAAACCTCCAAATCATTACAGCTACCATAAGGCAAACATGCTGTGTGGCACTTAAATTCTTTAAAAATGTAATGTTATTCTTGACTTAATATTTTTGATATGATGAGTTAGTATTTTTTTTTTTTATCTGTCTTCTTAACCCCTTAAGGACACAGCCTTTTTACACCTTAGGACCAGGCCATTTTTTGAAAATCTGACCAGAGTCCCTTTAAGTGCTGATAACTTTAAAACGCTTTGACTTATCCAGGCCGTTCTGAGATTGTTTTTTCGTCACATATTGTACTTCATGACACTGGTAAAATGAAGTCAAAAAAATAATTTTTTTTGCACCGAAAAATACCTAATTTAACAAAAAATTTGGAAAAATTTGCAAATTTCAAAGTTTCAGTTTCTCTACTTCTGTAATACATAGTAATACCCCCAAAAATTGTGATGACTTTACATTCCCCATATGTCTACTTCATGTTAGAATTGATTTGGGAATGATATTTTATTTTTTGGGGATGTTATAAGGCTTAGAAGTTTAGAAGCAAATCTTGAAATTTTTCAGAAATTTACAAAAACTCAATTTTTAGGGACCAGTTCAGGTCTCAAGTCATTGCGAGGCTTACATTATAGAAACCACCCAAAAATGACCCCATCTAAGAAACTACACCCCTCAAGGTATTCAAAACTGATTTTGCATACGTTGTTAACCCGTTAGGTGTTGCACAAGAGTTATTGGCAAATGGGGAGGAAATTTGAGAATTTCATTTTTTTGTCTAATTTTTCATTTTAACCCATTTTTTCCACTAACAAATCAAGGGTTAACAGCCAAACAAGACTGTATCTTTATTGCCCTGACTCTGCCGTTTACAGAAACACCCAATATGTGGCCGTAAACTACTGTACGGCCACACAGCGGGGCGTAGAGTGAAAGGTGCGCCGTATGGTTTTTGGAGGGCTGATTTTTATGGACTGGTTTATTTACACCATGTCCCATTTGAAGCCCCCTGATGCACCCCTAGAGGAGAAACTCCCTAAAAGTGACCCCATCTAAGAAACTACACCCCTCAAGCTATTCAAAACTGATTTTACATACATCGTTAACCCTTTAGGTGTTGCACAGGAGTTATTGGCAAATGGCGATGAAATTTGAGAATTTCATTTTTTTGCCTAATTTTCCATTTTAACCCATTTTTTCCACTAACAAAGCAAGGGTTAACAGCCAAACAAGACTGTATCTTTATTGCCCTGACTCTGCTGTTTACAGAAACACCCCATATGTGGCCGTAAACTACTGTACGGGCACACAGCGGGGCGTAGAGTGAAAGGTGCGCCGTTTGGTTTTTGGAGGGCTGATTTTGCTGGACTGTTTTTTTGGCACCATGTCCCATTTGAAGCCCCCCTGATGCACCCCTGGAGTAGAAACTCCATAAAAGTGACCCCATCTAAGAAACTACACCCCTCAAGGTATTCAAAACTGATTTTACAAACTTTGTTAACCCTTTAGGTGTTGCACAAGATTTAATGGAAAATAGAGATACAATTTCAAAATTTCACTTTTTTGGCAGATTTTCCATTTTAATATTTTTTTTCCAGTTACAAAGCAAGGGTTAACAGCCAAACAAAACTCATTATTTATGGCCCTGATTCTGTAGTTTACAGAAACACCCCATATGTGGTCGTAAACTGCTGTACGGGCACACGGCAGGGCGCAGAAGGAAAGGAACGCCATACGGTTTTTGGAAGGCAGATTTTGTTGGACAGTTTTTTTTTTACACCATGTCCCATTTGAAGCCCCCCTGATGCACCCCTAGAGTAGAAACTCCAAAAAAGTGACCCCATTTTAGAAACTACGGGATAGGGTGGCAGTTTTGTTGGTACTAGTTTAGGGTACATATGATTTTTGGTTGCTCTATATTACACTTTTTGTGCGGCAAGGTAACAAGAAATAGATTTTTTGGCACGTTTTTATTTTTTGTTATTGACAACATTCATCTGACAGGTTAGATCATGTGGTAATTTTATAGAGCAGGTTGTCACGGACGCGGCGATACCTAATATGTATACTATTTTTTTTATTTATGTAAGTTTTACACAATGATTTCATTTTTGAAACAAAAAAAAAATCATGTTTTAGTGTTTCCATAGTCTAAGAGCCATAGTTTTTTCAGTTTTTGGGCGATTATCTTGGGTAGGGTATGATTTTTGCGGGATGAGATGACGGTTTGATTGGTACTATTTTGGTGTACATGCGACTTTTTTGATCACTTTTATTACCTTTTTTGGGAAGTAAGGTGGGCAAAATTTCAATTTCATCATAGTTTTTTATTTTTTATTTTTATGGCGTTCACCGTTCGGGTAAAGTAACATAACCGTTTTATAGATCAGGTCGTTACGGACGCGGCGATACCAAACATGTGTAGGGAATTTTATTTTTTTCATTTTTAATCAGTGATAAATGTGTTTTTTGATTTTTACTTTTTTTTCACTCTTTTTTTGACCCAGACCCACTTGGTTCTTGAAGATCCAGTGGGTCTGATGTCTGTATAATACAGTACAGTACAATATATATTGTTCTGTACTGTATTTTACTTACACTGAACAGATCTATGCTTTTAGCACAGATCTGTTCAGCACCATGGACAGCAGGACGCCTGAGAGGCGTCCTGTTGCCATGGGAACCTTCCCAGTCTGCTCAGAACTGCGCAGACGGGGAAGGGTAAGCACAGGGCTGAGGGGGGCTCTCTGGGGGCTCTCTCCCTCTCCCATCGGGGGGCTGCAAAGGCACAGTAGCCCCCCGATGGGAGAGGGAGGGAGCTCCCTGCGCTGTTAACCTTTTCCATACAGCGGTCCGTACGGACCGCTGTATGGAAAGGGTTAACGGCTGACATCGCATCGCAGATGTCAGCCGTTTATACCAGGGTGCCAGCAATGTGCTGGCACCCTGGTATACCCACTAGAAACCAACGATTATACAAGGGGAGGTGGGCGGGGGATCGCGATCCCGCCTGCCGCACCGCCCGCCTCCCGCACCACCCGCACTGCCCGCAACCCTCCCCCTGCACCTCCCACCGGGCTAAAATCACTCGGGGGGTGCAGGGGGAGGGATACAGATCTATTTTAGGAATACTAAAGTTTCTGATCCCCGCGGTCAGGGACCGCAGGGATCAGAAACTGCAGAAATCGCAGCAAACCGCAGGTCTGAATTGACCTGCGGTTTGCCGCGATCGCCGACATGGGGGGGTCACGGGACCCCCCCGCGCATTTAGCCTAGGTGCCTGCTCGATGATTTGAGCAGGCACCGGGTTCCGATCACTGCCGGCCGGGCGGCAGTGATCGGAACAACACATGACGTACCGGTACGTCATGTGTCCTTAAGTACCAGGACATCATGACGTACCGGTACGTCATGTGTCCTTAAGAGGTTAAATATCTGTACTTTATTCATGTATTTCCAGTACATATTCCTCTCAAGTGATTCCATGCTGTGGACGGATTGTGTCGGTCCTTCTACTGGCGGGGAAGAATCCGCATCTTAGGTTAGATACTATACAAAATGTGGAGGTTTAGCGGCACACCTAAGGCTTTGTTGACATCTGCATGGACTTCTATTTCATCAGAGGAACAGAAAAACAAGGAAAGAAAATGTCCATTTTATACACCATCTTTTTAAATTGGTACTGCTGTGACCATCAGTTATGCTCAGTTCGTGTCCACTCCATTAGGTATCCACTATTTCTAACAGAAGAAACATCCTGTCCAGGGCTTCATTAAAAAAATAATGGATACGGGATGGAAGTGTTAACATTAAAATTTATATAGAATGGATAGAAAGCAAGGCGTTTCATTTTTATCAGTTATTGAATCTATTTAATGGATCCATCTTTTTCTGTTCAGCTTACGGAAAAGAATAACAGAAATATGCAAAAAGAGTAGGTGGCCACCAACGAATAATACAAAATATCTTATCATTGCAGTTGACTTTTCAGTGAAAGAACTGCTTGATAATCAGAAAGGTAAATTGATCATACTGAATGAGGGACACCAATCCCTGCATTCAAATGACGTCACTACCATCTAGAACCTAAAAGAAGGAGCTAACAGGGAGTCTCACATACAACAATCCATGGTGTTCAAAAACGGTGGATTAAAATGAAAATCAGGTCTGTACACACTGCATTTATTTACATTATGCTGGACACAACCCACTTTTACACAGGAAGAACTGTTTCATTAAAAGGGGTTCTACACTTTGTTTTAACTGATGATCTATCCTCTGGATAGATCATCAGCATCTGATCGGCGGGGGTCCCGGGTGTCGGACCCCCACCGATCAGCTGTTTAAGAATGCAGCGGGGCTCCAGCAGCATCGCGGCCTTCTCACAGTTTACCGCCGGCCCAGTGACGTCACGACTAGTATCACTGGCCTGGGCCGTGCTAAGCTCCAATCAAGTGAACAGAGCTTAGCCGCACCTGGGCCAGTTGATACTTGTCGTAACGTCACTGGGCCTGCAGTAAACAGTGAGAAGGGCGCATCGCTGACGGATCGCCGCTGCCTTCTCTAACAGCTGATCGGCGGGGGTCCCGGGTGTTGGACCCTCGCCGATCAGATGCTGATGATCTATCCAGAGGATAGATCATCAGTTAAAACAAACTGTAGAACCTCTTTAAGCAATTTGCACTCACCACTGACATCCAAACTTTTCACTGTCTATTTCCACAATTCCAGGAGGTGGCACAGCATGTGCATTGACTGGTCTAGAAGCTGGGGGGAAAAAATAAAGATTTATCCAATATCTGTATAATAAAAAAAAGAAAAACCTGCATCTCCAAATACCATAGTAGTCCCAAAGGTCATGTAGCAGATTACAGGTTGCCTCAGTAATACTCAGTCAGGATGCTTTCTGTGATTCTCCGTGTAAAATGAGAGGCAGGCGTAGTATGCGATATGGTTGAATTCACAATGAGAGCCATATTCAGGATCAGATCCCAAATACATGCATGTACATAAGGCCTTAAATGGGTTGTCTCATTTCATCGTTACTATGGGAAGATGAGACTAAGTCCCAACCACCAGAAAGCTGGAAAACAGCGGAGTGGGCTAGAGCCCCGCTGTTTCAGCAGATTCTATTGCAGGGCACGGGAGCCACAGAAACAGAATAGCTTGCCGTGTTGCAATGTCTTAGTAGTCCCCATGCACTGCAATGGGAGCTACTGAAACAGCGAGCGCCAGCCAGCTCCACTGTTTCCCGGCCCCCTGGTAGTTTAGTCTCACCTAGCCTTAGTAACAGTGAGATGAGACAACCCCTTTAACTGAACTATCTGCTACAAGAATAAATAATGAAAACAAAATTAAGACTTCTATAACAGACTGCATAGACAGAGTAATGATTTATATGAAAAAGTAAAAAACAAAAAAAAATGAAAAAAAATAAAAAAAAATAAAAATAATAAAAAAAATAAAAAATTTAACCTGTAGCAGGGCTTGAATTAACAGTAGAGTTAACGTGCTCCACTGTTTGTGGCCGTATTTCAGAAACCACTTGATGACTGGAGCTTTGATGTTCAATAAGTTTCACTGCAGTCAGCGCATCAGGTCCAAACATTTGAATATCCATAGAAATAAGACACACCAATGTATCTACAAAAAAATAAATAAAAATGTTCTCAATATATGAACATACAAGCTGAATTCTAGCATTTACTATTAAAATACAGTTTGTTTACATGCACCAAATACTAACATTACATCAGTTTGTATCTAGTCAAACACAAAGGGGGTCCATTTATCAAGACCAGAGTTTGTATTCTGGTCTTTATATTCCCATGTGCTGCAAGAAGATCTGCCTACTTTATGACTACGCAGGCACACTCCTCAGCATAAACTAAGCGCCTCCTCGAGCAGTCCATGTTTCCAGAAGATCTGCCTACTTTATGACTACGCAGGCACACTCCTCAGCATAAACTAAGCGCCTCCTCGAGCAGTCCATGTTTCCAGAAGATCTGCCTACTTTATGACTACGCAGGCACACTCCTCAGCATAAACTAAGCGCCTCCTCGAGCAGTCCATGTTTCCAGAAGATCTGCCTACTTTATGACTACGCAGGCACACTCCTCAGCATAAACTAAGCGCCTCCTCGAGCAGTCCATGTTTCCAGAAGATCTGCCTACTTTATGACTACGCAGGCACACTCCTCAGCATAAACTAAGCGCCTCCTCGAGCAGTCCATGTTTCCAGAAGATCTGCCTACTTTATGACTACGCAGGCACACTCCTCAGCATAAACTAAGCGCCTCCTCGAGCAGTCCATGTTTCCAGAAGATCTGCCTACTTTATGACTACGCAGGCACACTCCTCAGCATAAACTAAGCGCCTCCTCGAGCAGTCCATGTTTCCAGAAGATCTGCCTACTTTATGACTACGCAGGCACACTCCTCAGCATAAACTAAGCGCCTCCTCGAGCAGTCCATGTTTCCAGAAGATCTGCCTACTTTATGACTACGCAGGCACACTCCTCAGCATAAACTAAGCGCCTCCTCGAGCAGTCCATGTTTCCAGAAGATCTGCCTACTTTATGACTACGCAGGCACACTCCTCAGCATAAACTAAGCGCCTCCTCGAGCAGTCCATGTTTCCAGAAGATCTGCCTACTTTATGACTACGCAGGCACACTCCTCAGCATAAACTAAGCGCCTCCTCGAGCAGTCCATGTTTCCAGAAGATCTGCCTACTTTATGACTACGCAGGCACACTCCTCAGCATAAACTAAGCGCCTCCTCGAGCAGTCCATGTTTCCAGAAGATCTGCCTACTTTATGACTACGCAGGCACACTCCTCAGCATAAACTAAGCGCCTCCTCGAGCAGTCCATGTTTCCAGAAGATCTGCCTACTTTATGACTACGCAGGCACACTCCTCAGCATAAACTAAGCGCCTCCTCGAGCAGTCCATGTTTCCAGAAGATCTGCCTACTTTATGACTACGCAGGCACACTCCTCAGCATAAACTAAGCGCCTCCTCGAGCAGTCCATGTTTCCAGAAGATCTGCCTACTTTATGACTACGCAGGCACACTCCTCAGCATAAACTAAGCGCCTCCTCCGGCAGTCCATGTGCCCAGATTGAGATGTATACCAGCTCATAGCTGATGTAAATTACTTTTGCCAGAAAAGTGGTGTAAATGATAAGGCCCCTTTCATATGAGCGAGTATTCCGCGCGGGTGCAATGCGTGATGCGAACGCATTGCGCCTGCACGGAATCCGGACCCATTCATTTCAATGGGGCTGTACGTTGGTTTTCACGCATCACTTGTGCGTTGCGTGAAAATCGCAGCATGTTCTATATTCTGCGATTTTCACGCAACGCAGGCCCCAAAGTAGTAAATGTGGCTGCGTGAAAATTGCATCGCAAGCAAGTGCGGATACGATTAATTTTTCACGGCTGGTTGCTAAGAGATGTTGTTTGGATACATTGAGTTTTTTTTTTATCATGCACGTGTAAAACACATTGCACCCATGAAATAAAAACTGAACAAATGAACACGATAGCAGGCAAAACTGAATGACTGCCTGTGAAATCGCGTATTTTTCACTGAAAGCATTCGCAACGCATCCGGAACTAATCCGGACACGCTCGTCTGCAAGGGGCCTAACTGTATCTTCACATGGCCAATTTTGCTGCCTGAATTTTGGCATGGATTCCGTTCTCAGTGGTGGTTTTTACCACCATGCAAATCACCCAATCACGTGAGGCCCGGTCAAGTGGCCACGGCAGACGGGTCAGACAGCGCCATAACGTTCAACGGTACCTGCGTCCTATGGACATAGTTGTTGGGAGACAGGAACACGCCGCTAGGCACAGTGCTTCGCTGTTCCCGGCGGCAGTCCCTGTAATTATCAGCTTGGGCCCCACCAACACATCACATGACGTTACAAACGGAGGCACATTGTGGTGTAATGTGTACGGTGCAAATGTGCAGGAGAAGCCCGCTGCAGAGACCTGGGATGGGAGGCAGTATCACATTTATTGTCAGTTTGCCCCGTTGCACTTGACTTCAGCTTTTGCCACTTGCCATGCCATTAAAAAGTATAGAAAACTCTTGAGAAAGACAATTAACGTGATAGTTATCACACATGCCTTTTCCTTGGATTTCTACAGTGACATCACAGTAAAAAACAAAGGGAAAGGTGTGTGTGTGTTTAATTTCATATCATGAGCCAAGTGCAAATAAGATAACTATCACATTAATTTCATTTCTTAAGAATTTTCCCTGTATTTTAGTGGCAGCAAAGACCTGCAGTCCTATGTAACAACAGATAAAGTGATAACCGAGTATAAATAATGTAGTAGATGTTACCTTTAATACTATGTAACACCATTGCTGTTACATAGGACTGCAGGTGACATCTACTACATTATCTATATGAAGAATTTAAAAGGTCCATTTAGATGAGACGACACAGCAGGCGATTGTCAAGAAGGAAGCATTGCTGCTTTTACATGCATTGATCTCCTCCATAGTATGGGGAGGAGCAATCGCTATGCCATCACATCTCCCCATACTGAGGATTTACTGCCGACAAACGTCAATTTTTGTGTCTGCACAAATGATCTATTACAAGATGAACGAGCATTTCACTCGTGTATTGGGTTATCGGAGTATTACGCCGCCAGATAATAGTCAACTTTCCTATAGACGCTCGTTAGCAATTACCTGGCGGATTCTCAGTCAGTGTAAAGGGCCCTTAAACTGGTTCCTACATAAACTGTCCCCCAAATCGGTCTTTGATTAGGGCCCCAGAAATGCCAAGTCTGCCCTTGTCCACACCAAAATTATGGCAGCAGCAGTGTGGCGTCAGCCTTCATTGTTGTTGCTGTTGGCGCAACAGTGCTCAGAAAGGACGAGTCCCTGCTTAGCGCAGCGTCTGGACAGACACTGATGGAAGCTGAAGCAGGTGTCTGTTCATAGCTTAGCTTCACGCAATGGGGCCTAGATTGAGGTGCAGGTTTGTGACTTTTTCTTTACCACACTGAATGTGACGTAGGGGGGTTATAAATCTCAACCATAACCTTTATCATTTTAAATAAAGGCAATTTAACATACTGTAATACTAAACCACAACACCAGCATGCTATGAACAAATTTTACCTATGCTTCGCTCTACGTTTGCTATCTTCACACAGGCCATTTCTCCCAGTTCCGTAAGCATATAGAGCACCTCTAGAGTCGAGATTACAAGTAGTACATCCGGTAGAGAAAGATGACATATAATTTCCTTGTAGCTGTCCTGATCCACATACTCACAAATAAGAACTCCATTATCTTCAGCCTTACATAAGTTACTTAAGATTTCCATGCCTAGTAATGTAACAAAAAGAGCGTCTTAAAGCAGTTAATAAAAATACAGTAGATCTTTTATGAATAAGGATAAGTAAAAGGTTTACCTCTCATTTTTAAGAATCTATCCCGAGACATTAGGCATTTTGTTATAGTGTGGAACATTAGGTGAGTGGTTTTGAAATCAACAGGATCTAACTGGAGCTGTAGTGGAAGACAAAAGTGAGGGTTGACCTAATGCATTCTCCAAGCAGGAATTTCATTCACATAGATATAAAAAAGGTACACAGCAGCAAATATTAAATTGCATTAAAGGCTGTAACACTGGCGAGCCATGTTCCCTCCTCCCCAGCAACACTCTGCTCCTGGTGGTCATGGCCACTAAGATGGTAACCTCTGGCATTGTCCTCCTACACCTTACCAGCAGGCATAGGCACCAGAGCAGTGCTGCAATGGACTTTCCCCCTCCTGCAGGCCTATGATGCCTGTCTAATCTTGTTTGCACCTGTTCTCTGCCCTTTAGGCGCACATGCGTGTGCTCCTTGACTTTTAAAAGGTCCTGCACGCGCATGCCCAAATTGTCCCTGGTATATGGCTCACCTCCTACTGGTATTTAAGGCATCTTTCCCTGTGGGAGAGTGCCTGAGCAATAGGTTCCTAGCTTTCTAGTTCATGAAAATGTGTGCTGTGGTTTCATTTGTTTGCCAGACATCTGCTTGTTTACTGGACTTGACCATTTGCTGCCTGACTCTTGCATTGAACCTATGCTGGTGGTGCCCTGTATAGGCGTAAAAGTGGGCAACGTAGATAACGCCCTTAGGAGTAGCCGTAAGACAAATCCATTCAGTGACACAGAGGGTTCACACTAGGGTTGTTTCGGGTATCGAATTTTCACTACCTAATCGATACTTTTGTCTGGTATCAACCTGGATTTGCCCTTTTTCAATACTAGTCTTCGCTATTCCGCAGTCTAGTATCAGAGAACATGGAGCGTTCTGCTCTCAGCACGCTCCGTGTTCTCGGCAGCACAGGGGAGAAGGAAGCACTTAAATACATCTTACCTCTGCTGCTATGTTCCCCAATGTATCAAGTCCCAGTTGTCGGAGAGAAATAAAGTGACTATGAGCAGACAGTAACAAGAAGCGGAGACAAGTCCGATTAGCTGCCAGAAGTTTAACATTGCTCTCTTCAAAGGAAAGATTGCGCAAAATTACTGCTATCTGGAGAACACGCTGTCCTTCAATATCATTAATGCCCAGCTTTCTAGGAGGGTGAAATAATGAGTCCCATAAGGATTCTGGAGATGTGCCTTCTGCAAAACAAAATAATTTACCTCTGATTGTGCGAATGAATAATACAAGAAAAAATACCAAGCTAATTCACAAATTTTATCTGGCCATTAAATTTATTTGGCCATGACAACTGCAAAAACGACACAAAACTAACTGTGTATACATGAAAATGTTACCCCACCTTGAGATCCACATTTGTCATATATGAGGTCACGTACTTCATTGTCATCAACAATATCCTTCCAGAACTAAAAATTAGAAAATAACAAAATTTACTTAACACAACAGACAAATTAAGTTATCATCAAATCAACCCTAAAGCTAGTTTCACACCAGCGTTACAGAGATCCAGCAGGGAACAGCCTGCTGGAGCTAAAACCACTGCGCTTTGTAACGTTTTGGGAATTACTTTTGCAAACAATTTGTGACTTCTTGCATTTTTACACCACTTGCTCCAGTTTTAAAAAGTGGGTGGTAAGGTGGACATGGTTACCTATGTTAGTGAGTTTTACTCCAGATGTATCACTATGACTTTTATAAAAAGTCGCAAACTCACTCCAGTAGGGGGGTGGCATTGAAAAACCGGAGTGGCACTTCTAGACAAAAGTGTCAGGTGTAAAGATGCATCAAATTTATCAAACATATCATTTGATAAATTGGGCGCAAACTACCCCAACAAAGACCCAAGGAAAACAGACTTCAAATAGTACCCTCAGCATAAATTCCCTAGTTTTGTTTTCAAATGAGTCTCAAAGATCTTAAAGTGGTCGTCTCATACATCGATGGCATATTTCTAGGATATGCCATCAATTCCACACTTGGTTCCCGCTTCTATCTCCAGAATGCATGAGATAAGCCAACCCCTAAAAGGCAAATTTTGGGCTTCAGAATGCAGCAGTTTTTTGACCTGACCACATTCTCATTTTTGTTACTGATGCTGCAAGGCATTCTATGGCTATACTAAATAATAATTAATAAATAGTAATAATCATAATAAAATGCACAGGACGGTCTCATGATGGACCTTGGCACATTTGGTTGTCAGTTAACTCCTTAAAGGGATGTGCTGTCAGTTAACTCCTTAAAGGAATGTGTCATCACAAAATGTTGTTTAAAATCACACTTTTATGTTTAACATATTTTGAAAGAATTTTTGTTGGTTATTTTTAATTTTCTATGTCAATATCTATATTTAAAGGGACTCTGTCAGCTAGGTTTAGCCTATAGAGCTGCGGACATGTACTGCTAGCACGTCCACAATATACATTTCCCATAGCTCTGAGTGCTTTTATTCAGTCAAAAAAACGATTTGATATATATGCAACTGAGGCAAGTAAGGAGCCCAAGGGACTGTTACCAACGTTTCAGGAGCCCAGCTGCGCCGCGCCCACTGTGAAGGAGCCCAGCACCGCCCTCATCCTCCGAATCTCCTGCTTGCTCCCCCGATGTCACACAGAGTGCCGTAATCTCGCGCAGCATAACAGCTAGCGCATGTGCACATCATTCCCTGAGGCGGATGCCAGCACAGGGAAGGAACTTCATGCCGGAACTGACATACAGCGTACTCACGCATGCGCGAGATTACGGCACTAACTGTGACGTCGGGAAAGCAAGCAGGAGATTCGGAGGATGAGGGCGGTGCTGGGCTCCTTACTTGCCTCATTTGCATATATATCCAGGGCTCCAGATGGCGACCAAAATGGTCGCCAATGCGACAGAATTTACAAATGGCGACAAGACTTTTTAGTCTTGTCACCATTTGCGACTAGACCCGCCGCCGCAGCTCTGCAGTTGAATATAGCGGCGGGGCACAGGAGATGATAGCCGCAGATGTTCTTCTCAGCAGCGCAGTGTAGGAGTCTCTCCCTCCCCCTGTGCTGCTGCTGCCGCCAATAAGAAGAGAGACGGGAGGAGGAGGGGAGGGGCTGTGGCCACTGCGCCACCAATGAAGATAACTGACCTGTTAATACATAAAAGTGGCGGGTGCCGGAATAAAATAGCCGGCACCTGAGGGGGTTAACTGCAGTGGATCGCAGCTCCCTGTCATAGAGGTCGTGTGCCGGCTAGTTGATTCCGGCACCCGCCTCCTGTATATGTATTAACAGGTCAGTTATCTTCATTGCACCCGCGCAGAAATCTCGCCCATGTGAAAGGGGCTTAAGGGTGAATAGGACAAGGGTTCCAGCCCCTAAGGGGGCTAACCGTAAGTGAAAAAAGAAGAAAAAAAAAAACACTAAGGCTACTTTCACACTTGCGGCAGTCTACTGAACCGTCTACTGAACTGCCTGCCGGATCCGCCGATCTGGATGTGACTGAAAGCATTTGTGAGACGCATCCGGATGCGGATCCATCTCACAAATGCATTGCAAGAACAAATCCATCTCTCCGCTTGTCATGCGGACAGACGGATCCGTCTTGTATCTTTTTACACATTTTTACCGGCATTCTGGACGGATCCGCCATTCCGGTATTTTGAATGCCGGATCTGGCACTAATACATTCCTATGGGGAAAAATGCCGGATCCGGCATTCAGGCAAGTCTTCAGTTTTTTTCGCCGGAGATAAAACCGTAGCATGCTACGGTTTTATCTTTTTCCTGATCAGTTAAAATGACTGAACTGAAGACATCCTGATGCATCCTGAACAGATTACTCTCCATTCAGAATGCATGGGGATAAAACTGATCAGTTCTTTTCCGGTATAGAGCCCCTGTGACGGAACTCTATGCCTGAAATGAAAACCGCTAGTGTGAAAGTACCCTAAAATATTAAGTTGAAATCCCCCTTTTCCCAATTTTACATATAAAATATATAAACAATAAATAAACATTACATAGAGCTGCGTCCAAAAAGTCCAAATTAACAAAAAATATCTCCTATGTGGTGAGCGCCGTAACAGAAATAAATAAAAACCATGCGATTCGCCATTTTCTTTGTCACCCCACAAAATAGGATTGGACTGTTCTATTATGGGCCGAACATTTCATAAAATGCGAAATGCACGCGGCTTTTTTTGGTGTTTTATTTTTGTTTCCGCGTGGTATTGAGTATCGCAATACTTTTTTATGGTGACGAAAGTGAATCAAAATTTTGGTATCGAAACAACCCTACGCCGATTTGATCGGCATAGCGTTGTCACGATACCAATTTTTTTTTTATTGGTGACTAAAAATTTCATTTGGCTCCTAAATTTTTCAGTTCAGGAGCCAATGGCTACTAGGTATTTTTTTTAGTCTGGAGCACTGTATATCAAATCGTTTTTTTTTTTTGACTGAATAAAAGCACTCGGAGCTATGGGGAATGTATATTGTGGAAGTGCTAGCGGCGATCTAGCAGAACATGTCCGCAGCTCTAAAGGCTAAACCTAGCTGACAGAATCCTTTTAACCAAACAATGTCATGTGGCTGCCGTAAAGAAATTTTCTTAAACAGGTTTTGTAACTTCAGCAAATAGCATTTATCATGTAGAGAAGGTTAATACAAGGCACTTACTAATGTATTGTGATGGTCCATATTGCCTCTTGCTGGCTGGATTCATTTTTCCATCGCAATGTATATAGATCATTTTCCAGGAGTTACAACCACACGGCAATCCAGCAGTGGTGGTCATGTGCCTCTATAAGTGAGACGGCATACCGGTACTAGCCAGGTTACCCCTTCAAAGAGCTGACCGTCAGGGAACACCCGACAGTCTGGTATTGCCGACTTAAGCCAGGCACAGACGAGCGAGTTGAATATGAAACTCGCTGCTGTGTAACCCTGATATTCCTGGAATGTATTGTATTATACCAACAGCATTATGTCAGTAATTCTGCAGATTTCAGAACTCTAACGTTTACACAGTATTATAAGTCAGTATAATGCTGTGCGATCCTGTTAGAGGAGCAGAGGTCAGAACGGTACCTCACTGACGCAGGCTGCAAGTTTATCATATTCAACTCGCTTGTCTGTGTCTGGCCTTATCCTGAGGATAAACAAGCTTACATGGGCCGATGGACCAGCCGAGTGTTGGGAAGAAAGAGTTTCTGACAGCTGCCCCTTCAGTGAAGGAGACCGTGCATTTACATGCAGCGATCTCCTTGACAGTATGAGGATGAGAGATCGCTACTGCCATCCTTGTCCCCATACAGAATCATTGTTTCTGGGCAGCAGATCGCTGTTTACACCAGGGTGGATAAAAATCAATGATTTTTTTTATTTTTATAAAAAGTAAAAAAAAAATCTGATTTCATTTAAATTAGATTTTTTTTTTTTATATAAAATTATAAAATGCTTTTTGAGGAAAATCTATTACCATCCAAAGGTTATTCCATCATGAAATAAAGATTCGTTTTTTAATTATGTAGAATAAGGCTGTATGTGTTTAAATTTTTTGGGTAAATAAATTCCATTAATCCATTCACAATGTCATGCTCTTCCAGAGGTTTTTGTAAGATTATTGGGCAGTTTCTCTGCCTACAAGATATTATCACAGATATTTGGTTTACTTTTGCAGTTCTCAAAACTGAATTTGACTCAGCAGAGATCACATGCCTCTTCTTCACAGCAAAAATGTTATAACATGAACAGAGTTGAGAAAAAGACTTTAATCCTAACTTCTACAAACCTATGAATACAGAATCAAA
Source organism: Bufo bufo (assembly GCF_905171765.1). Lineage (NCBI taxonomy): Eukaryota > Metazoa > Chordata > Amphibia > Anura > Bufonidae > Bufo > Bufo bufo. The sequence goes on from NC_053389.1 coordinate 498,718,660, forward strand.
CTAATATGAAAAGTAAATCTTCATCTACTTGCATATTATAAGTTATACCAGCAAGAATTTGTCTTTATGTAGAAAACTATGATTTAAATCAAGCCTTGCTGACTAGTGATTTAAATCAAATCTACCCTGGTTTACACAGCACGATCTGCTGCCCAGGAACAATTAATGGGGTGCCTGCACAAGCGACTATCTCTTGATGAACAAGCGTTTCACTCATTCATCGGGTGATCAGCAGCACATAAAACGTAATCCAATCCATTGGATTTTACGCAAGTAGCTCCAACCAGAGATATTAATTTAGTCTTTCTTCTCAGCAAATTGTATTGCTCCACAACCCTCTTGTTAAAAATGAAAGAAAAATTTCACGAGTCACGTATAAATTTATATTACCTGTACAAAATCACGATCTGTTTTTTCCTTCCATTCATCACCAAACACAGCAGAAAATGTTCCCAGAGCTATTAAATAAAAAGTAGAAAAACAACACAATAAATAATGACCAACCTTAAAACTAAACTGATCAGAGAAAAAAATCTGGACCTAACATTAAAGCTACATGCACATGACCGTTGTGCTGTCCGCAAATCGCAAATCCGCAAAACACGGATGGCATCTGTGCGCGTTCTGCAATTTGCGGAACGGCACGGACAGCCTTTAATATAACTGCCTATTCTTGTGCGCAAAGCGCAGACAAGAATAGGACAGGTTATGTTTTTTTTTTTTTGCGGGGCCATGGAACGGAGCAACGGATGCGGACAGCACACGGAGTGCTGTCCGCATCTTTTGCGGCCCCATTGAAATGAATGGGTCCGCATCCGAGCCGCCAAAACTGCGGCTCGGATGCAGACCAAAACAACGGCCGTGTGCATGAGGCCTATAACACTTAACTAAAGATTTCTGCTGAAGGTCAGTGAAAAACGGACGTAAAAAAAAAAATAGAACATGTTCTATCTTGTCTTTTTCACTGACAGACTGCCCTCATACAATTGAATGGGTCCGTTTTTAACATCCGTTTCTCAGAAAGGCATCAGTGAAAAAAATGTCTGTTTAAAATGGACCGTTTATCAGTTTTTAAAGGGGTTGTCTCCCTTCAGTAAGTGGTACCGTATTTATCATGTAGAGAAAGTTAATACAAGCAACTTAATAATGTATTGCGTTTGTCCATATTGCTTTCTTTGCTGGCTTGATTCCTTTATTTTTATCACATTATACACTGCTCGTTTCCATGGTTACAGACCACCCTGCAAACCATCAGTGGTGATTGTGCTTGCACACTATAGGAAAAAAGAGTCAGCCTCTCTGGTGGCCGGGACCGTGGGAGTGCATTTGGGCTAGTGTTTTTTCCTATAGTGTGCAAGCACGACCACCACTGATGGTTTGCAGGGTGGTCTGTAACCATGGAAACGAAAAGTGTATAATGTGATAGAAAAATGAACCCAGCCAGCGAAGGAGGCAATATGGACAATCACAATACATTAGTAAGAGCCTGGTATTAACTTTCTTATGATAAATGCCACTTACTGAAGTGAGATGGCCCTTTAACTGACTTTTTTCACTGTCGTGTGCATGTAGCCCTAAAGAGGACCTTTCACCACTCCTGACATGCCCGTTTTAATAGCTCCATGCATTCCCCATGTAATAACAATTCTGGAGCATCTATTCTTATGGCTCTATGTTGTGCCATTCCTTTATTATTACCACTAGAAGTTATGAATGAATTGCTAGCAGTCTGCAGTAAGGGTACAGAGGGGTGGTAACCAGTTGGGGGTGTGTACCTACACAAACTGACTCTATCCAATCAGTGCTGCCATTTTCAGTCTGTGCAGGTACACACCCCCAACTTGTTACCACCCCTCTGTACTCTTACTGCAGACTGCTAGCAATTCATCCATAACTTCTAGTAGAAATAATACAGGAATGGCACAACATAGAGCCATGAGAATAGATGCTCCAGAATTGCTATTACATGGGGAATGCATGGAGCTATTAAAGCAGACATGTCAGGAGTGGTGACAGGTCCTCTTTAAAGTGAGCGCTCTCACATAGGTTACATACTGCGAAAAACCGTTATCCTCAAATTAAACAGTAAACAAAATACTACAGCCCACATATTTTTCCTTTACAAGGATATCCATGCTATGCGAGCACCTAGTTTATTAAAGCAGGATAAACACAGAAAAAGCCTAGCAGTTCATCCAGGTATGTTCACATGTTCAGGATTTTAGAAGAATTAGCAGCAGAAATCCGAGGCTGACACACTGATATCTGCCATGGATATGCAGCAAATTTCCAAGCATGTCCGCATAAGTATTAGCACCACTGTCGCGCAGTAACAGCTAATTCACTGCTTTTCCATGCATGCTTGCTATTTTAGTGAATGTTTTTTTCTGCAACAGGGACAAAAATCCTGAATGATTTTTCCGGAGTGTAAGAATTTGAACTGGATGTGTTACATTACCGGATTTGATGCAGATGTCGGTGTGGATGCGAATGTCTGTAAAGCGCTGCGGAATATAGTAGCGCAATAAAAGTGCATAAAATAAATACTCACTATCATCAAACACACCAGCATTTGCAAGCAACAACGTGATGATTTTGGGGTCCTTTTCAAGCTGCATAACATGCTTGCTTTCATTAGACAGTAGGGTGCAAACATTTATTGCAAAGTCCACTTCATTCGGGAGCCCAGATAAAAGCGAAAGCACCAGTTTGTTGTAATCATTTGGCGTGTTGAAGTCCATAGTAAGCCCATAACTTTGACGCAAATAATCTATACAAGAAACGAGACAAAAAAAATAAGCAAGAGACAGGATAAATGAAGTGTCTTAAAGGGAGTCTGTCACCTCCATATGGCCATATACAGTGCTTACATGGCTCTGTAGCACACCTATACAGGATTGTCACAGTACCTTTGTTCTTTTCTTTAGACTTGCATCAGCAGGAAAAACGAAGTTTAATTCATATGCAAATGAGCACTCGCAAGTGCCCAGGGGCGGCGTTCAGTGTGTAGGTGCCCAGGCTGCTCTGCCTTCTTTTCACTTTACTCCTCCCCTATTGATGAGGCAAGAGACTTGGAGGGCGGGCAAAGGCAGAGACCGGGGAGGAGTAAAGTGAAAAGAAGGCAGAGCAGCCTGGGCACTTACACACTGAACGCCGCCCCTGGGCACTTGCGAGTGCTCATTTGCTTATGAATTAAAAACGTCGTTTTTCCTGCTGGTGCAAGTCTAAAGAAAAGAACAAAGGTACTGTGACAATCCTGTATAGGTGTGCTATAGAGCCATGTAAGCACTGTATATGGCCATATGGAGGTGACAGACTCCCTTTAATAAAATGAACATGTTATGCACAGAACGTTACTAGTGACCTACAATTATAAAGGTCCTTTATCAATAAGCCTTAGGCCTCATGCACACGACCGTATGGCTTTTTCAGTGTTTTACGGTCCGTTTTTCACGGATCCGTTGTTCCGTTTTTTGTTTCCGTTGTGTTTCCGTTTCTGTTCCGTTTTTCCGTATAGGAATATACAGTATACAGTAATTACATAGATGAAATTGGGCTGGGCATAACATTTTCAATAGATGGTTCAGCAAAAAACGGAACGGAAACGGAAGACATACGGATGCATTTCCGTATGTGTTCCGTTTTTTTTGCGGACCCATTGACTTGAATGGAGCCAAGCACCGTGATTTGCGGACAAGAATAGGACATGTTCTATCTTTTCACGGTACGGAAATACTGAAACGGAATGCACACGGAGACACTTCAGTATTTTTTGCTGAACCATTGAAATGAATGGTTCAGTATATGTTCCGCATACTGAACTACAAAAACGGCCAGTATACTGAACGCAAAATACTGTCGTGTGCATGAGCCCTTACTATAAGAAAAAAAGCTAATATAAGAAATGTGATTTAACATCAACTTTTTAATAGCAGTTACAATTTTTTATTCATTGGTATTGCGGAACACATCACATATATAATATATAACATACTTTTTTCTATTCCATTTCACTGGACCTAGGTGCTGGTCCACACTGGCCGGACGTGCACCCCTCGTATTTATAGTGTGCTGCTTCCTCATTTTCCAAGGTGTATACTTTTTTCTAATCTGTTTTTATTTTCTGATTGAAGATATTTTATTCTATTTCTGAACATGATTATGGGGGCTGCCATCTTGTCTGGGCTCTTTTTTTTTTGTACATATGTTTTATTGTTTTCAAAAAGGAATGTTACATACATTCTATGAGTTGCATGTCTCATTATACAGTGTAAATAAACAGTATTTAACAATACTACATGAGATGTTTGTCCTCGTCATCCCCAACATAGGGATTAGGGCTGCATGATATGGGAATTTTGTGCGATTGCGATAACGATATGCGATGCAATATTTTAAGGGAATTGTGCTAGAGGTCTATTTGCTTGGATTTTCAAGGCAAAAGCACACAGAAATTACTGATAATGCTGAAATGTACAGTAGTTATGCTTAACTCAAGAACTGAAATGCACAGTGTTTTTCAAAAGAAAACATCTTTTACTAAATTAAATAACATATTTGCATTACTGAAAAAGTACAAAATACAAAACTTGCCATTTTCTTAATAGCACTGCACAGAATAGATAAATAGAATAGATAGAAGAACATTTGTTCATTAAAATAACGACTTGCCTCCAGCCCCTCCTCCCACTGATGTATCGCCGGCCGCTCTGTGCAGCATAGCGGCCGGCGATACATCCGTGTCAACCACGTAAAAAGTCAACCATCGCTTTATAAGACGCACTGCCATTTTCCCCCACTTATGGTAATACAATTGCAGCATTTTTGGGTCAGCCAATTGGAGATTGCGATATGGCGATTAATTGCGATTGCTTTGGCGATATATTGTGCAGGCCTGATAGGGATACCAGGGCCAAATTTATGAACATTACTATAAGGTAACATTGGGAAAGTAAGGCTCTTCTTAAAAGGATTCTGTCACCAGATTTAACCCTATTAAGCTAGCTGACATTAGCGATGTGCTAATGTCAGCTAAACCTAACTAGCCTATTCCTACTTTTATCTATGCCCCCGTTACGCCAAAAATCTAACTTTTATAATATGCTAATTAGCCTCTAGGAGCGGGGGGGGGGCATTGTTCCTGCTCCTAAAGGCTCTGTTCTCCCACCTTTGTCGCCTCCCTCCAAGTCCTGATTGACAGGGCCAGGCAGCGCTCACATCTGTCTGCCAGCCCTGTGCTCTGGTGAAATCTCACGCCGTTCAGTATTCGCCGCAGGCGCGGTGAGGAAGCTGGCAGCCTGAGAGCGTCTTTCCCTCACCGCGCCTGCGCCGAATGCTGAGCGGCGCAAGATTTCACCAGAGCACAGGGCTGGCAGACAGATGTGAGCGCTGCCTGGCCTTGTCAATCAGGACTTGGAGGAAAGAAACAAAGGTGGGAGAACGGAGCCTCTAGGAGCGGGGGAGTTGTTCCTGCTCCTAGAGGCTAATTAGCATATTGTAAAAGTTCGATTGCTGGCGTAACGGGGGCATAAAAGTAGGAATAGGCTAGTTAGGTTTAGCTGACATTAGCACATCGCTAATGTCAGCTAGCTTAATAGTGTTATATCTGGTGACAGAAACCCTTTAAAGGATAGGTCATCGGTTTCTGATTAGTTGGGGGTGAGACACCTGGGACCACTGCTGATAGAGTTGTTGCGATACCAAATTTTCGATTTCGATACCATAAAAAAGAATTGCGATACTCGATACCATGCGAAAAAAATAAACCAAAAAAGCCACGTGCATTCCGCATTTTAAAAAATGGCAAATCGCGCAGTTTTTATTTATTTCTTTTTTCTGTTCCGGCGTTCACCACATAGATTTTTTGAGATTTTAATAGTTTGGACTTTTCTGATGTGGCGATATGTGATATGTTTATTTATTGTTTATATATTTTAATTTATATGTGAAATTGGGAAAGGGGGTGAGATTTATACTTAATATTTAGTTTTTTACTTTTTTATATTTTTTACACTTTATATTTAAGAACCATTTCCCACCTTAGGGGCCAGAACCTGGGATCTTTTAATCCCTTGTCCTATTCACCCTGATAGATCTCCATCAGGGTGAATAGGACCTCACACTCTCCCTGCTGCTCTGTGCACACAGCAGCAGGGAGCTGACTATGGCAGCCAGGGCTTCCGTAGCGTCCTGGCTGCCATGATAACTGATCGGAGCCCCAGGATTACACTGCATCCAAAGCTCGCTTCGCTCAACACTAAAAATCACCTATGGTGGATCCTGATTTATCTATACACAGAGATGGTATGATTACAGGCAGGATTAGAATAGCTGTGGTGATAAGCAGATAGCTGTGGTGAAGTGACAGTACAGATCAAGAAGCAGAGCCTATTAGGCTTAGCAGCTATTGTGATAACTGCAGGATTTTATGGTTCTTGTTTAAATCTAGATATTGACATGGAAAATCAAAAATTCATTAAAAATACGTTGAACAGGTGGTGATCACCTGGGGGAAATCAACCATCGTCATGACAAACAGATAGCACGTCACGTTTTAGAGTACCACAATGGTGACTACAGGACTATCAAATTTCAGGTAATCGAGGTAATCCCTTAGGGGTGGTAACTGGGACCAGAAGATCCTTTGAAGGAGGCACAGTGGATACACAGTCTTAAAATGGTGTCTCCTCTCGGTCTCAATTAACAGATATCGTTCGCCTGTTTTCTTTGAATAAATCCCTCTTCTTCTTACCCTCTGTTTAATGTTTGTTCTCTTACTTAATTAAATTGTGCACACTAACCTGCCTTTTATTATCAGACTAAGATTGGTCATATGTGCACAATTTATCTAATGGGGATTCTGGGGTTTATGGGCATTAATCCCTCAACCTTTGTCCATTAATTCTCTATGTCTCCCTCACTTTATTTTTGGTCAGCCCCATTATGCTTTTTGAATATGTACTTTGATTATTAATTGCCCCAATATTATATCTAGTACCCCTTCAGTGGTGGAACGCATGTTCGCAGTTTATCATCCTCCTTGCGACATGCGTTCCTCCCCACTTCCTGATGCGTTCCACAGACCGGAAGTGCGTGTCGCCCACCGGAAGTTTTCCTTTACTCGGCGCACACGCACTAGCTGTGGGATTCCCTCAGTTTCTTAACCTAGTCTCTCCCATATCGGCTCCTCCTCTAATTTAAATTTCCTTACAATCTTGCTTTTTGATTCATATGTGCATTTTTATGATAGAACGCATTTGCGCTCCATTTACCGGAAGTGATGTACATTTCACTTCCTCTTCTGGCTATCACACATCTGAGAGCGGGAGAGAAATGTGCAAACACAGGTATTGTAACTGGGTATAAAAGAATGGGCCTGTGGTCAGTTATTTGCATTCACTATATCTAGGCTGCCTGTATCCTTTCCTTCATCTTTGGCACTTTTTGTCCCCTGATGAACCATCATCTTGGATGGGGAAACGCGTCGGGACTCAGCTTGACAAGTGTATTTAGGGCTTTCTAGGGTATATTCCAGTGTTTAGCCACCGAGAAGTGGGGTCGCTCCTTTCAGGGCGGGTGCTCAGCTTTTAGGCAGGGATAGACTAAGGAGGGACACCTAGGGACAAGTCATCTCCCGACCACTTCCACCCTTGTAACTTTATAACCCGATGGGCATCATTCTTTAATCTATAGAAACCGTGGATCTATCCATCAAGCAGCACCATTAAAAGGGACACCCAGGGACAAGACAGCCAACCCGGTGGGCGTCATCTTCCCAAATCACAGTAACCGTGAGTTACTTCATCAAGTGGCACCATGCAAAAAATCACGGGAACCGTGAGTAACCGCACCAAGTGGCCCTCACTGTTTACGTGTATGATATATTATGTTCTAGATAAACCTATTTACTTGTTCCAATTATATCGCTGGTAGCTATCTTGGTATATCTAGTATATCGTGCCACACTAGTTTTTCTGTGGACTTGTGATCATAAGCCATCGTCTTTATGTGAGGGTTAATTAGATTTTATTTTATACTATTAAAATTTAAATTTTTGTGGTTTTTGCAATTTGTGTAAGTCAATATTCTATAACTCCACTACTTGTGTCCTTATAAACATAAAACATGATTAAAACAATTGGGCATTTAAAAAATACAAAATCTGAGGGGTCAGCTGTAGCGTTTGAAGATTACAAAGGGCTTAATAAAATTTGTAAAAAGGAGATAAAATTAGCAAAAATACAAGACGAACAGCAGGTGGCAAAAGAGAGCAAAATAAATCACCCAAAAATTCTTTAAATATATAAATGCTAAAAAACCAAAGGTCCGAGCTGTAGATATGGTCCAAGGTAAATGTGAACAAGGCTCTGTGTCCAGATGGATTACACCCAAGACTGCTTAAAGAGCTCAGTTCAGTCATTGCTGTGCCCATTTATAATTTTTAAAGATTCTCTGTACTAGTACAGTGCCAAGTGATTGGTGCAAGGCAGATGTGGTGCCCATATTCAAAAAAGGATCTAGGCCCTGCACAGGCAATTATAGACCAGTTAGTTTAACTTCTGTTGTGGGAAAAATGTTTGAAGGACTCTTAAGGGACTATATACAGGAGTATGTGACTATAAATAATATTATACCGTATTTTTCGCCCCATAAGACGCACTTTTTCCTCCCTAAAAATGGGAGGAAAATGCCCCTGCGTCTTATGGGGCGCATGCTGACAGTTTTAACATCGCTGGATGCGATGTACGGAGCGGGGGCCGGGGGAGGGACTGGGAGGAGGAGCTGGGGGCCGGCAATAGCGGCAGGGCGGTGCGGTAACTGTACTATAGCCACGCCCCACCGCTCCAGTATTCTAATATAAAATGTATTATTGAATTAAAAGTTATTAAACATGCCCCCCCTCACTCCTAATAGTACCGTATATCCTAATTGCTTCTGTATAATGCCGGCAGGCAGGCGGGGCGGGCGGCAGCGTAACTCACTGATGTCACGTGCCTGCGCCGCCTCCTTTATGAATGAAGCAGGCGGCGCAAGCAAGTGACGTCAGTGAGTGACGCGCCGCCCGGCCTGCCTGCCGGCATTATACAGAAGCAATTAGGATATACGGTACTATTAGGAGTGAGGGGGGCATGTTTAATAACTTTTAATTCAATAATACATTTTATATTTGCATACTGGGGGGGCGGGGGCACACGGAATCTGTGGATGGCACAGTTAAGGGGTGGGGGTCTGTGCATGGCTTTGTTATGGGCTGAGGGGGGTCTGTGGATGGCACTGTTATGGGCTGAGGGGGGGTCTGTGGATGGCACTATTATGGGGTGGGGGGTCTGTGGATGGCACAAATATAACAGTGCCATCCATAGATCTTCCCCCCCCCCCCCCCCCCCTGTAACAGAGCCAGCCACAGATCCCCCCATAAGTGTCCGTCATCCACAGATCCTCCATGTGTCAGTCATCCACAGATCCCCCCCATAACAGTATCCGTCATCCACAGATCCCCCCCATAACAGTATCCGTCATCCACAGATCCCCCCATAACAGTGTCCGTCATCCACAGATCCCCCCTTAACAGTGTCCGTCATCCACAGATCCCCCCCATAACAGTATCCGTCATCCACAGATCCCCCCCCATAACAGTGTCCGTCATCCACAGATCCCCCCCATAACAGTGTCCGTCATCCACAGATCCCCCCCATAACAGTGTCCGTCATCCACAGACCACCATTAGTTCCAAACCCACCAAAAGCACACCTTTTGGTTAAAAAATTTTTTTTTCTTATTTTCCTCCCCAAAAACCTAGGTGCGTCTTATAGGGCGAAAAATACGGTAAGTGATAACCAGCATTGGTTTACCAAGGACAGAAGTTGTCAGACTAACCTGATTTGTTTTTATCAGGAGGTGAGTACTATCCTGGACAGAGGGGCGGCTGTGGATGTAGTGTTTCTGGATTTTGCAAAGGCTTTTGATACTGTCCCTCATAGATGTTTAATAGGTAAAGTAAGGTCTATAGGCTTGGAAAGTATAGTTTGTAATTGGATTGAAAACTGGCTGAAGGACCGTGTCCAGAGAGTTGTGGTCAATGATTCCTATTCAGAATGGTCCCGGGTTATAAGTGGGGTACGCCAAGGTTCAGTGCTGGGCCCTTTTATTAATTAAATGTATCTATTAATGATAGAGGATGAGATTAATAGCACCATTTCTATTTTTGCAGATCAAGGGGGAAAACTAACTCTCCTTAGGGAGAGAGCACTTTAACTCCTTAAGGACACAGCCTTATTTCACCTTAAAGGGGTTCTGCACTTTCATTTAACTGATGATCTATCCTCTGGATAGATCAGCTTCTGATCGGCGGGGGTCCGACACCCGGGATCCCCGCCGATCAGCTTTTTGAGAAGGCAGCGGTGCTCCAGCAGCGCCGCGGTCTTCTCACTGTTTACCGCCGGGCCGTCGGCCCACTGACATGACTAGTATCAACTAGCGTGGGCGTGGCTAAGCTCTGTTCACTTGAATGGAGCTTAGCCGCGCCCACGCTAGTTGATACTAGTCATGATGTCAGTGGGCCGACGGCCCGGCGGTAAACAGTGAGAAGGCCGCGGCGCTGCCGGAGCGCCGCTGCCTTCTTAAACAGCTGATCGGCGGGGGTCCCGGGTGTCGGACCCCCGCCGATCAGAAGCTGATGATCTATCCAGAGGATAGATCATCAGTTAAATGAAAGTGCAGAACCCCTTTAAGGACCAGGCCATTTTTTTGCAAATCTGACCAGTGTCACTTTAAGTGGTGATAACTTTAAAACGCTTTGACTTGTCCAGGCCATTCTGAGATTGTTTTTTCGTCACATATTGTACTTCATGACACGGGTAGAATGGAGTAAAAAAAATAAATAATCATTTTTATTTATAAAAAATACAAAATTTGCCAAAAATTTGGAAAAATTAGCAAATTTTTAAGTTTCAATTTCTTTACTTCTATAATACATAGTAATACCTACAAAAATAGTTATTACTTTACATTCCCCATATGTCTACTTTATGTTTCGATCATTTTGGGAATGACATTTTATTTTTGGGGGACGTTACAAGGCTTAGGCTACTTTCACACGAGCGTTCGGGTGTCCGCTCGTGAGCTCCGTTTGAAGGGGCTCACGAGCGGCCCCGAACGCATCCGTCTGACCCTAATGCATTCTCAGTGGATGCGGATCCACTGAGAATGCATCCGCCTGCCAGCGCTCAGCCTCCGCTCCGCTCAGTGAGCGGACACCTGAACGCTGCTTGCAGCGTTCGGGTGTCCGCCTGGCCGTGCGGAGGCGAGCGGATCTGTCCAGACTTATAATGGAAGTCAATGGGGACGGATCCGCTTGAAGATGACACTATATGGCTCAATCTTCAAGCGGATCCGTTCCCCATTGACTTTCAATGTAAAGTCTGAACGGATCCGCTCTGGCTACTTTCTGACTTAGAAAATTTTCTAAGTTATAATGCAGACGGATCCGTTCTGAACGGATGCAAACGTCTGCATTATCGGAGCGGATCCGTCTGATGAAACATCAGACGGATCCGCTCCGAACGCTAGTGTGAAAGTAGCCTTAGAAGTTTACAAGTAAATCTTGAAATTTCTCAGAAATCTTCCAGTTCAGGTCTGAAGTCACTTTGTGAGGCTTACATAATAGAAACCACCCAAAAATGACCCCATTCCAGAAACTACACCCCTCAAGGTATTAAAAACTGATTTTACAAACGTTGTTAACCCCTTTAGGTGTTCCACAAGAATTAATGGAAAATAGAGATACAATTTCACTTTTTTGGCAGATTTTCCATTTTAATATTTTTTTTCCAGTTACAAAGCAAGGGTTAACAGCCAAACAAAACTCAATATTTATGGCCCTGATTCTGTAGTTTACAGAAACACCCCATATGTGGTCGTAAACTGCTGTATGGGCACACGGCAGGGCGCAGAATGAAAGGAATGCCATACGGTTTTTGGAAGGCAGATTTTGCTGGACTGGTTTTTTGACACCATGTCCCATTTGAAGCCCCCCTGATGCACCCCTAGAGTAGAAACTCCCAAAAAAAGTGACCCCATTTTAGAAATTACGGGATAGGGTGGAAGTTTTGTACTAGTTTAGGGTACATATGATTTTTGGTTGCTCTATATTACACTTTTTGTGATGCAAGGTAACAAGAAATAGCTGTTTTGTCAGTTTTTTTTTGTTAGTTACAACATTCATCTGACAGGTTATATCATGTGGTATTTTTATGGAGCAGGTTGTCACGGACGCGGCGATACCCAATATGTATACAATTCTTTAATTTATGTAAGTTTTACACAATTTCATTTTTGAAACAAAAAATCCTGTTTTAGTGTCTCCATAGTCTGAGAGCCATAGTTTTTTCAGTTTGTGGGCGATCTTAGCTAGGGTCTAATTTTTTGCGGGATGAGATGACAGTTTGATTGGCACTATTTTGGGGTGCATATGACTTTTTGATCGCTTGCTATTACACTTTTTGTGATGTAAGGTGACAAAAAATGTCACGGCAATACCTAATATGTATACTTTTTTTTATTTATGTAAGTTTTACACAATAACAGCTTTTTTAAAACAAAAAAAATGATGTTTTAGTGTCTCCATATTCTGAGCCATAGTTTTTTTTTTTTTTTGGGCGATTGTCTCAGGTGGGGGCTCATTTTTTGCGGGATGAGGTGATGGTTAGATTGGTACCATTTTGGTGGGCCTACACCTTTTTGATCGCTTGCGGTTTTACTTTTTGTGATGTAAGGTGACAAAAAAATGGTTTATTTAGCAGTTTTTATTTTTTACGGTGTTCATCTGAGGGGTTAGGTCATGTGATATGTTTATAGAGCCGGCCGATACGCATGTGGCGATACCTAATAGGTCTAATTTTTTACCAATAGTTTTTTACTTTATTTGGGGAAAATGACGTTTTTGTTTATTTTTACTTGAAACTTAATTGGGGGGAGGGGGGGGGCAGGGAAATTTTTTCAATTTTTCTTTCACTTAATTTTTTCTCCCACTTTGGGACTTCAACTTTTGGGGGTCTAATCCTTTACAATGCATTCCAATACTTCTGTATTGGAATGCATTGGCTGTATGAGTAATACTGTGTGTATTACTCATACAGCTTCCGGCCTGTGAGATCCAGGGGGCTAGATCTCACAGGCACGTCACCGGAAGGCAGCGCAGATGCCAAAGGAAGGCATTGCGCTGCCTTCCATGCCATCGGGTCCCCCCTACAGCCCCATGGGGACCCGATGGCACCGCCGCCCGCACCATAAAAAAGCCACAAACCGCAGGTCTGAATTTAAAAAAAACTGTGCGATTCGCCATTTTTGTCACCTTGTCCCCCCAAAAAATAGGATCGGACTGTTTTATTATGGGCCGGATGTTCCATAAAATGCAGAATGCACGTGGCTTTTTTTGGCGTTTTATTTTTTTGCGTGGTATCGCAATACTTTTTAATAGTATCGAACCGGTATCGAAACAACCCTACAAGTTTTATTTACAGATTTGTAACCTTTGGTTGACAGACATCTCTGTATGCCACCTGTACCCCTGAATGCAATCCCTATGACAGATACGCATGTCATATGCACACTAGGCAAGTATGATGTATAGCATATGCTCTATATACATGGCAGATGCTGGATGTGTTATACAGCTGACCAGAAGCTTTTTTTTTTTTTTTTTTTTTTAAAGAGGACCTTTCATGGGTCCGAACATAGTAATCTTACAATCTGGACATGTAGAGCCGCGCCCAGGAATCTCACTGCACTTATTATCCCTGGGCGCCGCTCCGTTCGCCCGCTGTTGCCCCATTACCTTCTCCCGCGCTGTATGGTAATTGCTACTATCGGTTCGCCAGGGAGGAGCCTGCCCTGTTTCTCCCTGGGCGTTCCTTCTCTCTGGCTTTGATTCGGAACTTAGCCTAGGGGTGGGGTTTAACAATCTTTATGACCTAATGCAGAGACGGAGGAGGGCTCCTGCTGCAGCCAAGTGCCTTACAGTGACACAGATTGTATACAGTAGGAGGAAGGACATGGCAGGGGGATTGAAAAAAAATCATAAATTCTGCCATTTTGGTGCCGGTAATCTTGCTGTATAAATATCGTTTAACCTTGGATATACCTTTGATTTCTTTTTTTTTTTACAGTATTCACCATGTGAATAAAAAAATTATAATGTTATAGTTTGGGTGCAGTGATACCAATTATGTATACTTCATCTTTTTATTTCTTGACACAAAGTGTTTTTAATGGGGAAAATTAGAATTTTTTCTTCTTATTTTTCATTTATTTCTTATATTCGTACCACCAGGGGACTTGAACACACATCACACTGACTGCTGTTTTAATACAATGCTTCAGAGAGTACATCTGATCCTTCAATCACTTTTTATTCAAGCTGATCAAAAAACATAAAATTGGTCATTTTACTTTTTTTCTGTTACAGCACTGATATTTTTATATTTTAAATAGTCTGGACATTTTCAGACACGGCGATACCAGTAAAGCAGTCTTAAGTAATTAATCGGAAGCCCAGGATTTCGCTGCAGTGGCTTCATTCGGAAGACATCTGCTGCAGTCGCTATTGACCACAGTTCATGAGGGGTTAATTGACCAGGATCAGAGTTATCTCCCATCCAGTCACTGCGGCCGGGTGTAAGCTGTATTACACAGCCAGCAACCATTGAGCATGGAATCGGCTGAGCTCATGGAAAGGAGGAGATTAATCTAGGATACCTTTTTCTATTTTTGAGAATTCTCTAACTTAGTGTTTAGTAGCTCCTGAGTCATGGACACTGCATAGCTTGCTGTGCTATTCTGTTTCTGTAGCAGTGATGGCCAGTTCGCCCGCGAACACATGCGGGCTGCCATCTTTATTCACAAGTCCGGCGATGCACAGGTAAGTCCTTACCTGTGCCGCGAGCCGGTCTGAAACAAATGCGGTCACCGGAAGCAGGCAGTTACAGGAACAGCCCAATGAAGGCCCCCGGCGGCTGTTCTCGGAACTGCCTGCTCCCGCTGACCGCATTTGTTTCAGACCGGCTCGCAGCACAGGCAAGGCCTTAACTGTGCATCGCCGGACATGTGAATAAAGATGGCATGTGTTTGCGGGCAAACAGGCCATCACTGTTCTGTAGCTCCTAGTCACTCATTTGGGAGCTTAGTAAATAACACCGCTGCCTTAGCTGTTACCTTAAAGGGCTTTTCTGGGATTTTAATATTGATGACCCTTCCTCGGGATAGGTCATCAATATCAAATTGGCAGGGGTCTAACACCTCCACCGATCAGCTGGTTGAAGAGAAGCCTTCCCTTCATTGTTTATCCGAAGGCAATCAATATAAAAATCCCGGAAAACCCCTTTAAAACTGGCTGACTCATAGAATGGGTATTCCAGTCAGCCAAGAATGGCTAAAATGGGAACATCTGTAATGGTACTGGCCAATAATATTTCATGTAAAAATCATTGCGACTGTAGCAGCTATCCATATAGTTAATGTCTGACATGTAAAAGATAATGGTTTGTTCCATTACATTTTTACTACTAGTGAATACATGCTCAGCATTTAAAGGACATCTGTCGGGCAGATTTGTACCTATGTCACTGGCTGACCTGTTACATGAGTACTTGGCAGCTGAAGACATCCGTGTTGGTCCTATGTGTCCACATTGCTGAGAAAAATGCGGTTTTAATATATGCAAATGAGCCTCTAGGAGTAACGGGGGCGTTGCCGTTACACCTAGAGTCGCTCACCGCAACTGCTGCACCCTCTCCACTTTGATTGACTTTAGGAGAAATCAGGGCCAAGTGTGATGACATTTTCACTGCCTGGTCCTGTCAAAGTGCAGAGGGCGCGGCAGTTGCAGAGAGCGAAGCCTCTAGATGTAAAGGCAACACCCCCATTGCTCCCAGAGGCTAATTTGCATATAATAAAACATACTTTTTCTCAGCAATGCAGGCACATATGAACATGGGACCAACACGGATGCCTTCAGCTGCCAGGAGCACATGTAACAGGTCAGCCAGTGTCACAGGTACAAATCTGCTGACAGATGCCCTTTAATAATGATTGTAATGTAGTATCATCTCTGTTGCAGACACAAGGCACACCACCAGTAATTCAGCAGTAGTATCTCAGCATGCCCAGAATAAGCATACACATGGATGTGAGAAGCTATTCCTTTTTTTTGCCCTCATCCCGCTGTCAGGAGGATCCATGAACAAGTACCTTATCAGAATCTTATTTATCATCTCCCAGTACCCCTCTATGACCATAGTCATTTCTGTAGGATAATGGAGTGTATCCACTCATCAGTATTCTCATTTCATATACAAAATGGTCTGAGAAATCTGCGTACCTGGAACAACGTGCTGCTGGTAGTTGTACGTGCATGGTATTGCACCAATAGGGAGCTGAGGTTTGAGATTGCCCGGCTGGACTTCATCATCATCTTCACCAAAATGATGTACTTTCTCATATTTTTCCAAGTAGCTGCAAACAAAATATGACATGGCACTCATTATTAAAAAGTGAAAATATGCATACACTTTGATATCAGCACTTAAAATCCCAAACTACACGGAAACAATGTAAAGACTCTCTCTGGTAACGTGGAGTATGTGGTAAGACAATCTGAGGGAATTCCTCCAATCAGGTACAATAACCTTCCATACACTGAAAAAGTGACATCTTTAGGCCATGTTCACACTTTTGCTAAACCATCCAATACCAATAGCAAGTAGGCCATGTATTTGAGTCTCCAGCATGCCCTCAAATCTGCATGGATATTTTTTCCATAGAATGTGAACTGAGTTTTGTAAAGCTCCATTCATTTGCTTTGCAAAAGAAAACTAAAAAGTAAACACTCCTTTTACATATTTGTGCAGTTACAGACAATAGCGCACTGAAATATAAAACTAGGCAGCAAAGAAAAAGAAAAATCTGGATAATGCAGCCTAATATATATTTTTTTAATACAATGGGACTCCATGGTAAACAGATGCCATTGTCTAGCATCAGTCTGAGGCATCCATTTAACGTATACGTTAAACGGATGGGAAAAACATGATGTGAACCCAGCCTTTCCGACCTACCAAACAAAAAAAGGAGTATCTAGGTACTTTTAAATTTGATTCACTGTAAATCCTTTTTTAAATCAGTGTAAAAGTATACAGTGTAAAAAAAAAACTAAGTGTAACTGTCTTTTTATTTGTGTAATGTATAGAGGCAGTGATACTGACCATTTTTGTAATATACTTTAATTACTGAAATCATACATTTCTATTAGAAAAATAGCTCTAAATAAGGCTACTTTCAAATGTGCGGCAGAGGATTCCGGCAGGCACTTTTTTGCGGTCTGAGCATGTGCAGACCGCAATGCCGGATCCGTTTTGCCGGAACACTCGGAGCAGGATCTGGCATTAATGCATGTCAATGGGTAAAAATGCCGGAATTTTGGCCGGAGATAAAACTGTAGCATGCTGCGGTATTGTCTCCGTCCTGAAAAGTCAAAAAGACTGAACTGAAGACATCCTGAACGGATTACTCTCCATTCAGAATGCATGGGGATATAACTGATCAGTTCTTTTCCGGTATTGAGCCCCTGTGATGGAATTCTTTGCTGGAAAAGAAAAACTCAAGTATGAAAGTACCCTAACAGTCAGTGTTGAGCAAGTCTCCACAGTTATGTAAACAGAAGACAGAGGAGCGTTGCTAGGCTCAAAATGGGCCACTTTAGAGCTATTTTCTAATAGAAATGTATGATTTCACTAATTAAAGTATATTATAAAAATGGTCAGTACCACTGCCCCTACACCATACCTTACACTTTAAATAAAAAACCCTCTGTAAAATCATGAAACCATAAAGCATTAATTATTGAGGCTATTGTAACATGTTGAATAAAGTTTAATATTATTTATACCACTTGGCATATGATGTAATACAAATGTGGATTTCTTGACCCCCCCCCTCTCAAAAATACTTAAATATAAATATATCTTTATTTTACTATATCTTTTTTAAAAGCTTTGGACTCCTTTGGGGCAGTTTGTTTTATTATTGTATTTTACTCATTTGGGGCAAAAAATATATATTTTTCAGCAGTTTTTGTGATACATGCTGTTAAAATCAGCCCTCAGTACTGTCCCTCCTGAGTTCCGTCAGCTGACAGCTCAGGTGACGCCTTATCTTTGATCTTCTGAACTCAAAGACAAAAGGAAGCGCATGTAAAGAAATTGTACAATGTCATAATAAAAAATTATATATATAATGCAAGATCTGTATATGGAGTCATTGTACGTGTTCTTGGGAGCAAAAATTCTACTTTTTGTGATTTGGTATTTTTACAAAACATTTAAAGACTATGTACACCTTCTGAGGCAATTTTTTTATGATTGCATTTTACAGATTTTTGGCTAAAAGTCATTTTTTTATTTGGCCTTTATCAAAAATATTGAGCCATTCTGTCACGACGAAGGGTTAACTGTTTTTCTAGCTGTGTGACTGATACTTTCACTTTGTGTCATTGTCTAATACTGTCATCAGCAATGCTAGGAAGGCTCGTCCCCACCGCGGCCTGCTATTGGTCCCCCCCCCCCCCCCCCACCGTGGATGTTTTCACCCGTGCGACGGGGAGATGCAGCGGCCCCGTGCCGGCATCAGAAGGAACACGGGTGCTGGGGAGCAAGGCAAGTACAATCTGTGTGAGGGGCCCAGGCATATGGGGGTGGGGGGATTGGGCTTATAGGTTTTGGATAACCACTTTAATACAAGGCACTCACTAATGTATTGTGATTGTCCATATTGCCTCCTTTGCTGGCTTGATTCATTTTTCCATCACATTATACACTGCTCGTTTCCATGGCCATGGCCACTATAGGAAAAAGTGCCAGCCTCTCTGGTGGCTAGAACCACAAGAGTGCAAGGTGGTCGTAACCCCTGGATACGACCAGTGTATAATGTGATGGAAAAATGAATCCAGCCAGCAAAGGAAGCAATATGGATAATCACAATACATTAATAAGTGCTTTGTATTAACTTTTTCTACATGATAAATGCCATTTGCTGAAGTGACACAACCCCTTTAAAGGCCTTCTGTGAAGCACAAGTATATTTTTATGTAATGACTTCATACACCACTGCCAGTTTAAAGGGAACCTTTTACCTGGATTTTGGGTATAGAGCTGAGGACATGGGCTGCTAGATCGCCGCTAGCACATCCGCAATATCCAGTCCCCATAGCTCTGTGTGCTTTTATTGTGTCCAAAAAATGATTTTATAGATATGTAAATGATCCTTAGATGATTCCTGTCTCCTCCATGCTTGAGAGATGAGTCCAGCGTTCTGACTGAGCCCAGCACTGCCGCGCATCCTCCAAATCTCCTCCTTGCTCCCAGGCGTCACAAAGCTAGAGCATGCGCAGTTCGTTCCCCGAGGCTGATGCCAGCACAGGGAAGGAACACTATGCCGACACTGCGCATGCGCCAGCTCGCGCATCACGAGATTACGGCACTCTAGCTTTGTGATGTCGGGGAGCAAGGAGGAGATTCGGAGTATGTGGGACGGTGCTGGGCTCCTTCACAGTGGGTGTGGCTGGGCTCAGAGTCAGAACGCTGGAATCATCTAAGGTTCATTTACATATCTATAAAATCATTTTTTTGACACAATAAAAGCACACAGAGCTATGGGGACTGGATATTGCGGATGTGCTAGCGGCGATCTAGCAGTCCATGTCCTCAGCTCTATACCCAAAATCCAGGTGAAAGGTTCCCTTTAAGGCACAGACAGAAAAAAAAAGTATTAACAGCGTCACCATCTACAATTGCATAGTTTCAGTACCTAAGTACACAATACGGGTAATGCTTTCTACAATGAATGCAGCCCAGCTTTCAAACACTGCAGGATGCAAGGCCAGGCGAATAATCAAATGTACTGATTAATCCCCATTTCAATAAATTTTCATTCTTATTTTATCTAACAATAGACCATAGGCCCATAGACCAGCCACAACTGTATGTCTTAGGCCTCTTGCAAAAAACAGTTCCACAAAAAATACGGATGACATCCGTGTGCATTCTGTATTTTGGGGAATGGAACAGCTGGCCCCTGATAGAACAGTGCTATCCTTGTCCGTAATGCGGACAATAATAGGACATGTTCTATCTTTTTGCGGAACGGAAATGGAATACACAAGGAGTACCTTCCGGGTTTTTTTTGCGGACCCATTGAAATGAATGGTTCCGTATACTGTCCTCAAACCAAAACAGCAAAAACGGAACGGAAATGGAAATAAAATACCTTTGTGCGCAAGAGGCCTTAAGTCTGTGACTGTCACGTGATAGGCTATAATGCACTGGTATACAAGGTTAGTCCAATGCATTATAATTTATAAAAATAAAAAAATAAAAAATAATTCGATCAAACTATCTCACTGCGAAATCCCCTAGTGAGACTGAAGAAAGGAATAACGTTAATAAAGTTTACTTTAAAAAAATTCCCACAAAAAGTTTATTTTTTAAAAGTGGTAAAGAAAACACACAACATGCACACATATATAGTATCACCATGTTTGTCACAACCCGTATACTGAAGAGGATAATTACACCGCCTAGTGGGACGGACGGAAATGCTTCTCCTCATTACCCACCAGAATTAATAAATGTTAATCAGTAAGGCCCATGTACCTCAAAACGTTATTTAAAAATTTGCACATTGACAGAAAGATGAATAAATTAAAGCTCTTGAAATTTAATCCCCTACTTACTCAACTAATATATACAATTCACCCCGCAAATAACAAGGCCTCATAACAATTGAAAAAAAAGTCTGAATGTCACTACTTAAAGAAAAATTTCTGTAGCCTTAATGCCAAACTAGTACTTTAGGATTTAAAGAGGACCTTTCACCACTCCTGACATGCCTGCTTTAACCCCTTAAGGACCGGGCTCATTTTCACCTTAAGGACCAGGCTCATTTTCACCTTAAGGACCAGGCCATTTTTTGCAAATCTGACCAGTGTCACTTTAAGTGCTCATAACTTTAAAACGCTTTGACTTACCCAGGCCGTTCTGAGAATGTTTTTTCGTCACATATTGTACTTCATGACACTGCTAAAATTGGGTCAAAAAAGTTAATTTTTTTGCATAAAAAAATACAATTTTTACCGTAAATTTTGAAAAATTAGCAAATTTCAAATTTTCAGTTTCTCTACCTCTGTAATACATAGTAATACCCCCAAAAATTGTGATGACTTTACATTCCCCATATGTCTACTTCATGCTTGAATTGTTTTGGGAATGATATTTTATTTTTTGGGGATGTTATAAGGCTTAGAAGTTTAGAAGCAAATCTTGAAATTTTTCAGAAATTTACAAAAACTCAATTTTTAGCGACCAGTTCAGGTCTGAAGTCACTTTGCGAGGCTTACATAATAGAAACCACCCAAAAATGACCCCATCTAAGAAACTACACCCCTCAAGGTATTCAAAACTGATTTTGCATACATTGTTAACCCTTTAGGTGTTGCACAAGAGTTATTGGCAAATGGGGAGGAAATTTGAGAATTTCATATTTTTGTCAAATTTTTCATTTTAACCCATTTTTTCCACTAACAAACCAAGGGTTAACAGCCAAACAAGACTGTATCTTTATTGCCCTGACTCTGCCGTTTACAGAAACACCCAATATGTGGCCGTAAACTACTGTACGGCCACACAGCGGGGCGTAGAGTGAAAGGTGCACCATATGGTTTTTGGAAGGCTGATTTTTATGGACTGGTTTTTTGACACCATGTCCCATTTGAAGCCCCCTGATGCACCCCAAGAGGAGAAACTCCCTAAAAGTGACCCCATCTAAGAAACTACACCCCTCAAGGTATTCAAAACTGATTTTACATACGTCGTTAACCCTTTAGGTGTTGCACAAGAGTTATTGGCAAATGGGGATGAAATTTGAGAATTTCATTTTTTTGCCTAATTTTCAATTTTAACCCATTTTTTCCACTAACAAAGCAAGGGTTAACAGCCAAACAAGATTGTATCTTTATTGCCCTGACTCTGCCGTTTACAGAAACACCCCATATGTGGCCGTAAACTACTGTACGGCCACACAGCGGGGCGTAGAGTGAAAGGTGCACCATATGGTTTTTGGAAGGCTGATTTTTATGGACTGGTTTTTTGACACCATGTCCCATTTGAAGCCCCCTGATGCACCCCAAGAGGAGAAACTCCCTAAAAGTGACCCCATCTAAGAAACTACACCCCTCAAGGTATTCAAAACTGATTTTACATACGTCGTTAACCCTTTAGGTGTTGCACAAGAGTTATTGGCAAATGGGGATGAAATTTGAGAATTTCATTTTTTTGCCTAATTTTCAATTTTAACCCATTTTTTCCACTAACAAAGCAAGGGTTAACAGCCAAACAAGATTGTATCTTTATTGCCCTGACTCTGCCGTTTACAGAAACACCCCATATGTGGCCGTAAACTACTGTACGGGCACACAGTAGGGCGTAGAGTGAAAGGTGCGCGGTTTGGTTTTTGGAAGCCAGATTTTGCTGGACTGGTTTTTTGACACCATGTCCCATTTGAAGCCCCCCTGATGCACCCCTAGAGTAGAAACTCCATAAAAGTGACCCCATCTAAGAAACTACACCCCTCAAGCTATTCAAAACTGATTTTACAAACTTTGTTAACCCTTTAGGTGTTGCACAAGATTTAATGGAAAATAGAGACACAATTTCAAAATTTCACATTTTTGGCAGATTTTCCATTTTAATATTTTTTTTCCAGTTACAAAGCAAGGGTTAACAGCCAAACAAAACTCAATATTTATGGCCCTAATTCTGTAGTTTACAGAAACACCCCATATGTGGTCGTAAACCGCTGTATGGGCACACGGCAGGGCGCAGAAGGAAAGGAATTCCATACGGTTTTTGGAAGGCAGGTTTTGCTGGACTGTTTTTTTTGACACCATGTCCCATTTGAAGCCCCCCTGATGCACCCCTAGAGTAGAAACTCCAAAAAAGTGACCCCATTTTAGAAACTACGGGATAGGGTGGCAGTTTTGTTGGTACTAGTTTAGGGTACATATGATTTTTGGTTGCTCTATATTACACTTTTTGTGCAGCAAGGTAACAAGAAATAGCTTTTTTGGCACGTTTTTTTTTTTTGTTATTTACAACATTCATCTGACAGGTTAGATTATGTGGTATTTTTATAGAGCAGGTTGTCGCGGACGCGGCGATACCTAATATGTATACATTTTTTTTTATTTATGTAAGTTTTATACAATAACTTCATTTTTAAAACCAAAAAAATGTTTTAGTGTCTCCATATTCTAAGAGCCATAGTTTTTTCAGTTTTTGGGCGATTATCTTGAGTAGGGTCTCATTTTTTGCGGGATGAGATGACGGTTTGATTGGCACTATTTTGGGGTGCATATGATTTTTTGATCGCTTGCTATTACACTTTTTGTGACGTAAGATGGCAAAAAATGGCTTTTTTTACACTGTTTTTATTTTTATTTTTTTACGGTGGTCATCTGAGGGGTTAGGTCATGTGATATTTTTATAGAGCCGGTCGATACGGACGCGGCGATACCTAATATGTATACTTTTTTTTTATTTATGTAAGTTTTACAGAATGAGTTCATTTTTGAAAAAAAAAAAATCATGTTTTAGTGTCTCCATAGTCTAAGAGCCATAGTTTTTTCAGCTTTTGGGCGATTATCTTGAGTAGGGTCTCATTTTTTGCGGGATGAGATGACGGTTTGATTGGTACTATTTTGGCGTACATGCGACTTTTTTGATCACTTTTATTACTTTTTTTGGGAAGTAAGGTGGGCAAAATTTCAATTTTCTCATAGTTTTTATTTTTTTATTTTTATGGCGTTCACCGTGCGGGGAAAGTAACATGACCATTTTATAGATCAGGTCGTTACGGACGCGGCGATACCTAATATGTGTAGTTTATTTTATTTTTTTAATTTTTATTCAGTGATAAATGTTTTTTTTTTTATCTTAACTTTTTTCACTTTTTTTTACATTTTTGTGACCCAGACCCACTTGGTTCTTGAAGATCCAGTGGGTCTGGTGTCTGTATAATACAGTACAGAACAATATATATTGTTCTGTACTGTATTTTACTTACACTGAACAGATCTGTGCTTTTAGCATAGATCTGTTCAGCACCATGGACAGCAGGACGCCTGAGCAGGCGTCCTGTTGCCATGGGAACCCTCCCCGTCTGCTCAGAACTTCGCAGACGGGGAAGGGTAAGCACGGGGCTGAGGGGGGCTCTCTGGGGGCCCTCTCCCTCTCCATCGGGGGGCTCTCCCTCTCCTTGGGTGGGGGGGGGGGGGGCGCACTGCGCCACCAATGTTTTTAATACTGGGGTGGGGGGGCGCACTGCGCCACCAATGTTTTTAATACGGGGGTGGGGGGCGCACTGCGCCACCAATGATTAATAATGGGGGGCGCACTGCATCACCAATGAACATAAATCTCTCATTTATTCACATACAGGAGGCGGGAGCTGGCTGCAGAATCACATAGCCGGCTCCCGACCTCTATGAGCGGTAGCTGCGATCCACGGCACCTGAGGGGTTAACTACCGCGGATCACAGCTACCGCTCATAGAGGTCGGGAGCCGGCTATGTGATTCTGCAGCCAGCTCCCGCCTCCTGTTCAATTTGAATGAATGAGTAAGTTAATATCATTGGTGGCGCAGTGGCCACAGCCCCTCCCCTCCTCTTCTCATCTGTCTCTTCATTGGCGGCAGCAGCCGCACAGGGGGAGGGAGACACTGCTTCCTTCTCCCCTGTGCTGCTGAGGGAACACGGAGAGCGCTGACAGCAGCGCGATCTGTGTTCCCCATACGTGATCGGAATATCTGCAAAATAGATGCACGGTCAAAATCCTGAATATCGGCCGATAATTTCGGTAAAACCGATAATCGGTCGATCCCTACTGCAGACTGCTAGCAATTCATTCATAACTTCTAGTAGAAATAACACAGGAATGGCACAACATAGAGCCATAAGAACAGATGCTCCAGCATTGTTATTACGGTACATGGGGAAGGCATGAAGCTATTAAAACAGGCATGTCAGGGGCGGTGACAGGTCCTCTTTAAAACAACTGAACTTTCGGTGGGGTATAACCGCTGGGAACTCTAAGATCCAGAGAAAGGAGGTCCCGTTCTAATGGAGTGGCAGGTCGAGGACATGCACTGCCTCTCATTCATTCTCTATGGAGAGCAGGAAAAATATCAGATTTTAAATAGGCCATATGAGCCAGGCCTAGCAGCATGCCATAAGACCTGCACTGTGTAACCCACAGCTACACTTTACTACAATATACCTGCCAAGACAAAACAAAAGAAAAAAGGGAAAAAAACAGAGCCCTGTGGCCAATATACCCCTAGTATATCACAGTAGCAGCAAAGTTTTCACCCTCCTGCCCAGGCCATTTTTTGCAAATCTGACGTGTCACTTTATGTGGTAATAACTTTGGAACACTTATTTATCCAAACCCTTCTGAGATTGTTTTCTGGTGACACATTGTACTTCCTGGTAATCATAAATTCATAATTTTTTGCGGATTTTCACAGCAGATTCCAGTCTTTGACAAATGCACTGCAAAATCTGCTTGTGGCAAATGTGGATTTTTTCCATGGATTTGTGGCAAACAAGTAACAGCTATGTGATGGCTTGGGGTATATTCACACTATGTTTTTTGGCATGGATTTCAGTCTGAAAACCGCACTGAATCTGCTCTGAAACAGCCGCACACTGTTTTCAATAATAGGCTATGCTACAGTTCACGTGGCTGAGGATTTTTTACACGTCCACTCTAATGCGGTTATCACTCGGGCACACGGGAAAGGCGCAGCAGGAGCCTGCTCAGGGTTTATCTCCATTCAATGTGACTGCACCATGTAAAACCCTGTGTGAATATACCCATAGGACAACACAAAGGCCTATAAGACAGAGGCATCATTGATAGACTAGACTGATAAAAAAAAACTATTTCTATACATAATAGGTATAAATCTCTAGTTGCACATAGGATGAGGCCTTGGTTAGGAATCCCTCAAAATACATAAACTAAGGTCACTCGGAAACACTGATTTTGGTGTCCGCATCAGTGATGCTTGCATTTGGTCGTCATTGGCGGCACATTTACACAGGCCAATTATCGGGGAAGAGTTTACAAGAGTGCATACCAGATAAAGAAGTGCTGAATGTAAATTATAGGCACACTTTCTACCATACATCTTATTTCATTTTCCTCTTCTGATCTGCTGAAGCAATGTAGGTAATATACAAACTTCCTGTCATGTGATCTCCATTCTTATAAACATGAGGAGGAGGTCCATATTCAAAAGCCTGTTCACACTACCAGATCAACAAAAAAAGCATCAAATGATTTGCACTACTGCAACAGCACTGGGAATTTAAAGAGGATTTAAGCCTCTTGCACAGGAACATTTTTTTTTCCCCGTTTCCGTTCCGTATATTGAACCATTAGTTTCAATGGATCCGCAAAAAATACGGAAGGCACTCCGTATGCCTTCCGTTTCCTTTTTTTCCGTTTCAAGATAGAACATGTCCTATTATTGTCCACATAATGGACAAGGATAGTACTGTTCTATCAGGGGCCAGCTGTTCCGCAAAAAAAGGAGTGCACACGGACGTCATCTGTATTTTTTGCAGATCTGTTTTTTGCGGACCGCAAAATACTGAAAGTCATACGGTCGTGTGCAAGAGGGCCTTAGGGTCCGACACCTGGGATCCCCCACCGATCAGCTGTTTGAGAAGGCAGCGGCACTCCAGCAGCACCGCGGCCTTCTCACAGTTTACCGCAGGCCCAGAGACGTCACGACTAGTATCAACTGGCCTGGGCGCGGCTAAGCTCCATTCAAGTGAGCAGAGCTTGGCCCCACCCAGGCCATTGATACTAGTCGTGATGTCACTGGGCCTGCGGTAAACTGTGAGAAGACCGTGGCACTACTGCCGGCACCGCTGCCTTCTGAAACAGCTGATTGGCAGGGGTCCTGGGTGTCGCACCTCCGCCGGTCAAATGCTGATGATCTATCCGGAGGATAGATCATCAGTTTAAATAAACTGCAGAACCCCTTTAAAATCAGAGAAAAAATAAAAATAAATAAAAAAACTCTGATACGGAACAACGGATCCGTGAAAAAACGGACCACAAAACAACAATGGTCGCGTTCATGAGCCCTTAGGTAAATGCATTATTTTCCATGTTTCATCAGCATATAATAACACTGGGTATACACACAGACATTGCTCAATGGTCAGCAGGTTTACCAGAATTGGCCTGCTACTTCTGTGGATATCATAGACGTTGCATGTGAGTCACACTGAATCTGCTGCCGCTGGGTTTACGCCGATGCTACCAATTTCCACTGTCCTTCACTATAGAACAACGAAAATAACTTAAATGTCAGCACATAACACAGAATGGCGCCAAATGGACCCATTTCTGGTTGGGCATACACTCTTTTTCCAGAAGACTTATGTCTGCCATTTTTGATGGAATCTACGACGGAGGCCTCTAATGGAGCTCTGACACAAATGTGTAGCCTCCGCTGAATAACCACAAAACAGCAATCATGGTGCAGCTCTCATCTTTCCAATGAAAGAATGCACAGCACTTGCTTGTAGTCTTGAAGGTAGAGTCGCTAGGCTGAATGGACACGGTGCCTAAACCCTAAGCATGGCCTCTTTTGTAAGGAAGATTCCAGTGGAGAGAAGGCAGGACAATGGCCACTAGGTTGATTAAGGGAATTATTTATTGAGATGCTAAAGCTTCAGGCAGACAACACATTTTGGGGCTCTGGTGGTCCTTTCTCAAGTCTGATTAGCTGTACAGTGGCAGCCATGGGCCATTCCAAGGGACCACACACGACTGGTTACATGCAGGAAAGGGACCTTACTTAGGGGCCAACGTTAAAATCCACAAGGCATGGATACGTCATCTTGAACCAACCTCATCAGCATTGGCCACTGTGCAAATAACACCTCACTTTACTGCACATGTGCGTACTGCTGCCAGGAGTGGTGGATTAGGGACATAAGGTAGTGTAGGGTTTCCTTTAGCCCTTCGGATACTAAAGGTTTTGTCGTTTTTTGCGGTTTCATTTTTCTTCCCTATCTTCTTTGAGCCATAACTTTTATATTTTTCCATTAATATAGCTGTATAGGGGGTTCTTTTTTGCAGGACAAGTTGTACTTTCTAATTTAATATGGCATACAAATGTAGTTGGAAGCAGGGAAAAAATTCCAAATGTTCCGAATTCTGAATTTACCAAGGGGTGTTTTGAGCATTTTGATCCCACAAGGGTTTTGAAAAAATTAATGCACAGCAGATGGTGCAAAGTGAAAACTAAAATTTTTCTACATATGTCGTGCCCAGTGTGAAAAGTCAGCCCTCCTATTCCTGGTTTTATAAACACCCTACATGTGGCCCGAATATTTTGCCTGGCCTTACAACAGGACTCGGGAGTACTGTAGAAGCTCTGGGGGAAATAATTAACTGAGCCTAGGGCAAATGACTGATGGTTACAATGTCACTGGCCTAGGGTAAGCAGCAAGGCGGCTGCAGAGCCCACAGAAGCTCAGGGGCCTTTCCATACAGCTGATTGGTGGGGGTCCCGAGTGTCAGACCCCCCACTGATCAGATGCTGATGACCGGAGAAAGTCACAGTCGCAGAGGAAAACTAATGACACGGCAACTATTCAGATGAACGGCTGTTTATGTAATCCAAGGACTGCTTAAGTTTTCCAGAACTGGAGACACCATCAGTGACAAATTCTATAACTGACATAATGAGCATAGAAACACGCTATGAAAAAATAACACACCCAGATAGACATGTCGGATTGCATGCAGTTATGTCTCAGGCAGATAGGGATACCATTACTGATAAGGTCTGATTAGATACTGGGCGAGATTTATCAAAACTGATCCAAAAGAGAAACTGGCTTACTTGCCCCAAAGCATACCATCTGATGCCACCTTCTCAGAGATCTTTTGGAAAACCAAAGAATCAATCCGATTGGTTGCTAGGAGCAACTAAGTCAGTTTTCTTTTGCACCAGTTTTGACAAGTACCCTCTAACCACCCAGTCTTGGCCACAAAAGGGTGTAGAAGAGCTTCCTTTGAAGACATTTTGACCAGTTGATAGACTTTGAGGGGGGCCCCCCATCACTGGACTGAGAATCAAGATCATTTCTACGAATTGCCCGTCATGTGGGCTGTCTGACCTAGCAGTGGCTACATGAGGTGCTCTGATAGACCTGACAGACCACAATGCCCACAAGTACAAGCAGCTTTCAGTTTCGTTTTCTATCCATGTGACATCTTCATTACATCCATTTCTGCCTGGACCATTTCCAGGCACTTAAAGAGGACCTTTGGGTCCAGACATTATGAAATAACTAGCAGGTTATATAGGGCATAGTGCAGGGATGTAATATCGCTTACTAGTTTGTCCGGGCGCTGCTCTGGTCGCCCGCCTGGTATGCTAATGAATAGCATCAGTACAGGGAAGAGGAGACTGCCCTGTTTCTCAGTGGGCGTCTCCTTCTGCCTGGCGTATACGTTTTTTTGTATATGTTAAATGGATGGGAAAAACATGATGTGAACCATCTTGCCTGAGCAATTCTTAACAGCATTTAGAAAGCATTAAAAAAAACTGCTTTCCGGCAGCCCCATGGGCCATAGACTATGGGAGAGTTTTCTAGGCATCCTATGTGACCTGTGCAGAGGTCATTGTACAGGGAAAGAATAGAAAAGATTTGACAATTGCCTATTTTGAAGGTGGATCCTGTCTTCTCTATACACATAATTACAGGCAGGATTAGAATGACAGATAAGCAGATAACTGCAGTGAAGAGATCTGTACAGACTAATGTTAATGTACCCCAAAATGGTGCCACTGAAGAATACAACTTGACCTCACCTTGGCTTTTCAAATTCAAGGATGATGGTATAGATTTACATACCAGGCAGGAAACCAGAATGGGGGGCACAGCAGCGGAACGGAGCAGTGTATAGGGAAAATAGTAAGCGCTGTAACGTGCCATCAGTATGCCCTACACAACCAGTTAGCGATAGGATAATGTCCGGACCGGTGAAAGCATGCGGATGCCACTTCTGGGATCATGCACTGTACATTTAGGGATTACAACTTCCATCATATATGTTAGTTTGAATCTCTCACTAGCGCTTTAGCGAGCAGTACTGTTAAAGTGGTTCTCCAGTATTTCCATTATTTAGATATTGATTACCTATCCTCAGCATAGCTCATCGATATCAGATCGGTGGAGGTCCAACATCCTGCACCCCACTAATCAGCAATGGAAACAATACAGTGGATGGAAGGCTCAGTCCAATGTGTACGTTCCATCAACATGGTACTGCAGCTCAGCTTCCATTCACTTAAAGGGATTCTGTCATCAGAATTTAGGCCTATAACCTAAACATATGGCGATGTCCCTAGTAATACACTGAATCCTAAAGTGACTTTATCAAATGCGCCTGTGGCTCTATAATCATAAAAAACAGGTTTATATTACCTGTCACTCATGTCAAAATGTGTCCAAGGGGACGTCTCATGGTGCAGGGTGCCCGGCTGCAGCCATCTCGTTTAGGTGCCCAGCGCCGCCGTCTGAAGTGAAATCGCCGCCCTCCCTTTCATTAGAGCCGCCTACCTCAGTTCATCGCAGCCTCTCTAACGTCCGCTCTCCTCAGCCAGATCCTGCGCACTAGGTATAACCTGATGCGCCCGTGCGGACTACTGGCAGCGGCCTCGTTTAGCGAAGTGCGAAAATGCTCGATCATCAGGCAATCCAAATCTTTTGACAGGTTCATAAAATTGTACGTGGCAGATGGTGTGCGGAATCACGATCTGCTGCCGGCAAAGAATGATTCAGTATAGGGAATAACAATCACTCCTCCCTGTACGGAGGAGGAGATCGCTGCATGTAATAGCAGACTATAGCTGGGATGGAACGCTTCCCTCCCAACAATCGCCTGTTAAATCGAAACGGAAACCGTTGGGGGGGGAGTCTGCTTCAGGATGTCACTTTTTTTAGCGGACAAAATTTTTTCCCAAATGTAGAACTTTTTTGTCAGTCTTTTTGATGGCTTCTGGGAATGAGGCCTCAAAAAGATATGAGGCAGATGTGAACATAGCCTAAAGCCAGCTAACCAGAGAGATCTTACACTGACTACTGCTGCTGGACCATGGACATCCATTTCTTGAAGCTTCTGATGCACATTTCCTATGAAGATGGCAGCTTCCAGAGACCGTTTGGAATTGGTACCACACACTACAGCACTTGGTGGTCTACTACTAAGAGTCCATTCACACATCCGCAAATGGGTCCGCATCCGTTCCATTCATTCTCTATGGGGACAGAATGGATGCGGACAGCACATAGTGTGCTGCCCGCAACCGCGTTTCTGGAGCGCAGCTCCCGAACAAAGGGGGGTGTCGGCCGGGTGTATTTCAGATCCGCAATACACTACGGACGTGTGAATGGACCCTAAGGCTCCATTCACATGTCCGCAAACGGGTCCGCATCCGTTCCGCAATACCGGGAACGCGTGCGGACCCATTCATTGTCAATGGGGCAGGAATGAATGCAGACAGCACACTATTTGCTCTCCGCATCCGCATTTCCAGAGCACGGTCCCGAACTTCCGGGCCGCGGCTCCACAAAAAAAAATAGAACATGTCCTAATATTCCGTGCAGTAATGTATGCAAGTGTGCCTGTCATACCCATCTATAGAGTTAGATGTCCTATAGATGTCCTAGCGTTAGATGTATCTATAGAGTTAGATGTCCTAATCTTGCCCGCAATTGCAGACAAGAATAGGCAGTTTCAATAGGGGGTGCCGGCCGGGTGTATTGTGGATCCGCAATACACTACGTACATGTGAAAGGACGCTAACTGTTGTTACTTTTAGCTGCTTTCTCATCACTATAACTACTTACAATAAACACTGGCAGATTGAGCAGATCAGAAGTTTTATTAAGTAAATTATGGTATCCTACAAGGGTCACGTTTGAAGTACAGTGCTCCCTCAAGATACAATGGCCTTAGGATAAAATATTTTCAACATAAAATGGTCTTTTCTGACCCATCGTAAGTTGAAACCAGACTCAACAATCAATGTCTCAGACTCATCCAACCAATCAAGGTCACTTCTATGGTGAAATAGCTGGATTAGTTACTAGTCAGCTATTCCTGACTGTTATATGTACGGACTTGTTTTATCTGTCTTAGTTATCTGCCTATTTTTTTTAAATCTTCATTTTCTCTCATCTTGGATGACATTTTGGGCTTTGGAACCAATTACTCAAGTTACAATAGTTTAAACATACAATGGTCATCCTGGAACTAATTAATATTGTAACTTGAGGGACCACTGTATAATAGTACCACCATTTGTCGGCTGAACACATTATATTAATATAAAAATCAGCTGTCGGCAGTACATTTCCGCATGTAACCAGGTTATGTGCTGCTGACAATATGCAATACTGTGACAGCATAAATAGCATTATTTCACAATGTGTAGTGTGCACATCAGTGTGCCCAGCAATCAGTCAGGCCCCCTTCACACGGGCGTCGCGGGTGAGGGGCGGATGCGTTCAGAGTGCATTGTGATACTATTAATAACCCGCCTTTTGAGGGGCTGAGTTGGGTCCATAGTTGGGGTGTTGAAGTGTGCTTATAACGGTAGCTCACTTACTTAGATAAAAATGCCGCCAAAGTTTCGCAAATCAGGAGGAGTGACCTCCCCAAAAGGAGGATCAGGGGGGAGCCCACAGGCCCGATTAGATAAATTTCTGAAGTCACCACCACCCAAAACTAGAGGAGGTGTACATAGATCCGCCTCTCAGATCGAGCCAGAATTGGATAGTATGGATCAGTTAGAACGGGGTTTATCAAAGGCCAGCTCCTCCCATAGTGAAGGTTTTGACAGTATTAATAAAAAACTCCAGGATATATTGGGAGTAGTAAACGCTACTAATACTTCGGTGGCAGAGTTGACGTCTTCCCTTGCAGTAGTTCAAGGCGATGTCACCATAATAAAAGACGAAATGTCGAAGTTGAGACTAAAGGTGAAGGAATTGGAATCTGCAGTCAACTCTGTCACCGTATAGAATGTCGCATTAAAGAACAGATTAGAAGAGATAGATGAAGATCGCTCTTGGTTAAGAAGAAAAGTGGTAGAGCTAGAGGATAGATCCCGTAGATATAATCTGCGGTTAGTAGGGTTTCCCGAAGGGGCAGAGCAGGATAACCCCTCGAATTTCATTCAGAAATGGCTGGTAGAAAGTCTGGGACCAGACTATGATGTGTCTACCTTCTGTGTGGAGAGAGCCCATAGAATCCCCTTCAAAAAAAAACCTCCAGGGGCCCCTCCCAGGGCTATCCTGGCAAAGTTTGTTTGCTCAAAGGATCGGGACTGGGTCCTTAGACGCAAAAGAGAAGTAGTAGACATGCAATTTAATGGTAATCTGATATCAATCTTTCCCGATTTTTCGCGAGAGACCCAAAATAAAAGAAGATCCTTTTTTGACGTGAAAAAAAGATTGATTGCAGCTAAGATTAACTACTCAATGCTATATCCCGCTAAATTGAGAGTGGTATATAATGATTCTGTGCAGTTTTTTTCCACACAGACGGAAGTGGCGCAATGGTTGGACCTAAAAGGGCCTATGAAATGTACGCAAGGTGGGCGAGGTGGGAGGTTAATGAGGGGAGGTGGCGGGGGGGAGGTTTGGTGGAAGGAGAGAGGTTGATGGGTATTGTGAAATGCCCTGTCAACCAGGTAGGGGGGGGGGGTTTTGGGGTGGGCTTAAGGGAGGGTTTGGCTGCTGTCGTTTGCTGTGTAGATATGCGTGCCTCTCCGTTAAGGAAGGGGGTTTTGGAAATCCTTTTATTTATAGGATATGCCGTGTAACATTCTATTTTGGAATGTGAGAGGGCTGGGAGACAGGGTGAAGAGGACGGTGGTATTTGACCTCGTAGTCCGCCATCTGCCGGCGATTGTGGTTCTATTGGAGACCCATGCTACAGTAGATAGGATTTACACACTGAAAAGGAAATGGGCTTCTCTTGAGTATCACGCTTGCTACTCTTCTTATGCAAGAGGGGTTAGCGTATATATTCATCATGGGATGGAGTATCAACCGCTAGATAATCTGATTGATAAAGAAGGTAGATTTGTATTTCTTCATGGGTATTGGAAAGGGCAGGAGGTCATATTGGCTTTTATTTATATCCCCCCACCATTTAATGCAACGGTGTTTTCACAGCTGGTCCAATATATATCCACAAAAAATCAATGTGCACTTTTAGTGGCAGGTGACTTTAATGCGGTACCTGATCCTGAGTTGGATCGGTTCTCATCGTTCTCTGGGCGCGGCCGCACGGGATCCCCCTTGACCGCTGTATGCCAGGAGCTGGCGTTGGTTGATATCTGGCGACACCTCTACGGCAATAAAAAAATCTTTTCATGTTTTAGCCAGTCATTCGGGTCAATGTCCCGTATAGATCTGGCGTTCGCAAGTCGGGATCTGTGCGGTCGTGTCCTAAAAATGAGGTATGAACCTCATGGAATCTCGGATCACTCCCCAGATCTTGTTATATTTGAGGAGGCTCCAAATACAGGTAGAATTTTTAAACTGAACCCGCATTGGTTTGATGTGATAGGGGAGCAATCCCGAATAGACCAAGATATTCAGGAATTTTGGGACCTTAACGTAGGATCGGCACATATTCACTATGTGTGGGATGCTTTGAAGGCTTTTATAAGGGGCTTATACTTTAGTAAAATTAATAGGTTCAGAACGGAAGTACGGCGCAGGGAACAACAATTGACAGACTTAATAAGGAGTTTACGCGCCGCATTAATTGACTCCTATACGGAGCAATCCATTAATCAGTTAAAAGAAGCCAATTTACAGCTTAAGACGCTCCTATATAAAAAAGCACAACATAAGCTCCTATTTCAAGGCCAGAATCGTTTTTGCGAATCTGGTAAAACGGGCAGGTTTTTGGCTCGTCTGGTGGCTAACCAGAGAGAGTCTACCAGTATAAGAGAAATCAGGAACTTACAGGGTGCTGGGGTGAGTTCTGCAGAGGAGATAAGGGAGGAATTTGCGAGATATTACTCTACTCTGTATAAATCTGAGTCTATGTTTAGTTGCACCGATATGGAGCAATATCTTCAAAAGTTAGAGCTCCCCCAGTTATGTTCTCAAGATAGAGAGCGCTTGGACTCCCCCATTCTCTTAGAGGAACTCCAAGCGACTCTTTCCTCTCTAAAATATAAATCAGCCCCTGGATCAGATGGATTGCCGTTTGATCTATATAGGTACCACGCTAGAGTACTCTTGCCGATCCTGCTTCTAGTCCTGAATGAATCTCGTGCATGCTGCTCGTTACCTCCATCATTTGGTGAGGCAGTGATTATCTTGATCTTAAAAAAGGAGAAGGATCCGTGTGATATGGGGTCATATAGACCCATATCACTCCTAAACACGGATTATAAGATTTTCTCAAAAATTCTGGCCAATCGTTTAAAGAGGGTTATAGCGGGTTTGGTACACCCCAATCAGACGGGCTTTATCCCGGGACGGCAAATACAGATGAGTCTATATAGGGTTTATTTGAATCTGTCTGTTGGGGGTAGTATAGACCACTCCATTCTGTCCTTAGACGCTGCAAAGGCGTTTGACAGGATGGAGTGGCCTTTTTTGTGGGCTACAATGTCCCATTTTGGTCTTGGGAATCCTTTTTTGGAAATGACTCAAATGCTATATGCACATCCAGTTGCATATATCAGTGTTAACGGTATTAGTTCTTCCCCCGTTACGATGCAGAGAGGCATGCGACAGGGTTGTCCCCTGTCTCCTCTCCTCTTCGCTCTTTTTATTGAACCATTGGCTTCCCGGATTCGTTTAGATAGTCGTATAGACGGTTTTGGGGTGGCGGGAGCGGGCGATAAAATAAGTCTATATGCCGATGACGTGATTCTGTTTTTGGATCAGGGATGGAAAATTCTCCCGTATGTCATAGAGGTAATAGAAGATTATGGTAAACTATCAGGCTATAGAATCAACTGGTCAAAGTCATCGCTCCTCCCGCTGAACCGCAAAGCTGTAGATGAGGGGAGGGGAGTTCGTGTTTTGGTCCCCAATGACACCTTAGATTATTTGGGGGTTAAGATTGGGGTCCCTATAAATAGGTTTTATGATCTTTATCTGGCCCCGGTTCTGAATAAAGTCAGGGACAAAATCAGTGCTTGGCGGAAATTGTTATTGGCATAGACGGACCGAATAGCTTTGATTAAAATGATTATCTTACCGATAGTTTTGTTTCCGTTGTGTGCCTCCCCCATCTGGATAGACGATATTTTCTTCCATAGGTTGGAGACTATGATTAATGATTTAATTTGGGGAAGGAAGAGTGTTCGTATAAAGCAGAGATATCTATGGATGTCAGAGGCAGATGGTGGGCTGTCATTACCCTTTTTTCAAGGTTATTATTTATGTGCACAGATTCAGCGCTGCTGTTACTCAAAAGAGAGTTTGCTTTCACGGTATTTGACAAAACTTTTTGATAAACCAGTTGATAATATTTTTGCATGTTTAGAGAATGGGTTTATGGGAATGAGGAGGTCCTTGCTGATCCCGTGCTCACTGCAGAGGGTCTGGAACAGACTGAAGAAGGTGCTTAAATCTTCTGGTCCATTTGTCTTCACCCCTCTGTGGGAGAATAGGGGGCTGGAGGAGTTCTTCAAAATTATAGATTTTGACTATTGGATACGTAACGGCATCAACAGGGTGTCTGACCTTTTTTATATGGGTCGGTTTAAATCATTTTTGGAATTTGGTTTTACTGATAGTTCACCATTAGATTTATTCATGTATTCACGTTTGAAACATATATTTGAAGCCTCTAGGAATAGGGGCCTCATTTTTCCACGAGAAAATATATTTTTTGATTTTTGTGACGCTCAGAA
Source organism: Bufo bufo (assembly GCF_905171765.1). NCBI lineage: Eukaryota > Metazoa > Chordata > Amphibia > Anura > Bufonidae > Bufo > Bufo bufo. Next base: position 498,755,755 of record NC_053389.1, read on the forward strand.
GTATGAAAAAGTGAAGTTATCTAGACTTTATGCGAAACTCCGAATGGCACTGGCAACTGTAACACCTTTCAAAAGTACAGATAAGTGGGATCAAGAGTTGAATTGCCCTCCACTACAGTGGTCTACTATTTATAGGAATGTGAGAAAGGCGACAGTTTCCAGTGCGCATAGGTTAATTCAATTTAGGATCCTCCATAGACTCTACTATACGCCTAAAACCCAAGGAAAATTTCCCCAAAATAAAGATCGGGATTGCTGCTGCTCTAAATGTGGATATGTTAACGCAAACTATGTCCATTTGCTTTGGAGCTGCAGCAAAATAAGAAATTATTGGGATGAGGTTTTCGCTACTCTACAAAAGGAGAGTTCAATGAACTATAACCCGGGGATTTTGATTGTGATCTTTGGAGATTGTGGGTCAGAAGTGGAAGTCCCGCCCCAGGTCAGACGGATTTGGATGCGGGGATTGATGGTCGCTAAAGCTATATTGATAAAGTATTGGGGCTCTGTCTCCCCGCCCTCAACAAGGGAGTGGAGTTAATATCTTCAAGAAATTAGAGTATATGAGGAAATTGAAAGGAAACGGAGAGTTGCACGCAGAGCTACATAGCTATAATTAATAATGATACTATTTTATACATTAATGAATGGAGTGGACGGCAGCCAATGAGGGGGGGGGGGGGGGGGGGTTGATATAGTTATTATATATTGTCGTGAGGGTGTTCTTAGGATGTTATATACAATTTTTTGTAAGAATGTCTACGATTGCCATGCTAGGCATACCGTTGTGATTATTGTTTTATGTATTAATACTATGATCTGGAAAATAAAAATATATATTTATTTTTAAAAAAAAGAGTGCATTGTGGGAAACCCACGCGAGTGAGTACGCATTTGCAGTCAGTTTTGTCTGCGATTGCGTTCCGATATTCAGTTTTTACCACGCGAGTGCAATGCGTTTTGCACGCACGTGAGAAAAAACTGAATGTGGTACCCAGACCCAAACCCGGACTTCTTCACTGAAGTTCGGGTTTGGTGTTCTGTAGATTTTATTATTTTCCATTATAACATGGTTATAAGGGAAAATAATAGCATTCTTAATACAGAATGCTAAGTAGAAGGTCAATTGAGGGTTAAAACATAACTCGCCTCATCCACTTGATCGCGCAGCCGGCATAGTCTTCTTTCAGGACCTGCAAAGGGACATTTGATGACATAATAGCACTCACCTCGTGGGGACGTCAGCGCAGGTCCTGCTGAATCAAGATAGAAGGATCTTCTATCTTCATTCAGCAGGACCTGCGCTGACGTCACCACGTGATGAGCGCGATTACATCAAAGGTCCTTTTGCAGGTCCTGAAAGAAGAAGAAAGAAGACTATGCCGGCTGCGCGATCAAGTGGATGAGGGGAATTAATTTTATTTATTTTTTTAACCCCTCAATCTACAGTTTACTAAGCATCCTGTATAAAGAATGCTATTATTTTCCTTTATAACCATGTTATAAGGGAAAATAATACAGTTATCAGACTTTAATGGGGTCTGGGGTTGCTCATCCCTATCATCTCCTAGCAACCATGCGTAAAAACGCTTGAGATTTTCACGCAGCCCCATTCATTTCTATGAGGCCTGCGTTGCGTGAAAATTATAGCACATGCTACGATTCTCACGCAACGCACAAGTGATGCGTAAAAATCACAGCTCATCTGCACAGCCCCATTGAAGTGAATGGGTCCAGATTCAGTGCGGGTGCAATGTGTTCACCGGAAAACTCGCCTGTGTGAAAGGGGCCTTAAGGTACTTTCACACTTGCGTTGTGAGGATCCGGAAATCTGCATGCAAACGGATATCATTTTCAGACAGATCTGGATGCGGGTCTGTCTGACAAATGCATTGAAATACTGGATCCGTCTCTCCGATTTCATCCAGAAAAAACGGATCCAGTATTTATTTTCACATTGTTAAAGGTCTGCGCATGCGCAGACCTGAAGACCAGATCCGTCAATGCAGCAATTTTAATTCTGGATCCAGCACTTATACATTTCAATGGAAATTAATGCCGGATCTCGGATTCCGTAAAGTGTTCCGGAATTTTGGTCGGAGAAAATACCGCAGCATGCTGCAGTATTTTCTCCGGCCAAATACCGTAAGAGGGACTGAACTAAAGACATCCTGATGCATCCTGAACCGATTTCTCTCCATTCAGAATGCATTAGGATAAAACTTATCAGTTATTTTCCGGTATTGAGCCCCTAGGACAAAACTCAATAAATACTGGAAAAGAATAACGCTAGTGTGAAAGTACCCCAACTTAGAAACTACAAGTGGTACTTGAGCCCCCAGATTTGACCATGCAGCTGATATTTGGCACCTGGGTCAGAACAGAATGACTTCACTCACAGATCTCAAAGGAGATAAGTTGGTTCTCAAACTCAAAAGGTTGGGCACCTCTGATCGACATCACCTTCATCAACTTGAGACTGAGGATTAAAAGATTTTTTTCTAGGATTCCAGGATTTTTGGTCAGCGGGAGTGCGACACCTGGGAGCCCTGTCGATCAGCTGTTTTAGAAGGCACTGGCTCTCCTGTGAGAGCTGCGGTCTTCTAGTAGCTCACCAAGCACAGCGTCATACATTGTATAGTGTATTGCGCTCAGCTCCATTCACTTCTATGGGGCTGAGCTGCTCCTAGGCCACATGACTGATGAATATATTGTCACTGGCCTAGGAAACATTGTGAGAAGGCCGCGGTGCTCACAGGAGCACCGCGGTTTCTCAAACAGATGATTGGTGGGGGTCCGGAGTGTCAGACCCACACCGATAAGATACTGGTGACCTATTTAGAAGATAGGCCATTAGTATAAAAACTCAATAAATCCCTTTAAAGAATAAGACAGGGATGCTTAACCTGCGGCTCCCCAGCTGTTGTAAAACTACAACTACAACCATGCCCTGCTGTAGGCTGTCAGGGCATGCTGGGAGTTGTAGTTTTGCAACAGCTGGAGGGCTGCAGGCTGGGCATCCCTGGAGTAAGACAATATCCGACTAATATTACAATATCATCTCATTTAAATATTTTTCTAAAATTCTGCAGCTTTTGCACATGTATATGTGAAAATTATGTAAAACAAAATAAAGCAAGCCTAGGCTCATTGCCTTTGAGAAATGGTATTACAGGTAGTGGGTATGAGACAACACGACTCATGGGCAAGTACTAAAACTACACAAAGTGCTCTGCTGTCCGCGCATGTGCAACTTGTAGCTCAAAACAGAGGTAATACACACTAAAATCACTTGTGATTTTGCCCCATGGATCCTAAACACAGGGCACATTAACTATATGGCACACCAAGGCCTACTGAACACTTAGAAGCCCATTGTTAAGACCAGCACTGACATGTGGGTATGGCTGTGGTCCTGGGAGGGCACGGTTTCTTTATAACAAATGACAAGGTAAAAATCGTTTTTTGGGAGAAAAATTCTTTGCACATGAAATCTTCTGTAAATACTGGTAAACTGCAGACCTAGGGAAGCTTACCTATTTGTAACAGGAGCCAAAATATCAGGTAGTATTCTCACCTTCACAGGAGCCAATCTAGAAACAGCACACTTCTTGTATTTGTGACTATAAGCTACAGGAGCTGATTCTTACTGCAACAGACAAGACCCAGCGAGCTAAGCAGACACTTCTGAGCAGCTTTACCACCACATGAAGTTCTCTAGCAGTCTACATCTACGCTGACTCACGTGTGGAGTCAATCTAGGACAGCCAATAGAGAGTCAGTGAAAGCTTCTCCAGCCAGTAACGTGCGCGAGGACGGCCTCAGAACGTACACACTGACCATCTGATCTTCAGCAACACGGAAGTTACAAGCAAAGGGAGCAGTCGCTGCATTTACACACGATCACATCACAAACCATTGGGAAAACCGCTTGTAGCACAGCAAAGTAAATATGTTCAGCACACCAAAACTATGGTGCCCGTGAAGGACTTGCAAGACTACAGATACAAGCGAGAGAACCAGATACGGATCCCCCCCCCCCCTCCGCTTTCCACAACAAACAAAAATCTGCATGAGTTACCTGTGAAGTCGTGGATTCCCAGATTTCACCCTAAGGGTCAATTCACACGTCCGTTGTTTCTTTCCTGATCTGTTCCGTTTTTGCGGAACAGATCTGGACCAGATCTGGACCCATTCATTTTCAATGGGTCCTGAAAAAAAACGGACAGCTCAATGTCTGATTTTTTTTCAGGACCCATTGAAAATGAATGGGTCCAGATCTGGTCCAGATCTGTTCCGCAAAAAACGGAACAGATCAGGAAAGAAACAACGGACGTGTGAATGGACCCTAAGTATTGAAGAGACTGAAATCTATAATGAAGCTCAATTAGAGGGTGGACACGCTGCTGATTTCAAATCTCATCTACTTTACGGGTACTGTATTACGCTGTGAATTTACCGCTTGAAAATCCGCAAAGTGTGTGAGAGGCCTGAAAATGTCACCACACTCAAATGCCAAATGGTACTTAAGACATATTTACTGAAAGAAATGCCGATGTCACATTAACATGACCACGTAGGAGGCAGGCCTGATGAATGGCTGTCCAGTAGAAAACACTCGGCACTGTTAACAAGCTTTTTTAGATGTTACTCGTGTTGGATTTTTTTAAAAATAAATATGAAATACGCTTCATATCCGAGTGCCATAAAGCACTCATCTTGCGTGCCGCTGTACAACCGCAGTTCAAGTGCAGTTTAGAAAATGAAGGCTGAACTCTGGCCGCCATATCGGCAAGCTGGCTTCAGTAAATGAAGCCCAGAAATTGTGACAAACTAGGGATTTAGTGAACAGAAAAAAAAATAAAAATCACAAAAGCTGTGTATATTTAATACATGTGCCACACAAATACCATGCTTGGTGACCCTCCAAAGGCAGCATTAGTATTAGGGCTCATTCACACAACTGTTTTTAGTCTGCATCCGATCCTCATTTTTGCGGGTGGAACTGGACCAATTCACTTCAACGGGGCCGCAAAAGATGGGGAACACACACCGGGTGCTGTCCGCATCCGTATGTCTGTTCTGTGATGCCCCCCCCAAAAAATAAAAACATGTCCTATTCTTATCCACTTAGCGGACAAGGAAAGGACTGTTCTATAGACAGCAGAAAAATGTGGAACGCACACAGCTGGCGTCTGTGTTTTGCGGATTCACAGAACGTGCTACAGTCGTGTGCATGAGCCCTATGTGTAATGTGTGCAGCTGCATTTTGATCACTCATTAGCTACCATTTCCAAGGTATAGATAAGATGCTTTATAGATCTACACCCTCTGCTCTCATGCAGAAAGGAGAGAAAGCTCAAATAATGCAAAAGCTACAGGATGCTGGCTGACAACACAATAGTCTACGGTGTAATATGGACTACACTACCAGTGGCACAAAGCGTATCCTCAATTCCAGTAAAAAGGCGATGGCTGTCCGCAGTCTCTGCCTCCGATTCAGCTGTATGAGAGCAAGCCTAATGGGTGTGCAAGGATTTCTGCCCATTTTACAAGCATCAATGGGTGCTAAACCCTAAACAGACGTGCATATCGCAGCTGACAAGACAGTCCAACCCACGGCTGGTAATGATGCATATGCTTGTATTATACCGCTGTGCGATTCCAACTTCATACAGAGGCAAACAAGCACTTTTCTCATGCGCCCAGGTGAAAAAAAAAATATGGAGGCAAGCACAAACTCAAGGTGGGGGGGGGGGGGTTTCCCCTTTTAATTCTTTGGCTTTCAGCTACAGAAGTGACTATGCACACCGGGCCGTCCTCTGTACAGATGTAGCAGTCATAACTAGATGTGATAACTGGCCTCTGCTACATCTGTATGTACACAGAGGGAATCCATCTACAGTCCTAACCAGCAGCACAGTCAGCCATCATGTAGTAGAGAAAAGACAACTCACCGCAAGTAATACTGTTTCAGAGCAAAGGCAGCATTGGCGCAGCCCCGTGGAAAGCTGAAGTCTTCTACAATCTCCCCCCACTGGTTCTTCTCGGAGACCTGCGGTGGAGAGAAGGAGCACAGTCTGAACACTGCAGTGAGGCACGGGAGCAGGCAGCCCTTCCGCAGCACAGGGGAGGGTGGGCTGTGAGGCTGGGGCGCTCTGGGCCCCTCCATGACTTGCACGGAAAGTAGTGATTGAGGGGAAGCCCCGCACATGGAGCCGCGGCCGGGAGACACCCCCGCACTCATGCCAGGCCTGCTAGGCCCACAAGTCTTACAGCTCACCTGGAAAATCTCCGTAAACACAAGGCCCACAGGGACGTCGCTCCTGCCAGCTGCGGGCACCAAGGAGGCATCGACACACAGGGACCAATCTAACCTCCTGGATGGGAAACAATGCCCCGGGAAGGTGGGGCGCCACACCCGAGACTGTGCACAGCGCAACCCCCCCATACACTGCGGCCACAGGTTACCGCATGTACCCACTATGTGGATAGAGGTGTATACAGTAAGGATCTGGGCCATATATTTAATATATATACAGAAGGTCTCTCCTATGTACCGACTGTGTGGATAGAGATGTATACAGTATGGATCGGGGGCCATATATAATATATACAGCAGGTCTCTCCTATGTACCGACTGTGTGGATAGAGGTGTATACAGTATGGATCGGGGGCCATATATAATATATACAGCAGGTCTCCTATGTACCGACTGTGGATAGAGGTGTATACAGTATGGATCGGGGGCCATATATAATATATACAGCAGGTCTCCTATGTACTGACTGTGGATAGAGGTGTATACAGTATGGATCTGGGCCATATATAATATATACAGCAGGTCTCCTATGTACTGACTGGATAGAGGTGTATACAGTATGGATCAGGGGGCCAGATATAATATATACAGCAGGCCTATGTACTGACTGTGGATAGAGGTGTACACAGTATGGATCCGGGCCATATATAATATATACAGCAGGTCTCCTATGTACTGACTGTGGATAGAGGTGTATACAGTATGGATCAGGGGGCCAGATATAATATATACAGCAGGTCTATGTACTGACTGTGGATAGAGGTGTACACAGTATGGATCCGGGCCATATATAATATATACAGCAGGTCTCCTATGTACTGACTGTGGATAGAGGTGTATACAGTATGGATCTGGGCCATATATAATATATACAGCAGGTCTCCTATGTACTGACTGTGGATAAAGGTGTATACAGTATGGATCTGGGCCATATATAATATATACAGCAGGTCTCCTATGTACTGACTGTGGATAGAGGTGTATACAGTATGGATCAGGGGGCCATATATAATATATATACAGCAGGTCTATGTACTGACTGTGGATAGAGGTGTACACAGTATGGATCCGGGCCATATACAGTCAGGTCCATAAATATTGGGACATCTACACAATTCTAACATTTTTGGCTCTATACACCACCACAATGGATTTGAAATGAAACAAACAAGATGTGCTTTGACTGCAGACAGCTTTAATTTGAGGGTATTTACATCCAAATCAGGTGAACGGTGTAGGAATTACAACAGTTTGTATATGTGCCTCCCACTTGTTAAGGAACCAAAAGTAATGGGACAGAATAATCATCATAAATCAAACTTTCACTTTTTAATACTTGGTTGCAAATCATTTGCAGTCAATTACAGCCTGAAGTCTGGAACGCATAGACATCACCAGACGCTGGGTTTCATCCCTGGTGATGCTCTGCCAGGCCTCTACTGCAACTGTCTTCAGTTCCTGCTTGTTCTTGGGGCATTTTCCCTTCAGTTTTGTCTAAATGCATGCTCAATCGGATTCAGGTCAGGTGATTGACTTGGCCATTGCATAACATTCCACTTTCCCTTAAAAAACTCTTTGATTGCTTTTGCAGTATGCTTTGGGTCATTGTCCATCTGCACTGTGTAGCGCCGTCCAATGAGTTCTGAAGTATTTGGCTGAATAGGAGCAGATAATATTGCCCGAAACACTTCAGAATTCATCCTGCTCCTTTTGTCAGCAGTCACATCATCAATAAATATAAGAGAACCAGTTCCATTGGCAGCCATACATGCCCACGCCATGACACTACCACCACCATGCTTCACTGATGAGGTGGTATTCTTAGGATCATGAGCAGTTCCTTTCCTTCTCCATACTCTTCTCATCACTCTGGTACAAGTTGATCTTGGTCTCATCTGTCCATAGGATGTTGTTCCAGAACTGTGAAGGCTTTTTTAGATGTCATTTGGCAAACTCTAATCTGGCCTTCCTGTTTTTGAGGCTCACCAATGGTTTACATCTTGTGGTGAACCCTCTGTATTCACTCTGGTGAAGTCTTCTCTTGATTGTTGACTTTGACAAACATACACCTACCTCCTGGAGAGTGTTCTTGATCTGGCCAACTGTTGTGATGGGGGTTTTGTTCACCAGGGAAAGAATTCTTCGGTCATCCACCACAGTTGTTTTCCGGGGTCTTCCAGTGTTGCTGAGCTCACCGATGCGTTCCTTCTCTTTAAGAATGTTCCAAACAGTTGTTTTGGCCACGCCTAATGTTTTTGCTATCTCTCTGATGGGTTTGTTGTGTTTTTTCAGCCTAATGATGGCTTACTTCACTGATAGTGACAGCTCTTTGGATCTCATCTTGAGAGTTGACAGCAACAGATTCCAAATACAAATAGCACACTTGGAATGAACTCTGGACCTTTTATCTGCTCATTGTAATTGGGATAATGAGGGAATAACACACACCTGGCCATGGAACAGCTGAGAAGCCAATTGTCCCATTACTTTTGGTTCCTTAAAAAGTGGGAGGCACATATACAAACTGTTGTAATTCCTACACCGTTCACCTGATTTGGATGTAAATACCCACAAATTAAAGCTGACAATCTGCAGTCAAAGCACATCTTGTTCGTTTCATTTCAAATCCATTGTGGTGGTGTATAGAGCCAAAAATGTTAGAATTGTGTCAATGTCCCAATATTTATGGACCTGACTGTATAACATATACAGCAGGTCTCCAATGTACTGACTGTGTGGATAGGTGTATACAGTATGGATTGGGGGCCATATATAATATATACAGCAGGTCTCTCCTATGTACTGACTGTGTGGATAGAGGTGTATACAGTAAGGATCTGGGCCATATATAATATATACAGCAGGTCTCTTCTATGTACTCACTGTGTGGATAGGTGTATACAGTATGGATCGGGGCCATATATAATATATACAGCAGGTCTCCTATGTACTGACTGTGGATAGAGGTGTATACAGTATGGATCGGGGGCCATATATAATATATACAACAGGTCTCTCCTATGTACTGACTGCGGATAGAGGTGTATACAGTAAGGATCTGGGCCATATATAATATATACAGCAGGTCTCTTCTATGTACTCACTGTGTGGATAGGTGTATACAGTAAGGATCGGGGGCCATATATAATATATATACAGCAGGTATATGTACTGACTGTGGATAGAGGTGTATACAGTAAGGATCTGGGCCATATATAATGCAGGTCTCTTCTATGTACCCACTGTGTGGATAGTGGTGTATACAGTATTGATTGGGGGCCATATATAATATATACAGCAGGTCTCTTCTATGTACTGACTGTGTGTGGACAGATAGTAGGAAGGATATTAGAAAAAAAAAGCAGAGGGGATCTAATAACTATGTATAAATATTTTTGCGTTCAGTACAGAGATCTCTGCCATGATCTATTTATCCCCAGGACACCCTCTACATCTAGAAGAAAGAAGGTTTCTACGTCACCATTGAGGAGGATTCTTTACTGTAAGAGCAGTGAGACTATGGAACTCTCTGCCTGAGGAGGATGATATAGTTACTAGATTTCTGGAGATTAGGTTTTGATCCAGAGATTTATTCTGCTTTCCAGATTTGGGATGAGGGAACTTTTCACTAAGGTGAGGAACATCTGGTTCTACTTCATGAAGGAGGTTGTTTTCCTCTGTAGGATAACAGACGTAACTAGATGAGCAGATGTCTTTTTTCAGCCTTACATACTACCTTACTGCGTAAATGGTGTGTGTTGGGTATATAAAGGGATTGGTCTGATGCGATATATACTATAGGAAGCAGTTTCTCCCTCCCATCTGCTGACTGTGTGTGTAGGTAGGCAGCAAGACGTGCGTTGTGTATACAGGGACTGATCTGGTGCCATATATAATATATGGAGGTAGGTTCATAGGTCAGTGGAAGTTACAACACATGGAAAATGTCCTTACCTTTGCAAAACCTCCCAAAGTAATGACCCTGGTGTAGAGGGAGTGCAGGTCGAGCTCTCTGCCCCCAACTGCAGGGATCTTCCGGAAGCGGGACCTGCAGAGACATGGACAAGAGCTCTATGTGAAGGCCAGTCATCTTTTAGTGAGGAGGATTAGCTTTACAGGGCTTCTTTTTACTCCTTTGTGCTTTCCCCAAAAAAATATGGTGCATGATCCCATGTCCTCAATTAGTGCAGCGACCACCCCTTAGCTGTGGCAGAGGTAAACCGTGGCTGCCGGACTCCACGTCACTGAGTAGAGCCATGTATGGTCGGTAAATATAATAAAGTCCCAGATAACACCTTGAATATACAATATCCCATAATTCATAGAGGCTGCTGCTCTCAGCATATATGTCAGAAAGTAATATGCTCCCAGATTCTACAATAATGTGCATTCCTGACGTACATATGTGTATATGGACCCCCCCCCCACCTGTGTTCCATCCATGCCATGTCAGGTTTTCAGGGTACCGCCACATGCGGTACATTTTTATTTCAAAAATGTCTGCAGCTGAAAATCAGTTCCATTCAAGTGAATGGACTTGTTTTGGTGGGAAGCACGTGGATTACTACAAGCCCCATTCAGGGGGAACGGAGTTTCTGCCACGTTTGAAGCCGCCCTTAAACCTCCTCTGTCCACATACATAGACCTCCACAGGGGGATATTCACACACCAAAGTCTCAGCTAGGATATTACCTTTATGTATTTAGCCATTCTCCTGTCTGTTCGCCCTCATTTATCCAACCATGAGGCATTACTATACCAAAGAGTACAGGACGTGAAGCTATTCTCAACCATATAAGCAATGGTCTTCTGAGGCCTAATCCACACTTTAGTGATCGGACCAGGGACGGGGCCAAAACCAGGTACAGGCCAAGAGCTCTGAACAGGGGCAGATCTTTCCCTTCTACCTGATCTCTATGTGGCCTCCACTCCTGGTTTTGGCTTCCAATCACCGACCAAAACATTGAAGTGTGGCCTAGGCCTGGCTGACTTCTGGGTCAGTATAATGGTAAAGTAAGGGGCACGGACTTCCGGAGTTGGGTCAGCACTGTGCCAGGCGCCCGTAGCCTTAATCATGTGGCACCACATCTCCCAGCAGATCCTGAAGGGATGTTGCAGACTATGCAACCTGTCATGGGCTGGAAGAATGAGCCTGGTAATCTAGCCTCAGTGATCACCCCAAGTTCTTCCAGTATGTAAAAGTAAAGGAAGAGGCTGATCAGGGGCATGCTGGGAGCTGTAGTCCCCCCCTAGATGTGAGGCAGGACTCCCCTCCCTGCCCCCACACATCAGGTAAGTTGTCAGGATTTCCCTCCATGGACTGAGCCCGGTGAGCTCCATCTCCCCTCCCCCCGGGGTTACACTCAGTCCCGCTGCATGTGCAGCACTCTCACCCTCTGCTCTCATGGAACTGCCGCAGCTCGTCCAGGAAAGCCTGTCCCTTCCTCCGTTGATCGGGCTCCGATTTTACCGTCGGATTAGACATCTTACGACCTGGCTCCAGGAGACGGGGCAACCCCGGGGTGTCCTCAAATAACCGATTAGCGACGTCGAGGTGTAGAGAGCGCTACACAGAGTTAATGCGGGAGGCGAGCGGCTCCGAGGCGAGGGGGTGGCGGCCTCCCGCTCCTCGGCTCTCAGGAGAGGAGGGAGCCAGCGGCCGGCCCGATCCCGCTCATGGACCGCACAGGAGGCGCTGGCAGGAGCGGGGGAGCCGGTTCAGGGAGAGGAGAGGAGAGAGGAGGAGGAGGGGGGACACACGGAAAAGTTCAGGCCGCGGGCACAGAGGGGGATTTCACGGCGATAAGTGTGAGGTGACGGCAGAGGGTCGGCCCGCCGCTCACCGGGCACCTCGCTCTCACGGTCCCCCTTCTTCAGCACGGACACCCGGCTGACTGGTCCCTGACACGGAGCATGTTTTGCCGGGCCGCTGCGGGCTACCCGTCTCCCTTTGTGTTAATGCCTTATGCCGCCGGCTGGGCTCCGTGTGCGCTGCTGTCCGCGGCCTCCCGAGGTCTGCTCTCGGTGTCTTCTCTCTCATGTACCCGCGCAAAGGCGGCTGAGCTCAGCTGCCGCGGAATCGAGAGCTCCTCACTCTGCCTCACAGACAAAAAGACCTAAGGCCGCGGCGGCCACTGCTGCTCCTGCTGCTGGTGGTGGTGAGGGGGGCAAAAAGCGCAGAACAGCGACCTCGGCGTCGGCCGCAGGTACTACAGCGGGCCTGCACCTCGCACAGAGTGAGCGCGACCCCGCGCCATGCTCGCGGACGTACGGGTGAAGAGGGAGGACGTGACCGAGCACGAGGGGGAAACCACTGTGGGGGACTGACTCGTGCGCGCGCGCCTCTATCGGGGACTGTGGCGCGGTCGCGGCGGGAAACAATAGGAAGGAGAAGCAGAGCTTGTGTGCAGCCTTAGGGGAGGTGAATAAAGTGACGACAGCGATAGAAGGACGAACCAAAGTCTCACAACATGAAACCGACCGTTGCGACCGCCAAGGGACCGTGGTGAAAGAGTTCCTTTTTTTTTTTTTAAACTGTAGACGTCACGCGCCGCTTTTCTGTTTAGTTTGTTTTGACTGAGAAGTGTAGTAAGCGTGCGGACGGGGAGCCGTCACCGAGTCCTCAGCCTTGTCTCACGGGGCCAATATCTATCTATGTGTGTGTATTTATATACATGCCGCCTATAGGAACCCAATATCTGTGTGTGTGTTTATATACATACCGCCTATAGGAACCCAATATCTGTGTGTGTATATCTATATATATACCGCCTATAGGAACCCAATATCTATGTGTGTGTATATTTATATACATACTGCCTATAGGAACCCAATATCTGTGTGTGTATATTTATATACATACTGCCTATAGGAACCCAATATCTATGTGTGTGTATATATTTATATACATACCGCCTATAGGAACCCAATATCTATGTGTGTGTATATTTATACATACCACCTATAGGAACCCAATATCTATGTGTGTATATTTATATACATACTGCCTATAGGAACCCAATATCTATGTGTGTGTATATTTATACATACCACCTATAGGAACCCAATATCTATGTGTGTATATTTATATACATACTGCCTATAGGAACCCAATATCTATGTGTGTGTATATATTTATATACATACCGCCTATAGGAACCCAATATCTATGTGTGTGTATATTTATACATACCGCCTATAGGAACCCAATATCTATGTGTGTATATTTATATACATACCGCCTATAGGAACCAAATATCTGTGTGTGTATATCTATATACATACCGCCTATAGGAACCCAATATCTATGTGTGTGTATATTTATACATACCACCTATAGGAACCCAATATCTATGTGTGTATATTTATATACATACTGCCTATAGGAACCCAATATCTATGTGTGTGTATATATTTATATACATACCGCCTATAGGAACCCAATATCTATGTGTGTGTATATTTATACATACCGCCTATAGGAACCCAATATCTATGTGTGTATATTTATATACATACTGCCTATAGGAACCCAATATCTATGTGTGTGTATATATTTATATACATACCGCCTATAGGAACCCAATATCTATGTGTGTGTATATTTATACATACCGCCTATAGGAACCCAATATCTATGTGTGTATATTTATATACATACCGCCTATAGGAACCCAATATCTGTGTGTGTATATCTATATACATACCGCCTATAGGAACCCAATATCTATGTGTGTGTATATTTATACATACCGCCTATAGGAACCCAATATCTATGTGTGTATATTTATATACATACCGCCTATAGGAACCCAATATCTGTGTGTGTATATCTATATATATACCCCCTATAGGAACCCAATATCTATGTGTGTGTATATCTTTATACATACCGCCTCGCCTATAGGAACCCAATATCTATATGTGTGTGTATATATATATATATATATATATACCGCCTATAGGAACCCAATATCTATGTGTGTATTTATATACATACCGCCTATAGGAACCCAATATCTGTGTGTGTGTTTATATACATACCGCCTATAGGAACCCAATTTCTATGTGTGTGTATATCTACATACATACCGCCTATAGGAACCCAATATCTATGTGTGTATTTATATGCATACCGCCTATAGGAACCCAATATCTGTGTGTGTGTTTATATACATACCGCCTACAGGAACCCAATATCTGTGTGTGTATATTTATATACATACCGCCTATAGGAACCCAATATCTATGTTTGTATATTTATATACATACCGCCTATAGGAACCCAATATCTGTGTGTGTATATTTATATACATACCGCCTATAGGAACCCAATATCTGTGTGTGTATATTTATATACATACCGCCTATAGGAACCCAATATCTGTGTGTGTATATTTATATACATACCGCCTATAGGAACCCAATATCTATGTGTGTATATTTATATACATACTGCCTAGGCCCTATAGGAACCCAATATCTATGTGTGTATATTTATATACATACCGCCTATAGGAACCCAATATCTATGTGTGTATATTTATATACATACCGCCTGTAGGAACCCAATATCCATGTGTGTATATTTATATACATACCGCCTGTAGGAACCCAATATCTGTGTGTGTGTATATATTTATATACATACAGCCTATATATAGGAACCCAATATCTATGTGTGTGTATATATTTATATACATACCGCCTATATATAGGAACCCAATATCTATGTGTGTGTATATATTTATATACATACCGCCTATAGGAACCCAATATCTGTGTGTATATTTATATACATACAGCCTATAGGAACCCAATATCTATGTGTGTGTATATATTTATATACATACCGCCTATAGGAACCCAATATCTATGTGTGTGTATATATTTATATACATACCGCCTATAGGAACCCAATATCTATGTGTGTGTATATATTTATATACATACCGCCTATAGGAACCCAATATCTATGTGTGTGTATATATTTATATACATACCGCCTATAGGAACCCAATATCTATGTGTGTGTATATTTATAACATACACACACAGAGGAAATTAATGCATGGAGGCTCCTAATCCAAGAAATCTGACAGAAAAGTGGAGTAATATGATCTGAGAAACATACCGCCTGTTTGAAAAAAGATGCAGCAAAGGTGTCCTGCAGATATATCAAACCTATTAAACCAGCCATAATGTGTGGTAAAGGCTGATCCTGCTGATTAAAAACATACCTTTCTTCCCCGATCTATTGCTACATTTAGGTAAGAAAATGTTTTAAAAAACAGGCTTAAGTGTACCGATGGTGGGCCCTGGCCTGGCCACTTGCTGCACCTTAGCAACTCTGCTATGCTTTCCTGTGCAATCCCCCTTCACTTGAGGCGTCCAGATGGTGAGGGAATGTCTGGTAAAGCTAAGGTGCACTGAGAAGCTAGGCCCTGCCATTGGTGCCTTTAAAGGGGTTATCCGAGTCATTACAGAGCTGAACCTAGACATATCTCCTTCACCCAGGGAGGGCCCTCTAAGATGAGCATTTCATGCTCCAATGCTCTCCCTAGCCCTGCGTTGTATCGCACAGGGCAACGGCTTTTTATTACAAATGACACTGCCTAGCAATGTTCCTGGTGATGTCATCGGTATTAATGGACAGGCTTTAGCACTGCCCTAGCTGTTTTAAGGCACTAAAGCCTGCCCATTAATGCCGGTGACGTCACCAGGAACACTGCTAGGTGGAAGCCTCCGCCTAGCAGAGACTCTGGACATCACCAGATCTAATGAAAAAACCCTTGCAATTCAGTGCAGGGCAAGGGATAGCATCGGAGCATGAAATTCTCTGATGCTCATCTCAGAGGGGCTGCCTGGGTGAAGAAGGGAATGAACCCGGACAACCCTTTTAGTATCAGATCAGCGGGGGTTCAACTCCCAACATTCCCGCCGATCAGCTGTTTGGAGGCCACGGTACTCCATTGATCAGTCACATGACCTAGGCGCATTTTATTTTCATTCAAGTGACTGACTGGGCCTGAGCTGCAATACCAAGCACAGCCACCATACAATGGACAGTTCTCATTGGAGTGCTGCGGCCAATTCAAACATCTGATCGATGGTGGTGCAGGGTGTCGGACCCCCACAGATCAGATATTGACAACTTATTCTGAGGATAGGTCATCAGTATTAAATACCCAGAAAACCCCTTTAAGCCCTAATTTGCATATAAAAAAAAACCCACTTATTTCTCCTAATTTCGAGAATGGATCAGGAAAAAAAGGTATGGTTTTAATCAGCAGGGTCAGCTCTATCACGCATTATGGTTAGTTTAATCTAAATCTTCAGATTTTTGTCTTTTTTTAAATATCTCATTATAAATATCTCTAAGACTCACAAGGTGTGACCTGTTATACGTCTTCAATTTTTACAAGACTAAATCCTGTCGCTGGAGTTTCACATACATATTGCATCCTCTGTGAATAATAAGGCCCGCCTCGGTAACACCCAAAAATCACGTGTCGTAAGCTGCATAAAAAGATGCTTCAGTTGTGTGATAAACATAATGGGCGAAAGTATGACTGAGCAGTGAAATCACATTCTTATGGATGAATCTGGATTTAGTGGGTACCCTGATAACATTACACAGCCCGAGTGCAAGAAGGAGGGATAGTGGTGAAGGCCAGGTTCAGACTGGCACACAGCGGTACAGGTGAATCCCTCGGTGGATCCTTAGTTCTTCACCCCTTGCAAAAGTTCACATGGCCCAGTAGAGTGACTACACTACATATAATAAGTGGTAGGCAATTAAGAGTGCCGTATTTGTGTGAGGGGAGGCGGGGCGTTCACTATTTAAACCTGGCCCTCCTCCCCCCACTTGTCGGTTCGAACGATTTCGAATCGGCTTGTGGGTTGGTGCCAGAGAAGGGCATGCGTCACTGGAGGATCGGGGGATCGGCTGCGTCGAGCTCGTCGCTACGGTGATTAGGTAGGCAGGGTGGCTTGCACACCCGTCTCGCTATGTATAACATGTGGGGCTGCCGAGCGTGCCGCCGGTCCCCAGCTGCGCTGGAGACTGCCCGCACTCCCGATCGCTTCCGGCACCCCGAGACAGGCACCCCGATCCGCTCCAGGCCCTGCGCTAAGCACCCCCGCTCCCACATGCAGCGTCCCCCAGGCAGGCACCCCTCACCTGTGGCTCAGCAGCGACGGGTCACGACGTCCGCTCGCATACCCTGAGCATCGGTCACGCCGGCCGTCGGCTCCACGACGCAGCGTTATATATCACTCACTCCCGTATCAGAACGTTCCGCCGTAGAGGAAAACGCCGTCCGCTCACACAGGGGTCTATTCATTAGCTGCAATCAGTAAGCGGAGGTCCAGCTGCAGGATCAGGGGACGGAAGCCGAAACCTATAGGCGATTAATACGCCGCGGCTTTCCCTGTACAAATAGTCGATAGCGGTGGGCACGGGATGCAATGTTCCACATGGCGGAGCGCAAATCCCTCGCAGCCGATCCTGATGCACGTTCTCCTGGTAATTACAATTAGCGAGGCTGTGAAGGTGGACATGCTTATTCATGTCTAGGAATCCGCTGCAGAATAAACTCGTCTTCTTTACTGCGCCAAACTCAGGCAAGACGAGATAAGCAGATATTCAGACATGTGCACTGTATAACAAGTTATGATTTCAATGGTTAATTCTAACCTAGAAGGGAATCACTGGCTTGCTGCGCTCCAGCAGGTCCTGGCTTGAGAGAGGGCGGGGGATGGTCGACACCTACAGGCCCATACTGGTACTGCAGTCTTGGTGCAGGGCTCCTCTGCTCAGGCACAGTGGCTAGGTACTAAGGCAGGAGTAAAAAAAAAAAAAAATATTTAAAAAAATTTTGAATATGTTCAAGGATCAAATATAAAGAGGGATTCAAGGAGGGGGGCTGGCCACGTCACTTTGCGCACGCAGCCGGGCCGCCCGTAAGCCCATACGGTCAGTCAGGGGGTTGGTTCGGGCGCAGTCACAATAATCCGGTGGTTAGCTAGGGAGCGGTGGCATGAGTGAAGTGTCGCCCAGCTGGCGTGCGCTCACTCACACGTCTGTCCTTGGTTATTCAGGTTCACAGGTGGTGGGCTAACTTACGATACTGTGGGGTTCGTGGCTGTCATGGCCGCCAGGTGAGTCAGGGGTGGTGCATGCGGGGGCCAACCCCCTCTTTTCTCCTGCATAGGCTTGGGGGACAGGGGATGGTGGTCTATTATGTCCAGGCCTCTGGCACATCTCTTACAGGGTGGCGCCTACAGTCGTGGCCTTTGGTGGGGGGGAAAAGAAAAAAAAGAAAAAATTATAATAATGGTATAGATAGGAATGTTGCTTTGCCAGGTCTGTCACGACTACAGACTCCTAATAAAGCCCTGCCACGACTGCAGGCATCAGTCTGTCACGACTACAGACCCGCTCTAAAGCCCTGCCACGACTGCAGGCAACAGTCTGTCACGACTACAGACCCGTTATAAAGCCCTGCCACGACTGCAGGCATCAGTCTGTCACGACTACAGACTCGTTATAAAGTCCTGCCACGACTGCAGGCATCAGTCTGTCACGACTACAGACCCGTTATAAAGCCCTGCCACGACTGCAGGCATCAGTCTGTCACGACTACAGACTCGTTATAAAGTCCTGCCACGACTGCAGGCATCAGTCTGTCACGACTACAGACCCGCTCTAAAGCCCTGCCACGACTGCAGGCACAAATCCGTTACGACTGCAGACTCATTATTAAGACCGGCCACGACTGCAGGCATTAGTCTCATGTCAACAGACTCATGAGGTAATACTACCACGTCTACAGGCGATGGTCCGTTACCGCTACTCTCGATGTAGGGTCCCCTCACGACTATAGGGGCTAGTCGGTCACATCCACAGACTCGGTCGCACTCCCGTTAACTACAGGCACTGGGTGGGCATCTACGGGTAGTTGCGTCACGACTACGCACGTGGGTCAGCCACGGCCTGGGAGGTCAGCCTTCACGGTCACAGGTAGGTCCAGTTAGGCTTCAGTCTCCCAGCGGGTTCCAGTCACAATAACCAGCCCCTAGGTGAGGGGGGGCACTCCCGCACCGGCGCACAATGCCAGGGAGCTGTGCGGCTCCTCACGCGGCACACGGTTCAAACCAGCGGGGGCCGGGGCCCACGGTAAAGGAAGGGCTCCCTCTGATCCGGTGCACATTGCCAGGGAGTGGCGCTGCTCCCCACGCGGTACGAGTGTCCAGCCGGCGGTGGGTCGGCCCTCCCGCACTGGTGCATTCTGCCAGGGAGCAGCGTGAGCTCCCCACGCGGCTGGGGGGTAAGGCTCCTCATCTTCAATAAAGTCTGGCACGGGCCGCCGTGCCATTAGGTAGGCAGGGATCAGGGGAAGGAGTACTAGGCTCGGTCAGGGGGAGCAGATCATAGGCGGTGGCTGGCTTCCTGCTGCCGGCCGTACATTAGGTTCCAAGGGGGTTATTTAGGCACAAGATGTTAGTTAGTCCGTGCAGGTGATCTGCGTTATACCATGCTCTTCATGCTCGTACTCAGAGCTGTGCCCATACGGGAGCTGCTTAAGTGGTTGATAGTGAAAAAAAAAAAATGTATATATATATA
This sequence comes from Bufo bufo, assembly GCF_905171765.1. Taxonomy (NCBI): domain Eukaryota; kingdom Metazoa; phylum Chordata; class Amphibia; order Anura; family Bufonidae; genus Bufo; species Bufo bufo. The sequence goes on from NC_053389.1 coordinate 498,775,704, forward strand.
TATATATATATATATATATATATATATAAAAAAAAAAAAATAATATATACATTTTTGAGTCTCTCACGCATGGCTTCTCCGTGTTAGTTTTACACATACAGATCTGCCATTAGAGTCTCTCACGCATGGCTTCTCCGTGTGAGTTTTACACATATGACTCCGCCATTAGTCTCTCACGCATGGCTTCTCCGTTTTAGGTTTACACATATGACTCCACCATTAGTCTCTCACGCATGGCTGCTCCGTTTTAGGTTTACACATATGACTCCGCCATTAGTCTCTCACGCATGGCTGCTCCGTTTTAGGTTTACACATATGACTCCGCCATTAGAGTCTCTCACGCATGGCTTCTCCGTTTTAGGTTACACATTTGACTCCGCCATCTGAGTCTCTCATGCATGACTTCTCCGTTTAGGTTCACACATATGTCTCCGCCATTAGAGTCTCACGCATGGCTGCTCCGTTTTAGGTTACACATATGACTCCGCCATTAGAGTCTCTCACGCATGGCTTCTCCGTTTTAGGTTTACACATAGGACTCCGCCATTAGAGTCTCTCACGCATGGCTGCTCCCTTTTAGGTTTACACAGATGACTCCGCCATTAGAGTCTCTCACGCATGGCTTCTCCGTTTTAGGTTACACATTTGACTCCGCCATCTGAGTCTCTCATGCATGACTTCTCCGTTTAGGTTCACACATATGTCTCCGCCATTAGAGTCTCACGCATGGCTTCCCCGTTTTAGGTTACACATATGACTCCGCCATTAGAGTCTCTCACGCATGGCTTCTCCGTTTTAGGTTTACACATAGGACTCCGCCATTAGAGTCTCTCACGCATGGCTTCTCCGTTTTAGGTTACACATATGACTCCGCCATTAGAGTCTCTCACGCATGGTTTCTCCGTTTTAGGTTACACATATGACTCCGCCATCTGAGTCTCTCACGCATGGCTTCTCCGTTTTAGTTTTACACATATGACTCCGCCATTAGAGTCCCTCACGCAGAGCTTCTCCGTTTTAGTTTTACACATATGACTCCGCCATTAGAGTCTCTCACGCATGGCTTCTCCGTTTTAGGTTTACACATATGACTCCGCCATTAGAGTCTCTCACGCACGGCTTCTCCGTTTTAGGTTTACACATAGGACTCCGCCATTAGAGTCTCTCACGCATGGCTTCTCCGTTTTAGGTTACACATATGACTCCGCCATCTGAGTCTCTCACGCATGGCTTCTCCGTTTTAGGTTACACATATGACTCCGCCATCTGAGTCTCTCACGCATGGCTTCTCCGTTTTAGTTTTACACATATGACTCCGCCATTAGAGTCCCTCACGCAGAGCTTCTCCGTTTTAGTTTTACACATATGACTCCGCCATTAGAGTCTCTCACGCATGGAGATTAAAAAAAAAAATTTAAAAAAAATTTCCTCACCAGGCCCAGCTGCGCTGGGACTAGTCTCCCATCTCACCATAGCTAAGAGACTGATGGCCAATTCCTTGGCCAGTAATACTCTGAGGGCTTACAAGACAGCTTGGCACCTGTTTCAGAGATATGAGAACACCTACCCGGCCGCTGGCCGGGGACCTATCACTCACCTATTGGGCTTCGTCTGGGTTTTGCCACTCTCAATTAAACCTGTCCTATAGCATTGTTAACTATACATGGCAGGTATTCAGCACCATTGGTGCAGGCTACATCCGGACCTACCGTCACTCTTCTCCGCCCACCCGATCAAAGCGGCGTTGAAGGGTTTGCGCAAGATGTCTGTTGTGAAACGACATGGGCGTCAGCCATTTACCGGTAGCTTGTTCAGGCCGTGACAGGCAAACTGCAGGGGCAAACCGTTCGGGCCGCAGGTTAGCGCTCTGGTAGAAACAGCCTTGTACCTGGCTTTCCATGGATTCCTCAGGTCAGGCGAGCTCATGGGCACCAATACGCTGGCTGGGTGCCTGCGGAAAGGTCAGCTCATCCGGCGCGGGTCCATCTATGTCCTCACCTTGGCCTCGTCCAAGACGTCACGGCCGGGGCAACCAGTGGCGGTCAGATACTTTCCCACGGACAGCAGATGGTGTCCGGTGCAGGCCTTGGAGGCTTGGCTGCGTAGTATTTAGTCCAAGCGGCATGTTCTCCCGTACTCGAACTAGTCAATGCCCGGCTAACCACCGCGGCCTTTCTTACGTACTTTCAGGTTAGTTGACAGGTCCAGGGGTCGGTCCTCGCTGGATCACAGGACATTCCTTCCGCATGGGCGTGGCAGCGGCGGCGTCCATGCATAAGGTGCCAGTACATGTCATCAAACGGTTGGGTCGTCGCAGTTCCGTGTGTTCCGTACGTAATATCCCGGATCCTTATACGAAATATCATTGGCTTTCGAGTTTTGGTCTGTAGTTTCTGTTATCAAGTTTTCTAACTCCTATGCATGGTTCTTTTGGCCCCTTTAGGCTACCCTTCGATAAGCAGTTCCGGCATAACTCTGCTGCTTCTAGGTTGGGGGGGTGGAGTATAGGCGTAGGTAGGGGACCCTCTCAGCATGAGCCGATCCGAGCACAAGTGGTAGGCAATTAAGAGTGCCGTATTTGTGTGAGGGGAGGCGGGGCGTTCACTATTTAAACCTGGCCCTCCTCCCCCCACTTGTCGGTTCGAACGATTTCAACCCACCCAGGAGCCCTCCCTTCTTTCAGGTCTCATTATTGGGGTAGCCCCCTTTAGGCTACCCTTCGATAAGCAGTTCCGGCATAACTCTGCTGCTTCTAGGTTGGGGGGGTGGAGTATAGGCGTAGGTAGGGGACCCTCTCAGCATGAGCCGATCCGAGCACAAGCAACATATAGCATCTCAGCTAGCCTATGTTTGTGTAAAAGCCTGGGTAGATTATTATTATTTTAGATACATCAGGTGGCTGAGATGACTTCTAGACACTGAGGCAGGCCATCCAGCATCCTCGATTCCTAGACATCCCCCTTCTTGACGTAGCTGCAGGGACCACTATAATCAGTCATCTTGTAATGTATTGCTGCTGTGTGAACGGGTAATATTTGCATGTATCTGTGTATTGGGCCCCCAGAATGTATTTTACTGGCGGGCCCTAGGCACCCCAGTCCGACACTGGTGAAGGCTATTTTTTCAGGTTTATACAAGGACCCTTATTTCGATTGAAGGTTAAGGCCTGTTTCACACTGCCGGCACAGCCTTCAGACAGGCTGTTTCGCCATAGAATGCCAGGTACGGGCTGGACAAAAAACGCTGGTATTTGCCCGGCCGTTTCGCTGCATATTTTCCAAATTGCGACCGAATCACCGCCAGACCCCGTTATAGTTAATGGGGCTGGATGTCATTCCGGCAATGCCCGATCCGGGAGGTTGTTCCCGGCTGGAACAGCCTGTCAGACCGTTAAAGAGGTTGTCTCATCTCGCCTTTCCTAAGGCAAGATGAGACACAGTTCCAACCACCTACCTGCCGCTAAACATACCCATGATTCTGCTGTGTGCATTAAAAGGGTTTTTCCTGGGTCACTCAGCCAATCACTGATCTAAGTGGTGACCTGCTTCAGTGATTGGCTGAACAGGAAGTGCAAAGCAGCAGGAAGTAGAGCAGTGTCGGGATGAAAAAGGTGGTGGATCAGCAGAGGTGAGTAAAGCTTCTTTATTTTTTGGGGGTTTATATATATTTTTTTATTCTCCAAGAAAACTACTTTAACCCTTAGGCTGGTTTCAGATAATATCAGGACCTGCAGCTGTCCATTATAAACATAGTTAATCTACCGTGGGGCAGACTGGGAACTTAAAGTGGCCCTGAATAAAAACCTAAAAGTGGCCCTATGTTACAGGCGGGTCCAAACTGACAGATGACAGGCCAACACAAGTAGGCGGGGCCTCTAATACTGTAGTGCAGCACAAAGCACTGCTCCAACAGACCCAAATCCCACAGTGCAGCATTGAATACTACCAGCCCCAGCTGCAGTATTCAACTGTGTGTCGCTGTGCTAAGGACAGCAATACAACTGAATGTAGTTGGGCACTTTCGACCTCTGGCCAGGTACATAAGTACTTGATGCACCTAGCATCAATTAATGCTGAGAGCATCAGATCGCTATATACTTGGAGGAGGGCTTGGGCGGCGCCTGGGCATCGGCCCACTGGGAAATTTTCTTTCTAGGGTCTATGGTAGTCCGCCCCTGACCCTAGGATTCAATTGTGCTCTAACTTTGGTTCTTATGACCCTCAGGTCTGGATATTGTGTCCATAATACCGGTACACATTGTATCTGTATTAAAGGGGTAATCCGAGACCTAAAACATTAGATAGCCTTAATGTCGCCTCCCAAACAACTTTTCAATTTACTTGCATTTTTAATTCTGCCCCGTTCGCATCCCCGCCAACTGGTATCTGTCCACAACATCCTCTGCAATGAGTCATCAGGTCCCAAGATGCACAGCGCTGAAGTTGATGGAACGTCATTAGCACTGCCTCCATGTCCCCCTTGATGGCCCTCCCATCGAGTCAACCTCTGTTGTGTACGTCCACTGTTCCTCGCTCCTCCCCTGTTTACTCCTACTCTTCCCTGCTCCTCGTCAACCTTCCTTCACACGTCCACTGCTTCACTCCTCCCCGTAAACCTTCTAGATGGCATACTGTCCCGCTCCTACCCGCCACATACAGTAGAAGAGGGGACCAGGTGAATCGCTCAGCTGCAGTTACGAATAGTTGTAGGTAAATCCTTGTGTTTGGCTTGCGAACAGGCAGGGCAGTAAAAGGAAGTCAGACGGAGAGGAGCAAAGAAGTGGGTGTGTGAAGGAAGGTTGACGGTGAGGGCTTCTGATCCAGTCTGTTTTATGTATGGCCTGGCAGTGCTCCACTGCTTCTGATCCAGTCTGTTTCATGTATAGCCTGGCAGTGCTCCACAGCTTCTGATCCAGTCTCCACTGTTTCTGATCATTTATTTCATGTATAGACTGGCAATGCTCCACTGCTTCTGATCATGTCTGTTTCATGTATAGTAAGGCAGTGCCTAACTGCTTATGTTCTTGTCCTGTGTATGTTCTGCCTTCGTGAGAGGACTCCTGGGTTTTCCTGAAGGGAGATATCTAGTCTGTGTGCAGTTCTGCCTGTGACCGCCATGCTTCTGTTCCGCATGGGGTCCAGGCATCTGCTCCTGTGCTGGTTCCTGTTTGTCTGGGAAGGTGGCTAGCCGAGTGAGGACAGCACTACAGAGGGGTAGGGATCCGCATCACAGCAACAGGTTGGAAGAGGCAGTGTGGTGGCAAAAGGGAGCAGGCGGGCCACACCAAACAGGCCCGGAACTGTTCCCCAGAGCACCCCCTTGCGGCAATCTCCCTTGCCAAGGGGTAGGTGTTCCGTAGTCTGGAAGATAAAAGAATTGTCATTTGCAACCTGTGCTGTACCAAAATTAGCAGGGGCATGAACACTAGCAACACCACCAGCATGATCCACCACGTGGCATCAAATCACCCTAGTAGGTGGGCTGAACGCCTGGGTCCACAATCAGTGTCTGTGGATCACACCACTGCCTCCTCTTCCCCTGTGTTCTGTGCTGGCCAATCCCCTGTCCAAGACGCAGGCCTGGATGCCTCCCGCCCTGCACCTGGACCTTCGCAAGCACCGTCAGCGACCACATCTACTTCTGTGTCCCAGCGCAGCGTACAGATGTCCATACCCCAGGCCTTTGAACAAAAGCGCAAATACCCAGCCAACCACCCACCCACAGGCTATAGCACTAAATGTTCACCTTTCTAAATTGCTGGCCCTGGAAATGTTGCCATTTAGGCTTGAGGACACTGAGGCTTTCCAAAGCCTGATGGCGGTGGCCGTCCCTCGTTACTCAGTCCGCAGCAGCCACTATTTTTCCCGGTGTCCCGTAACATCACCCATGCCCTGACCAACGCAGTTATTGGTAAGGTCCACTTAACGACTGACACATGGACAAGTGCTTGTGGCCAGGGATGCTACATTTCTCTGACGGCACACTGGGTGAACATTGTGGAGGCCAAGAGCGAGTCGTACCCTGGGATGGCACAGGTGTTACCGACGCCAAGGATTGCGGGCCCTACTTCCATCAGGATTTCCGCCACCACCTACATTAGTGGCTGCAACCCCCCTTCTCCTCCTCCACTTCCACCTCTGAATTATCATCTTGCAGCACCAGTCAGCCATCAGTCAGTAGCTAGAGGCAGTGTAGCACTGCAGTGGGGAAGCGGCAACAGGCCGTGCTGAAACTTATTTGCTTATGTGACAAACGGCACACCGCCGCAGAGCTGTGGCAGGGTATAAGGGACCAGACTGAGCTGTGGCTCTCGCCACTCAACCTACAACCAGGCATGGTTGTGTCTGATAATGGCCGTAACTTGGTGGCGGCTTTGGAGCTCGGCAAGCTCACACAAACACCATGCCTAGCCCACATGTTCAATCTAGTGGTTCAGCGGGTTCTCAAAACCTACCCCAATGTGCCTGATCTACTGGTAAAGGTGTGCCGTGTGTGTGCCCATTTCCGAAAGTCATCTACAGCTGCCGCCAGTCTGGCAAAGCTGCAGCAGCACTCGCAATTGCCAGCTCACCGACTGTTGTGCGAAGTGAGCATGCGCTGGAACTCCACGTTCCACATGTTGGCCAGGCTTTGTGAGCAGCATAGGAATACCAGCTGCAACGTGGTCGTCGCATTTTCAGTCAGCTTCTGCTCTTCACAAGCGATGAGTGGGCATAGATGTCTGACCTCTGTGAGGTTTTACGCAACTTTGAGGAATCAACACAGATGGTGAGCAATCAGCATAACTATCCTACTTCTGTGTCTACTGAAACGCTTGCTGCTCACAATGAAGGCGGACGCTTTGCATATGGAAGAGGTGGAAATGGGAGAAGAGAGTACGCAGGGTGATGGCCAGACCATCCTCCGTTCATCTTCTCAGCACGAATTGGATGATGAGGAGGAGCAGGAGACGGTTGCCTCTGCTACAGAGGGTAGTACCCATAGCAGGTTTATTCCATCTGTTCAGCGTGGATGGGCCGAAGAGGATGAGAAGATTCAGAGTCATCCTCCTGATGAGGACAGCGAAGTCTTGTCTGTTGGGACTCTGGCACACATGGCTAACTTTGTTATGCTGCCTTTCCCGTGAACCATCGATTACTGGTTGTTCACCCTTCTTGACCCCTGCTACAAAGAGAACTTCTCATCTCTCATTCCTGTGGTGGAGAGGACTAGCAAAATGGTGCAATACCAGAAGGTCCTTGTGGAAAAATTGCTCCAACAATTTCCAGCTGACAACGCTGACAGCAGAGTATGTAGTTCCTTGGGCAACCAAGGAGGGGAGACGAGAGGAACACACAGCAGTTCCAACAGAGGCAAGGCAACACTCTCCAAGGCCTGGGACAGTTTCATGACACCCCGCCAGCACCCTCACCCTGATGCGCGGCCTAGTGTCACAAGGAGAGAAAAGTTTTGGAAGCTGGTGAAGGGTATATGGTTCAATCTTCCTTTTCTCATCCTCCTCCTCCATCATATCAACATGCTTATTAGGTTGCCCTGGCTCCTAATGTTTTTGAGGGTTATCTCAGCAGCAGACCCTCACCCCTAATGTTTTAGATGGTCAGCTCAGCAGCAGACCCTCACCCCTAATGTTTTAGATGGTCAGATCATCAGTAGACCCTCACCCCTAATTTTTTAGATGGTCAAATCAGCAGCAGACCCTCACCCCTAATGTTTTAGATGGTCAGATCAGCAGCAGGCCCTCGCCCCTAATGTTTTAGAGGGTCACCAGCAGGCTCTTGCTCCTAATGTTTTTGAGGGTCACCAGCAGGCCATCAATCATAATTTTTCAAGGCTGTGTATGTGTCACGGAACCATGAACTAGACGTACAACAAGAGATAAGTGAAAATAAGAAGGCTTTATTGAAAATAAAGCTGTAAAGCAAAAGTCCAAACGGATGGTGAAACCGAGCAGAGTCTTTGCGAAGCCAGAGGTCAGGAACCAGAAGGGTAGTCAGACGAAGCCAGGATCAGGAACCAGCAGGGTAGTCAGACGAAGCCAGGATCAGGAACCAGCAGGGTAGTCAGACGAAGCCAGGATCAGGAACCAGCAGGGTAGTCAGACGAAGCCAGGATCAGGAACCAGAAGCAGCAGCAGTCTTAGAAGCATGTGAACACAAGAGGACCAAGCAAGGAACTGAAGCCACAGACCTCCTATATATATGAGCTAGGCATCCAGCTCCTCCCAGGGGAAGGAGGAGCCGCAGGGTGGAAGGCTACAAGACACCCAGAAACCAAGATGGCCGCCAGCACATGTCAAACGAAGGAGAGCAGCAAGCAGGTAAGACCATGACAGTACCTCCCCCTCAAGGGCCCCTCCTCCGCGGAGCACAAAACGGTTTCTGAGGGAAGCGTGCGTGGAAGGCTCGGAGCAAGGCAGGAGCATGGACATCTGCGGAGGGAACCCAGGAACGCTCCTCTGGACCATAACCACGCCAATGGACCAAAAACTGCAACCGACCGCGGACCAGGCGTGAGTCCAGGATATTGCTCACCTCATATTCCTCACGATTGCCCACTTGGACCGGACGAGGCCGAGGAACCGAGGAAGTGAAACGATTACACACCAGTGGCTTCAACAGGGAGACATGAAACACGTTGGAGATCCGCATGCCAGGAGGAAGCGCAAGGGCATAGGCTACCGGGTTTACCCTGCGAAGCACTCGGAAGGGACCAACAAAGCGAGGCGCCAGCTTGGGAGTGGGCACTCGAAGGTTGAGGTTGCGGGTGGACAACCATACACGGTCTCCGACCTGGTAGGAAGGAGCAGGCGCTCGTCTGCGATCAGCCTGGAGTCTCTGGCGCTGCGCAGAGACCTCAAGGGACTTCTGGATCTGTACCCAAGAAGCACGTAGGACGGAAAGGTGATCCTCCACAGCCGGAATATCCTGGGGAGAGAATACCTCCGGTAACACGGCGGGTTGGAACCCATAATTGGCCATGAAGGGAGACGTCCCAGAGGAAGAGTTCACCGCCGTGTTCCTGGCAAACTCAGCCCAAGGCAGGAGGTCAACCCAATTGTCTTGGTGATCGGAGACATAGCAACGAAGGAATTGCTCCAAGGCCTGATTGGATCGTTCTGCGGCCCCATTGGACTGAGGGTGGTAGGCCGAGGAGAAGGAGAGATGAATCCCCAACTGGGAGCAAAAGGCGCGCCAGAACCTGGATACAAACTGACTCCCCCGATCCGACACAATCTCCTTAGGCAAACCGTGCAACCGGAAGACCTCCCTGGCAAAAATCGTGGCCAACTCTTGTGCAGAGGGTAACTTCTTGAGAGGAACACAGTGGCACATTTTGGAAAAAAAACCGATCCACAATCATGAGAATGACCGTATGGCCTCGGGATGCAGGGAGGTCCACAATGAAATCCATCCCCAGGTGTGACCATGGGCGCTCCCCGGTGGCTATGGGTTGCAGAAGGCCCAACGGAAGGTGCCGAGGGGACTTGCTCTGGGCACAAACGGAGCATGCCGCTACATATGCGGCGATGTCGGAACGTAGGGAAGGCCACCAGAACAGACGTGAAACAGCCCAGGACAGCTGATTCTTTCCAGGATGCCCCGCGGTCTTGGAGTTATGGTAGGTTCGCAACAACCGAGTGTGCAACTCCTCAGGCACAAAACATCTGCCGTTGGGTCTCCCAGAGGGAGCACCAGATTGAGCCGCCAAAATCTGCTCACCCAGGGGAGAGGTCAGGCTGGTGCGAATGGCGGCCAGGATCTGATTCGGAGGTATGACCGAAGTCGGAATCGACTCCTCCCTGGACAGCTCGGAGTACTGCCGTGATAAGGCATCCGCCCTGATGTTCTTGGAACCGGGTAGGTAGGAGACCACGTAATTAAAACAAGACAAGAACAGAGCCCATCTGGCCTGACGTGGTGTCAATCTCTTGGCCTCAGAAAGGTAGGTCAGATTCTTGTGGTCCGTCAGGATGAGAACCGGAACCACCGAACCCTCGAGCAAGTGCCTCCATTCTTTAAGGGCCTGCACGATGGCCAATAACTCCCTGTCACCAATCTGATAGTTGCACTCCGCGGAAGACAGTTTCCGGGAGTAAAACCCACAAGGAAGCAGAGGACCCTCTGGTGTTCTACGCTGAGACAGAAGGGCGCCTACTCCCGTCTCAGACGCGTCCACCTCGAGGACAAAGGGCAACCCAGGGTTGGGATGCGACAGAATCGGAGCCGACACAAAGGCGGACTTTAGGGCCTCAAAAGCTCGGATGGCCTCGAGCGGCCAGACCTGGGAATTACTGCCCTTCCTGGTCAGATCCGTGAGAGGCTTGGCCAGCATGGAAAAGTCCCTGATGAACTTCCGATAATAATTGGCGAAGCCCAAAAAGCGCTGCAGGGAACGAAGACCACTGGGCTGGGGCCACTGTAAGACAGCCGAAACCTTCTCAGGATCCATGGAGAACCCCTCAGCGGAAATGATGTAACCTAAGAAGGTTACCTGGGATCGGTGAAATTCGCATTTCTCAAGCTTACCGAACAGCTTGTTCTCTCGTAACCGTTGCAACACTCGTCTGACATCCAGAATGTGGGCCTCCATGGATTCAGAATATACCAAGATGTCATCCAAATAGACTACCACACACTGCTGCAACAGGTCACGGAAAACATCGTTGATGAATTCCTGAAAGACTGCTGGCGCATTGCACAACCCAAAGGGCATAACCAAGGATTCGTAATGACCGGTCCTGGTGTTAAACGCGGTCTTCCACTCATCGCCCGCCTTGATCCTTACCAGGTTATATGCCGCCCTCAGGTCGAGTTTGGTAAAGACCGTGGCCCCTTTAAGGCGATCGAACAGCTCGGAAATCAAGGGTATCGGGTAAGCGTTCTTGATCGTGATGCGATTGAGACCCCTGTAATCGATGCAAGGCCTCAACTCACCGCCCTTCTTTTTCACAAAGAAAAATCCAGCCCCTGCCGGGGACGAAGATTTGCGAATGTGTCCGCGTGAAAGCGCCTCCCTCACGTACTCCTCCATGGCCTCATTCTCCGCTACCGACAGTGGATAGACTTTGCCACGAGGAGGAACGGCACCAGATTGTAACTCTATGGCACAATCGTATGGGCGGTGCGGAGGTAGGGCAACCGCGCGCACCTTATCGAATACATCCCGGTACTCCTCGTATTCAGGAGGCAACAGAGAGTCCGAGGAAGTACACAGCAACTTGACAGACCCATGGATGCAACTAGCCCCACACTGCGGTGACCACGAGAGGATCTCGACCGATCTCCAATCGAAAGTTGGATTATGCTTCTGGAGCCAGGGGTACCCCAAGACCACCGAGTAGTGTGGAGACGAAATAACCTGGAGGCAGACCGACTCTCTGTGAACGGCACCAATGGCTATCCCCACTGGAAGGGTCTCATGAGTCACGTGTGGCGGCAGAAGGGGTCTGCCGTCTATCGCCTCAAGAGCCAGTGGGGAACCTCGAGCCTGCAGAGGAATGGAATTGGCGGCAGCGAACACACTATCAATGAACAAACCACCAGCACCAGAGTCCACCAACGCCTGGGTCGTCACCGAGCCCCCGACCCAGGAGAGGACAACAGTGATCAGTGGTTTGTCAACACGGGAAACCGGGGACGAGGAGACTCCACCCAAGATCTGCCCCCGACAGGATCTCAGGGTACGAGCGTTTCCCGGACGGTTCGGACATGCCAACCGAAAATGCCCACCGAGACCACAGTACATGCATCGGCCCTCGCGTCTCCGGAGTGCCCTCTCCCCCTCGGACAGGCGAGCAAACCCCAGCTGCATGGGTTCACCCCCAGACAAGTCATCCCCAGGAGGCGTGGGAGGAGAGGGAGGCACGGGTGGGACAGCAAACGTAGGCACCAATCTGTTAGAAGACCTCCGCAGGTTCTCCTTAAAGGAAGGTCTCTCCCTGAGTCTGGTGTCAATCAAAATCAGGAAAGAAATAAGAGACTCGAGCTCAACTGGTAGGTCCTTAGCTGCAACCTCATCCTTCAAGGCATCTGAGAGACCATGAGAGAAAGCAGCGACCAGAGCCTCATTATTCCAGCCCACCTCTGCTGCCAGGGTACGAAACTCAATGGCGTATTCAGCTACGGATCGTGAACCCTGTCTGATGGACATAAGGAGCTTCGCAGCAGAGGCAGCACGAGCCGGCACATCGAATACCTTCCGAAGAGAAGCAACAAAACCGGAAAACTCGGCAACCACCGGATTGTTGTTCTCCCATAAAGGGCTGGCCCAGGCCAAGGCCTTGTCCGAGAGCAGCGAGATCAAGAAGCCCACCTTTGATCTCTCAGTAGGAAAGGCATGTGGCAGCAACTCGAAATAAATGCCCACCTGGTTAAGGAAACCTCGGCACTGAGTTGGCTCTCCCCCAAAGCGCTGTGGAAGAGGGGCAGAACCGGTCATACCCCGAAACACCGCAGGCGCAACAACAGGTGTCGGGGTAGACTCTGGCGCAACAACCGGAGCGGCAGTAGGAGCGAGCCCAGGAGCGACAACCGACCCATCGGCAACGGGAGCGAAATGAGCCGTGCGTTCAAGCAGGGTTTGCAACGCCACAGCGAACCGACCCAACAGGTGATCCTGCTGATCAAGTCTGGCAACCAGCGTGGGTAGCGAGGATGGCCCTGTACCGTCAGAATTCATGGCTTGGTCCTAATGTCACGGAACCATGAACTAGACGTACAACAAGAGATAAGTGAAAATAAGAAGGCTTTATTGAAAATAAAGCTGTAAAGCAAAAGTCCAAACGGATGGTGAAACCGAGCAGAGTCTTTGCGAAGCCAGAGGTCAGGAACCAGAAGGGTAGTCAGACGAAGCCAGGATCAGGAACCAGCAGGGTAGTCAGACGAAGCCAGGATCAGGAACCAGCAGGGTAGTCAGACGAAGCCAGGATCAGGAACCAGCAGGGTAGTCAGACGAAGCCAGGATCAGGAACCAGAAGCAGCAGCAGTCTTAGAAGCATGTGAACACAAGAGGACCAAGCAAGGAACTGAAGCCACAGACCTCCTATATATATGAGCTAGGCATCCAGCTCCTCCCAGGGGAAGGAGGAGCCGCAGGGTGGAAGGCTACAAGACACCCAGAAACCAAGATGGCCGCCAGCACATGTCAAACGAAGGAGAGCAGCAAGCAGGTAAGACCATGACAGTATGATGCCCTTCTTTATGTGTAATAAAGGGTGTATTGGAGTGCCGGTTCCTTGTAATTTTTGGAAGCCCTTTCACTTAGTGCATAGGCTTTATGAGTGTAGGAGTCCCACTACCTGAACAATTGTACCAAATTGTCGATGAGGACCTCCTTTATGTGATATACAGGTTGTTTAGGAGTGCCTCTTCCTTGTAATTTTTGGCAGCACTTGCACTTTATATACAAGTAAATATACAGGAAAGAATGTTTCCTAACAATTTTTCATCTAAAATTGATTTTATCTTTGGTTTGGTGCATATTATTGTCAGTCTGTAAAAGCGGCGTACTACTTGGACAACATGGTTTCCAGCAGCGACCTGGGAGTCCAAGATGCATCCAGACCTCCTCACCATGCTGTTCCCGAACCATTTTAGTGGTATTTCCATCAATTTCTGACCTTTTCCTATGAACCAGACACCCTCCCCTCTTCAGAGCAGGGGGTGCCTGGTTTAATGCTCGGGTTCTCCCATTGACTTCCATTGTGCTTGGGTGCTCTGCAGAGCACCCGAGCATCCCAAAGTGTTCTACTCGAGCACTTTGCTCGATCAACACTAGCAATTGGAAATCAAGATTCAGATTTTTTTGCAGTCCAGATGCATGTGAAATAGGTTACTGCACTGATAAGCGCATCCCTACATGCATTCAAACATGAGAGTAGAGGAAAGTATCCCTAACATAATATACTAGGGGGCTCTAGCAGTGTTACCATCAATAAAACATATCTGTTTACCAAACCTTTATCTTGCTTCAAAAAGATCCATTCATTGCATTTGATATATTTCTGTGTAGCATAATCAGGCAGAAAGCTATTCACTGTTGCCATAGGAGTGCAAATGCAGCACAGCAGAAATGCTCTTCATAGGTGATTTTTTAGCTCAAAGGTGTCATATAAGTATGACCGTATGTGTATCACTCTAAGAGTGTACTTAAAAGTTTACCCCAACTGGACAACTGTTGTTGAAAGCTATAGTGAGGGGCATGAGCGTAACTACCATAGTGGCAGACCATGCGACTGCTATGTGGCCCAGGGCAAGAGGGGGCCCAGTCTTAGTTGAGACTATTTTCTCTTCTACTGGAGGTGAAAACTTGGTCAGGACTCTAACCTCTATAGCAACAACTTTTAGTAAATGAAGCAGTGGAGAAGTGGCCCAAGGGTCATTGAAAAGGGTGTGGGGGGGCCTGGTTTGATCCTTGCTATAGGGCCTGTACTTCTTTATGTACGCCACTGGTGAGAGGAGTTATCCCCTCGTCACCCTCCTCTGTGAGACAGAGCATAGAGCTGCTGAACATTGTATTGGTCCAGTTATATAAAATAGGCATAATGTAATACATGATTTCCCCAAACGGAGGTCATCTTCATTCTCCCATTAATAAGCTTGGAAAACAGGGGCTCTGGTTTTGCCAACTCTTCTAAAGCATAGGTTTTGATTTATTACAGACTAATAATATATAGGAGACAATTCCTAATATACTCCTGATACATTAGTTGCTCTTAAATAGGTAGGAATAGTCTGATGATAAGGCAGAGCAGATATAATTTGAAATTCCATACCATAGCCCTGAAAATTATCAGCAGAATACAGGCTGCCATTTATTCAATCCCGCTACTTTTTATGATAGAATACACACACAATCAATTCAGAATCTCTTCAGACCCTTTCACTTTTTTCACATTTTATGTTGCAGCCTTGTGCTAAAAAAGAAAAAGAAAGAAAAAGTTATTTTTCTTAATTATTCTGCACTCAGTACATCATTATCAGAAAGTGAAAACAAAATTTTAGAAACATTTACTAATTTATTAAAAAGGGAAAACTAAAATGTTGCATGGACATAAGTGTTATACAGTCCTGATCAAAATTTAAGACGACTTGAAAAATGGCAAAAAATCATATTTAGCATGGCTGGATCTTAACAAGGTTCCAAGTAGAGCTTCAACATACAACAATAAGAAATGGGATTGAGACAAAACATTTTTTGAGCATTCAATTTAATGAAAACAATGAATAAACTGAAACAGGCTGTTTTTCAGCTGATCAAAAGTTTAGGACCACACCTCTAAAAAAAAAACTAAACCCCCCCCCCCCCCCCCCCCCCCCCAAAACAGAAAACCAACTTCCAAACATGAACTCAGTAATGAGTAGCTCCGCCGTTATTGTTTATCACTTTTAAAAATTCGTTTCGGCATGCTTGATGCAAGCGTTTCCATAAGGTGAGTGGGAACATTTCTCCAACTGGTGAAGACGGCCGCACGAAGGCCATCTACTGTCTGGAACTGTTGTCCATTTTTGTAAACTTACCTTGCCATCCATCCCCAAAGGTTCTCAATTGGATTTAGATCAGGGGAACACGCAGGATGGGCCAAAAGAGTGATGTTATTCTCCTGGAAGAAGTCCCTTGTCCTGCGGGCACAGTGTACTGTAGCGTTTTCCTGTTGAAAAACCCAGTCGTTACCACACAGACGAGGGCCCTCAGTCATGAGGAATGCTCTCTGCAACATCTGGACATAGCCAGCGGCTGTTTGACGCCCCTGCACTTCCTGAAGCTCCATTGTTCCACTGAAGGAAAAAGCACCCCAGACAATTATGGCGCCCCCTCCACTGTGGCGCATAGAAAACATCTCAGGTGGGATCTGCTTGTCATGCCAGTAACGTTGGAAACCATCAGGACCATCAAGGTTAAATTTTTTTCTCATCAGAGAATAAAACTTTCTTCCACCTTTGAATGTCCCATGTTTGGTGCTCTCTTGCAAAGTCCAAACGAGCAGTTCTGTGGCGTTCAAGGAGACGAGGTCTTTGAAGACGTTTTTTGTTTTTGAAGCCCTTCAGTCTCAGATGCCGTCTGATGGTTATGGGTCTGCAGTCAGCACCAGTAAGGGCCTTAATTTGGGTCAAGGATTGTCCAGTGTCTTGACCGACAGCCAATTAGATCCTCCGGCTCAGTGCTGGTGAAATTTTTTGGGGTCTTCCACTTGACTTTTTTGTTCCATAACCCTAAGGATCATTTAAGAAATTCCAAATGACTGTCTTACTGCGTCCCACCTCAGCAGCGATGGTCGCTGTGAGAGACCCTGCTTATGCAGTTCAAAAACCCGACCACGTTCAAAAAGGGAGTTTTTTTGCCTTTGCCATCACAACCTGTGACTACCTGACAGAAAATGACAATGAATCCACATCTTTGCACAGATTTGGCCTTTTAAAGGCATGTGGTCCTAAAATTTTGATCAGCTGAAAAACAGCCTGTTTCAGTTTATTCGTTGTTTTCATTAAATTGAATGCTCAAAAAATGTTTTGTCCCACTCCTTCTTGTTGCATGTTGAAGATCTACTTGGAACCTTGTTAAGATCCAGCCATGCTAAATATGTTTTTTTGCCATTTTTTCAAGTGGTCTTAAACTTTTGATCAGGACTGTAGTAAAGAGTCTGATGCCATAGACTTGTGGATGTTTCTACACCTTGATTGGAGTCCGCCTGTGGTAAATTCAGTTGAATGGACATGATTTGGGAAGAGACAGCCCTGTCTATATATGTTCTCACATATGACAAATTATATCAGAGCAAAAACCAAACCATGAGGAGGAAAGTACTGCCTGCAGAGACAGGATTGTGTGGAGGCACAGATGTGGAGAAAGGTACAAAAAAATTAGAGGTGGGCCGAATCCAATTTTTTTAAAATCCGAATCCGAAAAGGATTTTGAATCTACGAATCCTGTACATAATTATTGTGTGAACGGTGTAAGAAACAAAGTGATCCAAACTGATTATTCTTTTAATATGAAAAAATAAAGAGTCCTTACTTTTTTAACAAAGTATTCGGATTCGGAAAAAAAAATGGAAATACAGGGTAATACAGCGCACATACAGTACAGACCAAAAGTTTGGACACACCTTCTCATTCAAAGAGTTTTCTTTATTTTCATGACTATGAAGGCATCAAAACTATGAATTAACACATGTGGAATTATATACATAACAAACAAGTGTGAAACAACTGAAAATATGTCATATTCTAGGTTCTTCAAAGTAGCCACCTTTTGCTTTGATTACTGCTTTGCACACTCTTGGCATTCTCTTGATGAGCTTCAAGAGGTAGTCACCTGAAGTGGTCTTCCTACAGTCTTGAAGGCGTTCCCAGAGATGCTTATCAATTTTTTGGCCCTTTTGCCTTCACTCTGTGGTCCAGCTCACCCCAAACCATCTCGATTGGGTTCAGGTCCGGTTACTGTGGAGGCCAGGTCATCTGGCGCAGCACTCCATCACTCTCCTTCATGGTCAAATAGCCCTTACTTTCAAAGTTTTCCCAATTTTTGGGCTGACTGACTGACCTTCATTTCTTAAAGTAATGATGGTCACTCGTTTTTCTTTACTTAGCTGCTTTTTTCTTGCCATAATACAAATTCTAACAGTCTATTCAGTAGGACTATCAGCTGTGTATCCACCTGACTTCTCCTCAACGCCTACTGATGGCCCCAACCCCATTTATAAGGCAAGAAATCCCACTTATTAAACCTGACAGGGCACACCTGTGAAGTGAAAACCATTTCAGGTGACTACCTCTTGAAGCTCATCAAGAGAATGCCAAGAGTGTGCAAAGCAGTAATCAAAGCAAAAGGTGGCTACTTTGAAGAACCTAGAATATGACATATTTTCAGTTGTTTCACACTTGTTTGTTATGTATATAATTCCACATGTGTTAATTCATAGTTTTGATGCCTTCAGTGTGAATCTACAATTTTCATAGTCATGAAAATAAAGAAAACTCTTTGAATGAGAAGGTGTGTCCAAACTTTTGGTCTGTACTGTACCTCTTACATGCAGTGATGTCTCTTTGACGTAGATGTTCTCTTTCCTCATCTTCTCCTTTCAGACCTTCAGATCAGACCTCCAGTTTTCAGCAATTTTTCGTCTCTGCAGTTTGACAAAAATAAATAAATCTTAGTTTACTACTTTTCCATCATTCTCGCATCTTTTGGACAAATCAACCTACCACAATACTGTGCCGCTGTGCTCCCCAATACTATACTGCAGAAACAGATAAACCCCCTGATAATACTAGTACCACACAGAGCCCCCCTATATAAAATACCCCTTCTTTGTGGCCTCAGTAGATGCCCCCATAGTGTCCCCCAATAATGTGCCAGTAAAAAGGGACCCCCATAATGCCCCCCAATAATGTGCCAGTAAGTGTCCCCATAGATGCCCCCCCATGTGCCAGTATCAAGTGCCAGACCCCCCCCATGTGCCAGTATCAAGTGCCAATCTCTCCTTCCCCCCCATGTCCCAGTATCATAGTGCCATCTTGCCCCCCCCCCAAAGTGCCAGTATCAAGTGCCTCTCTCCTTCCCCCCACTATGTGCCAGTATCATAGTGCCATCTCCCCCCCCCCAATGTGCCAGTATCAAGTGCCTCTCTCCTTCCCACCCACCACCCCATGTGCCAGTATCAGTGCCATCTCACCCCCAATGTGCCAGTCTCATAGTGCCATCTACCCCCCAATGTGCCAGTCTCATAGTGCCATCTCCCCCCCAATGTGCCAGTATCATAGTGCCATCTCCCCCCCCCAATGTGCCAGTATCAAGTGCCTCTCTCTTTCCCACCCACCTCCCCATGTGCCAGTATCAGTGCCATCTCCCCCCCAATGTGCCAGTCTCATAGTGCCATCTCCCCCCCCCAATGTGCCAGTAGCAGTGCCATCTCCCCCCCAATGTGCCAGTCTCATAGTGCCATCTCCCCCCCAATGTGCCAGTATCAAGTACCTCTCTCCTTCCCACCCACCTCCCCATGTGCCAGTATCATAGTGCCACCTGCCCATCCTCCCCCCCCCCCCCCCCCATATGTCAGTATCAAGTGCCTCCTGCTCCCCCCATGTTGCAGTAACAGTCCGGTATTAAAAAAAAACACTTATACTTACCTCCTTGTAAGCGATGCGATGCAGGCCTCTTCCGGCCTGAGGACAGCGATACAGATGACTATGCCCGGGATTCGTCGGATTCAAATTTTGTAAATGAGGTCAGGATTCGAGTCCACGAATCTTTCGAATCCAGCAAGATTCGAGGGATTCGTCGTCCCACCTCTAAAAAAAAATTGTTGCACTAAAAGTTCCCAAGCATGCAGTGACCTCCATAATTAGGAAATGGAAGATGTTTAGAACAAGAAGGAATATGTTTATCAAGGGAAAAGGGCCTTGGTAAGAGAGGAGACCAAGAACCCAATGGTCACTACAGCTAAGCTCCAAAGATCCTGTGTGCAGATAGGAGAAAAAAAATCCAAAAAGGTCAACATCCACTGCGACGTTCCACCAATCTGGGCTTTATGGCAGAGGGCCAGAAAGAAGCCACTCTTCAGTAAAAGACATATGAAAGCCCTCCTAGAGTTTGCACCTAAAGGACTCTCATACTGTGAGAAACAAGATACTCTGGTCTGATGAAACCAAGATTGAACTTTTTGGCCTCAGTTCTAAGCATCATGTCTATAGGAAACCAAGCACTGCTTATCACCTGCCCAATACCATCCCTACAGTGAAGCATGGTGGTGGCAGCATCATGCTGTGGGGGTATTTTTCAGCGGCTAGGACAGGGAGAGTGGTCTTGGTTGAGGGAAAGCTGAATGGCGCAAAATACATAGATATTCTTAATGAAAAGCTTATCTAGCGTAGGGTTGTCACATTACCAAAATTTTGATTCGGTTTCGATACCCGGAAAAAATATTTTGATACTCTATACTATACGATACCATGCACAAAAAAACTTCCCACAAAAAATAACCACATATTAATCTCATGTTGCCGTCTCTATACAATTACGACAATACCAAACTTGTACAGTTTTTATTTTGTTTTATTACTTATAAACCTGACTTTTATTTTTGGTCTACAGAGCTGTATGAAGGCTTGTTTTTATTGGTACCATTTTTGGGGTACCTACAACTTTTTGATCACTGTTATTCAACTTTTTGGGGGGGACAAGGTGACAAAAAAATGGCAAACTGCGTGTTTTTATTGGTTGTTTTTTTTATTCCGTTACGGTTTACACCGTGCAGGATTTTTTTTTTATATTTTAGTAGTGCGGACATTTTCGGATGCGGTGATACCTGATATATGTTTTTTTTTATTGTTTATATTTTCTATATATAAAATTGGGAAAGGACGGTGATTTAAACTTTTAGTATTTCTGTATTTTTTTTATTTTTTTTTAATCCTTGTTCCATTCCCCCCAATATAGATCTATTAGGGTGAATGGGATTCTGACGCTATTCCCTGCTGGGCTGTGCTTCGTGCACAGCTTAGCAGGAAGCTTACCATAGCAGGCTTGGGAACCTTCAGCAGCTCCCAGGCTGTCATGGTAACAGAACAGAGGCACACAATTTCACTACAGGGGCTCTAACCTCATAGATGCCGCATGAGGAATCTGAGGGGCTAATTGACTGATTTCGGCGTGATCGCCATACCCCGTCATTGTGGCCAGATGCCTGCTGCATTACACAGCCAGCACCCGCCGCATATGGAGCAACCCGCTCCATACAATTCCCTGCGCATAATGCCATACATATATGGCATTATAAAGGTTAATGGGAGGCACATGGCATTATTAAATTCAAACCTCCATGTGCCTCATATTAATAGTGACACTATCATCAACCCCATGTTGCCTATTATATCAGGACATGATGGGGTCACTTGCTATTAATATGAGGCACATGGAGGTACTAATGTAATAAAACCATGTGTCTCACATTAATACAGCACACAACATAAAGCACATACCTATAAAAACTGAAGGAAACCTGCAGCAAGATCTTCCTGGATGCTGAAAAGTTAAAGGAACTTTGATGATGTGATCAGTAACAATTGGATGTTATTAGTCACATGGCGATGACATCATCAAAGGTCCTTTAACTATTCAGCTTCCAGCACTGCGCAGACGCGGTGAGTTTCTCTCTCCCCTGCCTTCCTATTCTGCCCTCTCCCTCCCTGACACCCACCAATCTTTTTGATTGGTGGCAGTGGGCGGCTGCACACAGTGAGGAGGGAGGGGCGCTCTCCCTCCTTCTCCAGTGTGCGTGCACCATGTTCTCTGATAGCGCAGCTTTGTATCAGTTACTATCGGAAAAACACCAGTCCTGGTATTGTATTCAACCGGGTATCAAAGTATCGAAAAAGTACTGAAACTTCGATACCCAGTGCAACCCTAATCTAGAGTGCTTTGGACCTCAGACTGGGCAAAAGTTTCACCTTCCATCAAGATAATGATCCTAAGCACAACACCTAGACAACACAGGGCCTGCTTAGAGGCAACTCTGAATGTCCTTCAGTGGCCCAGCCAGAGCCCTGACCTGGATACAATCAAACATCTCAGGAGACACCTGAAAATGGTTGTACACTGACTGCTCACATCCATTTTTACAGAGCTTGAATGAATCTGCAGAGAAGAATGGCAGAAAATCCCCAAATCCAGGTGTGTAAACCTTGTGGCATCATACCCAAGAAGACTGGGAGGCTGTAATTTCTGCTAAAAGTGCTTTTTACCAAGTACTGTGTAAAGAGTCTGAATAGTTATGTCAGTGCAATACACCAGGAGGTGTCCGTTAGGCTTATTGCCTCCACGATGCTGTGGGCCAGCGGCGTCCCCCCCATTTCACACATTATTGCACATAAATTACATTGGAGCAGGGTTGCCCACGGCCCGGCGCTTTCACTGCAATACATATCATGGGCTGCTAGCGGTCCTGCTGCAATGTCATTATCATGCCAACGGCATCACAATGACATCACAGCAGGTCAACTGCGGCCACAGTGTTTTCTGCAGTGAGGGCACTGTGCTGCGGTTCATCCTGCTGCGATGTCATTATGATCCTGCCAGTCCAGCTCCTAACAATAGGCCGCCTGCCACCAGGTTGTTTGACATCCGGCGGCAGGATAGATATAGCAAATTACTAGGTGGTGTCTGAAATTGAGTTGTTCCTGATGTCCCCGAAAGAAGCCAAGAGTCATGTGGACTAATGGGCAAGACATCCCAGATTACAGAAAGAACATGAGTGCATAGTGGTGTGGTGAACACTGAGGAGTGGGTTGTAGTATGTTAGTACTTTATATGTACGGGGGTGATGCTATTTACATGGGACTGTATGTTGGAGGAGCTGAAGGTAAAGTGATCTTATTTACATGGGCTGTATGCTGGAGGAGGTAAATGTAGGAGGGCAATGTTATTTACATGGGACTGTATTTTGGAGGGAGGGGAGTGATATTATTTACATGAAACTGTAAGTTGGAGGTGGGTGGAACCTCTACTGTAGGGAGTCCACTAGAATGGAGTTTCTATGAGCAGTATTTTCTATGAGCAACTGAATCATTGGCCACAACGGTCATGTGACACCCATGGGGCATGTTAGTGATTGGCTGCTGCAGCGGTCACATACCCTTCGTCAAAACGGATGTTTATGTGGACACACCTGGGAACTGCAGAGCTGGCAATGGAGTTGGAACCCAGCAGCGGGGACCAGGTAAGTATGATCACCAGGTAAGTTCGACCATGCTGTAGGGTCTGTGAAAACCAGCTTAAACCCCTTTAACTACTAGTCTGCCCTCTGGGTGCCAGAGTACCTGAGGCTTCTTCCACTCCCAGTGTCAGCACGCTTCTGATGTTGTGCTGACTGCTTCCATACCTCCTCTTGTGTTCTGGAGCCCAGGCCAGCCAGCTTTCCCATCATCAGGGCAGGGGGTACAGGCAGTGCAGGAGGGGCTCAGTCAGGTGACCTGGTGTTTAAAAATACAATTTGAGTGTGCCAATGGAGAACGTGCCATATCCACATGTCATCAAAAGGATAGTTCACAGTACTCCCTTGAATTAATGTAAAATATTCAGGTTTTATAGATCCAGGCTCAGTAAATAACAATATAAGGCCTCATGCACACGACCGTTGTGTGCACCTGTGGCCGTTGTTCCGTTTGACGTGATTTTCTGCGGTCCTATTGACTTTCAATGGGTCCGTTGAAAACTCGGCTGCTGCACCCGTTTTGTCACCCGCGCCCGTGACCCGTGTTTCCTGGCGTGAAAAAAATATAACCTGCCCTATTTTTTTCACGGCTAACGGTTCGCGGCCCCATTCAAGTCAATGGGGCCGTGAAAAACGCGTTTGCACACCCGTTTGACAGCCGTGCCCGCGTCCGCGCCCGTTTTATTTATTTCTTTTGCCATGTTCAAACTGTTTGCCAAACTTTGTGCCAATAAAATTCTAAAAAAATATGTACAGGAAGTTTAAGGTCACAGGTTATGCTAATTTCTAGCCACTTGTGCCTGGAAGCTTCTCTGTGTGGTGAGGCAGACGTTTCTGATAGTGACTGTGCCTGGCACCATGCCTCGCTGGAATGTGGAGAGGCTGATCACCCTGGTACAGGAGAGGCCAGTAATTTGGGATTCACGCTCCAATGACTATTCGGACCGCCTAAAAAAGGATGCTGCGTGGGAGCAAGTGGCCCGGAGCCTGCGTAAAAATGAATGGGCCAAGGCTGATAGCCGAGGCCGGGCCGATTTACGTAAGTGCTAGCAATGCAGTTGTGCTGTCCTTGCCCTGTGTGTGCCCAAAATATAATGTTTCAAACTCCCTCTGGTCCCATTTTTTTAATTGGGGTGGTCCTGCTTTTTTTTGCAGGAAGGCCTGGACTTGGTTTACCAAAGTGACGACTATTAAATTGCATACCCCCCCTTTTTTATCTTCAACTGGCTTTGCCTCCTTTTGCACAGTATACAGTACTCATGTATAATCCCATGTCTGTGACCTTTTTTTGGCCTGCGCCATGTGCCATTGTAATTGAGCATCTTACAGTTGTCACCTTCACATATATTGCAAATTGGTTTGGACCAAATGGCTTGCACGACTAGTCTCCTCCACCTTGTTCTTCTTCATTAGTATCCACACACCAGCTGCACTGTTCCATGTGCTGTTTAATCTGTCGGGTGGTAATAATTCAATTAAGAATTATTAATTATGGTCATAAAAATAATTAACCATAAAAAAAAAAAATTTATAAAAATTGTCATAAATTCTTAAAATCATGACCTGGTGAATTGTAGACAACCGAATTGATACAATTCACATCTGAGTCCGACTATTTCCTCAGATAAATAAGCTCTTTTTGACGTGAGATGACGTTAATGATAAAATGTAGTTCTGCATTATACAATGATACACAGGTATTATAAAAATATGCAGATTTATTGGTTACAAGATTATAAACATATATAAGTAAATAAACACAATGATACATGCAAATGAATATATATAGCGTTAATATAAAGCATTACAAGCTTAACAATACATGTGAGTGGAAATAACTTGTCACATTATAACCAAGCTATTATTAGGTTAGGATATCAAAATATGAACGTAAGTTATATACATTACTTCTGTTCAGAGAAAACCTCATGATATCAGGATGGGCATGTCTAATCCTAGACATCAATTATAGAATGCTAAATACATTCTGCCCCTCTAACCGACTACACATCACATGACTTCAAGATGGGCAAATCCATCCAAGGATATAACTTAGAAGAGACAACTGTATCCTTCCGCCTCATCCTGGACTATTTTCAAATATATGTGACTTTGATAAGACTATTAAGACAAATAACAGGGATCTAGGATCTTAAAATGGGAAGGACTTGAAACAAATCTTCCTTGTGGGAATCCATCACTTAGCTTGGCGAAGAATGTTCTATCAATATCAATATATATATATAAAAGTAATCATTTAATGCTTTGCTAGATTATGAGTCTAGATTCTTCTGCAGGTAGAATGAAGCCTCACAATATCCTAAGACTACATCTCAATATGGAGATGATCAATTTATTTAATCATTTATTTATTCGCCAATCTAGATGGTATAATTTCACCCACACTATCAAATTAGTCTTAATAAAATGAAATATCATTTTCTGTGTCTCTTACCAAGTCCTAGCAGGAATCTCACTTCTGCTCCTAGGAAAGCTGGGTGGTCCATCATAGCGCATCTCATTATGGCTTCCATCTTGATACACCTCAACTTCTCCTCTCCTCCCTCTCTCTTTCTCTTGATCGCTTTTTTTCTTCTACTCCGCACACGAATAATTATTCCCCCCCTTATCTAAGAATCATCCTCTTTAGATTAGGGATTCCCAATCAGGTAGGGTGGGTGTATTCGCATGCTAATAACATCATGATGTCACATCAATTCCTAATATGGAATCGAACAAATAATGAAATAATATAATGTTGCCCATCTGCCTCCAGATGGCACTGCGGTACTGTAGGTGAATATAACAACTTTTTAAGCATTAAAATTAAATATCTAATAATACTTTCACATGAACTTTTTGACCTATCTACCATAAATCACTGAGGAAGGTCTTTTCCTTACACTTTTAATTACCTATATCCTGGATTTGTCGGAGTTGACTGTCTTCTCTTATCTTTTTGAAATATGGGTTGACTTGATGAAAATTTTATGTAGCGGCTTTGATGCTGGGCATCGGAACTTGTACATTTAATTTATCTACATCCATGAATAACTATTGTTTTGAAATCCAATTAACTTAAACTTACTTGTTTCTGTAGTTGTTTCTTCTAAATGGTAAATACATGGTATAACATATATATAAATCGATACATTGTTACACATAGATAACACATTATGTGAATTATTGATTAACATATGTTGTAAACTAAATATACCATGCAGAGATATATATATATAATTATGAATATATAAATTGAAGCTCATACAGCAGGTGTGCTCCAAGGACATGAGTCCTTATCAAGTAACCATGTCCCCTCTAGACAGACATGTTTTTAGGGAGTTGGCATACTCCTTACCAGATGGTCTCATATCTTTAGCACTAACTTTTTAAATACAATGTTCATTTATGTTCCCAATTATTTTTATTTTTTTATATAGACTGAACTTGCCATGAACTCATCTCGGCTTTTTCAGCCACATAACAAAACTTTGGTTCAGGCTGAATGTTATTCTTAAAGGCAATGAGATGAGCATTCATTTTGATTATAATGTCATTAGATAATATTGTATACGTATGAAAATGCCCAACAAATCCCCCCTTTTCAGCGTATTCAATTTCGTTATTAGAAGGTTGAATAGGCTGAAATGCAATAAAGGGCTAAATGCTCCAAATCATAATGAATTTGGGAATGCAAGTTTTACCTTGGAATAAATTTATCACAACTTTGTGTGTACTTTTACGACACAAGTCTAACGCACAAACTTTATGATTAGTTTAACTACAAGTGTGTTACGTTCCTTGTATTAGTGATAAACGCGTTGGTTCATAGAACGCATATTATACAATTGTTTCGTTCTTTTCTTTTTTTTTATGACCACTGTAGAGAGAAAGACGTTTCGGTCATTTTCTGGACTTTCTGGAAACGTGTCTCTAGTTAAGATCTTTCTTTGGTCCTCGAAGTAATAGCTTCCTGGCTTGTCAGCAGCTTGGCAACTCGATTTAGCGAGCGGTGCTTGGCATCATATCTTCATATCTGCGATCTCGAATACTTTGTCATGTTGCACTGGTGTGATGTACTTTTGCAGCGGCTGTCGAATCTCCTGGGGCTCTGCCCACTTGTCCCTCCTGGATACATCTTGGATACATCTGGGTTGGCTCCGACTGGACGTCTCTTGCGTCACGGATAGCCTTGACCTCAGGTTCTCTTGGTTCCGGATATAAAGACTTTTAGGATTCCGCCATCTGTCCTTCCATCAACACGTGATCCCATCTTGGGCCATCATCTAAACTTAAGAAAACAACAGACAGTATGAGCAACAATGCAGCAAAAACTTTATCAAACATATACCTGCCTATTTTAGGCCTTTGACTTATGCCATACTTTAGCCAGCAGCAAGTTGGGGACTTTTATGTTTTTTTTTTCCAAAGAAAAACAAACTACAGGGTATCATGAATAGATATAACTATTCTTCCTCTGCTAGGCTAATATAGCCTTAGGTGTTATGCCTATTTAGGATAATAACCCAATCAATACTTTGAGACTACCTCGAAACAGAGTAATATATATGCGTCCATGTATCTACATGCAATACAGTGACGACAAGTTAGTCACAATTGATAGACAAACAATATGGTTAGTATAACTGTTCAGTATCTTTTCAGTCATACAATACCACCACCAATCATATGAAATTTATGATGTGTCTCCATCTTCAAATTTTTGATTTTTCAATCTTAGTTCAGCTCTTGGCGTTTTTAGCACTGAAATAAAACTCTACACAAACATTATGTTAAAGATCCTGTGGAAAAAATTGATTAGTAATCAATATCATTAATCATTTATTGACTTACTATAATTATTAATTTAATGAAGGACTTTGTTTCGTTTACTGGACATTTATATCTCAGCAAAATATTAAATAACTTTTCTTTTTACTCTTTATTCACTTCATGAGATAAAGAATTTACATTCAATGAAGTTGGGAGAATCTTACTCTTCCTTTACATTAGGCTGACTTTAGAAATCAGCTCGAAGCGCAGCTCTGCGACCTCTGACCTTTTCACTGACATGTATCTTGCTTAAGGAATGTGCTCCTCACCCCTCCCTTAGGAGACTTTTTAAGGCAATTAGGGTTAGTTAACAGAGCTATTTAAATACAGTTTTGCGCTTTGCACTACTAAAACAAATTAGCAGATTCTAGATACTCTGCTTAAAAATAATAATTCACAAACAAATAAAACTAAAAAATCTGAAAAGATTAATCAGAGATTATTTAAAAAAACTATTCCCCCCTTAGAGGATTATCATATCTGCGGCAATTGCAGATTGTACATTGGGATCCTATAAGAAAGCATGGTTACATTAGCATACATAGCAATTAACCTGTTTAAAACTGTGTCTTATAGATTCTATTTATCAATAACATTGGGTCAGACTTTATATTTAAAGTTCCTCTATTATCCTGTAACGCCCTGAGCTACTAAACTCAACCTCCCTGTATATGGGGGTAAATCTCCAACTATGGGAGTTAACTGGCCAGGAATTAATAGGAAGGTTCCTGAGTCAAACAAAGGACTAGAACCGGACCCTGTACCGCCTAGGCTAATGAGACCTACATCTGTTCCCTATCTTGGGACAGTTTACTATTAATTTCTGGCGATACAAAAACATCAAGTGTGTTTAGCATAGACAAACAACTCCTGAGTTGATTTACATGTCATGCACTGGTTGCATTTGTGTAATAATACTTTACTGCAACAACTCATCTGCGGTTCTGGTATGGGCTTAACCCCTTCAGTACCAGGACATAAATTTTGACTATGTATATACCACGCCCTTCTAAGGGTTGTAAACGTGATCTGGCTGTAGCATTCTAATGCCAGCAACAATATACATGACAATCTATCATTAACATGTCATCTCATCAATCACATCTCGGTGGAACCTCCATTTTATGTCGGGTGGTAATAATTCAATTAAGAATTATTAATTATGGTCATAAAAATAATTAACCATAAAAAAAAAAAATTTATAAAAATTGTCATAAATTCTTAAAATCATGACCTGGTGAATTGTAGACAACCGAATTGATACAATTCACATCTGAGTCCGACTATTTCCTCAGATAAATAAGCTCTTTTTGACGTGAGATGACGTTAATGATAAAATGTAGTTCTGCATTATACAATGATACACAGGTATTATAAAAATATGCAGATTTATTGGTTACAAGATTATAAACATATATAAGTAAATAAACACAATGATACATGCAAATGAATATATATAGCGTTAATATAAAGCATTACAAGCTTAACAATACATGTGAGTGGAAATAACTTGTCACATTATAACCAAGCTATTATTAGGTTAGGATATCAAAATATGAACGTAAGTTATATACATTACTTCTGTTCAGAGAAAACCTCATGATATCAGGATGGGCATGTCTAATCCTAGACATCAATTATAGAATGCTAAATACATTCTGCCCCTCTAACCGACTACACATCACATGACTTCAAGATGGGCAAATCCATCCAAGGATATAACTTAGAAGAGACAACTGTATCCTTCCGCCTCATCCTGGACTATTTTCAAATATATGTGACTTTGATAAGACTATTAAGACAAATAACAGGGATCTAGGATCTTAAAATGGGAAGGACTTGAAACAAATCTTCCTTGTGGGAATCCATCACTTAGCTTGGCGAAGAATGTTCTATCAATATCAATATATATATATAAAAGTAATCATTTAATGCTTTGCTAGATTATGAGTCTAGATTCTTCTGCAGGTAGAATGAAGCCTCACAATATCCTAAGACTACATCTCAATATGGAGATGATCAATTTATTTAATCATTTATTTATTCGCCAATCTAGATGGTATAATTTCACCCACACTATCAAATTAGTCTTAATAAAATGAAATATCATTTTCTGTGTCTCTTACCAAGTCCTAGCAGGAATCTCACTTCTGCTCCTAGGAAAGCTGGGTGGTCCATCATAGCGCATCTCATTATGGCTTCCATCTTGATACACCTCAACTTCTCCTCTCCTCCCTCTCTCTTTCTCTTGATCGCTTTTTTTCTTCTACTCCGCACACGAATAATTATTCCCCCCCTTATCTAAGAATCATCCTCTTTAGATTAGGGATTCCCAATCAGGTAGGGTGGGTGTATTCGCATGCTAATAACATCATGATGTCACATCAATTCCTAATATGGAATCGAACAAATAATGAAATAATATAATGTTGCCCATCTGCCTCCAGATGGCACTGCGGTACTGTAGGTGAATATAACAACTTTTTAAGCATTAAAATTAAATATCTAATAATACTTTCACATGAACTTTTTGACCTATCTACCATAAATCACTGAGGAAGGTCTTTTCCTTACACTTTTAATTACCTATATCCTGGATTTGTCGGAGTTGACTGTCTTCTCTTATCTTTTTGAAATATGGGTTGACTTGATGAAAATTTTATGTAGCGGCTTTGATGCTGGGCATCGGAACTTGTACATTTAATTTATCTACATCCATGAATAACTATTGTTTTGAAATCCAATTAACTTAAACTTACTTGTTTCTGTAGTTGTTTCTTCTAAATGGTAAATACATGGTATAACATATATATAAATCGATACATTGTTACACATAGATAACACATTATGTGAATTATTGATTAACATATGTTGTAAACTAAATATACCATGCAGAGATATATATATATAATTATGAATATATAAATTGAAGCTCATACAGCAGGTGTGCTCCAAGGACATGAGTCCTTATCAAGTAACCATGTCCCCTCTAGACAGACATGTTTTTAGGGAGTTGGCATACTCCTTACCAGATGGTCTCATATCTTTAGCACTAACTTTTTAAATACAATGTTCATTTATGTTCCCAATTATTTTTATTTTTTTATATAGACTGAACTTGCCATGAACTCATCTCGGCTTTTTCAGCCACATAACAAAACTTTGGTTCAGGCTGAATCTTATTCTTAAAGGCAATGAGATGAGCATTCATTTTGATTATAATGTCATTAGATAATATTGTATACGTATGAAAATGCCCAACAAATCTCTCCATTTTATATATTTTTTTCTTTGTTCCTCTTTTTTTACCATTTTAGAAAAGTTTATGGAGAATTGGTTTGGCAAATTTGGGACTCACAATTGTTTGTTATATCATTTTTTTTTACAGTAAAACTAACTAAAACCCGCTGGGCCAGTTGCCGGGACCAATTCCGGCGGGAGGTCTCTAAAAAAGGACGGAGTGGGGAGGGGACGTCAAGGAAGCACCCCTACATCTACACTGCCCAGTTGCAGTTCTTAAGACCTGTAATGGATATGAGGCCGTAAGTTTCATTTTTTGGTTTATATGCATCACAAATTTGAATTACACTTGCATTTAAATCTTGGTGCCCGAAAGTGTACACAAAAGTAATGGGTTGAGTGGAGTTGGAGAATGGAAGACAGATACTTACAGTAGGCCTGCCATGTCGTAACTGACTCCTCCTAGCTCTTTTAAAATTTAAACACCAAGCATGCCAGAATAGCTGTAAGCTAACCAGTCCTGCTTGGAGTTGTAGTTGGGCATCAGATGGTGGGCAATAGTTTGTACATGCCTGGTGTTGGTTGTCTTCATGACTGTTTGACAACTAGTGTGCCTCCAGCAGTTGCAAATCTCCAACTCCCAGCATGCCCACACAGCCAAAGGCTGTCGGGGCATGCTGGGAGTTGTAGTTTTGCAACAGATGGAGCCCCACTGTTTGTGAAACACTGAGTCTCTACATCATTTGGGGGGTGGAGTCACACCAGGCTCCACCGCTGAAGAGCTGTCTGATGAGACGACACGTGCAGTGCGCAGACAGCGCCTACCCTCTCTGTTTTGTTCCTGATGAATCAATTCTTTGATGGTTCTGGAACATAGATGTTTGCAATCTGACCAAGAATAGAGATGCGAGATGACATGTGTGCACTGCATGCATTATCTCTGCAGACAGATGTTCAGTGTGTTGGACGGCTGTTGCTCCCACACCAATTTCTGATTTTGTTTTTTTTTTTCATTTTGGTTTTATAATTTTGTGAAATGTGCGTCAAACTACCTTTTTAATGGTAGTTTGGAAAAATATGATTCGGTAAGGGTTTCATAGGGTGTCCATATTTTGGCCATGTAATATACCGATTTCCGCCCTTTTGAAAGCTTGGGAAAATTGGACACATTCGGGATTGGCACTGTCAACTTTAATGGTTTAATGTAATAGCACCAACCACGACATGGATGCCTTACTTAGCACATATAAAATGTCAATACCATAATCCATGGAAAATGGGTATAAAAGATGGTCCACCAATGCTTGCCCAGCCGCATTAAAACTACTACTCTCACCATGCTCAAGTGTGGCCTAGTTCTTTTTTTTATTCGGAAGAAACTGAGGTGCTCCAAGGGTTAAACCTTATAACATGTATGTTTGGATGGTTGAAGCAGGCCACAGACTATCGAGTTGGCCAGAATATCCACCCTGGTTTTATCCCTTGAATGATTGTTCCTCTACTGGCGCAGGACAGCTTCAAACGGCAAACAATGGTTTACCATGACATTAACATTAGCCCTTGACAAGACTTGGCCATTCGTTGCATTTAAAAGGTAATTCTTTTTGGAATTGCACTATTCCCCAAAAAGCGGACGGTCATTGTGTTCCGTCAAATATCTGATGTATGATGCTACTCTCTCTACATTATTTTAAGAACACGCCTGGTTACACCTAATATAAATGATGTACTTTTGAAATGTGGAAAGCAAATGATCTAATTTTTACTTTTGGTTATTTCAAATACAGTACTGTGGACAGTCTGGATCCTACCGAAGATTCCGACACAGGTGGGAGTGAAAGCCCAGCCGGATTTTCCCCAGAAACAAGTCCAGCACCTACGCCGGCGGAGGACCTGGACGACTCCACACTGGCCCAGGCCCCCCTACCACTAGCCAGTCCATCGCGGAATCCTCAGCCCCAGCCAAGACGTCGCCGCCAAGTCCCTCCTGCCACCTCTGAGCAAGAGAGTCGTGCGGCAATTGATGCACGCCTCATTGAATTTCTTGCCCAGAGGCGGAGTGATGGTGTGGAGGATAAGATGCTTAGGGGACTTGGGCCCCTATTAAAGCTTGTTTCGCCAAATGACCAACACCAGTGCCTGGCTTCATTGATCGTGGTCCTCAAAATGTTCACCCTTCCTAATCATGGTGACATTCTAGAGAAATTAAATAACATGAGGAGGGAATTAGAGGATGCTGCACAGCCCCCACCACCTGACCCCTTTCAATTTGCTCCACAACCCACCCAGCCACCTTCTTTCCACCCACACCACCAGTATGGCCTACCCCAGGGCCAAAGGCAAGGTGTGGCTCAGCCCCTTTACCCGGGCAGTTTGCCACCTGGACCACCACAGCAGGCCCATGGAAGGCCACGGTCCTCTTATCCAGTGGGTTCCTTCACGCAGGACCTGCTGGATATGTGATTTGTTTCATTTTTAATTTTGTTTATGTTTGTAAAATGTTTGGCCCTTAATTTGGGCAACTTTGTCTATCATTCTTGAACGTGAAGGCCATTTTTTTATAAAACTGTGTTTTTGGCCCAAAATTGTGGTCTGTTTTGTTTTATTGCACAATACACCAAACAGTTTCCATTAACAAATGTAATATTTTTTTAAATTACACGCACAGGAGCTCACAAAACAACACTTTATTTGGATTGACAAAAACTTTATTTAGGGCAACTTTGAAGTTGAGGTATTAGAAGATTTTTCGGACAATATACTACACAAAAAATGATGTTTTAATCAATTTGACCAAAGCATCGTTTCCAAATAGTTATATGCAGAATTCAATATGATATGTCCAAAAAATCTCAGCCCGCAAGCCCACGTCAAGGGTCCTCATTATCTTGCGAGTCCCTACACTCAACTATCACAATATTTTTAAGTAATCTATCTATACTAAAAAATAAAGAGCCCAGAAGATTTCAAATACTGCCACGAATAACGTCCCTCTGCCATGGCACGGACCCCTCTGGGCTGAAAAAGTAGTCTGCATAGAGTTCCCGAACTGCAATGCCTGCAGTCCCAGGTCGTCTATGCAGGGTCCTTTCCAAACCCAAATCTGAAGACGTAGGAAGATCTTCCAGGTCAACCGAAGAGGAAGCCTCGTGAATCCTGGTGAAGTTGTGTAGAACAACGCAAGCTTGAATCACCAGGGTAACATTCTCCGGATCCATCTGTATGGATGACAAAAACACCCTCCACTTGCTAGAGAGAATCCCAAAAGCGCACTCCACATACCGACGGGCACGAGTCAACCGGTAGTTGAATATACGCCTCCTGACATCCAAACCACGCTTTGGAAAGGGCCGCATAACATGGGGAGTCAATGCAAACCCTTCCTCCGCCACGATGACAAATGGAGCCGGCGGACCTGCATATCCGGGCAGTCTTCTGGACTCGGGCAGGGCAAGCTGGTTGGCACGAAGCCGCTCACCCATTCTAGAAGCACTAAAGATGCGAGCATCCGCAGTGCTTCCATAGGCCCCGATATCAACCATTATAAACCGGTAATGACTGTCAGCAACAGCCATCAGCACTACCGAAAAATACTGTTTATAATTGAAGTAACGGCTCCCTGAGTGAGGCGGCTTCTTCACACGGATGTGCTTGCCATCCATTGCCCCAATGCAGTTTGGAAACTGCGCAGAAATGTTGAAGCCCTCAGCGATCCGAACCCAATCGTCCGCCTTGGGCTGCGGCATCACCGTCTCTCGGAGTTGCTGCCAGATGACATGGCAAGTGTGACGTACAATCCGAGATATCGTCGAGGTTCCTAACAGAAACTCAAAATGCAGTGATGCAAAAGAGTTCCCAGAGGCAAGGAATCTGTTGACAAAGTAAAAAGGCATCAGTAAATGCAAGGAAACCACAGATTCATGATTCTAGTCGAATGTTGTATACACTACATGATTGTAAACACCCTATGTCTAGAGAAGCGGAAACCTATGGGACAGGTTCCAGAGGCCCTCTTTGTGGGCACCCACAACCATTGAAAAGTCTAGGGTTTTCAAAAAAACTCCCTAGACTTTCCAAAGCATTCATCAGCACAGGGCACACTATGAAAACGACAGGCAGCCTGGAATTTCAATAGGCATTTAGGGCACAATGCGAAAAGGCTTAATCGCTAAACTATATTGGACTACAGTATTCATGCAAATTGGACGTGTGTACATTTTGCATTAAACTGTAAGGATCGGGATTGATCTTTCGCAACTCGGTCTCAAAACGGCTCGCCATCACTGCCCCTTGACCATGGTTGCTTAAACTCCCTTTACGGTTTAAAATGCAAAGTGCAAACCCAAATCAGCAAATGGGGTGTGGCCAGTACTACCACAAGTTAGTTACAACAACTGTGTTTAGCCCCTTTGAAATGCAGATAGTCATGCGCAAGTCCAAAAAGATGAGAACATTAGGCATAAAGAGTACAATAGCAGACTATCGCAGGTGTTGACAGCAGCACAATCCTCCAAAATATGGAACAGACTGGTATCTAGACTTCAAATAGGGTGGTGCACGCAGCTACAGATCCTGACCGAGGAACCCAATTCTTATAGACACTACAAAAATCCAAGGCACCCAACAGCATTTGAAAAAAACCAAAAAAAAAAAACACTCAAACAGCCAGGTTACAGCCTGCTGGAACATGGCTGACTGACTGACTAAAGCAACCTTTTACAAAACCTACTTGCGAGTGCAGAGGATTCATGGAGTGTCTGGAGGCCGTTAGCTGAACACACGTTTAAAACTTGCCCAAAAGAAATAAAAAATTACAATAATGGATTCTTATGTCGCAGGGAATAAAGGGGTGAAGCAAAAAACAGCTCTATAAAGATTAAAACCAAAAATAGAAACGTTAATAAAGCAAACAGTAGCACATGTTTCACAGCAGCCATTTTCAAGCACATGTTACTCCTGACCCAAGCACTGCACATTACTGTGTAAAGTTACAATGTTCTTTATTGCTTACCTCAACGTGACAATGAGCCTTTCCGTAGGAGAAATGCTGCGCCTCATATTGGTGTCCATGAAGGTAAGGACAGTACGTAGAGACGACAGCAAGCGATCAAATGTACCCACTGACATCCGACAGAAGGAATAGAACTTCTCAGGATGCTGCCGCAGATCATTGTAGAGGGTATGGAAGTGTCCTTTCCGGTAGCATTGGGAAACAATCGGATGGACCCAAAATCGTCGCCTTCTAACAGGTTGCTCATTCAACAAAGGAGTGCGCGGTCCCCATTGCCGACAAACAACCCAATGCAGTAAGAACTCTTCCTCTGAATCCGACATGGTGATACAGCAAAGAGAAGCAGCCAAAATAACCTCTGTACTCTGGAAAGACTACAGAAAATGGCCACAAAACCAAACTCAGGTGCCCTTCATTTATACCAGTATCCAGGGTGGAGCTATTAAAATCACATTCTTTAAACCATACCATGTTTTATGACGGGCCGCAAAAAAAAACGGGAACACGGACACACGGAAGCACAACGGTTGCAAAAACGGTCACGGATCACGGACCAACGGAACCCCGTTTTGCGGACCGTGAAAAAATACTGTCGTGTGCATGAGGCCTCAGGCTACATTCACACGTCCGTAGTGTGTTGCGGACCCGCAACACACCAGCCCGTCACCCCCATAGAAATGCCTATTCTTGTCCGCAAGCTGCGGACAAGAATAGGACATGCTCTATCTTTTTGTGGAGCTGCGGACCCAAAATCGGGGCCGCGCTCCGCAATTGCGGCTGCAGACAGCACACTGTGTGCTGTCCGCATCCATTCTGTCCCCATAGAGAATGAATGGGTCCGCACCCATTCCACAAAAATGCGGACCCATTTTGCGGACGTGTGAATGGAGCCTAAAGTGGCACACTGACACCCTGTATATACTTAAACGGGTTGTCTGGGTTCAGAGCTGAACCCGGACATATCCCTATCTTCACCCCTCCGGCCCCCCTGATATGAACATTGGAGCATTTCATGCTCTGATGCTCTCCCTTGCCCTGCTCTGTGTCGTTTAGGGCAAGGTCTATTTTTTTAATTTATTTTTTTACTTTGGCACACTACTAAGCAGCGGCTTCTGCCAAGCAGTGTATTCATTGACGTTACTGGCTCTGATGGGTGGGCTTTAGCTCTGCCCTAGCAGTCTCTATTGAGAGTCCGGTACATCACCGGATCTCCTAAAAATACCTTTGCCCTGCACAATTCAGCACAGGGCAAAGGAGAGCATCAGAGTATCAAATGCTCCAATGCTCATATGAGGGGGGCGGGATATAGGGATATGTCCGGATTCAGCTCTAAACCCAGAAAACCCCTTTAACTTTATATATACTGAGCCTCGATCTAATATAACCTGAATATTTTGTATTAATTCAAAGGAGTGCTGTGGATTATCCTTTTGATAGACAGCCTGGTGTAAATGGGTTTGTTGTGTATTCACACTGTGTTAATGTGCTGTGTGAACCATGCGTAATGGTCTGTTGACCCAACCTCCTTGGCACTGCCTGGCCCTACAACATATCCATCCCTGATGCAATATTTTATAGTTTTTCCTTTTCAATAAATTAGCAAAGATTTCAAACCTTCCAACCACAACATAAAAAGTAAAAGGATCTGAAGACTTTCCGAATGTATTGTATATGTCTTTATACTTAGATTTGTTTTTTTATCTCTCACAGTGTTCCGCATAAGATTTGTAATGTGTGTTCTATGAGACCACCATGGTTCAGTCAGCATGGCTACAGTTTATGAGGTTGTCTGGATTTCAGGTGTTAGAGTTCCCAATTAGACATTCACAGCACATGTTGATGACTATCAGGTGTGAAATTATGAAACTGAAGGGCCATTTCCAATATCAAAAAGACTTATTGTTATGGTAATGATTTGTAAAAGTGATTCACAATAAGGTCAGAAATTAAATCGTTCGTGTTCATGAAGCTGCACAGGGATAGAAAACTGTGGCTGAACATTTTAGCTATTGCCATGGCACAACCAAGTATTGAACAACTGAACAAAATATCAGCATCATTAACCCCTTCAACCCCGGGTCTGTTTTCACCTTCCTGCCCAGGCCATTTTTTGCAAATCTGACATGTGTCACTTTATGTGGTGATAACTTTAAAACGCTTTTACTTATACAGGTCATTCTGAGATTGTTTTCTCATCACATATTGTACTTCATATCAGTGGTAAAAATAAGTTAAAAAAAATAATACATTTTTATTCATAAAAAAAATACCAAATTTACCAAAAATTTAGAAAAATTAGCAAATTTCCAAATTTCAATTTCTCTACTTTTATAATAGATAGTAATACCTTCAAAAATAGTAATTACTTTACATTCCCCATATGTCTACTTCATGTTTGGATCATTTTGAAAATTACATTTTATTTTTTGGGGACGTTAGAAGGCTTAGAAGTATGGAAGCAAATCTTGAAATTTTTTCGGA
The DNA here is from genome assembly GCF_905171765.1 of Bufo bufo. Classification (NCBI taxonomy): domain Eukaryota; kingdom Metazoa; phylum Chordata; class Amphibia; order Anura; family Bufonidae; genus Bufo; species Bufo bufo. The sequence goes on from NC_053389.1 coordinate 498,813,977, forward strand.
AAATTTCCAAAACCCACTTTTTAAGGACCAGTTCAGGTCTGAAGTCACTTTGTGAGGCTTATATACTAGAAACCACCCAAAAATGACCCCATTTTAGAAACTACACCCCTCAAGGTATACAAAACTGATTTTACAAACTTTGTTAACCCTTTAGGCGTTCCACAAGAATTGATGGAAAATGGAGATGAAATTTCTGAATTTCACTTTTTTGGCAGATTTTACATTTCAATCCATTCTTTCCAGTAGCAAAGCAAGGGTTAACAGCCAAATAAAACTCAATATTTATTACCCTGATTCTGCGGTTTACAGAAACACCCCACATGTGATCGTAAACTGCTGTACAGGCACAAGGCAGGGCGCAGAAGAAAAGGAACGCCATATGGTTTTGGGAAGGCAAATTTAGCTGAACTGGTTTTTAGATGCCATGTCCCATTTGAAGCCCCCCTGATGCACCCCTACAGTAGAAACTCAAAAAAGTGACCACATTTTGGAAACTACGGGATAAGGTGCCAGTTTTATTGGTACTATTTTGGGGTACATATGATTTTTTATTGCTCTATATTACATTTTTTGTGAGGCAAGGTAACAAAAAAATTTATGTTTTGGCACCGTTTTGATTTTTACAGCATTTAACCGAGGGATTAGGTCATGTAACTTTTTAATAGAGCAGATCGTTACGCATGTGGTAATACCTAATATATCTACTTTTTCTTATTTATTTAAGTTTTACACAATAATAGCATTTTTGAAACTGAAATAATGATATTTTAGTGTCTCATAGTCTGAGAGCCATAGCTTTTTTATTTTTTGACCGATTATCTCAGGTAGGGTCTCATTTTTTGCGGGATGATGTGACGGTCTGATTAGTACTATTTTGGGGGGCATAGGCCTTGTTGATCACTTGCTGTTGCAATTCTTATGATGTAATGTGACAAAAATGCCTTTTTTTTACACAGTTTTTTTTTTTTTTTTTACGGTGTTCATCTGAGTGGTTAGGGCATGTGATATTTTTATAGAGCTGTTTGTTACGGACGTGGCGATAACTAATATGTATACTTTTTTTTATTTTTTTCACTTTAGCACAATAATAGCAGTTTTGAAGCAAAAAATTATCATATTTTAGTGTCTCATAGTCTGAGAGCCATAGCTTTTTTATTTTTTGACCGATTCTCTCAGGTAGGGGCTCATTTTTTGCGGGATGAGGTGACGGTCTGATTAGTATTAGTGGGGGGCATTACTATTTTGGGGGGCATACGCCTTTTTGATCACTTGCTGTTGCAATTTTTGTGACGTAATGTGACAAAAATAGCTTTTTTTTTTACACTATTTTTTTATTTTTTTTACGGTGTTCACCTGAGTGGTTAGGTCATGTGATATTTTTATAGAGCTGTTTGTTACGGACGTGGCGATACCTAATATGTATTTTCACTTTAGCACAATAATAGCAGTTTTGACACAAAAAAAATTATGTTTTAGTGTCTCCATGTTCTGAGAGCTATAGTTTTTTAAATTTTTTGGGCGATTGTCTTAGGTAGGGGCGCATTTTTTGTGGGATGAGGTGACGGTTTTATTGATACCATTTTGGGGGGCATACGCCTTTTTGATCGCTTGGTGTTGCACTTTTTGTGATGTGAGGTGACAAAAATGGCATTTTTTTTACACTGTTTTTATTTTTTTTATGGTGTTTATCGGACAGGGTGGATCATGTGATTTATTTATAGAGCCGGTCATTACGGACGCGGTGAAACCTAAAAATGTGTGGGTTTTTTTAATTTATTTTTTTATTATAAAATAAGGGTAAAGGGGAGTTTTTTATTTTTCTTTATTAATTTTTTTACTTTACTTTATTTATGACATTCACTTTTGGGGGTCTGATCCCCTCTGCAATGCATTACAATACATCTGTATTGTAATGCATTGCCTGTTAGTGTATGACACTGAGTCATACACTAACAGGTTGCCTAGGAGACCCAGCTTGAAGCTGGATCTCCTCGGCTCCCGTAGAAGGCAGTTCCCGATGCCGTGCAAGGCATTGGGCAGCCTCTGCACGGCATCGGGCTGCCTTGTGTCGCATCGGGTCCCCGCCACAGCAGCGCGGGGACTCAATGCTCTCCCTCACCCGACACAAACCTCTTCTATGTCGCGGTCAACGCGGGCCGCGGCATAGAAGGGGTTAATCTGCCGGCATCGGCTTTTACAGCGATGCCGGCGGATACAGCAGGGGTCCGGCTACCACAGACTGCCTGGCACCTGCAGTGATCGCGCGCGCACCGCTCCGGTGCCCGCGCGATCACTATGACGTACTATTACGTCAAATTGCGGGAACTCAGTGGTTCCCATGACGTAACAGTACGTCAAAGGTCGGGAAGGGGTTAAAGGGGTTGTCTCACTTCAGCAAATGGCATTTATCATGTAGAGAAAGTTAATACAAGGCAGTTATTAATGTAGCGTGATTGTCCATATTGCTTCCTTTGCTGGCTAGACTCATTTGTCCATCACATTATACCAGGGATGCCCAACCTGCGGCCCTCCAGCTGTTGCAAAACTACAGCTCCCAGCATTCTTGGACAGCCTACAGCTACCATCCTACAAAAGGGCATGGTGGGAGTTGTAGTTTTACAACAGCTGGAGGGCCGCAGGTTGAGCATAACTGCATTATACACTTCATTTCCATGGTTATGACCACCCTGCAATCAAGGATTGGTGGCCGTGCTTGCACACTATAGGAAAAAGCACCAGCCTATGTGCACTCCTGAGGTCCTGGCCACCAGGGAGACCAGTGCTTTTTTCTTTAGTGTGCAAGCACGACCACCGCTGCTGGATTGCAGGGTGGTCATAACCATGGAAACGAAAAGTGAAAAACAAATGTGATGGAAAAATGAGTCTAGCCACCAAAGAAAGCAATATGGACAATCACAATACATTAGTAACTGCCTTGTATTAACTTTCTTTACATGATAAATGCCACTTGCTGAAGTGAGACAACCCCTTTAACCACCTCAGCTCCCCTAGCTTAAAGAGGACCTTTCACCGATTATTACACTATGAACTAAGAATACAGACATGTAGAGCGGCGCCCGGGGATCTCACTGCACTTACTATTATCGCCGGGCGCCGCTCCGTTCTCCTGCTATGCCCTCCGGTATCTCCGTTCCCTAAGTTATGGTAGGCGGAGTCTGCCCTTGTTCTTCTGTAGCGCTGGCCAATCGCATTGCAGAGCTCACAGCCTGAGAGAAAATAACCTCCCAGGCTGTGAGCTCTGCGCTGCAATTGGCCAGCGCTAGAGCAGAACAAGGGCAGACTCCGCCTACCATAACTTAGTGAATGGAATCTCCGCCTACTATAACTTAGTGAGCGGAGATACCGGAGGGCATAGCAGGAGAACGGAGCGGCGCCCGGGGATAATAGTAAGTGCAGTGAGATCCCCGGGCGCCGCTCCACATGGCTGTATGGTTAGTTCATAGTGTAATAATCGGTGACCAGACCACTTTTTACACTTCTGACCTACACTACTTTCACGGTTTATTGCTCGGTCATACAACTTACCACCCAAATGAATTTTACCTCCTTTTCTTCTCACTAATAGAGCTTTCATTTGGTGGTATTTCATTGCTGCTGACATTTTTACTTTTTTTGTTATTAATCGAAATTTACCTTTCAGTTGTAAAATTATTTTTTTTAAAAATACATTTCTATATAAATTTTTCTCTAAATTTATTGTTCTACATGTCTTTGATAAAAAAAAAATGCAATAAGTGTATATTTATTGGTTTGGGTAAAAGTTATAGCGTTTACAAACTATGGTACAAAAATGTGAATTTCCGCATTTTGAAGCAGCTCTGACTTTCTGAGCACCTGTCATGTTTCCTGAGGTTCTACAATGCCCAGACAGTAAAAACACCCCACAAATGACCCCATTTCGGAAAGTAGACACCCTAAGGTATTCGCTGATGGGCATAGTGAGTTCATAGAACTTTTTATTTTTTGTCACAAGTTAGTGGAAAATGATGATTTTTTTTTTTTTTCTTACAAAGTCTCATATTCCACTAACTTGTGACAAAAAATAAAAACTTCCATGAACTCACTATGCCCATCACGAAATACCTTGGGGTGTCTTCTTTCCAAAATGGGGTCACTTGTGGGGTATTTATACTGCCCTGGCATTTTAGGGGCCCTAAAGCGTGAGAAGAAGTCTGGAATATAAATGTCTAAAAAATTTTACGCATTTGGATTCCGTGAGGGGTATGGGTTCATGTGAGATTTTATTTTTTGTCACAAGTTAGTGGAATATGAGACTTTGTAAGAAAAAACAAAAAAAAAAAATATCAATTTCCGCTAACTTGTGACAAAAAAAAAATTTTTTTCTATGAACTCGCCATGCCCCTCCAAAGTGATCTTTTTATAGCGCCGCAGCGATTTTACAGTGTTTTTGCAGTGATCAGAAAAAAAAATTCTGTCACTGCGGGGGGGGGGGGCGGACTGAACGCAAGTGTGCGCACAAGATCAGGCCTTGATCGGGCGAACACTGCGTTTTTTGTAGAGCCTTTAGAACATGTCCTATTCTTGTCCGCAATTGCTACATAGTTCTGGCAATGTGCGGATCCGCAAAATGCGGAAAGCACATTGCCGGTGTCCGTGTTTTGCGGACCCGCAGTGTCCGTGTTTTGCGGATCCGCAAAACACATACGGACGTCTGAATGGAGCCTTACAGGGGGGTGATCAATGACAGGGGTTGATCAGGGAGTCTATATGGGGTGATCACCCCCCTGTAAGGCTCCATTCAGACGTCCGTATGTGTTTTGTGGATCCGCGGATACGTGGCCAATCGCAGCGCTCAGCTCATAGCCTGAGAGAAAAAAAAACTCTCAGGCTATGAGCTGAGCGCTGCGATTGGCCAGCGCTACAGCATGGGAGAAGGAGACGCAGGCAGGTTCCACTGGGTGGAGCTGAACATATGAAGATACCGGAGGCTATCCCGGGAGAACGGAGCGGCGCCCAGGGATAATAGTAAGTGCAGGGGGATCCCTGGGCGCCGCTCTCCATGTCTGTATACTTAGTTTAGATTTTCTATTCTAGTGAAAGGTCCTCTTTAATTATTATTAATTTTCAGGGCATTCTACATACGGAAAGTGGTTTACATACATAATACAATTCAAAAACAGTGACAGACTGGTACAGAGGTGGGAGGACCCTTCTCGCAATGGCTTACAATCTATAAAACTACTGCATACGAGTATTGTTCAAAGAAGGAGGTTGTAGAAGTGAGCATTTGTAATTGCCATTCTATTCCCACAGACATTCAGGTATAGCAGTAGTGAATGCATGGGGGTGATGAGTTAAGGTGGATTTAGACAAGCAGATAATCGTTTAAACGATCACCCACACGAGCGACTACCGACCGCACGTTCTAGCAGACAACTAGCATTTAAATGAAAGGGTTATGGTGTAAAATGTATGTTTTTTTTTTTTACGATTTTATAATCGTTGATATATCGCATGCCTGCACAGGACCCTCTATCGTCAAGAACGTACACGATGCGCATTTACATAATGAAATTTATTACCGACAAACGATGATTGTACTTGTTCGCATGAGCAATTTCAGAGACGTTGAACGAGTGTTTTTGGTGAGATCGCTCAGTCGTTTCCATTTACATGCCACGATTCTCGCCCATCTTCCGTCACTGGCGTTCGAATTGTAAAGCTTATCTGCTCGTCTAAATCCACATTTAAGGAAAACTTGCTAAATACTGGTTATCTCCTTTATACAAGAAGACAGCAATGGAATTTCCCATATACCTCTTGTTTTCCTGAAAGTTCAGGGAGAAGGCCACAAAACCAAGAGTCTATCTTATCTACATTTGCTCTGCAGTTATATACAAATCTTGGTTATCTGTAGCAGCCATTTTGCCCTTGGTAAAGGATATCTTTTGGGATGACTGACATCTTTTTGCTGTTTAAGTTGCTCCTTAACTGGCATTTAACTATAACTTTATTCTGCCCTTATTCAGTTGTCAGAGCATATTGGTCTTGTACGTCCCTGGTAGTCACAGCAGGTATCTGCTACTTCCCTAGTGGTTAAAGCAGCCTCTCTTGTTCTTCAGAAGTCACAGCAGACATCCCCCAGTTTTGCTGTCGTCACAGCAGACCTTCCACCACACTAATCATAGCAGGGCCCTCCATCCACTAGTGATCACAGCAGGACTCCCCTCCAAATAAGCAGTCACAGCAAAGACTTCATCTCCCCCTCCCCCAACTCAAAATCCTATTCGCATTTTACAGAAAAAGAAAATCCACAAAGACCTTAGGATGTCCTGTGGATTTTTTTAACATCCACAGCATGACTTATATGCAGATTTCAGTTGAATAGGAATCCTGATCTGAACCCCCAGCATAAAACCACATTATGGGAGATTATCCCCTATGCACAGGATTAATTCTATATGGGAATGCTGGAAATAGCCGAGCACTGTACTCAGCTATCTCTGGCATTCCCATAGAGAATGAATGGAACGGTATGATGCATGCAAGACGGGGGTACAGGGACCCTGTTCTTATGAATAGTGGCGGTCCCAAAGGTCGAACCCACACCAATCTAATAGTTATCCCCTCTGCCGGTCGATAGTGGATAACTTCTTATAGTCGGAATACAAGGTTTTTTTCACTAATGTGTAATGTTTGAAGTGAGACCATATACACTGATCAGCCATGTAGGTCACCCTAATGCAAGTGTCCTGTGGTATATGGCACCAAGACATCTGCGACAGAGCTATATGAGTCCTAAAGAAGAGAAGTGGGGCATCCATGGATCAGACTTGTATTTCTTGCACAGATGCTTGATTAGGTTGAGATCTAGAAATTTTGAATGACACCTTAAACTTTGTCATATTTCTCAAACAATTCCTAAACAATTTTTACAGTGGGTCAATGCACATTATTCTGCAGAAAGAGTCCAAATTCATGATGGGAATACCTTTGTCATTAAGAGATGTACTTGGTCTGCATCGTTTATGGTGGTGAGTGTCAAAATAACATTCACATGATTGTTTACCAGTAGGACATTGCCCAGAGCAGGACACTGCCTCCTCCAGCGTGCCTTCTTCCCATAGTGCATCCCTGTGCCATCTCTTCCCCAGGTAAGCAATGCACACATCGGCCGTTCACATATCATAAAAGAAAATGTTATTCCTCAGACCAGGCCAATTTCTTTCATTGTTCCATGGTCCACTTCAGATCCTCACATGCCCATTGTAGGTGCCTTTAGCACTGGATAGGTGTAAGCATGAGCACTCTTGACTGTTTTGTAGAATTGCAATCCTATACACAGTAAGATGTGATGTACTGTATGTATTGACACCTTTCTATCGTAGCCTGTAGTAACTTTTTGAGCAATTTGTGCTACAATATTTCTGTGAAATTGGACCAAGAGGGTTAGCCTTCGTTCACCACATGCATTCATGAGTTTTGGGCATCAATGTTGCTATTCACCATTTGCTTCCTTTGACCACTTTGGGTAAGTACTTATCACAGCATATGGGGAACATCCCACAAGATCTGCTGTTTTGAAGATGTTCTCACCCAATTGTCTAGCCATCACAACTTGACCTTCTCTAAGTCACTTTTGGTACTTGCCAATTTTTCTCGCTTCTAACACATCAACTGTAACCCCTTCCTGGCACAGCCATTTTAATTTTTACTTCCTGCCTTCTGAGAGTCATAACTTTTTTATATCTTCATTGATATAGCCGTATTAGGGCTTATTTTTTGCAGGGTAAAGTGTTTTTTCTAATGGCCATTTAATATTCTACAGTCGTGGCCAAAAGTTTTGAGAATTACATAAATATTGGAAATTGGAAAAGTTGCTGCTTAAGTTTTTATAATAGCAATTTGCATATACTCCAGAATGTTATGAAGAGTGATCAGATGAATTGCATAGTCCTTCTTTGCCATGAAAATTAACTTAATCCCCAAAAAAACTTTCCACTGCATTTCATTGCTGTCATTAAAGGACCTGCTGAGATCATTTCAGTAATCGTCTTGTTAACTCAGGTGAGAATGTTGACGAGCACAAGGCTAGAGATCATTATGTCAGGCTGATTGGGTTAAAATGGCAGACTTGACATGTTAAAAGGCGGGTGATGCTTGAAATCATTGTTCTTCCATTGCTAACCATGGTGACCTGCAAAGAAACGCGTGCAGCCATCATTGCGTTGCATAAAAATGGCTTCACAGGCAAGGATATTGTGGCTACTAAGATTGCACCTCAATCAACAATTTATAGGATCATCAAGAACTTCAAGGAAAGAGGTTCAATTCTTGTTAAGAAGGCTTTAGGGCGTCCAAGAAAGTCCAGCAAGCGCCAGGATCGTCTCCTTAAGAGGATTCAGCTGAGGGATCGGAGTGCCACCAGTGCAGAGCTTGCTCAGGAATGGCAGCAGGTGTGAGCGCATCTGCACGCACAGTGAGGCGAAGACTTTTGGAAGATGGCCTGGTGTCAAGAAGGGCAGCAGAGAAGCCACTTCTCTCCCAAAAAAACATCAGGGACAGATTGATCTTCTGCAGAAAGTATGGTGAATGGACTGCTGAGGACTGGGGCAAAGTCATATTCTCCGATGAAGCCTCTTTCCGATTGTTTGGGGCATCTGGAAAAAGGCTTGTCCGGAGAAGAAAAGGTGAGCGCTACCATCAGTCCTGTGTTATGCCAACAGTAAAGCATCCTGAGACCATTCATGTGTGGGGTTGCTTCTCATCCAAGGGAGTGGGCTCACTCACAATTTTGCCCAAAAACACAGCCATGAATAAAGAATGGTACCAAAACACCCTCCAACAGCAACTTCTTCCAACAATCCAACAACAGTTTGGTGAAGAACAATGCATTTTCCAGCACGATGGAGCACCATGCCATAAGGCAAAAGTGATAACTAAGTGGCTCGGGGACCAAAACGTTGACATTTTGGGTCCATGGCCTGGAAACTCCCCAGATCTTAATCCCATTGAGAACTTGTGGTCAATCCTCAAGAGGCGGGTGGACAAACAAAAACCCACTAATTCTGACAAACTCCAAGAAGTTTATAAAAAATAGTAAGAGACTGGCACTCAATTATGTGGATCACACAGAACGTGGCAATTTAATACAGTAATTTGATATAAAATCACAACTCCAAGAAGTGATTATGAAAGAATGGGTTGCTATCAGTCAGGAATTGGCCCAGAAATTGATTGAGAGCATGCCCAGTCGAATTGCAGAGGTCCTGAAAAAGAAGGGCCAACACTGCAAATACTGACTCTTTGCATAAATGTCATGTAATTGTCGATAAAAGCCTTTGAAACGCATTAAGTGCGTGTAATTACACTGTTAAAAAAAATAAAGGGAACACTTAAACAACACAATGTAACTCCAAGTCAATCACACTTCTGTGAAATCAAACTGTCCACCTAGGAAGCAACACTGAGTGACAATCAATTTCACATGCTGTTGTGCAAATGGGATAGACAACAGGTGGAAATTATAGGCAATTAGCAAGACACCCCCAATAAAGGAGTGGTTCTGCAGGTGGTGATCACAGACCACTTCTCAGTTCCTATGCTTCCTGGCTGATGTTTTGGTCAATTTTGAATGCTGGCGGTGCTTTCACTCTAGTGGTAGCATGAGACGGAGTCTACAACCCACACAAGTGGCTCAGGTAGTGCAGCTTATCCAGGATGGCACATCAATGCGAGCTGTGGCAAGAAGGTTTGCTGTGTCTGTCAGCGTAGTGTCCAGAGCATGGAGGCGCTACCAGGAGACAGGCCAGTACATCAGCAGACGTGGAGGAGGCCGTAGGAGGGCAACAACCCAGCAGCCCGACCGCTACCTCCGCCTTTGTGCAAGGAGGAACAGGAGGAGCACTGCCAGAGCCCTGCAAAATGACCTCCAGCAGGCCACAAATGTGCATGTGTCTGCTCAAACGGTCAGAAACAGACTCCATGAGGGTGATATGAGGGCCCGACGTCCACAGGTGGGGGTTGTGCTTATAGCCCAACACCGTGCAGGACGTTTGGCATTTGCCATAGAACACCAAGATTGGCAAATTCGCCATGGGCGCCCTGTGCTCTTCACAGATGAAAGCAGGTTCACACTGAGCACATGTGACAGACGTGACAGAGTCTGGAGACGCCGTGGAGAACGTTCTGCTGCCTGCAACATCCTCCAGCATGACCGGTTTGACATTGGGTCAGTAATGGTGTGAGGTGGCATTTCTTTGGAGGGCCGTACAGCCCTCCATGTGCTCGCCAGAGGTAGCCTGACTGCCATTAGGTACCGAGATGAGATCCTCAGACCCCTTGTGAGACCATATGCTGGTGCGGTTGGCCCTGGGTTCCTCCTAATGCAAGACAATGCTAGACCTCATGTGGCTGGAGTGTGTCAGCAGTTCCTGCAAGACGAAGGCATTGATGCTATGGACTGGCCCGCCCGTTCCCCAGACCTGAATCCAATTGAGCACATCTGGGACATCATGTCTCGCTCTATCCACCAACGTCACGTTGCACCACAGACTGTCCAGGAGTTGGCAGATGCTTTAGTTCAGGTCTGGGAGGAGATCCCTCAGGAGACCGTCCGCCACCTCATCAGGAGCATGCACAGGCGTTGTAGGGAGGTCATACAGGCACGTGGAGGCCACACACACTACTGAGCCTCATTTTAACTTGTTTTAAGGACATTTCATCAAAGTTGGATCAGCCTGTAGTGTGTTTTTCCACTTTAATTTTGAGGGTGACTCCAAATCCAGACCTCCATGGGTTGAAAAATTAGATTTCCATTTTTTAATTTTTGTGTGATTTTGTTGTCAGCACATTCAACTATGTAAAGAACAAAGTATTTCAGAAGAATATTTAATTAATTCAGATCTAGGATGTGTTATTTTTGTGTTCCCTTTATTTTTTTGAGCAGTGTATATTTCACTACATCACAGAAACAATTGAAACAAAGATCTAAAAGCAGTTTAGCAGTAAACTTTGTGAAAACTAATATTTGTGTCATTCTCAAAACTTTTGGCCACGACTGTATACGATGTTTTGGGAAGTTGTAAAAAATTATTAAAGGTGTTATACAGTAATTATTATTGATGACCTATCCTCAGGATATGTCATCAATATCAGATTGAGGATGGTCAACACCTGAGACCCCTGACAATCAGCTGTTAGAAGAGGCCAGGAGCTCCGTGAGCACCGCAGCCTCTTCCTAGGCCATGTGACGTCACCATACATCAGCTACATGGCCTAGTAGTGAATGGGGCTTAGCTGTGTACAGGGCTGTGCTTGAAAAGCTGCCGGGAACGCAGTGGCTCCCTGAAACGAACCGCTGATAGACGGGGGTGCCGGGACTCGGACCCCTGCTGATCTGAAAATGATGATCAATCAGTGGATAACCCCTTTAATGGGATAGAAGCGGGGAAAAACACCATTCTTTTACTGGCTTTGTTTTTACCGTGTTCACTGTGCAATAAGTGGCTCAGTATAATTACAGCAATACCAAACTTATATATTTTACGTTGTGAGTAATGCTTTAAAAAATTAAACTTTTGAAAAAAAAATTGTAGTGCTATATTCTGACATCCTGTGTAAGGGATTTTTAAGGGATGATCTGCAGTTTTTATTGATAACATTTTGAGTTATGTACAACTTTGTGATCACTTTTTATTCAACTTTTTTGGGATGGAAAGCGACCAAAAGGTTGTAGTTCAGCCATCTTTATTTTTGTTTATTTTGTTGGAGTTTCCTGTACAGGATAAATACTTTCATATTTTAATAATTAGTGCATTTTCTGATGCAGTGAGACCAGTGATGTGCTTTTTTGTTCTTTATTTTTTTATGTGAACTGGTCAAAAGGGGTGATTTGAATTTGGAAATCTTGCCTTTTTGATGTTTTTAAAAACTTTTTTTTTACTTTATTTTTACCCACCCCCCAGGGACTTTAACATGCCATATACAGCAATAATGTACTAGTGCAGTCTATGTGAAAATCTTTACATTACTGTTTAAGCCCTGTCTGAATCACGGCTCAGTAGGAATTCAACTATGGCAGGCCTGGGAGTTTTCACAAGACTCTTAGGCTACTTTCACACCAGCGCTTTCCCTTTCCGCTATTGAGATCCGTCATAGGATCTCAATAGAGGAGGAAAATGCTTCCGTTTTGTCCCCATTCATTGTCAGTGGGGACAAAACTGAACTAAACAGAACGGAGTGCACTAGAATGCCAGTTCCTTTTGGTTGCGTTCCCATAACGCACACAAATGCACAGCAAGCAGCGTTTTTGAGTGCATCCTGGGATGCGGATCCGTCATGACTCATAATGTAAGTCAATAGGGACGGATCCATTTTCTCTGACAGAATATAAAACCGATCCATCCCCCATTGACTTTCAATGAAGTTCATGACTGATTCGTCAGTGCTATGTTAAAGATAATACAATCGGATCCATTCATAACGGATGTAGATGGTTGTATTATCAGTAATGGAAGCTTATCCATGATGAATTCTAAGCTGCCATAGAAACAGAATGGCTCGAGCGATCTCGTTGCTAATGAGCTCATCAGGCATTGGAGGGAGCCCTCTCCCTCCACATAGCTGGAATGCCATGGTCGCAATTGAAATAAAAAAGCTTATATAAACTTGGTATCGCTATGATTATACTGACCCACAAAAGAAAGTAAATATGTAATTTTTACTGCTCAGTGAATATAAAAAAAAACTGTGGTAGAATTATTTTTCTTCCTGCTTCCCACAAAAGAGCATAAAAAGTTGTAAAATCAAAATGGTACCAATGAAAAGTACAACTCCCTCTCTTGAAAAAACAATCCCTCAGACAGCCTTTTTGGTGTAAAAAATTATGGCTGCATCAGAATATGACAACACAAGAACAAGTTTTTTTTTTTTTTTAAGTGTATTTATTTTACGTACTCAGTTACCACATTAACACCTTAAAACAACACACAGAATCGTTTTTAAGGCCCTTCAAGAAACAATTTAATTCTTGTGTTTCCAAAGCATTATATGCACCATAAAATGCCATTGAAAAATACAACTCATCCCACAACAATCAAGCCCTCCTGCAGCTATAAAGATGGCATATAAAAAAGTGATGTGTCTCAGAAAGAGAGAAAAAAAAAAAAAAGAAGGCCAAAACTGGCCGCTGTAGTAGCTGATATAGGGTTTTTTCCACGAAAGAACACTTATCCCCTATCCACTGCTTAAGGGTTTGACCACTGGCTACCCCAGCAATCCCAAGAACAGAGGTCCTCGAGTCTTCTTTCTGAGTGGGGTAGTATATGCATGACAGCCACTCCATTCACTTCTGTGGGACTGACAGAGATGCTTGTAATACAGTATTAGTAAAAATATTGAAATATTCATAGTAAAAATTGCTGTATTAATACAAACGCTATTTATTCTGTAAAGCTAATAACTGTGGATGTAGTTGAGAGCAGATGAAATGTAATAGAGAAAGGTAGTTTATCCAAGGAACGACAAAACAGAACGGTTTTCTCTACTCACCAGCAAAACTAAAATGAAGATTTTGTGCGTTCAGTTTATCTAGCTTTCTCCTAGTAGAAAGATAGTTTTTTTCTTATGGCTGGTAAATGATGCATAGTACAGAGCAGTTAATCTTTGCAGGTGTCTGCTGTTGTTTTTGCAACTGTGGCAGAGGAAATGTGCTGTGACATTCAGGGACACCTATATAAAGTTTGTTTCAGCTTAGGTTTTGATATAATGTTTAACCTTTACAATAAGCAGACACTGAAAAACAAAAAAAGGCATAAGAGATGACAAAAACAGTGAAAAAAGGATGTTGAAATCTGATCCTTCAATGCCATCTCCCTCTGCTTGGTATTTTCATTCTTTACCTTCCTGTAACCTCTGCATTCAGGAGGTGGGGGTGCTCCAATACTATTCATGGGGATTCCTTTGCACAAATCTCAATTCAAAGTACAATAATTAACCAGAGGTTTGAGTGAGAAAGACCTGATTCTCCAGAAAGAAAGCAAGTCAAGTGAAAGAAATCATAGGCTTACACTTGGTAAGGACCTTGCGACTAATTTTTTTTAATGTAATACATATAATACACCAGAATCAAATTAACAATCTAAAGTAACCAAGAGTTGTTAAAAAAAGAAATAACTTTTAGCAAGTTTCACCAAATCACAAATGCATGTTACCGAATGGTTGGGGGCCGCACAGAATGGTATCGAGGACCGCATGTGGCCCCCAGGCCACAGGTTGTGCACCCCTGTCTAGGGCCATCAATATGTTTTTAGAGTGTAGGAGGAATCCTATGGAAAATACAGGGAGTACATACAAAATGTATGCATATGTTGCCTGATTAATGCGAGGAAAAATCACACCTAACTACTGAGCCACTATTCTGCCCCTTACTGCAGGAATTGGCTGGTTGGCTATAAAGAACATTTTATAGCCTAACAATAAAAGAGTGACAACTTCCGATTCCGGTGCTGTGATGTAGAGACGTGTGTAGGGTTGTTTCGATACCAAAATTTTGATTCGGTTTCGATACCATAGAAAAGTATTGCGATACTTGAAACCATTCGATACCACGCGAAAAAAATAAAACACCAAAAAAAGACGCGTGCATTCCGCATTTTATGGAACGTCCGGCCCATGATAGAACAGTCCTATCCTATTTTTTGGGGAGACAAGGTGACTAAAAAAAAATGGCGAACGGCGCTCACCGCATAGAACATTTTTTAAATATTTTAATAATTTGGATGTGGCGATATGTGATATGTTCATTTATTTATTGTTTAGATATTTTATATGTAAAATTGGGAAAGTTTTTGTTTTTTTTTACTTTTTATTTAATAACTATTTTTCCCCTTATAGGCCAGAACCTGGGATCTTTTAATCCCTTGTCCTATTCACCCTGATAGATCTCTATAAGGGGGAATAGAATCTTACACTCTCCCTGCTGCCCTGTGCGTGCATAGTGCAGACAGCAGCAGGGAGCTGACTATAGCAGCAGGGCTTCAGTAGCATCCTGGATGCCATGGTAACCGATAGGAGCCCCAGGATTACACTGCTGGGGCTCCAATCGGAACTGCCACTGCAACCAATGAGGAGGAGGGGAGGGGACACTCTGGCCACTGCCACCAATGATTTTAATACTGGGGGGGGGTTGAGGGGAGGGGGCACATGCGCCACCAATGATTTTAATATTGGGGGGGTTGAGGGGACGGGGCACACTGCGCCACCAATTATTTTATTACTGGGGGGGAGGGCGCACTGCGCCAACAATGATAATATAATTAACATTTAATACAGGAGGCGGGTGCAGCACCTGAGGGGTTAACTGCCGCTAATCGCAGCTCCCCGCCAGCACCCGCCTCTTGGATTTGTATTGAACATTTACTTTCATTGGTGGCGCAGTGCGCCCACCCCTCTCTCCCCATTGGCGGCACAGGGGGGAGGGAGAGACTGCTTCCTTCTCCTCTGTGCTGCCGAGGAGAACACGAAGCACGCTAAGAGCAGCGCGCTCCTTGTTCTCTGATACTAGACTGCGCAATAGCGAAGCCTAGTATAGAAAAAAGGCAAATCATGGTATGGAGGTCGGTACCAGGCAAAAGTATCGATTGGGTATCGAAAATTCGACACCCGAAACAACCCTAGACGTGTGTGGCACCTCTTCTGCTCCCGGGGACTGCTGATTTATACCGCATATCTGCAGCCTTGCAGACCCTACCAGTGCTGCAGGCCTCACACTAATAGCCAAATCAAGGTGAATGAAGTGATACCTCCTCGGCAGTGACAAGAAACATTTTGCACTGGACAACAATGCTGCGCTCCCCTATCCAATATGGCACCAGAGCATGTGGAGACACAAGCTCAGCAAATTCCCCTCGCTGAATCAGTCTCTCCTGCCAACCAGGTGCCCCCCCATTCAGGACACTTTGGAAGCGGATGATACGCAAATTGATACACCATTGTTGCAGAGTTGAACGGGCACATAGAGTGGGCCTTGATCCTAACCTGTCTTCCTCCCCTACCACTTTAACAGCTAGACAAGAATAAAGCGTCGTCCCCCCCTAGACAATTTATTGTGCGCTTCTTGGACTACAATGACAAACAGGAGATCCTGCTTTACGCTGTAGAAAAATGCCTCTGGAGTTCAGAGGGGCCAGGATCTTGCTTTTTGAGGATTATTCAATAGAGGTGGCACAGGAGAGACACACATTTAGTACCCTTTGCACCTCGCTAATATGACAAAAGATCCAATTTCAACTGAATTATCTGGCCACTCTGAGTGTTCCTACCTGATGGTGCAATGCAGACCTTTACATTGCCTGAGGTGGCTGAGTGTTTCTTGTCAGGTCGCAAAGCTCCCTTGCCTTCCCCTTCCCGATGAACACTCAATCTTCACAGGCAGAATCTGATGATTCTCCAATCAAGCCCACCAGTCCAAGGTTCTCCCAGACGGCTTTCAAATCTAGATTGTCTACACTAGGGTTGTTTCGATACCAAAATTTTTATTCACTTTCGATACCATAAAAAAGTAATGCAATACTCGATACTATTCGATACTACGCGTAAAAAATAAAACACAAAAGAAAGCCACGTGTATCTCGCATTTTATGGAATGTCCGGCCCATAATAGAACAGTCCGATCCCAAGCCTCACCAACAGCTGAAGAAAAGTCGTCACCTTTCCAGAGAAGGCTGAGTGCAGTGACTTTTTAATTTTGTTTTCTTGGGGTACCTATGTTTCTTGGTCCCAGTCTCTTAGTTTGCATTATGTCCTGGGACGGGCCTGCCCATGTTGATGTTCCTGAGGCAACTTTTATTAAAGGTCTTTGGGAGGGGTAGGGGGATATTGTTCGCTTAACCAGAAAAAAAGTGTGGACCTATTGCCAATGCTCTTTGATTGTAGATGCTTGTGTTATCCCCATGATGGCATTGTGTTACTTTGTTTTATTGTTCTGGTTTGAATTTTTTTTTAATTTTGAATGTGGACATTACTACTACAGGTGTGAAGGTATCTTTCACAGACACCCCAGGTGAGGGCTTTATTAACATGTTCTACTTTTTACCATGTCAAACAAGGAAAAGGGCATGTACTACTATTCATAGCCACAAGTTTAGATGTCATTTGACAGGCCTGATCTACCAAGATCTTTTTTCTTGGGAGGAGCTCTTTTGTTACCTTTCTTTTTTTAACCACTTCACATATTTATTCATAGAGCAAACATGAAAATATTGTCTTGGAATATCAAAGGACTCCAATCACCTGCCCAGAGGTCCATAGTTCTCAGGCATCTTAAAAGACTTCACCTGGACATGGTACTTCTCTAGGAGACACATTTACCTTCAGTTGGTGGATCAAGTTAGGCTACTTTCACACCTGCGTTTAGGTCGGATCCGTCTGGTATGTGCCCAGACGGATCCGCACCTATAATGCAAACGCTTAGATCCGTTCAGAACGGATCCGTTTGCATTACCATGAACAAAAAAAAACATTTATTTTTTTTTGTTCATGATAATGCAAACGGATCCGTTTTGACTTTACATTGAAAGTCAATGGGAGACGGATCCGTTTGAAAATTGAGCCATACTGTGTCAACTTCAAACGGATCCGTCCCCATTGACTTACATTGTAAGTCTGGACGGATCCGTTTGCCTCCGCACGGCCAGGCGGACACCTGAACGCTGCAAGCTGCGTTCAGGTGTCCGCCTGCTGAGCGGAGCGGAGGACAAACGGAGCCAGACTGATGCATTCTGAGCAGATCCGCATCCATTCAGAATGCATTAGGACTGGACGGATCCGTTCGGGGCCGCTTGTGAGCCCCTTCAAACGGAACTCACAAGCGGAGCCCCGAACGCTAGTGTGAAAGTAGCCTTACCCTGACCCTATGTGATTACTTTAATGGCATCTTGAATACTGGAGGAATCCAATATGCCTCCAAAGAAGCCTATATTAAACGCCTCCCGAAACTGGGCAAAGATAGCCTAGATCTCAACTCTTATAGACCGATCTCACTGATTGGTCAAGATCTCAAATTGATCTCCAAGATTATGGCAGATCGCTTAAGCTGTATTTACACGAGCCAATAATCGTCGTTCCCGACAATCTGCCCATGTAAATGCTTGTTCGAGTGATCGTGTCATTCATGCAGGCACCACTGATCATAGTTCATAGAAACCATGATTCTGTATTATGAGGAATCACAATAGTGGCCCTCATCCTCATACAGAGAAGGAGATCGCTGCATGTAAATGCCACTGTTTCCTTTACTGAGCGAGCAGCTGACTGTTGGGAAGGAATGCTTCTTTTCCGACAATCAGCTGCAGAATCGTCCCGTGTAAATCCACCTTTAGCTTTGCGTCTTCTGAATTTAATTAGACAGGCTCAAGTAGGTTTTGTCAACCAAAGGGCGTTTGTAACCAACATTACCAACATTAGAAAAGTATTAGCAGTCTTAGACAGGATACAGACTACCCCAGGTCTTATTGAACACACTACCATAGTTGCCCAAAATGCCGAAAAGGCATTTGACAACTTCAAATGGCCATGGATAGGGGAGGTAATGAATAAAATTGGTATCAGGGGACCCTTTAGAACATTTTGATCAGCATTGTATACTAACCCAACAGCTCAAATTCACACTCTGCCCCTTTCCCTTTAAGTAAAGGCACGAGACAAGGATGCCCACTTCCACCTTTGTTATTTAATATGACAATAGAACCCCCCAGCTCGTTATTTGAAATCATCTAGTTTATATCAGAGCATAGAAGCTGTTTGTGGGCAATGTCCTTTTATGTTTTAATAACCCTCAAAAGGACCTTTCAACGAGTGTAAAAATTTATATAAGATTTTGAGGCTCCCTCAGGATATCACATCAACCCAGGAAAGAGCGAAATTATAGAATTAAAGGGGTATTATCATCATCTTAATGATCACTGTTAAATCTGTTAATGATTTAATAGTGATCATTTTTGTAAATATATTTAATTAACTAATTCCCACCCCTTAGAAGAAAATAAACACATACTTACCTGACTGTTGTCTTCCGTCTCCCCTGGTTACGGCCACCGCTCTTCTCAGGAATCGCGGTGGCCACGCTTGCGCAGACGACTTCTTCTCTTCCCCCGGCCGGCCGTGCGCAGTCCCGAAAGCGCACGCCAAGGCCGCGCATGCGCTATGGTAATTTCTTCCTGGCCAGTATAGTATAATTGCCAGGAAGAAGTCACCAGGGCGCATGCGCGGCCTCGGCGTGCGCGTTCAGTCCAGCGCGTGGCCCGGCCGGGAGAAGACTTCAATCAAGATGGAGCCCGGCCCCTGCCGAGTGCCGAAACCAGGAAGTGGACAGCGCGCCGGGAGCAGGTAAGTTTAAAAAAGGCGTGTTGATAATACCCCTTTAAGGAAACTGATTTCACCACATTTCTGGGGAAATTTGGGCATAGAATTGAATCTAGTACTATCGCATATCATATACCTAGGCATAAAAATTGGGAAAACCCCCTCTAACATATACATTTTGAATTATCCCCCAATTTTCCAAAAGATTAAAAATGAACATTTTGATTGGCAAAATGTCCCTCTTTCATTTTTGGGTAGATGTCATCTAATTAAAATTGTATCTTTTTCACGGCTGTTATTTAAACTTCAGACGATCCTATTACTCCTGAAGCACAAAAATATACGAGATGTCAACCGTGCCTTCATCCAATTCATTTTGGGCCAATAAATGCTCACAAATTGCTTTGCAGAAGCTCATGCATACTAACTGGGTAGGAGGTTTAAATCTCCCGAACATCAGGGGCTATAATACTGTCTTCCTGATTCAGCATGTACTGGACATGTCCTTTCACTCCTGTCTTCCATTGGACCAAACTTTAGCATCACCTTGGAATCTGATAATTCAACTCCATGCACAATACTCTTATTTGCCCATGTCGGTAAAACATGTGATTTTACGGGATACCATTGCAACCTGGAATGAGATCAGGAAACAATTTCAGCTACCTTTTTTTGATGTTCAAATATCTACCCTTCTGGGCACACCCAGAATGCCCCCCAGCCCAAGAAGAGGGTTCCTTCCAATTTTGGAAGGATAAACTTATTGTGACCCCCCCCCCCCCTTGTAGCTACAAAATGTATCTAGCAAAACTTGGTACTCCTTTGCAGAGCTAGCCTCTATCTACCAGGTACTGAACACAATGTTTTTCTAGTACTTGCAACTCTCCTCCCGCCAGAAGAGACTTAGAATGATAGACAGTGAGATGGTCAATAATTCTTTTGATGACATCATAAATAGACCAGAACACCGTCACTCTGTTTCATCTTTTTACCTGATTCTTCAAGATCGCCTGTAGACTATTCACCCATCCTTGTTGTCTAAGAAAAGGTCCAAGGCATTTGTAGATTCCTGATATCTCTGGCAATATCTTACAAGGATGAGAATGGGTGCAAAAACATGTGATTTGTGAGAATTGGAGGGAGAGTCAGTTCAAACTCATTCACGTGCATCATACACAAGATGACTGGAGGCTGTAATCGCTGCCAAAGGTGCTTTAACTAAGTCACGATTAAAGGGTCTGAAGACTTATGTAAATGATATATTTTTTCCTTTTCAATAAATTAGCAAAGATTTTGAACATTCTGTTGTCACTTTCTTATTATGGGGTATTGAGTACACAATATTGGGGAAAACTTGATTTATTTTTAATTTTAGAACAAGGCCACATTATATTATTTCGCCGAGATCCCGCGCCTGCGCACTCAGTCCGTCGGCCGGCGCATGCGCACTGCGATGCCCATTCCTTGTACGGCATCACAGTAATTAATGCGCATGCGCCGGCCGACGGACTGAGTGCGCAGGCGCGGGATCTCGGCGAAACAAGAAGTAAGTAGATGGGTGGTCAGAGGGAAAGAATGGGCGGGGGGAAGCGACAATAAGGCTGAGCTAACTGGGCACCTACGAGGGTAACGCCGCCCCTGGGCACTTGCGAGCCCTCATTTGCATATGCTACTAAGTTGTTTTTTGCCGGTTTTATAGGTCCAGGATTGCTCAGAAAAGGTAACGTTTTTATTAACTGTAAGGCTGCTAGAAAGCTATGGTAAGGGTTAAAAAGGTGAAACTTTGATGACAGACTCCCTTTAAAGGTCTTTCACCTAAAATGACCATTATAGAACAATAACCCCATGATCTGCATTATAGTCCCCATATTTGAATGCTACTTACCGTATAGCTGTCCGTCGCTTATTTTCGCAAAAAAACACTTATTCAATATGTAAATTAGGTTCTGAAGGTGCCCAGGGGACAGACAGCTATACGGTAAGTAACATTTAAATATGGGGACTATAATGCAGATCATGGGGTTAGTGTTCTATAATGGTCATTTTAGGTGAAAGACTCCCTTTAATGTGACCGTCTCTAAACTCGTGAATGCACATGCAGTGCTCCAGACAAAAAAAAATGAGCAGGAGCCATTGGCTCCTAAACTAAAAAATTTAGGAGCCAAATTACATTTTTTTGTCGCCAAATTTAAAATGCATATAATAAAAAAAAAAGGACTTTGAGAAGATGAGACGCAGGTCACAGTAGTGAGCCAGCACTACATATAGGAGAAAACAGCACCACATACCTCTCACATCCAGGGACATCTTCTGGGGGACAAGGTGACTAAAAATGGCGAATTGCGTGGTTTAGAGGTTTTTTTTCTGTTACAGCCTTCACCGAGCGGAAATATTTTTTTATATTTTAATAGCTCACACTTTTTGGGACGTGGCGATATGTAATATGTTTATTCTTTATTGTAAATTTTTTATGTAAAACTGGGAAGGGGGCCATTTAAACTTTTAGTATTTTGGTGTTTTTTTTAACTTTTTATTTAATAACCATTTCTTCCCTTAGGGACTAGAACCTGGATCTTTTCATCCCTTGTCCTATTCACCCTGATAGAGCTCTATCAGGGTGAATAGGATCTCACACATCTCCCTGCTGCCCTGTGCTTTGTGCACACAGCAGCAGGGAGCTGAACATGGCAGCCAAGGCTTCAGTAGCGTCCTGGCTGCCATGGTAACGATCTGAGCCCCAGCAGTGTAATCTGCCACTGCCACCACTGGAGGGGATGGGACCCTGTGGCCATCATATAACAATGGGGGGGGGGACTTGTGGCAAGTGATAATGGGGGGGGGCGAGGCTTTGGGGGGGCGCACTGCACCACCAATGAATGTAATTAAAGAGGACCTTTCATAGGTCCAAAGAATATGAACTTAGTAGCAGGCTGCATAGAGCGGCGCCCAGGGATCTAAGTGCACTTACTATTATTCCCGGGTGCCGCTCTGTTCGCCCGCTGTGGCCCCCGGTATTTTCAACATTCAGAGCAAGGAGGAGGAGAAGCCAGTGTCTGTCCTTCTCCCTGACAGCAGCGCTGTCTAATCAGAGCTAGGGAGAAAAAAAAACTCCCAGGCTGTGAGCTCTGCGCTGCGATTGGCCAGCGCTACAGCCTAGGAGAAGGAGACGCCCGCAGAACAAGGGCAGACTCCGCCTACTATAACCAAGTGTCCGAACATACCGGAGGACATAACGGGAGAACGGAGCGGCGCCCAGGGATAATAGTAAGTGCAGTGAGATCCCTGGGTGCCGCTGTATATGTCATGATACTTAGTTCACAATGTCAGGATTGGTGAAAGGTCCTCTTTAAGGACTTGGCCATTATTTGATAACTTTAAAACGCTGTTACTTACCCAGGCCGTTCTGAGATAGTTTTTTCGTCACATATTGTACTTCATGACACTGCTAAAATTGGGTCAAAAAGTAAATTTTTTTGCATAAAAAAATACCAAATTTACCAAAAATATGGAAAAATTTGCAAATTTCCAAGTTTCAATTTCTCTACTTCTATAATACATAGTAATACCTCCAAAAATAGTTATTACTTTACATTCCCCATATGTCTAATTCATGTTTGGATCATTTTGGGAATACTATTTTATTTTTTGGGGATGTTACAAGGCTTAGAAGTTTAGAAGCAAATCTTGAAATTTTTCAGAAATTTTCAAAAACCCAATTTTTAGGGACCAGTTCAAGTCTGAAGTCACTTTGCGAGGCTTACATAATAGAAACCACCCAAAAATGACCCCATTCTATAAACTACACCCCTCAAGGTATTCAAAACGGATTTTACAAACTTTGTTAACCCTTTAGGTGTTCCACAAGAATTAATGGAAAATAGAGATACAATTTCAAAATTTCACTTTTTTGGCAGATTTTCCATTTTAATATTTTTTTTCCAGTTACAAAGCAAGGGTTAACAGCCAAACCAAACTCAATATTTATGGCCCTGATTCTGTAGTTTACAGAAACACCCCATATGTGGTCGTAAACTACTGTACGGGCACACGGCAGGGCGCAGAAGGAAAGGAATGCCATACGGTTTTTGGAAGGCAGATTTTGCTGGACTGTTTTTTTTGACACCATGTCCCATTTGAAGCCCCCCTGATGCAACCCTAGATTAGAAACTCCATAAAAGTGACCCCATCTAAGAAACTACACCCCTCAAGGTATTCAAAACAGATTTTACAAACGTCGTTAACACTTTAGGTGTTCCACAAGAGTTATTGGCAAATGGAGATGAAATTTCAGAATTTCAATTTTTTGGCAAATTTTCCATTTTAATCCATTTTTCCCAGTAACAAAGCAAGGGTTAAGAGCCAAACAAAACTCAATATTTATGGCCCTGATTCTGTGTGGTCGTAAACTGCTGTACGGGCACACGGCAGGGCGCAGAAGGAAAGGAATGCCATACAGTTTTTGGAAGGCAGATTTTGCTGGACTGGTAATTTTGACACCATGTCCCATTTGAAGCCCCCCTGATGCACCCCTAGAGTAGAAACTCCAAAAAAATTGCCCCATTTTAGAAACTACGAGATAGAGTGGCAGTATTGTTGGTACTAGTTTAGGGTACATATGATTTTTGTTGCTCTATATTACACTTTTTGTGAGGCAACAAATAGCTGTTTTGGCACCGTTTTTATTTTTTGTTATTTACAACATTCATCTGACAGGTTACATCATGTGATAGTTTTGTAGACCAGGTTGTCACGGATGCGGAGATACCTAATATGTATACTTTTTTTTATTTAAGTAAGTTTTACACAATGATTTCTATTTTGAAGCAAAAAAAATCATGTTTTAGTGTTTCCGTAGTCTGAGACCCATGTTTTTTTCTGTTTTTGGGCGATTACCTTGGGTAGGGTATGATTTTTGCGGGATGAGATGACGGTTTTATTGGCACTATTTTGGGGTGCGTGTGACTTTTTGATCGCTTGCTATTACACTTTTTGTGATGTAAGGTGACAAAAAATGGTTTATTTAGCACAGTTTTTATTTAAAAAATTTTATGGTGTTCATCTGAGGGGTTAGGTCATGTGATATCTTTATAGAGCCGGTCGATACGAACGCGGCGATACCAAATATGTATACTTTTTATTTTATTTATGTAAGTTTTACAAAATAACAGCTTTTTTAAAACAAAAAAAATGATGTTTTAGTGTCTCCATATTCTGAGCCATAGTTTTTTTATTTTTTAGGCGATTGTCTCAGGTAGGGGCTCATTTTTTGCGGGATGAGGTGACGGTCAGATTGGTACTATTTTGGTGGGCAAACGCCTTTTTGATTGCCTGCTGTTGTACTTTTTGTGATGTAAGGTGTCAAAAAAATTGTTTATTTAGCACAGTTTTTATTTTTTATTTTTTACAGTGTTCATCTGAGGGGTTAGGTCATGTAATATGTTTATAGAGACTGTTGATACGGACGTGGCGATACCTAATATATATACTTTTTAATTTTTTCCCTAATTTTTACCAATTTTTTTTAACTTTATTTGGGGAAAATGGCGTTTTTGTTTATTTTTACTTGAAACGTTAAATTTTTTTTTGGGGGAATACTTGAACTTTTGGGGGTCTAATCCTTTACAATGCATTCCAATACTTCTGTATTGGAATGCATTGGCTGTATGAGTAATACTGTGTGTATTACTCATACAGCTTCCGGCCTGTGAGATCCAGGGGGCTGGATCTCACAGGCTCGTCACCGGAAGGCAGCGCGATGCCTTTCTTAGGAATTGCGCTGCCTTCAATGCCATCGAGTCTCCCCCACAGCCCCATGGGGACCCGATGGCACCGCCGACTACCGCCGCTCGCACAATAAAAAGCCGCAAACCGCAGGTCTGAATTGACCTGCGTTTTGCGGCGATCACCGACCCCCCCCCCCCGCGCATTTAGCCGTGGTGCCTGCTCAATGATTTGAGCAGGCACCGTGTTCCGATCCTTGCCCGCCGGGCGGCGTTGATCGGAACTACAGATGACGTACCGGTAAGTCATTGGTCCTTAAGGACTCGGGGAAACATGCCGTGCCGGTACGTCATGCGTCCCTAAGGGGTTAATGACCGGGCCATTTTTCACCTTTGTGACCAGGCTTATTTTTGAAAAAATCTGACATGTATCACTTTATGTGGTAATAATTTTAGAACTCTTTTACTTATCTAAGCCATTCTAAGCTTGTTTTGACATGACAGTCATAAATTTAAGTCAATATATTTCACCTTTATTTATGAAAAAATCCCAAATTTACCAAAAACTGAAAAATTTGCAATTTTCAAAATTTCTATTTCTCTGCTTTTAAAACAGAAAGTGATACCTCATAAAATATTTTATTACTTAACATTCCCCATATGTCTACTTTATGTTGGCATCATTTTGTAAATGTCATTTTATTTTTTAGGATGTTAATTCTTAAAATTTTTAAGAACATTTCCAAAACTCACTTTTTAAGGACCTGTTCAGTTTTGAAGTCACTTTGTGGGGCTTACATAATAGGACCAACCCATAAATGACCCCTTTTTAGAAATGACACCCCTCAAACTATTCAAGACTGGTTTTAGAAATGTTGTTAACCCTTTAGGTATTCCACAGGAATTAAAGCAAAATAGAGGTGACATTTTAAAATGTCACTTTTTTTGCAGATTTTCCATTTTAATAATTTTTTTCCTGAACACATCAAGGGTTAACACAAAACAAACCTCAATTTTTATTACCTTGATTCTGCAGTTTATAGTCTTGTGTGAGGGCTTGTTTTTTGTGGGACGAGGTGACATTTTTATTGCTACCTTTTTGGGGTACATACGACTTTTTGATTGATTGACATTATGTTTTTTGTGAGGTGACCAAAATTTCTGTTTTGGCATCATTTTAATTTGTTTTCTTTTTTACGCTGTTCACTTCATGGGGTACATCATGTGATATTTTTGTAGAGCCAATTTTTATAGACGCGGCGATACCAAATATGTCTTTTTCATTAATTTTTTTTACATTTTTCACCATAAGAGCATTTTTAGAAAAAAAAATCATGTTTTTGTGTTGCAATTTTCATGCAGCCATATATATATTTTTTTTCTGTCTATGGTCTTGTGTGGGGGCAAATTTTTTGCAGGATGAGGTGATGTTTTTATTGCTACCATTTTGGGGTGCATACAAATTTTTGATTGATTAATATCATGTTTTTTGGGGGGTGAGCTCACTAAAAAATCTGTTTTGGCGCAATGTTTATTTATTCATTTTTTTGCAGCATTCATCTGATGGGGTAGATCATATGATATTATTTATAGAGCCGGTCATTGCGGACGCGGTGATACCAAATATGTATTTTTTTATTCTATTTTTTTTAAAAAAATTAATAACGGATTTGGCGGAAAATTTTGTTTTTAAATGTGAAACTTTTTATTTTTCCCAAAACACTTTCTGTACCCCATAAGGTCATACAAGACTTCATATTTTTTTTTTTTACTATTTTTTTTTCCTGTAAGGCTGGGTTCACATGGGCGTTGCGGGAAAATGTGCGGGTGCGTTGCGGGAACACCCGCGATTTTTCCGCGCGAATGCAAAACATTGTAATGCGTTTTGCACTCGCGTGAGAAAAATCGCGCAAGTTTGGTACCCAAACCCGAACTTCTTCACAGAAGTTCTGGCTTGGGATCGTGTTCTGTAGATTGTATTATTTCCCCTTATAACATAGTTATAAGGGAAAATAATAGCATTCTGAATACAGAATGCATAGTAAGCTAGCGCTGGAGGGGTTAAAAAATAAATAATAATTTAACTCACCTTAGTCCACTTGATCGCGTAGCCCGGCATCTCCTTCTGTCTCCTTTGCTGAACAGGACCTGTGGTGAGCATTAATTACAGGTAAAGGACCTTTGGTGACGTCACTCCGGTCATCACATGATCCATCACCATGGTAAAAGATCATGTGATGACCGGAGTGACGTCACCAAAGGTCCTTTACCTGTAATTAATACTCACCACAGATCCTGTTCAGCAAAGGAGACAGAAGGAGATTTATTTTTTTTTAACCCCTCCAGCGCTGTTTTACTATGCATTCTGTATTCAGAATGCTATTATTTTCCCTTATAACCATGTTACAAGGGAAAATAATAATGATCGGGTCTCCATCCCGATCGTCTCCTAGCAACCGTGTGTGAAAATCGCACCGCATCCGCACTTGCTTGCGGATGCTTGCGATTTTCATGCAGCCCCATTCACTTCTATGGGGCCTGCGTTGCGTGAAAAACGCAGAATATAGAGCATGCTGCGATTTTCACGCAACGCACAAGTGATGCGTGAAAATCACCGCTCATGTGAACAGCCCCATAGAAATGAATGGGTCGGTATTCAGTGCGGGTGCAATGCGTTCACCTCACGCATCGCATCCGCGCGGAATACTCGCCCGTGTGAAAGGGGTCTAACTGGGGCTGTCATAGTAGCCCCAGTTACAGTGGAATTAAACCCCCCAGAGAGGCTGTACAACAGTATACTGCGCTGTACAGCCTCAACCCAGGGCTGATCGTGGTCTATGGAAGACTCGACAGCTCCTGCACTCCCCCGCACCACCGTGCCAGGACAGGAAGGGGCATAGCGCTTCCTGATCTGTATACACAGTGCTCGTTGAGTGCTGTGTATACAGCGATCTAAAAGGCAGGGACACGATTAGCGTGCAGCTGCGATCTCTGAATGGACGTTCAAGAATGTCCATTCAGAGATAAACCAACCGCCCAAGGATGTTTATAGTCAATGGGCGGTCGGGAAGTGGTTAACACATCGAGGGTAAACAGCCAAACAAAGCTCAATATTTATTACCCTGATTCTGGTTTACAGAAACACCCCACATGTGGTGGTAAACTGCTGTATGGGCGCATGGCAGGGCGCAGAAGAAAAGGAGCGCCATGTGGTTTTTGGAAGACAGATTTTGCTGGACTGGTTTTTAGACAAAATGTCCCATTTGAAGATCCCCTGATGCACCCTACAGTAGAAACAATCAAAAACGGACCCCATTTTGGAAACTACGGAATAAGGTGACAGTTTAATGGGTACTATTTTGGGGTACATATTTTTAATCGCTCTATATTATGTTTTTTGTGAGGCAAGGTAACCAAAGAATGGTTGTTTTGGCACCATTTTTATTTTTTGTTTTTTTACAACGTTCATCTAAGGTTAGATCATTTGCTATTTTTATAGAGCAGGTTGTTACGGATCAAATATGTCTACTTTCTTTGTTTGTTTCAGTTATACATAATAAAGCATTTTTGAAAAAAAATATGGTTTTGTGTCTATTTTATTATCGTCTTGTGCAGTGGCTCTTTTTTTGTAGGGAGAGTTGACGTTTTTATTGGTACTATTTTTGGGTACATGTGATTTTTTTGATCATTCGTTATTACACTTTTTTGGGCAAGGTGACCAAAAAATTGGTAATTTTTTCACAGTTTTTATTTATTTACTTTTTCTTATTTATTTAAGTTTTACACAATAATTTTTGAAACAAAAAAAATGTTTTAGTGTCTCCATAGTCTGAGAGCCATAGCTTTTTAATTTTTTGGCCGATTGTCTTAGGTAGGGTCTCATTTTTTGCGGGATGATTGGTACTATTTTGGGGGGCATATTTGATCGCTTGGTGTTGTACTTTTTGTTATGGTAGGTAACAAAAAATGTCTTTTTTGGCACTGTTTCTATTGAAAAATTTTACGGTGTTCACCTGAGGGGGTTAGGTCATGTGATATTTTATAGAGCAGGTTGTTATGGACGTGGAAATACCCAATATGTATACTTTTTCTTATTTAAGTTTTACACAATAATAGCATTTTTGGAAAAAAATATAATGTTTTAGTGTCTCCATATTCTCATAAAAAAAAACGGATGCATATAGATACTTAGGTCATGTGCAAGTGAAAACCAAAGAAAATAATTTTTTTTAGAAAATGACCCCTTAAAACTTACTATTAATTAAATCCTTTTTATAAAAAAAAAAATGAAAACGCAGTCTAACTATACAACAACTCACAGGGTAAGTGAACAATAATCAGTGTATTTACCAGATAGTTCGTGGGCTGCCAGTGATAATAAAGGTCAAAAGGAGGTAGGGCAAAGGACAAATAGCAGAGGGGCACAAAAATTTCCCTAGTGTAGCCCTGCTAAGTCCTCAGCCCGGGGATGGCTCCTGAAGGTAGGGCCTCCCTGTCCCCATGCCTAACCTGGCTGGCCCCCTGCAGCAGACACCGCAAAGTCTCCATGAGGTGTGATGATGCCAAGAGATCCTAGTACTATGAGGGGTTTAAATAGTAGTACGCTTACCTCTATGGTGCATCCGACCGGTGAGACGCATAGCCTAGGTTTTTTGAGCGCGTGTTGTTTCCGCCGGAAGGGTGCGTTCCAAAACGGCATCATCACACCTTATGAAGACTTGGCTGTGTACGCTGCAGGGGACCATCATATGTGAGTAACAGAATATGGGCAGTACGACTTCTGTCTGCCCGCTGCCTTCAGGTGACTTATCATTTATTTATTTATATACTCTGTATGCAGATGGATTTATCATGACCTCATCAGGGGGATCCACTAATGATTTCTAAGGCTGTTCCTTGTATTGACTATCCTCGCCAATCTCTGCTGCATGTAATGTATTATTGTTTATTATTTATTGCAGTATCTGAAGTGTTTTGGGCCCTGTATCTCCTTTTTTCCCGCACGACCCCCTGATGAACCTTTGTGGGGGAAATGCGTCGGGGCAGTAGGGAAACCCAATTCTAATAGGGCTTTTATAGGGCCAGCCAGGTTAGGCACGGGGACGGGGAGGCCCCACCTTCAGGAGTCATCAGGAGGCCCCCCCCCCGGGGCGTTCCTTGCAAATTTACCCCATCCAGAACCCCATCAGACCTCAGATCAGACGGAAAAGAATATTATCTTTATTTAAGAACTATCTTACTTCACTTCAAGGCAGACTCTCACGCTCTATCCCTGCTGGGGCCTGGGCTGGGTCGTGACACAGTGCTGTGCTGCTGCCTGCTTCTGCCCGCGCTGCTCCTGGTCTCCAGAGGGCGCACATGTGACCTGACTGTGTACAGCGCATCAGGTCAAAGTGCGCGCTGTACGCAGCCAGTCAGGCAAGCGTCGTCGACGACCACAGATTTACACTGTAAATCACCTTTTTTTGTAAATGATTGTCTTATCACAGTCATGGCCGACATAGCCTAGCCATATGCCAATGTCAAGGGAAGCAGCACTGAGAATTAACTGGGCAGTGCACTGAGAAGTAATACACAGTCAGAGCATACAGTTACTGTAATGATGGCATCCATTCCCAGCATTATATTTAGAGCCATCAGTTTCTCAGATTACAGAGTGGGCAATGCTGCCATGCTGATGGTGCCAGGTTATAACATGCCAATGCCAGCCTGATGACAGTGTACTACACTGTCATCAGGCTGGCATTGGCATGTTATAACCTGGCACCATCAGCTGGGCAGCATTGCCCACTCTGTAATCTGAGAAAGTGATGGCTCTAAATTATTTAGAGCCATCACTTTCTCAGATTACAGAGTGGACAATGCTGACCAGCTGATGGTGCCAGGTTATAACATGCCAATGCCAGCCTGATGACAGTGTAGCATGAGTGGCCGGCGCCGACATATCCTAGCCATATGCCAATGTCAAAGGAAGCAGCACTGAGAATAAACTGGGCAGTGCACTGAGAAGTAATACACAGTCAGAGCATACAGTTACTGTAATAATGGCATCCATTCTCAGCATTATATTTAGAGCCATCACTTTCTCAGATTACAGAGTGGGCAATGCTGCCCAGCTGATGGTGCCAGGTTATAACATGCCAATGCCAGCATTGCCCACTCTGTAATCTGAGAAAGTGATGACTGTCATCAGGCTGGCATTGGCATGTTATAACCTGGCATTGGCATGTTATAACCTGGCAGTGGCACACTGGCACCACTCTGTAATCTGAGAAAGTGATGGCTCTTATAATGCTGGGAATGGATGCCATGATCATTACAGTAACTGAGTGTAGTATTAAGTGGCCGCACTGTACATAACGGTAATATAATATACACTAGTCTACAGGCCAGCTCCGCTCACCTCTACACCCTGGCCTGGACTCCTGGAGATGCCAGTTGCCAGAGCAGGTGCCCGGTGTGCTGTTGCCTGCTGCTGCCCGGCCCGCGCTGCTCCTGGTCTCCAGAGGGCGCCGCGCACATGTGACCTGACTGCGTACAGCGCGTCAGGTCAAAGTGCGCACGCTGTACGCAGCCAGTAAGCGTCGACTGAGCAGACAGCAGAGACCAGAGCAGCGGAGCGGCCGAGCCAGGAGGCGGAGCATGGAGGGAGCACGTAAGTCAGTGCAGTGCTCAGTCTCTACTCCCTCCGTCCTCCAGGCAGCGCGGCCGGCAGCCCAGTATTAATCGTGGCAGCAGTAGCGACGGCCGCCCAGAGACTGGGGAGCTGGCCTGCGCCCTGAGGCTGGAGCCTCCCCAGCCTCTGTGTCGGCCGGCCCTGGTCTCCATAGTCTGAGAGCCATTGCTTTTTTATTTTTTGTCTTAGGTAGGTTCTTATTTTTTTGTGGGATGAAGTGACGGTTTGATTGGTACTATTTTGGGGGGCATATGCCTTTCGCTTGGTGTTGCACTTTTTGTGATGGTAGGTGACAAAAAAAATATTTTTTGGCACTGTTTTTATTTTTTTATGGTGTTCACTTGAGGGGTTAGGTGATGTGATATTTTTATAGAGCAGGTTGTTACAGACGTGGAAATACCCAACATGTATACTTCTTATTTATTTAAGTTTTACACAATAATAGAATTTTTGAAACAAAAAAAATAATGTTTTAGTGTTTCCATAGTCTGAGAGCCATAGATTTTTTTTTATTTTTTAGACGATTGTCTTAGGTACGGTCTCATTTTTTGCGGGATGAGGTGACGGTTTGATTGGATGACTTTTTTTTTTTCTTTCTTTTTTTTCTTTTTACACTTTTTTTTGACTCAGACCCACTTTGTTCTTGAAGATCCAGTGGGTCTGATGGCTCAACAATACACTGTATAGTGTACTGCAGTGTATTTTCATTCACAGTAAGCCTGATCAGGCTCCTCTGGCAGGACTCTGTCAGGCTTACATACCATTGCAAGCCTAGATGCCTGTGTAAGGCGTCCAGTTGCCATGGTAACCATCGGGACGGTGCCACAGCAGAGCAGCAGCCCAATGGGAGGGGGGAAGGAGGGAGCTCCCTCCATCTGTTATGATCAATCGGGACGCTGCCACAGCAGCGCAGCGCCCGATGAGGGAGGGAGGGAGCTTCCTCCCTGTTAACCTCTTCCATACAGCAGTCCCTACGGACTGTGGCATGGAAGGGGTTAAACGGCCGATCGGGGAACAGTAAACATAGAAGCGCAGCCCCGATCTCCTCAACATTCACTGAGGAGATTGGAGCTGTGCTGCTGAACGCTGCAACTGGTCAGTCAAATCTGACTGATCAATCGCAGTGATCCAAAGGCGGGGACCTCTGTGATTGTTCCCCTGCCGGGGTCCGGACAGCTCAACTGTCCATAGAACCTGTTTAGATGCTGGTGTCACCGCATACTTGCGATGACACTTTGATCTCAAGATGTACTGTGCACGTCATGATACGGTAACTAACACCACATCATGACGTACAAAGTCATTAGTCACTAAGGGGTTAATTCATTCCATTATAAAATGACACATCATGGGGACGCTGAGACAGACATCATTCACAACTCCCCTCCAAGCAACGTTTCAGAAGAACACTCCCCCCTTACTTAGACATGAGTAAGGGGGGCGTGTTGTCCCAAAACGTTGCATGGAGGGGAGGAGTTGTGAATGATGTCTGTCTCAGCATTTTGAAACTGAACCTGTCTCAAAGAGGATAGCCCCTCTAATTGACTGCTGTAGCATCCAACCAGGAGACTGCTACAGTTGTCATTCAGAGCAGAAGGGAGTGGTTGTGAAGCAGCTTACTGCAGAGAGCACTTCAGCATGAGGGACTGCCTCGGGAGCACTTGTGGAAGCAGCGTGCTCTGGAATAAAAGTTTTAACGGTGCTCCTACTGATAAAAGCATACATAAAGATGTTTAACCAGCTGCCAGCAGTATTGCAGGGTCAAAACTGAGGACAAACTTCTTTCAAAAGTTACTTAAAGTGTACCTGAGTTTTCAAAAAAAGTTTGCATAATGGCTGCCCTGCTGTGTACAATCATAACTGTGAAGGAGCACATCTTTTATTCCCTGTTTAAGCTGCACAGCTAGATGCATGTCTCTCACAAGCGGAGGTGTCTCCCTTCTGTGGAATCTGCCAGCAGTGATGGCCAGTTCGCCGTGTTTGCCCGCGAACACATGCGGGCTGCCATCTTAAATCACAAGTCCGGCGAGGCACAGGTAAGCCCTTACCTGTGCCTGCGCCACGAGCCGGTCTGAAACAAATGCAGTCACCATAAGGGCTTACCTGTGCCTCGCCGTACTTGTGATTTAGGAAGGCAGCCCGCATGTATTCGCGGGTGAACACAGCGAACTGGCCATCACTGTCTGCCAGTACTGTACTGCTGTGACGTCCTTTCCCTTACTTCCACTATGTTTGTTTTCAGCTCTGGAGTTCACAGAAAACAGATAAGGAGGGGGAAATCACACTTACAGACACACGGGAGGCTCCTATAATCTTCAAAAGCAGTGTAAAAGCAGTTCTTTTTATCAGGCTCAGGATTTCAGCCAGCTCTGACATGTCCCCATTTCCTATGAGCCATCTTATGTGTCTCTGTTATTAGGGACGGATTTTGCCTGACAACAGGCAGTGGACGGCAAATTTGGTGGAAGTGAGACCCCTAGTGGCTATGACTTCACAGCTTTATTTAGGTGAATTTAAATGAGGAGATTTAGAAATTAGCCAGTTGCACCATTCTCTATTAAATGAAATGAAATTGTGTAAAAGTACAGTGACTTTTTAAGGCTAGCACATTTCTTTAAAAAAAAAAATCCTGGAAATCCTTAGCCCTTGTCTAAATCAGTACGATAGCCCAAATCAAAGGGGGGAGTAATTTTTATGGACTGTGACAACTTTAGTCAAGAACTATATATTAAAGGAGTGAGGTTAGAAGTTATGTAATTATACTTATTATATCAAGCATATGGCATATACACCTGCAATGTGGCTCAGTCAGAAGGAAGTGCTCTTGTTTATAACTGCTGAATGGTGGTGTGGTTTTTCATATATAACCTACTCTAACATTTGACTTTCATGTAAGCTGAGAGAATTTGCTCCCCTGTGTATATATATATATATATATATATATATATATGCACAACTGCATATGGGTTTGAGCACTTCCTGCCTGTTTAACACCATGCCATTTTTTCAGTTTGTTTGTACACTGCTCAAAAAAATAAAGGGAACACAAAAATAACACATCCTAGATCTGAGTTAATTAAATATTCTTCTGAAATACTTTGTTCTTTACATATTTGAATGTGCTGACAACAAAATCCTACAAAAATAAAAAAATGGAAATCAAATTTTTCAACCCATGGAGGTCTGGATTTAGAGTCCCACTCAAAATTAAAGTGAAAAAACACACTACAGGCTGATCCAACTTTGATGTAATGTCCTTAAAACAAGTCAAAATGAGGCTCAGTAGTGTGTGTGGCCTCCATGTGCCTGTATGACCTCCCTACAACGCCTGTGCATGCTCCTGATGAGGTGGCGGACGGTCTCCAGAGGGATCTCCTCCCAGACCTGGACTAAAGCATCTGCCAACTCCTGGACAGTCTGTGGTGCAACGTGACGTTGGTGGATAGAGCGAGACATGATGTCCCAGATGTGCTCAATTGGATTCAGGTCTGGGGAACGGGCGGGCCAGTCTATAGCATCAATGCCTTCGTCTTGCAGGAACTGCTGAGACACTCCAGCCACATGAGGTCTAGCATTGTCTTGCATTAGGAGGAACCCAGGGCCAACCGCACCAGCATATGGTCTCACAAGGGGTCTGAGGATCTCATCTCGGTACCTAATGGCAGTCAGGCTACCTCTGGCGAGCACATGGAGGGCTGTGCGTCCCTCCAAAGAAATGCCACCCCACACCATTACTGACCCAATGCCAAACCGGTCATGCTGGAGGATGTTGCAGGCAGCAGAACGTTCTCCACGGCGTCTCTAGACTCTGTCAGGTCTGTCACATGTGCTCAGTGTGAACCTGCTTTCATCTGTGAAGAGCACAGGGCGCCAGTGGCCGTTTCCAATCTTGGTGTTCTATGGCAAATGCCAAACGTCCTGCACGGTGTTGGGCTGTAAGCACAACCCCCACCTGTGGACGTTGGGCCCTCATATCACCCTCATGGAGTCTGTTTCTGACCGTTTGAGCAGACACATGCACATTTGTGGCCTGCTGGAGGTCATTTTGCAGGGCTCTGGCAGTGCTCCTCCTGTTCCTCCTTGCACAAAGGCGGAGGTAGCGGTCCTGCTGCTGGGTTGTTGCCCTCCTACGGCCTTATCCACGTCTCCTGATGTACTGGCCTGTCTCCTGGTAGCGCCTCCATGCTCTGGACACTACGCTGACAGACACAGCAAACCTTCTTGCCACAGCTCGCATTGATGTGCCATCCTGGATAAGTTGCACTACCTGAGCCACTTGTGTGGGTTGTAGACTCCGTCTCATGCTACCACTAGAGTGAAAGCACCTCCAGCATTCAAAAGTGACCAAAACATCAGCCAGGAAGCATAGGAACTGAGAAGTGATCTGTGGTCACCACC
The DNA here is from genome assembly GCF_905171765.1 of Bufo bufo. Classification (NCBI taxonomy): domain Eukaryota; kingdom Metazoa; phylum Chordata; class Amphibia; order Anura; family Bufonidae; genus Bufo; species Bufo bufo. The sequence goes on from NC_053389.1 coordinate 498,850,115, forward strand.
TGCAGAACCACTCCTTTATTGGGGGTGTCTTGCTAATTGCCTATAATTTCCACCTGTTGTCTATCCCATTTGCACAACAGCATGTGAAATTGATTGTCACTCAGTGTTGCTTCCTAAGTGGACAGTTTGATTTCACAGAAGTGTGATTGACTTGGAGTTACATTGTGTTGTTTAAGTGTTCCCTTTATTTTTTTGAGCAGTGTATATAGAGATGCCTAAAGGTGTATAAACTCCAATTTAAATGTGCCTGTTTTCCATCCACAGGCTACATTTAGGTGCACCTGCGAGGCCTGGGCCATATCAACCAGTCTTGAGTGGGACTCGCAGACTCCTCCCTCCTCCCATTGCTAGCATGGCTACATGCTGGAGGTAACTGTTGAGTTGGCTATGGGTCGGACCTCACACTCCTGTAATTCGCCCACTGGCCCCTGCTATTGCCCATATGGCACAGGTAGGTGAGTGTTAGGACCCACGCTACTTGAGAAACCTTGGCAGCGGTGCTCGGGCTCAGACATGTCCTCCATAGTAGGACATGTTGGCTAATCTCTCAATTTTAACATCAGTTTGAGGGTTTAGTAAGACCGCAGAGTGCACCTGTCTTTGCAAATATTATTAAGCTGAGAGAATTGGCTTAGCAAAATGTCTACTTTGGTTGTCAACTTGTCAAGCTATATGAGTAAGATAGGTCATAAATCTAAGCAATGTGCTAATATACTAACATTTAAGACAAAGAAAGTTCTCCTAAAGAAACTTTTATGGTGTGTAGACAGTCTCCAAAAGCAGGGCCGGCGTCAGCACCCAGCAAACTCGGGCAAGTGCTGGGGCCCACTGCTCCTATGGGGCCCACTCAGGTCTATGCTGAAGATCGCTGTACGGGAAATCCCCCAGTGCTACTGAACAGTCAGGACTCTAGTTCCCGGATTAGGAGTCCCTGCTCTGACTCCATATTTCCATATAGTTTCTCATGTATTAGATATTCATATACAGCAGAAGTATAATTTTATATTTTTTTTAGTAATTGTAAAAAAATGTATATGAACATGAAGAAGGTATCCCCAAGCATTATCAGTATGCTTGGGGACACCCAGTGTATTTAAAGGGGTTATCCGAGATATTTTTTTGTTCTTTCATCATTTTGGTCTTTCATCATCATCATCTGAAGGCAATCGTCTATGCTGTGAAGATACGAGATGTGCAGCACCTGAAACTACGGATACTGGAAGCCTGTGCTAGAATTTCTCCTGCGGTGTTGCTATCAGTGAGTGAAGAGTGGGAGAAGAGGGTTGCATTGACAATCCAACACAATGGGCAGCACATTGAACACATTTTATAAGTGGTCAGAAACTTGTAAATAACTTATGAAAGAATAAAGTTACGTTAAAACCAAGCACACCATTGTTTTTCTTGTGAAATTCCCAATAAGTTTGATGTGTCACATGACCCTCTTCCTATTGAAAAAACAAAAGTTGGATTCAAAATGTCCGACTTCAAAATGGCCGCCATGGTCACCACCCATCTTGAAAAGTTTCCCCCCTCACATATACTAATGTGCCACAAACAGGAAGTGAATATCACCAACCCAACCATGCCCATTTTATTAAGGTGTATCCATATAAATGGCCCACCCTGTATAATAATATTATATTTATATATATCATACTTCTGATATATATGAATGCATAATATGTGGGAAACTACTACTGAGGTTTTTAGCCATAATATATGTACAGCAGATTAACATGAAGCTCTATAGCCCAGTGGTTAAGTTTTACTTTTTTTAAATTACTTTTCATCAGATTGCAACTTATACAGAATAATGGAAATTGCTCCATTATTCTCTATAGAAATCACTATATCACAGTTTAGTGCTGCCACCTAGTGGCCTGAACTGGGATATACTAACAATGAGTCTGGAAGCCTAGTATAGGCTGCGGCTCATTTTCAGAACAGAGTGCTTTCCCTGATCTCCGCAGGGGGAAAGGCACGTTTGAGCAGGAAGCTTGCGCTTCCATTTTTTAACTCTCAGATGCCGACATTTGACAAATGCCACAAGGGGCGCACTGAGATTTATCGCCCAAGGGTCCACATGAACCTGGAGCCGACCCTGTCCAAAAGTGTGATCAGTCATGGATTTCTTTTCTGTATGGAATAGTGGCCAAGCATGCACGTGCCTCACTACTTCAGTTGGACACTCCAGTTCTTGTGCTATAAACCCCATGTCACCTCTGTAGCCAGTCACTGGCCGCAACCTTATATGACACGTCATCACTGCAGCCGAGTGAATATGCCCATTTGGAAGAAAATTAATGAGTATAGCTTTTTTTTATTTAATATTCTTGGCTTTTTATTCTTTTATATTTCATTTTATACTTTATTAGTGGTTGTAATTAATATTAATAAATAGGAGGAATCGTCTAGTGATGACTCCGCCTATTTATACCTTAAAAAAAGAATAATACTATACTTTCACCTTGCCTTACGCTAATCACTAAACTAGCTGCATGCGCCTTACTGAACTAACTACCGCTAGTAACCACACGTTACACAGTAGGTACAAATAACCCACAGTATTTATTATCAACCTACAGTACACAATACAGCACCATAAATACAGCACTAAATACACTATTCAATCCCAAGTTCCACTTACAAACTAACTATACAGTACACACACACACTTTAGCAGCCCACCCCACCTGGACTAAAACTATCCCTACAGGGAAATGAAGGGTTAATGGTGGCGCTGCAAGGTCAGATGTAGGCCACAGACACAGGGTCCTGGGGTACGTCGGTGGGATAGGGGTATGGTTGGTGGGATAATAGCAGCAGGGATAGGGGTGTAGCAGGTAGTGATGGTGGGATGGAGTATTGTAGGGGTTAATAGATAGGGGTGTAGCAGGGAGTGATGGGATGATTGTAGGGGTATAGGGGTATGTTGGTGGGATTGGGGTATGGTATAGGGAGGGTTAAATCGGTGGTATAGGGAGGGTTAATGAATATAGGGGTCCGTAGGGGCTACAGGTAATCATTGGTCGGATAGGGTAATATGGGGAGGTAGTAAGGGTTAATCGTTGGTGGGGTAGTGGATACTCAGCCCATCCAGGGAATTGCTCGTTGTCCAAGGGGGATCCTCTTCAGGGGGGGGGGGGGCGGCTCGGCTCTTCTCCTCTAGTGCAGGGGCCGCCGGATATTTATATCCGGCGGCCCGCACTGCCGCACCGCCCACACTGTTGCGCGCGCCACCATCAGGGACACTTGGGCCGCCTGCAACACTTCGCTAGAAGATTCTTTATCAGGGCTTATCCCCCAAATAATCTCTAATTAAAGTCTAATTATGTTTTGATTCAAAGAAATAGAACCTAAATTATTGTCTCTAAAGACAGCTCCAAATGGTTTTTTTGGCCCATCAGAGGATCTTCTGGTACTGTGGTGGGCCAGTCGGAAGCTGGATATGAGATAGATTGATAGAAGGTGCACTGTATAACAATTTTCTTACATATACCCATCAAGCTGATCTTGGCCCCATTTCATATTGTGTCCCCAGAATCCAATGGGTGGGTAGTTTTCAGTCTGGGAGGCAATAAAAGGGATTTTTCACAGTTTGAAAGACAGCAGTATAGCAGCTGCATATGCAAATGAGCATATGACATAACATCATTCCATGACATCATAATGATGGCTCTTGTTATGTATAAGAACAACAGACACTATTGGGGCTGCTCATTCCTTTGCGGGAGGGTGACTTGCCTGGTCAGAGGCTACAGCAGATATGTAAATGTTACAATGAGGTGGTTCATGGCCATCAGCTTCCTGTGTGTGAATTAGGACTTGTTTTCATTGAATGGGTCAGCAGCCAACCACACAGACTATTCCAAGAGGTAGTGGCCTGGTGGCTCTCCTGCATCAAATCCTTAGGTGTTATATAAGGTGAATACCAAGGTACTACCAGGATAAAGCCCTTACGTCTAGCTCAAATTCAAACCGGTTGTTTGGCACAGTGGTCCCACAACCATTGCCGTAACAGTACAGAGGTTTTCCAGTTTCTAGTATGCTCACGAGACACACTGGGGGATAGATAGACTAAGAAAAACATATCCATTCTGAATTGTATGGTTTTACATAGCAGGACATACAAAAAAAAAAAATCTGGTCCTTAGAAGATCTTAAAATTAGGTACATACAACCTCCGATAAACAACAACATGCAACAGATTCCACAATTTTATTATTTATTCAGTAAAAAAGAATCCAAAATAGAAAAGCTATATGTAAAAAATGAAATACACAACATCAATCTGTAAAACAGCCTTTAGCAGTAATAACTTAGAGGACCTTTCATGGGTTTGTAGTAAGTGAGATAAATATCTGTACCTGCGGGGTACCCCCTGCTGTGCTGCCATCCTGCCTGTTTTTTTTTTAAATAGCGCTCCTGTGCCCTGTTATTGTCCCCTTCAAATTTCTTGCTCAGTATGCTAATACTGATCATCGGAGCAATGGGGAGGAGACGCAGTCTTTCTCTGTGGGTGTCTCCTTCTCCCCTGGCTGTAGCGCTGTCCAATCGCAGCACATAGCGTCACAGCCAGGGAGGAAAAAACCTCGCTGTCTGTGACGCTCTGTGCTGCGATTGGACAGCGCTAAAGCCAGGGGAGAAGGAGACACCCACAGAGAAAGACTGCGTCTCCTCCCCATTGCTCTGATGCTCAGTATTAGCATACTGAGCAAGAAATTTGCGGGGGGCCATAACAGGGTGCAGGAGCGCTATTTAAAAAAAAACTAGCAGGGTGGCAGCACAGCAGGGGTTACCCCCTGAGTAAAGATATTTATCTTACTTACTACAAACCCATGAAAGTTCCTCTTTAAAGTACTCATTTCCTGTATGACTATCAGTCTCTCATAATGTTCTGAAGGGATTATGGCCCACTCTTCTTTACAAAGTTGACTCAGTTCATTGAGGTTTGTTGATGCCTAGCTCTCAGATGGTCCAGCCATGCATTTCCCTTGGGTTGAGGTCTGGACTTTAACCGGGCCATTGCAACAATTTGAGTCTTTTCTTTTTCAGCCATTTTGTTGTAGATTTTCTGGTGTGCTTGGGATCATTGTTGGATGACCCAGTTTTGGCCATCTTTAGCTGTTGCATAGATGGCCTAACATTTGATTCTAGAATACTTTGGGATACACTAATCATGGTCAACTCAATGACTGCAAGATGGTCAGCTCCTGTGGCTGCAAAACAAGCCCAAATCATGACCACACCACCACCACCGTCCATGACACCACCACCATGCATGACTGCTTGATATGCCGTGTTTGGTTTTCACCAAATGTGGCACTGTGCATGATGGCCAAACTTCTCTACATTGTTCCAGAAGCCTTGTAGTTTTTTGAGATGCAACTTTACAAACTTAAGCCGTGCTGCCATGTTCTATTAATAAAGAAGAGACCTTCCCTCTGGCCACCCTTCCAAACAAGCCATACTGTGCTGCCAATAGGGGCTGCTCATTTCTTTCAAGGAGAGCAACATACATGGTCAGAGGCTACAACAAGTATGTACAGAGGTTCTCCAGCTTCCTCTATGCTCACAGGACACACTGGAAAGATTAATTATTGAAAATAGATAAATAGAAGGTAGATAGATGGATAGTTAGGTAAGAGATAGTGTCACAAATGCTCCATTTCAGTTTTTGCCTCAGGCAGCAGAAAGGCTAGGTGCACCTCTGGGTAGAGGGTGTGGATACATTTACAGCAGCAAGGAATAACTAAAGACAATATAAAAAAAAAGTACAGCTACAGTGCTAACAAGTTACAAAAATATGACAAAAATGACAAAGACAAGCAAACAGTATATAAATAAAGGGATGCAATTATGAATCACATACTAGTTAAATCAGTGATGGATCCACGCTGGGAGAACAGGGGAAAATTGGCCAGACCTACAACTAGGTGTATCTCCAGAGATTTGTACCCTGTGTGATTTACAGTATGCAATGTTTAATGAGTTTTAACCGGCCCCCCTTAGTCATGTGACAGGAGGCTGGCTGGAAGGTTGTACAGCATAATTCTAATTTGAGCCGAAACTTCTTGTAGGTACCTCTGGAAAAGATACCATATTTTTCACCCCATAAGATGCATTCCCCCCCCCCCCCTCCCGGAGGACCAGGAAGCGGTGAAGACTCTGTACTCGCCGCTTCCTGGTCCTCTGCTGTCGGCTGTGCAGTGGCTGCGCACAGCATGAGGGCGCTCTGTGACCTCACGCTGTGAGCGCTGGTTAACAGCACAGCCGACAGCAGGAAGAAGAGGATTGTGCTGGAGGAGAGGAGCGGCAGCATCTGGGAGCAGAAGAGGTAAGTGCTTTTTTATTTAATTCAATATGAGGCTGATAGGGGCTAATATAACATGGCTGGGGGCTGGTGAGAGGCAATGGGGCTTATATAACGCTGCTGAGGGCTGGTGACAGGCAATGGGGGCTTATGTAACGCTGCTGGGGGCTGGTGAGAGGCAATGGGGGCTTATATAACGCTGCTGAGGGCTGGTGACAGGCAATGGGGGCTTATGTAACGCTGCTGGGGGCTGGTGAGAGGCAATGGGGGCTTAAATAACGCTGGTGAGAGGCAATGGGGGCTTATATAACGCTGCTGGGGGCTGTGAGAGGCAATAGGGGCTTATATAAGACTGCTGGGGGCTTATGAGAGGCAAAGGGGGCTGAAGAGAGGCTGGTGAGAGGCAAAGCGGGTTGATATAAGGCTGCTGGGGGCTGGTATGAGGCATATGGGGGCTGATGAAAGGCATGGGGCTCTTATCTGAGGTCTGATTGGGGTCATTCACATTGGGGTCTGAGCTGAGGTCTGATTGGGGGTCTGATCTGAGGTCTTATTAACATTGGGGGTTTTATTGGGGCTGTCAGCTGAGGTCTGATTAAAATTAGGGGTATGATCAGAGGTGTAATGAAAAATTTTTTTTTTTCTTATTGTACTCTAAAATCTAGGTGCGTCTTATGGGCCAGTGCGTCTTATAGGGCGAAAAATACAGTAATATGACTGGCAAGTTTTCCAGGATATTTTACGATCCAGGCATGTCATACACAAATATGAAATTGTAATAATAAATAGTATAACAGGGCACTCAAGAAACCGTGACCATGTGGTTAAACAGTTAAATACTTTATTTGTGATTATAATCAATCAAAATGCTGGAGTTCAATTGTATATACAATATGATATTATCTTCGATAGCATAAAAATGACCGATTATATACTCAAATGAGATAATTATATTCGGCAGCATACAATAAAAAATAATCGATTGGCACTATAGGTGATTAACACAATATGTAAAATCAAGGCAATATTCTTAGAAATGCATAGTAGTTGTGAATCAATAGTCCCAAGATAAATAATGTCAATAACTAATAATTGTTGCACCTGTGTATCGGTGTATAAAATCAGGTATATAAAGTCAAGTCTTTATGTCCACTCTCGATATCGGCAGCGTCCCACCGAAACAAGTAGCGGCGTCCCGCTACAAAATTACTTGCAAGTATAGGTTGATTGGTTACCTTATATTCGACCGAAGACTTTGCAGACTTTGGATCTATTCCTCTCCCTTAATGTGCCCGTGGTTATTCGGCACAGTGTATCAGGAGGTTTTTCCTCGACGGCTCTGTAGTTCTGTTTCACGTCACTGCCAGAGTCCCTGACTTACGGCCTCTGAATGGAAGATTCCGCAATGATGTTATGCTTGGGATTTTGCAGTGGTGTTGTATCAGAGATTTCTCGTCGGGAGGAGTATCCAGGTATAGTCAGTCAAATAGGTGCTTGGATCCTTCAATGGTTAGGTAGGGGGTATAGCACCAGACCCGTTTCGGGGTCCAACGTATTGCCCCTTCCTCAGTGGTATGCTTCACCCCTACCAATGCCCCTCTTATATACTCCATCTTCTCTGGTTTCATTGGTCACTCCTTTAAACACTAAAAAAAAACAAAAAAAAAAAACATGGTCACCCCCTGCGTTTTTGATGCAGTTTCCATGCGCTTTTTTTTTTTTCTTCCCCTTTCCCTCTCCATTTCCCACAACAAGTTTTATGTGTATAACATTTTTTTTATATATATATATATATATATATATATATATATATATATATATATATATATATATAGTGTTTTAAAGTGTTTTAAATATATATATTTATATTTTATGTAATGTTCCTCACTGATTATCGTTTATGGCCCATTATTATGATGTATGGCTTGTGGGGTAAAGAGTAAAGGGAAGAAAAGGAAAGGGAAAGGAGAAGGAGAGGGAAAGGGGAAGAAAAAAAAAGAAGAAAAAAAGCGCATGGAAACTGCATCAAAAATGCAGGGGGTGACCATGTTTTTTTTTTTTTTTTTTTAGGAAGTATGTAAGTCCAAGTTATACTAGTGGGTGAAATTATATAACTATATTTCATTGCTAAGAGTTATAAATATCCCTTTTAAGATTAGCCATTTCTGAGATCAAGTCAGAAGGGCAATTTTGGACACCTGTGTCAATTAGCAAACAGGTTTTGGTGTTTAAAGGAGTGACCAATGAAACCAGAGAAGATGGAGTATATAAGAGGGGTTTTGTTTCAGTGGGACGCTGCCGATATCGAGAGTGGACATAAAGACTTGACTTTATATACCTGATTTTATACACAGATACCCAGGTGCAACAATTATAAGTTATTGACATTATTTATCTTGGGACTATTGATTCACAACTACTATGCATTTCTAAGAATATTGCCTTGATTTTACATATTGTGTTAATCACCTATAGTGCCAATCGATTATTTTTTATTTTTTATTGTATGCTGCCGAATATAATTATCTCATTTGAGTATATAATCGATCATTTTTATGCTATCGAAGATAATATCATATTGTATATACAATTGAACTCCAGCATTTTGATTGATTATAATCACAAATAAAGTATTTAACTGTTTAACCACATGGTCACGGTTTCTTGAGTGCCCTGTTATACTATTTATTATTACTTTTTTGAGTGAGTGGTCTCAATTTCACAGGAGCACCGACTTGGTGTCCTTTTTTCCTAGTGCGACATCTTACTTGATTATTAACTTCAAATATGAAATTGGTCTGTTGGTATATACAGCAGCATTGGGTGGCATAGAAACGTACCATCTGTGGCATGGATCAATTCTACCCCGCAGAGTCGGACAGCCACAATAAATGAAACAATGAAAACAAAAGAGTAAGAAACAATACCACTAATCCATACCCATAAAGTAATTGAAACATACCAGGAGAAAATCCCAGCCAAGATATACAACATAAGTAGAGGGCAAAGTGGAATGTAGGAAAATATTGATACCATATGTAGCACGCCGACTCTGCAAGCCACGTCCTTCTAACGCCGTTTCTCCTCACAGGCTTCTTCTGGGAGAATGGATAGTGGTATTGTTTCTTACTCTTTTGTTTTCATTGTTTCATTTATTTTGGCTGTCCGACTCTGCGGCCCCCTCCTGGTCCTCATTTGGGGGTTTCACTTGCTGCTAATTGTTTCTTTGTATTTTAAGATGTATTCATTATGTATTCAATAAAGATATTCTGTTATTTATCTGGAATGGAGGTTATTTGCGTTTTTTGTGAGGTATAGTTCTATTTATTGGTCGTTCCTCCTGTTATGCTTATTTAAAGGGGTTCTGCAGTTTGTTTAAACTGATGATCTATCCTCTGGATAGATTATCAGCATCTGAATGGCGGGGGTCCCTGCCGATCAACTGTTTGAGAAGGCAGTGGTGCTCCAGCAGTGCTGCGGCCTTCTCACTGTTTACCGCTGGCCAAGTGACGTCACGACTAGTATCAAATTGCCTGGGCGCGGCTAAGCTCCATTCAAGTGAACAGATACTAGTCGTGACGTCATTTGGCCAGCGGTAAACAGTGAGAATGCTGATCGGCAGGGGTCCCGGGTGTCAGACCCCCGCCGGTCAGATGCTGATGATCTATTCAGAGGATAGATCATCCGTTTAAATAAACCGCAGAACCCCTTTAAGTATCAGAGTTAAAGGGATTCTGTCACCTGCTTTAACCATTTTTAAGCTGGCACCATCGCTATGTTGACTAAAGTACCTTATTTCCAGCAGTCTTCTTTTTATTTGATTTTGTTTTGTAGTTTTGATATAAAAGCGCTTTTTATGTTATGCTAATTAGGGTCCAAGGAGCCCAGAGGGGCGTTTTTTTCACTCTCCGGAGCCCAGTGACACCCCCCTGCAGTGCCCAAGAGTGCCTCCTGATCATCAAATAATCTCCCACAGCCCCGGCAAATGGTTCCGCCCCCTCCCCACGTCATAGTCTACCTTATAGAAATGCCCCGTCCTTCTTCCTGTCTGCGGCCAGAAAACTTGCGCAGGCGCAGTACTGCCAGCGGCCTGCGCCTGCGCGATCATCAACGTCCTGAGGGCAACAGCGCTCAGGTCACATCACTGGGCTCGGCGCATGCCCAGTGAGACTTTTGAGGCTGTTGCCCTCAGGAGTTTGATGATCGCGCAGGCGCAGGCCGCAGACAGGAAGAAGGACGGGGCATTTCTATAAGGTAGACTATGACGTGGGGAGGGGGCGGAACCATTTGCCGGGGCTGTGGGAGGTTATTTGATGATCAGGAGGCGTTCTTGGGCACTGCAGGGGGGTGTCACTGGGCTCCGGAGAGTGAAAAAAACGCCCCTCTGGGCTCCTTGGACCCAAATTAGCGTAACATAAAAAGCTTTTATATCAAAACTACAAAATTAAATCAAGTAAAAAGAAGAGTCCTGGAAATAAAGTACTTTAGTCAACATAGCGATGGTGCCAGCTTAAAAATGGTTAAAGCAGGTGACAGATTCCCTTTAAGTATTTGGTGTTATAATGCATCAATTCTATTAGCATCTCTATGTTACCTGGAAAAGCAGTACAGTTTGGCCTTTTTTTTTTTTTTTTTTTTTTAAAACATCTCTTTATTGAAGTGGAAGGAATCATACAATAAGCATGCCAGCAGATATCATACATGGTACAGAACAATACATATGAATTGTACAGACATATATCACAGCGTAATTCCTCACTCACATTTTACAATAAATTTAACCCCACCCCCCTCCCCTAACCCAAACCTCCTCCCCCCTCCCAATACCACCCTACCCAGGAACACTAGTCTGGTCACTGTATGTCACTCTAGAGAATGTCCATCTCACCATGAGCCTAGAGATCTCACACATTACATTATGTCTCCAGCTTCCCCAATCTGTTTGCAAGTTGCGCTTCCAGGTACCATTTAGTCAGCTTGAATGGGGCCATCAGCTCTTTGATTTCGCAAAGGGACAAAAACTTCTCCACAAAACTCTTCCATTTTTTAATGAAATTCTCAACTAACAATTCTTTATCTTGTTCCACCTCTAGCCTTTCCAAATAGAGGACATCCTTCATTGTCCCAATCACCTCATCACATGACGGCACTTCCACTCCCAACCAGTGTCGTAAAAGAGACTTTTTCACTGACATCAACAAAAGATGTACCCCTCCCTTGTTAACCACTCTTCCTATTTCTTCGTCCTGATTTTTAGGTATATAGTGGAAGATACATTGTTGGGGTGTTAGCCCCACTATCACTGCCCAAACCTCTTCTATTGTCGCTACTGCTTGTTGCCACAGCAATCTTATTTTTGGACACTCCCATATAGCATGCAGGAGCCCAGCCCTCGGGAGATCACACTTGGGGCATTCTCGTAAATACAGGGAGTGCAGAATTATTAGGCAAGTTGTATTTTTGAGGATTTAATTTTATTATTGAACAACAACCATGTTCTCAATGAACCCAAAAAACTCATTAATATCAAAGCTGAATATTTTTGGAAGTAGTTTTTAGTTTGTTTTTAGTTTTAGCTATTTTAGGGGGATATCTGTGTGTGCAGGTGACTATTACTGTGCATAATTATTAGGCAACTTAACAAAAAACAAATATATACCCATTTCAATTATTTATTTTTACCAGTGAAACCAATATAACATCTCAACATTCACAAATATACATTTCTGACATTCAAAAACAAAACAAAAACAAATCAGTGACCAATATAGCCACCTTTCTTTGCAAGGACACTCAAAAGCCTGCCATCAATGGATTCTGTCAGTGTTTTGATCTGTTCACCATCAACATTGCGTGCAGCAGCAACCACAGTCTCCCAGACACTGTTCAGAGAGGTGTACTGTTTTCCCTCCTTGTAAATCTCACATTTGATGATGGACCACAGGTTCTCAATGGGGTTCAGATCAGGTGAACAAGAAGGCCATGTCATTATATTTTCTTCTTTTATACCCTTTCTTGCCAGCCACGCTGTGGAGTACTTGGACGCGTGTGATGGAGCATTGTCCTGCATTAAAATCATGTTTTTCTTGAAGGATGCAGACTTCTTCCTGTACCACTGCTTGAAGAAGGTGTCTTCCAGAAACTGGCAGTAGGACTGGGAGTTGAGCTTGACTCCATCCTCAACCCGAAAAGGCCCCACAAGCTCATCTTTGATGATACCAGCCCAAACCAGTACTCCACCTCCACCTTGCTGGCGTCTGAGTCGGACTGGAGCTCTCTGCCCTTTACCAATCCAGCCACGGGCCCATCCATCTGGCCTATCAAGACTCACTCTCATTTCATCAGTCCATAAAACCTTAGAAAAATCAGTCTTGAGATATTTCTTGGCCCAGTCTTGAGGTTTCAGCTTGTGTGTCTTGTTCAGTGGTGGTCGTCTTTCAGCCTTTCTTACCTTGGCCATGTCTCTGAGTATTGCACACCTTGTGCTTTTGGGCACTCCAGTGATGTTGCAGCTCTGAAATATGGCCTCATCCCTAGAGGTTTGTCACTCACCAAAACACCTGCATCAGATTTGGTGGATGAAAAATTTAAAAAAGAATGGGATGATTTCCTGAAAACACAGTCAGGGGCTCTTATACAGATGATTATAAAAAGAAGGATGCAAATGACAGATGAAATGACAGGGCAAATAGATAATTTAAAAAAAGAAATGGAAGCATTCCCAGATACTGATGCAGTTCGTAAATGGCATGAGAGAATCTGCAAAAATCTAGACATATTGGAAAGGGAAATAATGGGCAAAAAATCAAGAAAATTATACAATATGGAGAGGAAGGTGGTCACTGATAGATATGAACAAAGGGAAGTAGAGCACATTAGAACACAGGGACATTTTGATAATGTCAAAACCACAAATAGATTTGAGACACTTGCAACACCTCATTTTTTAGATGTTACACCCCCACATCACAAAACACGCACGAGGAGCACACGCACCCCTACCCCACCACGACAAGAGACACAAATACACAATCACCCAACACAGGGCTATGTTCACGATTACAACTTGAGGGAGCGTCCGAGGGAGTATGCACAGAACAGAGGGTATCACTTAACACACAGACAGGAACACAGACAGGAACACAGACACCATCAGAACACAGTGTATCACCACACACCAATAATGAACAGGCAGAGACACGAGCACAACGAACAACACGGAGAGGACGACATGCACAAAAAAAGAAAACACAGAAATTAGTAGCAATACCTACCAATGTAATAAATATCAGCGACACTGTCCTCACAGATATCCAGGCGCAACTTCTAAACAAAGGTCTGAAGTTTGCTCCCACTAATCCTATGGATAAATTTGCCACATATATTGGTGTGGAAAAGTTCATTAGACGCCTATGTCTTAAAAAATATTTCCTAAAAAATCCAATAAATAGGGAGGCGGATCTGTTGGGGAATACTATCAAATACCCACATACAGATCTAAAAGCCAGGTCAAAAAAATTCCCTAGACAGGAGATTAGTAGCGAAATGGCCACATTCAAGAACAACGTAGAACGTGACCTGAGAAGAATAAAAAGCTGTAGGGTCAATGCAAATATGAACAAAGAGGAAATTAGGGCCATTAAATCACTACAAGAAGCTAACAATATCACAATTAGGCCAGCAGATAAAGGCGGGGCCGTTGTGATACTCAACACAGTAGATTATATACAGGAATGCCGCAGACAATTAGGATCAGAGCACACATATCAGAGACTTAGAGGAGATCCAACACAAGAATATCATAAGATTTTAAAGGATTACTGCAGTAGGGGAACACAAGCAGGTTTTCTCTCGGAACAGGAAGCGAGATTTATCATGGACACCGAGGGGAGGATCCCGATGTTTTACTGTGTCCCCAAGATTCATAAGAGCCTTGAAGCACCTCCAGGCCGCCCAATAGTGTCTGGCATTCAGTCTATATCATGTAATCTATCTAGATATATTGACCAATGGCTCCAACCTTATGTTAAACAGGTGCCATCATACATCCGTGACACCACCGACATTATCAAAACATTGGAAAATGTCAAATGGATGGATGGATGGATCTTGGGGACACTGGATGTCGGATCCCTCTACACGGTGATAGATCACACCGGGGGGATTCAGGCATTATATGAACAACTATCGGGTGAAGCTAGGCTCCCCAGAGAACAGCTAGCATTCTTACTGGAAGGTGTGAGATATATCCTAACTCACAACTATTTTGCTTTCGAAAATGAGTTTTATCTGCAATGTACCGGGACTGCCATGGGCACCAGGTTCGCCCCCAGCTACGCCAATTTATTCCTGGCGCAATGGGAGAGGGAGGTTATTCTTCCCAAACTGGGGACGGACCTGGTGCTGTGGCGACGGTACATTGATGATATTGTATTCATTTGGCAAAACACAGCTGAATCCCTTGATTTGTTTCTAAACAATATCAATAACAATGATAAGAATCTAGTATTCAGCCCTACCACTAGCAAAGAAAAGGTTGAATTTCTTGACTTGGAAATATGGATTAAGGAAGATAAGTTACAATGTAATACGTTTTTCAAGCCAGTGGCCAAGAACAGCTTCATCAGGTTTGCCAGTTGCCACCTTCCACGGTGGCTGATCAATATACCCACTAGTCAGTTCCGCAGACTTAAACGGAACTGTACTAATGACAGCAAATTTGATGAAGAGGCCACTGTCTTGAAACAGCAATTGTTGGATAGAGACTATCCGGTCCAGGTTGTTAACAAATCATTGGCAAAAGTAAAGGAGATGGAAAGAGAACAATTCTTTATGGCAAGTGAGCCACAAGCACAGGACGAAACAATAAGGATCATTCTCCCATTCAGTTCCCAATATAGAGTGGTAGAAAAGAGTATCCGAAAACATTGGGGACATCTGCTGAATGATAAGATAATTGGGCCCCTTTTGAGCGATATACCAAAAATAACATATACAAGGGCCAATAATTTAGCAGGCAAAGTAGCCCCAACTGTTAAAGTGAATAAGGACAATCAGAAACAAGCCAGCTGGCTGACAATAAATGGGTTCTTTAAGTGTGGCAGGTGTGCGAATTGCAAAATAACAAGTTTCCCCAAAAAAACTACTGCAGTGATGTCCACAGTCAACTCCTTTAGTCTAGAAATACAAGAGTGCTTAACCTGTGATTCAACTGATGTTATCTATGTATTGGAATGTGGATGTAGGAAACAGTACATAGGTAGGACAAAAAGAACACTTAAAAAGAGGGTAGCGGAACATGTGGCAAATATCAAAAAAGGCCTAGAGACACACTCCCTATCAAAGCACTTCAAAGTTCAACACAATTGTGACCCAATCAGCCTTAGATTCACAGCTATAGAAAGGGTCAAAAAACTATGGAGAGGGGGCAACCACATTGCCCACATGTCTAGGCAAGAATCCCGCAGAATCTTTGAATTTGACACTATCGTTCCCAGAGGTCTCAATGCCGAGATGGAGGTATTTGGGTTTCTATGAATATCGGGGGGTCGTCCGGTGGGGATGGGAAATCGCAGCACGCTGACTATCAGCGCTGTGATCTCCCCTCCTCACTGGAAGGCTCCTCTGAAACACAATTAATAAATCTGGCAACTAAATCAACAATCAATGTATGCCAAAACAATATACATGGATAGGCTCCATTCTAATACCCTGCAAAGTAGCAAAATAGTGAAACCGCACATATGGCGCAGTTCACACTGAATGCGGTTTGGATGCGTTTTATGTGCGATTTTCTCCAAAATGTCATTCTGACCGTTGAGCCCTCTCCATGAACCTGTTTTTATGTTTATTTTCATTGTTAATAAATATATGAAATGGTATTTATGGTTATAAAATTCATTTAATTATGTTTTAAATAAGCTATAGTGTGCTGTGAATAGTGATACAATTAAGCAACAATGTGATCCACCCCACCTATTAGGTGAAGCCCAGAAAAGTGGGATTGTGGGAAATTCAACAACCCACATATAAGGAGTGAGAATCCACTCACTCAGTTGGCCACTGAGGAAGGGGTGTATGACCCTGAAACGCGTCTGGCATAGACAGAGTGAGCGTGGATTCTGGAAAAGAAGAAACAAGCTCTTCACTTTAAAGATATTGGCATATGAAATTGCGCTCCAGCACAGTATCGGAGGCTAACGTCGCACACCAGTGACGTCAGCGCAGCGTCCAGCCGGCACCCTAAAGAACCAGGTCACGTGGGACGCCACGTCTTGGCCGAGTGCACAACGCAGGACGCGGTGAGTGCACGGCCGCCTGGGATATCAGCGCTGCATAGAGCCAGCCAGGAAGGGTTAGACCGGAGTACTGCAAGCGACAAAGAGACTGTAAGTACTGGAGTTCAGTCTCCAAACTTGCCACCTACCTCTGTATGTCCTAAACGGACAAAGGGACACTAGCACTATCACCGCTCCAAATAGGCCGGTATTTATTGCATTATCATTGACTTCATCCCTGCACCTGGGTGGAACAGAACTTATATTGGGACAATTACCGTGTCATTATATTACATTGTCGGCAATCCCATATTCATCCTTAGAGTCTGGTGTCAGTGAATATTGTCAGTGAACTATTTCAGTGAATACTGTCAGTGCATATATATTTTATTTATGTTTTAATGATTTTTAGGGGATGTTCTTAATATTATTAATAAATATCTGTACCACATTTATCTAGTGATCCCTTGTGTGAGTGCCCCCTCAATCTTCTACATATTTCTTTATCCTTTGAGTCCTGAGGGTAGGACTAGAGGGTGAGCACCTATCCGTACGTAGCGAGGGTGAGCCGCTGTATATTACACGCTTTTTTTAGTTTGTTTTTAGTTTTAGCTATTTTAGGGGGATATCTGTGTGTGCAGGTGACTATTACTGTGCATAATTATTAGGCAACTTAACAAAAAACAAATATATACCCATTTCAATTATTTATTTTTACCAGTGAAACCAATATAACATCTCAACATTCACAAATATACATTTCTGACATTCAAAAACAAAACAAAAACAAATCAGTGACCAATATAGCCACCTTTCTTTGCAAGGACACTCAAAAGCCTGCCATCAATGGATTCTGTCAGTGTTTTGATCTGTTCACCATCAACATTGCGTGCAGCAGCAACCACAGTCTCCCAGACACTGTTCAGAGAGGTGTACTGTTTTCCCTCCTTGTAAATCTCACATTTGATGATGGACCACAGGTTCTCAATGGGGTTCAGATCAGGTGAACAAGAAGGCCATGTCATTATATTTTCTTCTTTTATACCCTTTCTTGCCAGCCACGCTGTGGAGTACTTGGACGCGTGTGATGGAGCATTGTCCTGCATTAAAATCATGTTTTTCTTGAAGGATGCAGACTTCTTCCTGTACCACTGCTTGAAGAAGGTGTCTTCCAGAAACTGGCAGTAGGACTGGGAGTTGAGCTTGACTCCATCCTCAACCCGAAAAGGCCCCACAAGCTCATCTTTGATGATACCAGCCCAAACCAGTACTCCACCTCCACCTTGCTGGCGTCTGAGTCGGACTGGAGCTCTCTGCCCTTTACCAATCCAGCCACGGGCCCATCCATCTGGCCTATCAAGACTCACTCTCATTTCATCAGTCCATAAAACCTTAGAAAAATCAGTCTTGAGATATTTCTTGGCCCAGTCTTGAGGTTTCAGCTTGTGTGTCTTGTTCAGTGGTGGTCGTCTTTCAGCCTTTCTTACCTTGGCCATGTCTCTGAGTATTGCACACCTTGTGCTTTTGGGCACTCCAGTGATGTTGCAGCTCTGAAATATGGCCAAACTGGTGGCAAGTAGCATCTTGGCAGCTGCACGCTTGACTTTTCTCAGTTCATGGGCAGTTATTTTGCGCCTTGGTTTTTCCACACGCTTCTTGCGACCCTGTTGACTATTTTGAATGAAACGCTTGATTGTTCGATGATCACGCTTCAGAAGCTTTGCAATTTTAAGAGTGCTGCATCCCTCTGCAAGATATCTCACTATTTTTGACTTTTCTGAGCCTGTCAAGTCCTTCTTTTGACCCATTTTGCCAAAGGAAAGGAAGTTGCCTAATAATTATGCACATCTGATATAGGGTGTTGATGTCATTAGACCACACCCCTTCTCATTACAGAGATGCACATCACCTAATATGCTTAATTAGTAGTAGGCTCTCGAGCCTATACAGCTTAGAGTAAGACAACATGCATAAAGAGGATGATGTGGTCAAAATACTCATTTGCCTAATAATTCTGCACGCAGTGTAATGTGCAGGTGCATCTCGATACGACAAATTGAAAGCATAAGTTGCCCTATGCATAAGTCTCAGTTGCGATTCTCTCCACTGTTCATTATATGTTGCCCGCCGCACCAACTCGAGACCCTCCCTCATTTTTTCCCCAATGTTTTGGTCTGAGAGTTCCCTTTCCCACGGTTTATAGGCCTCTTTTACCAGGCCTATCGTCTGGATATTATGGAGCTTATGGTGCAGGTCTGACAGAGACATGGGAGAACCATCTCTGCCTAGCAAAGCTGCAAACCATGCCAACCTATCCGAGTCACCCAATGAGTTTGCCTGTGCTTTGCAATAGCTTTTAACTTGCTGATAGGGGAGATACTGTGTGTCTGGAAGGTCATACTTTTCTTTCACCTGTTCCCAGGACAGCCACTGGAGACTGTTATGCTGCAACAGGTCACTGAGCCTCATAATATTCTTGTTCTTCCATACCTGGAATAGACTATTCTCCCTACCTTGGGGAAATGCCGGTAGCGACCACAATGGTAACCTCGGTGATATATAGTAGGGGAGACCATAAATCTTTCTAATCGCCTTCCACGCCATTATGGTGTCTTTTAATAGGACCGCCTGCTTAATTGATGTCGGGATGTCTCTTAGCTTGGAATGTAACAGGGCTTCTAAGTGTTCCCTACCGGCCAGCTCCTTTTCGAATACAATCGCCGAGTAGTGGCCTGTTCCCCACACCCAGTCTCGTATATGCCTAAATAATGACGCCAGGTTATAATGGCGTATATTTGGAAGTTGCAGCCCCCCTTCGTACTTTAGCATCGTCAGTTTAGCATAGGCAATACAAGGCTTTTTAGCCTTCCACAGGAAGCGGTTAAATGCACTCTGGATCCTCTTGACGTCTGTGTGTTTTAGCAATAGCGGAATTGTTTGGAGCGGATAGAGTAGCTTTGGAAAACTTATCATTTTAATTAAATGTGCTCTCCCGCATAAGGACAGGGGTAACTCCTTCCATTTGTCTAATTCCCTTTCTATTTTCAAGAAGAGAGGGGGATAATTCAGTGTGTATATTGAGTTCGGGAAGTCAGAAAATCCTTCCGAATCTCCACCCCTTTTTTTATTTGGCTTCCACGGTGAGGCTTATGCCCTAAAAACAGTAACTGGCTCTTGTCTACGTTGATCCTATATCCCGTCACCTTCCCATAAGCAGCTAGTGCTTCTAATATCCTATCTAGTTGCAGTTCGGGGGCTCCCAGGTATAACAAAATGTCATCCGCAAAACAACTTATCTTTAACTCTCTGTTGCCTATTTTAATCCCTTCAAAGATGTCAGATCTCAGTAGCCATCTTGCCAGGGGTTCCATTGCCAAATTGAAAAGCAACGGAGATAGGGGGCACCCCTGACGCGTTCCTTTGCTGAGTGTAATAGATTTGGATAAGAAGCCTGGTATATTCACTCTTGCCTGAGGATTGTCATAAAGCGCCTTCAAGTAGTTCCTAAAATGTCCCCTAATATTAAGCCTATCCAGCACCATGTCCAGCCATTGCCAGCTAACATTGTCAAACGCCTTTTCGGCATCAATTGCAAGCCACGCTGGACATGGCCCTTCTTTCACCTCCCTATTTGTGCTTAGGGCAGCTAGGACTTTTCGAACGTTGGTTACCGCTGACCTGCCTTTCATGAATCCTACTTGATGAGAGCCAATTAATTCGGGTACACAAGTGGCTAGCCTATTAGCCAGGATTTTGGATAGGATCTTGACATCCTGATTAATTAGGGATATCGGTCTGTACGCACTTGGCTGCGTTAAGTCCCTTCCCGGTTTCGGGAGAACCTTGATATAGGCCATCTTGCCAGTGCCAGGTAAGCTCCCCCCTCCCATAATGCTATTAAACATCCTGGTCAAAGTCGGGACCAATTCTTGGTGCATTGTTTTGTAAAACTTCGCGGGAAACCCGTCAGGCCCCGGTGCCTTACAATTTGACAGGGATTTTATGGTCGCCTTTACCTCCTCTTCCCGTATCTCACAGTTTAAAGTTTCTAACGCATCTAGGTAATCGTGGTAGATCAACCTGGTCCAAGAGACCCTTTGCTTCCATCGGATCAAAGGAATCACTAGAGTACAACTTCTGGTAGAATTCACCTAGAATTTCTACTATGTCTTTTGGCTGGGTACATAACTTCCCTAACTTATCTTTTAGGGGATGTAGTGTTGGTTGCCTAGCAAAGGGGCGTGTTAAGTTGGCCAGTAAACGCCCGGCTTTATTACCCAGGTGAAAGAACTTTGCCCTTTGATAGTCTCTGACCCACTTTTCACGTCTTTCCTGACAATAGTCAAAGTTATGTTTAGCTGTTAGTCAGTGGGATTTTAGCTGTTAGTCAGTGGGATTTTGAAGGAATTCGGTGTATGCTCTCCGAACCTGCACCGTGGCTTCATCAAACTTTTTCCTCTCCTCTCTTTTCTTCCCCATCGTGTATGACATTATTCTGCCTCTCAGTACTGCTTTTGCCGCATCCCAGAATAGGCCCTGATTAGTCATATGATCAGCATTATCCTGCGCGTATTCCCACCACCAACCTTTCAGTCTGTCTATGAAATCCTTGTCTTTGGACAAATTCTGGGGCATCCTCCACGTGTAATCCTGACCTCTGGGAACAGTGTCCATAAGCTCCATTACCACCGGGGCATGGTCCGAGACCACCAGATCAGAAATGTCAATCATCTGAACTCTGGTCAACAATCTCGGTGATGTCAACAGATAGTCGATCCTGGACCATGACCCCTGGGCACAAGAGTAATGGGTGAATTCCCGATCTTCGGGATGGTGGTATCACCATGTATCATGTAACCCTGTATTCTGTAATAATGGGAGTAACGTCTGGTTTTTATTTTGCTTGATGGTAGTCCCAGAAACCCTCCTCTTCCTATTTTCCTGCTCGCTATGTACACGATTAAAATCTCCCCCCACCAATACCATTTGCGCGTCTTCCATCAGGATGTCCCTCTCTAACGCTTTTAAAAGCCCGCCTGAGAGTCATTTGGGGCATAAACATTGTGCATTACTACCTGCCCTACTGGTGAATCCATACATAGACGCATCCATCTCCCCTGTTTATCCGTTGACATTGCTAAGATATCATAACGCAGACGCTTATGCAACAGAATCATTATTCCCGCTTTTTTGCCCGTTGAGGGCGAACCCACTACTTGGCCCACCCATAACCTCTGCATCCTTACAAAATCTACTTCTTCCAAATGGGTCTCCTGCAGAAATGCAATACCTATTCTAAGTTTTTTAAGATGGCGCAACACTGCCATACGTTTAGCTGGGGACCGGAGGCCTTTAACATTCCATGTTGCTACTCTCATAGTTGATTCTTAGATTAAAGATTTCTGCAGGAGAAACCAACATGAACAAAAAACCACTGTATCTCCCATGGTGACCTCTAGATATCTTCGCGTCAATTTGCCCCAGACTAGTGATAGATACACAGATATGAGAGAGATTATATAGATAGACAGATGCTGTTGGATTTCTTTCTCTTTTCAGGTGGATAGGTCACCACTAGGGATGAGCGAACCCGAACTGTATAGTTCGGGTTCGTACCGAATTTTGGGGTGTCCGTGACACGGACCCGAACATTTTCCTAAAAGTCCGGGTTCGGGTTCGGTGCTTTTTGAAAGGCTGCAAAGCAGCCAATCAACAAGCGTCATACTACTTGCCCCAAGAGGCCATCACAGCCATGCCTACTATTGACATGGCTGTGATTGGCCAGTGCAGCATGTGACCCAGCCTCTATTTAAGCTGGAGTCACGTAGCGCCGCACGTCACTCTGCTCTGATCAGTGTAGGGATAGGATGCAGCTGCTGCTGTTAGGGCCAGATTAGGCAGTGATTTACTTACTGAAGTCATCGATGTACAGCTGTGTATCATTCAACCTCTGCTATTTAATTGCTCACTGTTTTAAGGCTGCCCAGAGCGTTTTTTAGTCACCTTTTTCTGGGGTGATCGGCGGCCATTTTGTGTCTTGTGGTGCGCCAGCACAAGCTGCCACCAAGTACAATTAACCTTCAATAGTGTTTTTTTTTTTTTTGCTATATCCTACATCAGGGGCTTGGCTGTGCTTGCTATTTTATTGAGGGGTGAAATACAATTGGCAAAATAGCAGTACCCTAAATCTGGTGTTTCAGCTGTGGCTAGCCAATTGTAATACTGTCTGCTGTCTGGCAAAGGATATATTTTTTTCTGGGTTGAAATACAATTCCCAACTTAGCAATTCCCTAAATCAGTGGTTTCTGCTGTATCAGGCCAAGTTTAAATCTATCAATAAAAGGGTATATTAGATTGAAGGTGTGGATAGGGTCATTCTCAATAACTTCAAACGCTACCGTGCATCTCCAAGTCTAATTCTGTCCGTAAACGTATACCTGTCATCCACCGCCTAAATACTAGGCCTACAATTTATATACAGCTAAATCTGTGGTTTCTGCTGTGCCTGTATTAGTGTAATACGGTACCTAAGTAGATAGCCAGATAGTGTTATGTGCCTGTAAAAAAAAAAGCCTGAATTTGAATTCAATACATTGGGCCAAATAATTTTTTACTTATTGTGGTGAACGGTAACAATGAAGAAAACATCTAGTAAGGGATGCGGACATGGTCGTGGTGGTGTTAGTGGACCCTCTGGTGCTGGGAGAGGACGTGGCCGTTCTGCCACAGCCACACATCCTAGTGTACCAACTACCTCAGGTCCCAGTAGACGCCAGAATTTACAGCGATATTTGGTGGGGCCCAATGCCGTTCTAAGGATGGTAAGGCCTAAGCAGGTACAGGCATTAGTCAATTGGGTGGCCGACAGTGGATCCAGCACGTTCACATTATCTCCCACCCAGTCTTCTGCAGAAAGCGCACAGATGGCGCCTGAAAACCAAGCCCATCAGTCTGTCTCATCACCCCCATGCATATCAGGGAAACTGTCTGAGCCTCAACTTATGCAGCAGTCTCTTTTGCTGTTTGAAGACTCTGCTGGCAGTATTTCCCAAGGGCATCCACCTAGCCCTTCCCCAGCGGTGGAAGACATAGAATGCACTGACGCACAACCACTTATGTTTCCTGATGATGAGGACATGGGAATACCACCTCAGCACGTCTCTGATGATGACGAAACACAGGTGCCAACTGCTGCGTCTTTCTGCAGTGTGCAGACCGAACAGGAGGTCAGGGAGGAAGACTGGGTGAAAGACGATGCAGGGGACAATGAAGTCCAAGACCCCCACATGGAATGAAGGTCGTGCCACTGACTTTCAGAGTTCGGAGGAAGAGGCAGTGGTGAGACCGAGCCAACAGCGTAGCAAAAGAGGGAGCAGTGGGCAAAAGCAGAACACCCGCCGCCAAGAGAGTCCGCCTGCTACTGGCCACCGCCATCTGGGTCCGAGCACCCCAAAGGCAGCTTCAAGGAGTTCCCTGGCGTGGCAGTTCTTCAAACAATGTGCTGATGACAAGACCCGAGTGGTTTGCACGCTGTGCCATCAGAGCCTGAAGCGAGGAATTAACGTTCTGAACCTTAGCACAACCTGCATGACCAGGCACCTGCATGCAAAGCATGAACTGCAGTGGAGTAAACACCTTAAAAACAAGGAACTCCCTCAGGCTCCCCCTGCTACCTCTTTTGCTGCTGCCTCGGCCTCTTCCTCCGCCTCTGGAGGAACTTTGGCACCTGCCGCCCAGCAAACAGAGGATGTACCACCAACACCACCACCTCCGTCACCAAGCATCTCAACCATGTCACACGGCAGCGTTCAGCTCTCCATCTCACAAACATTTGAGAGAAAGCGTAAATTCCCACCTAGCCACTCTCGATCCCTGGCCCTGAATGCCAGCATTTCTAAACTACTGGCCTATGAAATGCTGTCATTCAGGCTGGTGGACACAGACAGCTTCAAACAGCTCATGTCGCTTGCTGTCCCACAGTATGTTGTTCCCAGCCGCCACTACTTCTCCAAGAGAGCCGTGCCTTCCCTGCACAACCAAGTATCCGATAAAATCAAGTGTGCACTGCGCAACGCCATCTGTGGCAAGGTCCACCTAACCACAGATACGTGGACCAGTAAGCACAGCCAGGGACGCTATATCTCCCTAACTGCACACTGGGTAAATGTAGTGGCGGCTGGGCCCCAGACGGAGAGCTGTTTGGCACACGTCCTTCCGCCACCAAGGATCACAGGGCAACATTCTTTGCCTCCTGTAGCCTCCTCCTCCTACTCGGCTTCCTCCTCCTCTTCTTCCACCTGCTCATCCAGTCAGCCACACACCTTCACCACCAACTTGAGCACAGCCCGGGGTAAACGTCAGCAGGCCATTCTGAAACTCATATGTTTGGGGGACAGGCCCCACACCGCGCAGGAGTTGTGGCGGGGTATTGAACAACAGACCGACGAGTGGTTGCTGCCGGTGAGCCTCAAGCCCGGCCTGGTGGTGTGCGATAATGGGCGAAATCTCGTCGCAGCTCTGGGACTAGCCGGTTTGACGCACATCCCTTGCCTGGCGCATGTGCTGAATTTGGTGGTGCAGAAGTTCATTCACAACTACCCCGACATGTCAGAGCTGCTGAATAAAGTGCGGGCCGTCTGTGCGCGCTTCCGGCGTTCACATCCTGCCGCTGCTCGCCTGTCTGCGCTACAGCGTAACTTCGGCCTTCCCGCTCACCGCCTCATATGCGACGTGCCCACCAGGTGGAACTCCACCTTGCACATGCTGGACAGACTGTGCAAGCAGCAGCAGGCCATAGTGGAGTTTCAGCTGCAGCACGCACGGGTCAGTTGCACTGCGGAACAGCACCACTTCACCACCAATGACTGGGCCTCCATGCGAGACCTGTGTGCCCTGTTGCGCTGTTTCGAGTACTCCACCAACATGGCCAGTGGCGATGACGCCGTTATCAGCGTTACAATACCACTTCTATGTGTCCTTGAGAAAACACTTAGGGCGATGATGGAAGAGGAGGCGGCCCAGGAGGAGGAGGAGGAAGAGGGGTCATTTTTAGCACTTTCAGGCCAGTCTCTTAGAAGTGACTCAGAGGGAGTTTTTTTGCAACAGCAGAGGCCAGGTACAAATGTGGCCAGACAGGGCCCACTACTGGAGGACGAGAATGAGGAGGAGGATGAGGATGAAGCATGTTCACAGCGGGGTGGCACCCAACGCAGCTCGGGCCCATCACTGGTGCGTGGCTGGGGGGAAACGCAGGACGATGACGATACGCCTCCCACAGAGGACAGCTTGTCCTTACCTCTGGGCAGCCTGGCACACATGAACGACAGCAGAGTTGCCCACATTTTAACGCGTGCGGACTACTGGGTTGCCACCCTGCTGGATCCCCGGTACAAAGACAATGTGCCCACCTTACTTCCTGCACTGGAGCGTGATAGGAAGATGCGCGAGTACAAGCGCACGTTGGTAGACGCGCTACTGAGAGCATTCCCAATTGTCACAGGGGAACAAGTGGAAGCCCAAGGCGAAGGCAGAGGAGGAGCAAGAGGTCGCCAACGCAGCAGTGTCACGGCCAGCTCCTCTGAGGGCAGGGTTAGCATGGCAGAGATGTGGAAAAGTTTTGTCAACACGCCACAGCTAACTGCACCACCACCTGATACGGAATGTGTTAGCAGGAGGCAACATTTCACTAACATGGTGGAACAGTACGTGTGCACACCCCTCCACGTACTGACTGATGGTTCGGCCCCATTCAACTTCTGGGTCTCCAAATTGTCCACGTGGCCAGAGCTAGCCTTTTATGCCTTGGAGGTGCTGGCCTGCCCGGCGGCCAGCGTTTTGTCTGAACGTGTATTCAGCACGGCAGGGGGCGTCATTACAGACAAACGCAGCCGCCTGTCTACAGCCAATGTGGACAAGCTGACGTTCATAAAAATGAACAAGGCATGGGTCCCACAGGACCTGTCCATCCCTTGTGCAGATTAGACATTTATAACTACCTCCCCTTAACCATATATTATTGTACTCCAGGGCACTTCCTCATTCAATCCTCTTTTTATTTTCATTTTACCATTATATTGTGGGGCAACCCAAAGTTGAATGAACCTCTCCTCTGTCTGGGTGCCGGGGCCTAAACATATCTGACAGTGGCCTGTTCCAGTGTTGGGTGACATGAAGCATGATTCTCTGCTATGACATGAAGCCTGAATCTCTGCTATGGGACCTCTCTCCTCTGTCTGGGTGCCGGAGCCTAAAAATATCTGACAATGGCCTGTTCCAGTGGTGGGTGACATGAAGCCTGATTCTCTGCTATGGGACCTCTCTCCTCTGTCTGGGTGCCGGGGCCTAAAAATATCTGACAGTGGCCTGTTCCAGTGTTGGGTGACATGAAGCCTGATTCTCTGCTATGGGACCTCTCTCCAATTGATATTGGTTAATTTCTATTTATTTTATTTTTATTAATTTCCCTATCCACATTTGTTTGCAGGGGATTTACCTACATTTTGCTGCCTTTTGCAGCCCTCTCCTGGGCTGTTTTACAGCCTTTTTAGTGCCGAAAAGTTCGGGTCCCCATTGACTTCAATGGGGTTCAGGGCGAAGTTCGGGTCGAGTTCAGATCCCGAACCCGAACATTCCCGGGAAGTTCGGCCGAACTTCTCGAACCCGAACATCCAGGTGTTCGCTCAACTCTAGTCTGGCAACAGCTTACTCCATCCGCCCTCTTCAGAGCACATGTATACTCAGCATAGCATACATATGTTGAGGTGGTGGAGGGGAGGGGAGTCAGGTGACACTTATTCAGCCATGTGCACGGCCAGCCTTAGTGTGGGCTTTTTCTGTTTGTTTCCCCATTTTTTTTTTTACATAAAGTTGTAATAGACATGGTTATAGAAGCGAATAGAAAGGTATTGTTTTTGTGGCAAAACAAACACATCTCTCCTTCTGCTAATGTGTACAAGTACAGTACTTAGCAAACTAGAAACTCACTGTACGTCTTTATCTTAGATTGCTCAATTTCCATCAAGTTTACTGCTCTTTTGAGAGCACAATGGCACATTGTGTCTTATTGTGCTGTTTGCTATCAACAATGGCTTGTAACACAGCGATCCTTCCCATCCTCTGTTCTGAGAAAGCAGCTTCACTTTTACTGATTAACAGATGGAGCTTGTTTCCTGGTGGTTTTCCTTGAAGCAGACTTTCTTCTTTATGGGGTATGCCTTCCCTCTGCTCGGTATGCAGTAAACAGCACAGCTATGAACTCTCTAACAAGCACAGGAGACTCCAGTTATTTTAGCTTGATGTTATACATACTGCATATTTTAATATATTTTTTGCGATTCAGGGGTCGCAGTTGCAACAAACATGCGACTTGCTCTGCGATCCCATTCATTTACATAGGATCACTGCTACACTGCGATGTCCCTGCGATCCTGGCCACGACCAGTATGCCCTTCTAGCCATACCCGTATTTTTCAGACTTCAAAGCAGAAGGAGGAAGGTACATAAGCTTGTAATCGTAGTTGTAATTTTTACAACAATCGGTACCAACGATACTTTCAGGAAACATTTCAATGAATATTCTATGAACTACCTATGTATTAATATTAAAATATGCAGTGTTTATTAAAATTTTAAAACTATATATTTTGTTGACATTCTTTATTAAAACTTTAGAAATTATTTTTTTCATATACATCACTTCAGCTTACATATAAATATATTTCCCTTTCTGAGCAAGTTCAGCTTTTTATTACAATTTCATATCATCTCAAGTTATGGTGTAACTGAATTTGCATGCTGCAGAATTAGCACAGATTTAGGTGGTGGATTCTATACAGAATACAGCGATTTACAGTATAATACATATATGAGAGGTTTTAAAACCTTCACATGTAGTGGAAAAATAAATAAATAACTGCACAAAGTTGCACACATACTGCAGATTTTCTAATCTGCAGTAGGTCAATTCAGCTGCAGATAAGGCTACTTTCACACTTGTGGCAGTGTAATCCGACGGGCAGTTCCGTCGTCGGAACTGCCCGCCGGATCCGCCGATCTGGATGTGACAAAGCATTCCGGCAAGTCTTCCGTTTTTTTTCGCCGGAGATAAAACCGTAGCATGCTACGTTTTATTTTTTATTCTTTATTTATAAGTTTCAAGAATAGGATGAAACTTGTAATATATTGAATCACATAAACAAAATGTTAAAGCCGAAACCAGTCCGACCAACAGACATGAGTGACATAATGATATTCAGACAATAAAATCTGAATATATATAGCATATGATAGCAATGATAGTGACTGAGTAACTTTAAAAAGTAAGGAAAAAACATAATAGACCACTCTCTACAAGTGGCACATCACATTGTAGTCTCAGCATAATATTAATAGAACCAAATATAACAGAAGAGAGGACAGGACACACCACAAAAGGGAGGGAAGGACATATACGGTCAAGGGGAAGGTTAGGCGGAGAGGACGTCATCATGTAAGTAAGGATGGGTACTCGGTTGAATCCTGAAAGATAAACCAGGGGGTCCAAGTAGTGACGAAGGCTTTGCGGTAGCACTTCAAGGACGCTGTTAGTTCCTCCATTCTCCGGATCTCTTCCACTTTTTGAATCCACAACTCAGTGGATGGTGGAGTAGGGGATTTCCATTTCACCAGGATGCAAGATCTAGCCGCAGTGACCAAGTGGCGCAAACAGGAATGTCGGAATAAACTCATTGGTAAATCCGAGTGAAACAATAAGAAAAATCCTGGCGTGTTTGGTATGGGGAAAGAGAAAATGGACGTCAAGGCCCTATGAATCGAGTCCCAAAAATGCCTGATTCTGTCACATTGCCAGAAAATATGAAGAAGCGAACCCTGAGACATTTCGCAACGCCAGCACAAAGGGGACGCTGTCGGAAACATTCTCTGGAGACGGGTCGGAACATAGTACCATCTTGACAGTATTTTGTAACTGGCCTCTTGATACTTACTGGCAATGGAAGATTTATGAGCTAATTGAAATATTTTGAGCCATTGGTCGGAAGAGATATCAATCCGCAGATCCTGAGTCCACTTGTCGGAGTAAGAAGGGTAGAAATCTACATCAGGCGTTACCAACGTTTTATACAGTTCCGAGAGGGAGTGGCGGTATACTCCTGAGCCTATGCAAGTTTTTTCAAAGGAGGTAAGGGCTCTATCAAATCCCGGGGAAGAGGGAATAGAGGAAAGGAAGTGGTGCAGTTGCCTAGCTCTCCATGGACCGAAAGTACAGGGTTCAGATTGCCCCAAGAGTTCAGCGTAAGTGAACCAGCGTCCCGAGGTTCTAAAGAAGGGCGCACGACACCTCCCACTCCGTCTCCACTGCACAAACGGGCCTCCCGAGCTACTCGCCGGGAAGTCCGGGTGTCCCAGGATTGGGAACATCGGGGATGGTGTAGGGGAGATTGTGGGAATATGTTGGTACTTGCAGAATTGAAGTAGAGTAGGGCCTATGATAGGGTGTGAGGAGATTATAGACGGAATCTTCCTATCAACCCATGGTAGCAGAGCTAACGGGGTTCGGGAGGAGAGTTGTTCAATAGAAATCCATTGTTTAAATGGGATGTGTCGGCACCAGTCTACCACCCGCTGAAATATGGAGGCAGCATGATATTTCCTTAAGTCAGGAATCCCTAGACCCCCCCTATCCCTCGGGACATGCAGCAAGGATCTAGAAATTCTTGGATGTCTTCCCGCCCATATAAATTTGAAGAGATCAAGGTGAGCAGAATTAAAGAAACTAGCTGGTATGTGAATGGGGAGAGTTTAGAATAAGTATAACAGGCACGGGAGGACATTCATTTTAAATATGGCACACCTGCCAAACCAAGTATATAGGCCTTTGGACCATCTCTTGAGGTCCACCCTAATCCGACTCAAGAGGGGAATGTAGTTTCTAGAGAACACTTCCTTTAGATCTTTGGGGATCATCGTGCCCAGGTATCTAATGGCACCCGTCGTCCATCTGAAAGGTAAGGAGCCCGCTAGTTCCGCCTCTAGGGAGTTTGGTATGGATATATTAAGAGCTTCGGATTTTTCTAAGTTAATTTTCAAGTTGGACAAGTTGTGAAACTCCTGAAATTCAGCAATTAGGTTGGGGAAGGTGATCCGAGGTTTGGTAATCATAAACATCAGATCATCT
Organism: Bufo bufo; assembly: GCF_905171765.1. Lineage (NCBI taxonomy): Eukaryota > Metazoa > Chordata > Amphibia > Anura > Bufonidae > Bufo > Bufo bufo. Next base: position 498,880,881 of record NC_053389.1, read on the forward strand.
GCATAAGCCGCTATTTTAAATTCCTGACCCCCCACTACAAAACCGGAGATGTCAGGGTTTTTCCTAATTGACCTCAGAAGGGGTTCTAGGGTAAGGATGAAAATTAAGGGTGATAGGGGGCATCCTTGGCGGGTGCCATTCCTAATATCAAAGGGAGGCGAGAGCACACCATTAACCTTTGTGGACGCCGAGGGTGAGGAGTAGAGGGAGCGTATCCATGATAGCAAGGGGCCCTCGATGCCCACATGGCCAAGTACTGCGTGTAACCAAGGCCATCCCACCCTGTCAAATGCCTTTTCGGCATCAGTGGATCATAGGCGTGCGCAGCCTATTGCATTAGGGTGTGCACCCTAAAGCACAAACACAGACGCAGCGCACGCACCTGTGTATGTATGTATATATATATATATATTATATACACATACACACACATATATATACACAAATACACTCTGTATACATACAGACCTGCACTATCAATATAATGAAGGGAGAAGAAATCATTTTTAAACTTACCGTATTTTTCGCCCTATAAGACGCTCTATTCGCCCTATAAGGTTTTAGAGAGGGACAATAAGAAAAAAAAAATTCATTACACCTCAGGTCAGACCACCAATCAGACCCCCAATGTCAATAAGACCCCAATAAGACCTCAGATCAGACCTCAATGTGAATGACCCCCAATCAGACCTCAGATAAGAGCCCCAGTGCCTCATATCAGCCCCCAGTGCCTCATATCAATCCCCCGTGCCCCATATAAAATAAAATAAAAAAACACTTTCCTGCTCCGGACGCTGCCGCTCCTCACCGCTCGCGCTCGGTAATCCTCTTGTACAGTATGCTGTGTGGGCACGCACAGTGTGAGGTCACAGCGCGGCCTCACACTGTGCGCAGCCTTCACAGTGGAGCGCATGAGGACCAGGAAGAGGTGAGTATAGCGCTTCCTGGCCCTCTGGTACTAATAACTTGATTAGTATTCGCCCCATAAGACGCAGGGGCATTTCCCCCCCACTTTTGGGGGAAAAAATGCATCTTATGGGGCGAAAAAGTGCAGCACGGGGGTGACAGAACCAGTGTTTCCTCTAAGCCTTGGCAGCTGCTGAGCGGGATCGGCTCAGAGCTGGGCACAGCGCCATCAAAGGTGGGCGATAGGAAAACCTAAGATAATTGTCACATCAAAGAGCATAAAAACCACTGCGCCATCCCGTACAATACAGTATAACCCCTGCGCCATCCCATACAATACAGTATAACCCCTGCACCATCCCGTACAATATACAGTATAACCCCTGCACCATCGCGTACAATATACAGTATAACCCCTGCGCCATCCCGTACAATAACAAGTATAACCCCTGCACCATCCCATACAATACAGTATAACCCCTGCACCATCCCGTACAATATACAGTATAGTCCTCTCTGTTATCACTGGACATTGCTCTCCATATATAAACCATACGGGGGAAAAATTCTCATTGATCCAGAGAACTTACATAGAAAAACTAATAACCAAGAGGCTAAACAAAACCCTGTTTCTGACCCTTATGTTAAAACATAGCTTTCATTTGATTGCTCTAATACCTAAAGGAAAAAATATTTTTTTTTAAAAGCTGCTCTTTCTCTAGGTGACTTTATGTTTATAGTAGTGGTAATAGAGTCTCAAGGGTCTATAAAAGCAGCTACACTATTTTTGCAAACCTTTGAGACTCTATTAACACTACTATCAACATAAGGTCATCTAAAGAAACAGTATTTATTTATTTTTTTATTCCTTTAGGTGTTAAAACATAACTTTCATTAGATTGCTCTAACACCTAAACGGAAAAAAAAAAAAAAAAAAGAATAAAAAAACCCTGCTTTTTCTCTAGATGACCTTATGTTGATAGTAGTGTTAATAGAGTCTCAAATGTCTGTAAAAATAGTCTAGCTGCTTTTATAGACCCCTGAGACTCTATACCACTACTATAATGTCATCTAGAGAAACAGCAGCTTTTTAAAATGATTTTTTTCCATTAGGCATCAGAGCAATCAAATGAAAGTTATGTTTTAACATAAGGGTCAGAAACAGTTTTTTTTTAGCCTCTGTCTTGGCTATTACTTTTTCAATTCATAAAGCTCCACATGGAGCTCCCACCCAGCAGTAGTTAGAAGCCTGCAGGACACTTCACATGGGCACATCACCTGGGCACATGGGGATGGCTCCCTTCCTATGCTGTCCCTGGCACTTCATCAGCAGCAGGGGCGGCGCGCTTCCTGGTGTCATAATAACTGAAAAGGAAGCTACTGCTGCTGTGTTCAGCTCCCGAGAAAAGGGGGTGTGAGAGGATCAGCCAATAGCAGGGCAGCCAGCTGATACTGGCCAATCAGCAGCCTCCTCCCTTATAACAGAGCTCTGTAATGTACAGAGCTCTGTTATTGGAGATTTCAGGCATCAGCTGTATTGCTCTGCTGCCTGCAGTTCCGCACATTGTAAACCTCAAGTCGGCTTGATTAGGGTGTGCCCAGGCACACCCGGCACACCCTGTGCGCACGCCTATGCAGTGGATAGGGTTGTATCTTGGCATGATGGATCAAGTTCAGTACTTTCGTGGTATTGTCCCTCGTCTCCCTTGAAGGGATAAATCCAACCTGATCTGTATGTATGAGATCTGATAGGAAAGGGGTCAAACGTGTAGCCAACACTTTAGCAAATAACTTAATGTCCACATTAACCCCTTAAGGACCGGGCTCATTTTCACCTTAAGGACCAGGCTCATTTTCACCTTAAGGACCAGGCCATTTTTTGCAAATCTGACCAGTGTCACTTTAAGTGCTCATAACTTTAAAACGCTTTGACTTACCCAGGCCGTTCTGAGAATGTTTTTTCGTCACATATTGTACTTCATGACACTGCTAAAATTGGGTCAAAAAAGTTAATTTTTTTGCATAAAAAAATACAATTTTTACCGTAAATTTTGAAAAATTAGCAAATTTCAAATTTTCAGTTTCTCTACCTCTGTAATACATAGTAATACCCCCAAAAATTGTGATGACTTTACATTCCCCATATGTCTACTTCATGCTTGAATTGTTTTGGGAATGATATTTTATTTTTTGGGGATGTTATAAGGCTTAGAAGTTTAGAAGCAAATCTTGAAATTTTTCAGAAATTTACAAAAACTCAATTTTTAGCGACCAGTTCAGGTCTGAAGTCACTTTGCGAGGCTTACATAATAGAAACCACCCAAAAATGACCCCATCTAAGAAACTACACCCCTCAAGGTATTCAAAACTGATTTTGCATACATTGTTAACCCTTTAGGTGTTGCACAAGAGTTATTGGCAAATGGGGAGGAAATTTGAGAATTTCATATTTTTGTCAAATTTTTCATTTTAACCCATTTTTTCCACTAACAAACCAAGGGTTAACAGCCAAACAAGACTGTATCTTTATTGCCCTGACTCTGCCGTTTACAGAAACACCCAATATGTGGCCGTAAACTACTGTACGGCCACACAGCGGGGCGTAGAGTGAAAGGTGCACCATATGGTTTTTGGAAGGCTGATTTTTATGGACTGGTTTTTTGACACCATGTCCCATTTGAAGCCCCCTGATGCACCCCAAGAGGAGAAACTCCCTAAAAGTGACCCCATCTAAGAAACTACACCCCTCAAGGTATTCAAAACTGATTTTACATACGTCGTTAACCCTTTAGGTGTTGCACAAGAGTTATTGGCAAATGGGGATGAAATTTGAGAATTTCATTTTTTTGCCTAATTTTCAATTTTAACCCATTTTTTCCACTAACAAAGCAAGGGTTAACAGCCAAACAAGATTGTATCTTTATTGCCCTGACTCTGCCGTTTACAGAAACACCCCATATGTGGCCGTAAACTACTGTACGGCCACACAGCGGGGCGTAGAGTGAAAGGTGCACCATATGGTTTTTGGAAGGCTGATTTTTATGGACTGGTTTTTTGACACCATGTCCCATTTGAAGCCCCCTGATGCACCCCAAGAGGAGAAACTCCCTAAAAGTGACCCCATCTAAGAAACTACACCCCTCAAGGTATTCAAAACTGATTTTACATACGTCGTTAACCCTTTAGGTGTTGCACAAGAGTTATTGGCAAATGGGGATGAAATTTGAGAATTTCATTTTTTTGCCTAATTTTCAATTTTAACCCATTTTTTCCACTAACAAAGCAAGGGTTAACAGCCAAACAAGATTGTATCTTTATTGCCCTGACTCTGCCGTTTACAGAAACACCCCATATGTGGCTGTAAACTACTGTACGGGCACACAGTAGGGCGTAGAGTGAAAGGTGCGCGGTTTGGTTTTTGGAAGCCAGATTTTGCTGGACTGGTTTTTTGACACCATGTCCCATTTGAAGCCCCCCTGATGCACCCCTAGAGTAGAAACTCCATAAAAGTGACCCCATCTAAGAAACTACACCCCTCAAGCTATTCAAAACTGATTTTACAAACTTTGTTAACCCTTTAGGTGTTGCACAAGATTTAATGGAAAATAGAGACACAATTTCAAAATTTCACATTTTTGGCAGATTTTCCATTTTAATATTTTTTTTCCAGTTACAAAGCAAGGGTTAACAGCCAAACAAAACTCAATATTTATGGCCCTAATTCTGTAGTTTACAGAAACACCCCATATGTGGTCGTAAACCGCTGTACGGGCACACGGCAGGGCGCAGAAGGAAAGGAATTCCATACGGTTTTTGGAAGGCAGGTTTTGCTGGACTGTTTTTTTTGACACCATGTCCCATTTGAAGCCCCCCTGATGCACCCCTAGAGTAGAAACTCCAAAAAAGTGACCCCATTTTAGAAACTACGGGATAGGGTGGCAGTTTTGTTGGTACTAGTTTAGGGTACATATGATTTTTGGTTGCTCTATATTACACTTTTTGTGCAGCAAGGTAACAAGAAATAGCTTTTTTGGCACGTTTTTTTTTTTTGTTATTTACAACATTCATCTGACAGGTTAGATTATGTGGTATTTTTATAGAGCAGGTTGTCGCGGACGCGGCGATACCTAATATGTATACATTTTTTTTTATTTATGTAAGTTTTATACAATAACTTCATTTTTAAAACCAAAAAAATGTTTTAGTGTCTCCATATTCTAAGAGCCATAGTTTTTTCAGTTTTTGGGCGATTATCTTGAGTAGGGTCTCATTTTTTGCGGGATGAGATGACGGTTTGATTGGCACTATTTTGGGGTGCATATGATTTTTTGATCGCTTGCTATTACACTTTTTGTGACGTAAGATGGCAAAAAATGGCTTTTTTTACACTGTTTTTATTTTTATTTTTTTACGGTGGTCATCTGAGGGGTTAGGTCATGTGATATTTTTATAGAGCCGGTCGATACGGACGCGGCGATACCTAATATGTATACTTTTTTTTTATTTATGTAAGTTTTACAGAATGAGTTCATTTTTGAAAAAAAAAAATCATGTTTTAGTGTCTCCATAGTCTAAGAGCCATAGTTTTTTCAGCTTTTGGGCGATTATCTTGAGTAGGGTCTCATTTTTTGCGGGATGAGATGACGGTTTGATTGGTACTATTTTGGCGTACATGCGACTTTTTTGATCACTTTTATTACTTTTTTTGGGAAGTAAGGTGGGCAAAATTTCAATTTTCTCATAGTTTTTATTTTTTTATTTTTATGGCGTTCACCGTGCGGGGAAAGTAACATGACCATTTTATAGATCAGGTCGTTACGGACGCGGCGATACCTAATATGTGTAGTTTATTTTATTTTTTTAATTTTTATTCAGTGATAAATGTTTTTTTTTTTATCTTAACTTTTTTCACTTTTTTTTACATTTTTGTGACCCAGACCCACTTGGTTCTTGAAGATCCAGTGGGTCTGGTGTCTGTATAATACAGTACAGAACAATATATATTGTTCTGTACTGTATTTTACTTACACTGAACAGATCTATGCTTTCAGCATAGATCTGTTCAGCACCATGGACAGCAGGACGCCTGAGCAGGCGTCCTGTTGCCATGGGAACCCTCCCCGTCTGCTCAGAACTTCGCAGACGGGGAAGGGTAAGCACGGGGCTGAGGGGGGCTCTCTGGGGGCTCTCTCCCTCTCCATCGGGGGGCTGCAAAGCCACAGCAGCCCCCCGATGGAGAGGGAGGGAGCTCCCTGACCGATGACAGTTAACTTTTTCCATACAGCGGTCCGTACGGACCGCGGTATGGAAAGGGTTAAACGGCTGACATCTTCACAGATGTCAGCCGTTTATACCAGGGTGCCAGCAATGTGCTGGCACCCTGGTATACCCACTAGAAGCCAACGATCGTTCATGGGGAGGCGGGCGGGGGATCGCGATCCCGCCTGCCGCACCGCCCGCCTCCCGCAACGCCCCCACCGCCTGCGACACCCCCCCCGCACCACCCGCCGGCATCAAATCGTGCAGGGGTGCAGGGGGGGGGTGAAAAATAATGATTTTAGCCACTCTAAAGTTTCTGATCCCCGCGGTCAGGGACCGCGGCGATCAGAAACTGCAAAAAGCGCAGCAAACCGCAGGTCTGAATTGACCTGCGGTTTGCTGCGATCGCCGATACGGGGGGGTCAAATGACCCCCCCCTGCATTGTTACGGGATGCCGGCTGAATGATTTCAGCCGAAATCCCGTTCCAATTAACCCCTGGGGCGCCGGAATACAGATTTTAAGTCAGGACGTACCGGTACGTCCTCGGTCCTTAAGGACTCGGGAAATAGGGCGTACCGGTACGTCCTAGGTCCTTAAGGACTCGGGAAATAGGGCGTACCGGTACGTCCTAGGTCCTTAAGGGGTTAAGCAAAGATATAGGACGGTAACTAGCGCAGGCGGTTGGGTCCTTACCTTCCTTATGGATCACTGTAATGTGAGCGTGCGTCATATCCCTGGGTAGGGGATTACCTGAGCTTATTTTGTTCAGGGCGTTAGTAAGAGGCGTTTGGAGAAGGTGAAAATATCTCTTATAATATGAGGCTGGGAGGCCATCCGGGCCTGGAGCCTTACTAGGCTGCATGGACTTTAGGGCCTCTCCTATCTCCTCAGCGGTAATCGGGCTACTCAAACCCTCAAGGGCCTCACTCGACAGTTTGGGTAGACCTGAATTGGACAGGTATGTACTCATGGCTAACTCTAGGGACGAACTCATTTGGTTAGACTGTGGGAGATTATAAAGGTTCTGATAAAAGTGGGCGAAAGCCTCCGTTATGGAGTTAGGGTTGCTCAGGGTGTAGCCCCGTGGAGGAGTAATGCGGGGGACGTAATTCCTAGCTCTCTGTTCTCACAATGATCTGGCTAATAGTCTACCACACTTATTACCAAACTCGAAGAAATGTCTTCTACCCTTGGAAAGAAGAAATTTCGCACGGGTGTCTAACTTATCTTTAAGTTTACACCTGGCCAGTAAAAAAGCTGAACGAGCCAATTGCGCATGAGAGCGTTTATGCACTTGCTCCAACTCTGAGATTTCCTTTAGGATTTGAGAAATTTCCAGTGCCTTTTCCTTCTTACACCGGGCTCCATGTCTAATGAACTCCCCTCTTATCACACATTTGTGGGCAGCCCACACCATCAGAGGTGAGGTGTTGTTAACCTGGTTTTCCTCAAAATAGCGAGAAAGAGCCAGGCCAATGTCTTGTGAGACTTCCAAATCCTGTAGTAACGACTCATTAAGGCACCACTGCCAAGATCTAGCTGAGGAAAGAGGGGATTTCAAGGAGACATGTAGCATGGCGTGGTCAGAGAAAGTGATAGGGTCAATAGAGGAAGAAGCAATAAGTGGAACAGCCGAGTGTCTAAGCAAAAAATAATCCAGTCTCTGGAGTATACATCTCTAGGGGCCGAATAGAACGTGTAATCTCTAGTATCAGGATTAATTGTTCGCCACACATCCACTAATTGATGAGTATGGAGAAGGCTCTTGATGCGGCGGATATGGGAGTAGGCCAGGTGAGAGGATCCTTTAGAAACATCTACAAGTGGGTCCAGTGCGACATTCAGATCTCCTCCGACCAATAGAGTGCCTTCCGCAAAATCATCTAATTTGGATAGAATCCCAGTCAAGGTTCTCAATTGTTTCGTATTAGGCAGGTATATGTTAGCCGAAGTATACACCTGGCCTCCTAATCTACCCTTGACAAACATAAACCTGCCTGTATCATCCGAACTAGAGTCCAGGAATTCCCATGGGGTAGATCTAGCAATAAGGATACTCACACCCCTTGATTTGGATAAGTCGTAACAGCTGTGGTAGGCATCTGGGAGAACTAAATTTCGGTATAGTGTCTTTGCGGAAGTGGGTCTCCTGAATGAAGGCAATCTGTACCTTTTTACACCACAAGAGCCGAAGAATGGAGGAACGTTTCTCAGGAGTATTCAATCCATTGGCATTGATTGACGCAAAGGAGATTTCTGACATATTCAGGGTCTGTAGAAAACAAGAAATAAAAGAGAAAAGACAATCGAGGGGGGGGGGGGATAAGAAACAAAAGGGTGAGCAGACAACACAGACAAATTAAATCAACAGGTACAAATACGCCAAGAGGGTGAGTAATCAAAACTGGCTAATCCAGTTCAGATAGAACCAGTATAAACAAAACAGTGGAAAGTGGAATCTACTAAGCGACTCTTGGTAAGCCCAAATTGAGCGAGCCAAGACTCACGGACCTAGTAGGGGTTAAGCAGAGCAGACTATGAAGCTACCCTTTCCGCCGGCCCAGAAAATTGACAGCAATATAACGGTATCGGAAGGAGATACAAAAGGACAGAGGAACTGCAATAACCTATCAGTGATCCAGCCAATTGATGGGAGGGCTAAAACTACACCCTGTCCTCTGTGTCTGCTCCCCTTCCAGGACAATATCAAGTGCTGTGGGACATATAAGGGTATGTCTCAGCCCCTAAAAGGAGGAACAATTTGTAGAGAAAACAGTCCCCTATCCTCGAGAATGTGGAACCTGAGGTCGGGCTCGTTGGGGACCACTATTCAGGCATGGCGGGGGACCCGTTGTTGGAGTTGAGAAAACCGGAACATCAAGCCAGTCCGGGAGAGAGATGGGCGGGCTGTCCAGAAACTGGCTAAGCTCACCCGCCTGATCTGGGGAGTGTAAAGCAAATGTGGATCCATTTTTACGGATTACCAGGTGGAACGGGTGACCCCAACGGTAGGTGGCCCCTGAATTGGTAACAATTTGCAGAAGAGGTTTTAGAGTGCGCCTCATGATCAAAGGACACGGACACGTCAGGTAATATTTGGATCTGTGATCCGCAGAAGGATACGGGACCCTGTCTCCAGGCTCTTTGTAAAAGTTCCTCCTTTTCCCTGAAGAAGTAAACCCTGCATAGAACATCACGTGGAGCAGAATTATCCGAACGTCTAGGGCCCAGGACCCTGTGTACTCTGTCCAGCTCTATTTCAGACTCCTCAGGTCTGTCAAAAAGAGAGTTGAAGACAGCGGTCATCGCTTTCCTTAAATCCGTGGCTTTGACTTCCTCAGGGATCCCGCGGATCTTGATATTATTTTGTCGGCCCCTGTTCTCTTGATCGTCCAATTGTAACAATAGGTGTCTGTTTAATGCCTGCTGCGAGGCGGTGGTCGATTCCACAGTAGTAAGGCGGGCGTCTAGCTCGGCTGAAACTTGATTCTGCGAGGTCACTTTGGTAGAAATAACTGTTAGGTCAGCTTTGACTTCAGCTATGGCCTTATCATGTTTGGCCTCAACCCTCTGTATAATCACCTCAAGGTCTGACTTAGTTGGGAGCATACTAAGGAGAGACCAAATGTCCTTCAGCTTAGGACGCTTAGCTCTTCTACCATGAGAGTAAGAGGCAGATGATGATGCCTCAGATGAATCGGAAGTGGCCGAGGGATGGAAAATGGCAGGATTAGAGGGGAGATCCATAGACAGAGTCTGTAATGGCTGTACATCCCTCATTGTGGCCTGTGCGCCGTTTTGGGCCCACTGATTAGGTGCGTGTGGTTGGGACACCAGTGAGGTTTGGCATCCACCGGGCTGTGGGGCGAGGGGCTCAGAGCAGCAGGGCAGCTGAGACAGAGCCGGCAAACTGTCGGCGTTTGGCTTAGGCGCAGTGTCACCATGCGTCTCACTCACCGGGGTAAACTTGGGAGTCTCGCCGGAGTCCATATGTTCGGGAGCGGACGCAGGAGATTGCAGATGCGGGTCGCCGCAGGCTGGAGTGAGTGGCATCGGGGTCGGCTGCTGTGAAGTCAGCTTAGGAGAGTCCTGTAAACCATCCGGTAAGGCAGGAGTGAAGGTAGTGACCAACTCTTGCGGACCTTCAGCCGCCATCTTAGACCATGAGGCCGCCTGGACATAAAACTTTTTGCCCGGTAAGTACGCATGGCCTGTGTTAGCTGCTGAAACTGCAGGCCAGGCTGAGGATAGGGAGAGTGGTGGTGGGGAGACCGCTTGTGCCTGAGTGGGGCAACCGATCACTTGGTTTGCAGAGGTAGCCTGCAGCGCCACGTCATTCTCCATCGGTGCGATCTTTAGAGGCTCCGGCACAGAAGCCGGCGTGGCCGAGAAATACCTCGCAATGTGGGGTTCTGAGGCCATAAAAGTGGACCCGCGGCGGCCCGAACATCTGACCATCCTGTTCAGGTCGGTTGCATTCAAATTGCTTCTTTTAAAAGCGTATAAAAGGGCCTGGGGTCCGGGAGCTCTGGAATGTGCGTCTTTACGGCTGCATGCTCAGGCCACGCCCCCCGCATGCTACGGTTTTATCTTTTGCCTGATCAGTCAAAATGACTGAACTGAAGACATCCTGAACGGATTACTCTCCATTCAGAATGCATGGGGATTTACCTGATCAGTTCTTTTCCGGTATTGAGCCCCTGTGACGGAACTCTATGCCGGAAAAGAAAAACGAAAGTACCCTTAGTTGTGGATTTATAGATATAGCAATAGATTTTGCCACCGATTTGCAGCAATATTTGCAGCAGAAAAGTTCTGCAGTAAGTGGTCTCAGATAAAAAATAAAAATAATCAAAATGTTGCAAAAAAGGCAATAGTTAAAACTGGGATAAACTTATAATGGCAAAATTTCCTCAACCTTTAATATACAACACCAAATGTGTATCCCCCTTACTGGCACGGATTTAAAATATATATTTTTTGAAAAATATAAAAGCAAATGGCTCTGGCCCTAAAAAGTTGTAATACTCCAAAAATAAAAATAAAAAAAGGCCTCCCAGGTCTTCAAATATTCACGCTTATACAAGAATCTGGTCTCCGCTGCAGGGGAACCATCAGTCTGCCATCATTTGGAGTAGTTTATTCAGTGACAGTTGGCCTTGGTGGGGGTCAAGAGTCACCGGTGTGGAGTGCCAAAGAGGACAGGCAGAATCAGTCGGTGGATAAGCCAAGGTCAGACAAGACAGCACAGGGTCAGTACCATAAACAAATGGAGGTCAGTACAGGCGGAATAGGTACAATATGGCAAACGGGCAGAGGTCAGGCACAGAAGATCAGACACTAAAACACCTTTACAGGGATTAGTAGGCTAGGAACATTTCGCCTTATCTCATGGAGGGACAGCAGCCATTGAGCCATTGGCTAGGGATAGATTAAGTTGCGCATGAACTCCCTGGCTCTTAAAGGGAACAGACCATAGGAGCAGACATGGAAAAGACCTATCAGGCAAAAGTCAGCACTATGAAAATGAGGCTGGTGGACACGGTCCATGCCATGTCAAAGCTGCAGGAGCGTTGAGTGCTAGGAGAGGAAGGCCACTGGTGGGCACAGACTGCAGGCTTAACAGAGAGAGAGAATTCTAAGTTAGACAAAATACGATATTTAGAACGGATTTATCGTTTTTCTCTAGCAATCTGTGCTCCTTCAGAATGAGAGCCATTCTGACCCTAATAGTGGAGTGTCCTACTGTCAAGGCAGTGGTTCCCCTGCAAATGGGTTTTAATGTGCATTCCTATATGTATGTGTATAAAAGATCAGAAGTTGGATATATTGTGTATTTAGCTGTGTAAGGGCAGTATGGAGTTATTAGGCCATAACATCGACCCACTATGTGGAGCTGGATCTTCTCCCTAGAGGGCAGAGCAGGCAAGAACAAGTCTAGTCTAGAGTGAGACTGTGGGAAGAGCAGACATAGCTGAATGAATCCTGCTCTGAATCAACCAGAGACTTGCAAAGCTGCCAACAAGCAGAGAAAAGGAACAAGGATATACTAAAGGAGCATGCCGGAAGTATAAAAGGAGGTGCGAAGTTCTGTGGAGAAGAGTTGTCTAAACAGGACATTTGAGTCTCCATAGCCACATGTCTGGGATAAATAAGCCACAGGTTACCAGGCATACTTTATAAATAAGCTGGCCAGTTATAGTTATAGAAGAGAAACTAAATCCTGTAGAGAAAAAAAACTAGTCCACTGCAACCTGTAAAAAAAGATGCAGAGCATTGTCTGATGTTGGGGTCCGGCCTATAGTTGCATTGCACAAAAAGAGTGTTGCACCTCCATTCCTGTATGCTTAACTACAAGTCGGCAAGAGAAGTGCAGTGGTGAATTGCTGTAACAAGACACTTGACACCATACCTGCCAGTGACCCTACTGAAATGTGTATTGCAGTTTGACAACCACTTTGTATGGAGGATGGCTGCTATTGACTGACACACTATACAGCCACTAAAGTTTATGGTTTCATTTAGCCACTCACACAACTCATATTCTATAGAGTATAAGTACGTAAAATGAAATTAAGTGCTGTTTTTCTATTTTATTTTGCAGGGGGCTAACTATAATACAGAGGGCTCCATAGCAAAATAAGAGGGGCCCTCACCACCTTGTATGGGAAACTAAAACAGCGGCAAATGCAGCATTAATTAAATGTATAATAGTACCATATATCTGAAAACCTAAATTATAGCCAAAAGGCTCTAAAAGGTACAGTGTTCTTGCACCTGATTGGGCCCCTCCAACTCTGGGCCCAATAGCAAGTGTTGTGGCTATGTTATTTTGCCATATACAGATTTTAGATATATACACAAGAGTCTGCAGAGCCAGAGAATCAGTGCATCACAAAAGTTATTATACTGGATCAATTATCTGCCATGACTGCCAAGTCTAATACAACACAAAACATCAGGATATCAGCAATAAATATACAATCTAAACAGTTATACAGATCTCAAACTGATGGCAATGAGTGGCCAAGCAAGCAAAGTATATCCCAAATTACAATGAGTGCTCATTGCTTCTGTGGACTATCATCCCTCATTTCCCCCTACTGGCTGCAATCCAGTTACTACAACTATTCTCTCAATATGAACCACAATAATAATTAAAAATGCAGGACTCTGATTCTGCCATAGAAGGATATAAAAGACTGTGCCCAGCAGTGGAAGAAACTCATATTCTGCCATTATAGCAACATTAATCCTGGCATCATGTCTGTTAAAGGCTTTATCGCACTTTCACTACAACTGTTTTTCATTGTGCAAGTGCTCATGTACACAAACATATTTTTGGTCTGCATCCAATCCGCATTTTTTGCGGGTTGGATGCGGACCCATTCAATTCATGGGGGGCCGCAAAGGATGTGGACACCACACCTGTGTCCATTTTATGGACAAGTATAGGACAGTTCTAGAGAGGGCAGGATGTTCTGTTACGCAAAATGCGGAACACACATGGCCGGCAATTTGCGGACCACAAAAATGGCAATGGCAATGGCCATGTGCATGAGCCCTAAATGATCTAAAAATTTCCAACCAGGTGTATCTACAGCTCCTTTGCAGAACTATGACTTTTCATAAAGATAAACTAATATGCACTCTGTCTAGATGGACCCTGAAGACATATTCCATCTGTCTCTGACTTCTTGCTAATGTTTGGTTGGATAGCAAGATGTAGGGGACACGTGGAAGACAGTATGACTGCAGGATCAGTCTAAACAGGGTTTGTTTGTAGTGTGTTAACATGGAGATGCATAGACCTGCAAAGAGGCTGCACACACTAAACAATATGAAATTTCTGAGGGCTCACCCTCCATTTATACAAAACAAGTACATACCTAAATTTGATGACTGTATTGTGTTACCATAGTCCATTATCATTGGGAACTATTTTTTTTTTTAAAATAAAGCCAGTGATTTGCTTCAGCCATCACATGTTGACATGACATAACCGCTGCAGCCAGGTAAAGAGAGCAGGGCTGGGAGAAACAGAAAGACAGAGCGGGATCTGCTAGGTAAGTGATCATTACGGTTGAGCGAACCCAAACTTTAGGATTTTTGGACCCCGGACCCGAACATTTCTGTAAAAGTTCGGGTTCGGTGCTTTCTTGGCGCTTTTTGAAAGGCTGCAGAGCAGCCAATCAACAAGCGGTTAACTGTCTGACCTAATAAGCTATCAAAGCCATGCCTACTAATGGCATGGCTGTGATTGGCCAGAGCAGCATGTGACCCAGGCTCTATATAAGCTTGAGTCACGTAGCGCTGCACATCACTCTGCTGTTACAAGTGTAGGGAGAGGATGCTGCTGGACTTGTGATTTCAGGGAGAGAATGGGAGAGAATCTAACTCGGCTATCTACAGAGAAATAGTTGTGTGGGTGCAGGGCACAATCGTTTTACCCTGCCCTGAGGCCATTGACCAAAAAAAAAACAACAACTTTTATATTTCTGTTGGTTAGGTGGGTGGCGGTGGCACCATTTTATGCAAGCTCAGTGCACCAGCACTGCATCTGAGCTTTTGGGACATTGCAAATCACCATTTTTTTTGGCAAACTACAACATCTGGATTAGTCAGTGTGCAATTTAAGCTAGAAATACACCCATCATTTTCTGGGTTTTGAAAAACACACTGACAAAAAACACTATTTTCAGGCCTTGCAGCATCAGCACGTGTAAAATTACAGGCTTATATACTGCTGTCAAATTCAGTTGTTAAACAAACACTCGTTTGGGCACAAAAAATTTAGTTGGCAGCCTTTGATGCAGATGTCATTGTGAGATACACCCTTAATACATTTGGGTTACATTCAGAGATTTTAAATACCGCCATTTGGTGCACCATTATTCATTCAGGCCTACACTGGTTCAGGCGGTGTGAGATACTCCCTCTACATACAGGGATTTGATTTAGGAATTTAAAATACAGCCATTTTGGGCAAAGAAATATTTACTTCAGGCCTACACTGGTTCAGACTGTGTGAGATACTCCCTTTACATACAGTGGTTTGATTCAGGGATTTGAAATACAGCAATTTGAAATAGTCGTTTTGGGCAAAGAAATATTTACTTCAGGCCTACACTGGTTTAGGCCCTGTGAGATACCCCCTCTACATACAGGGGTTTGATTCAGGGATTTGAAATACAGCCATTTGAAATACAGCCATTTTGAGCAAAGAAATATTTTATTTAGGCCTACACTGGTTTAGGCCCTGTGAGATACCCCCTCTACATACAGGGGTTTGATTCAGGGATTTGAAATACAGCTATTTGAAATACAGCCATTTTGAGCAAAGAAATATTTAATTTAGGCCTACACTGGTTTAGGCCCTGTGAGATACATACAGGGGTTTGATTCAGGGATTTGAAATACAGCCATTTTGGGCAAATAAATATTTACTTCAGGCCTACACTGGTTCAGACCGTATGAGATACCCCCTCTACATACAGGGGTTCGATTCAGGGATTTGAAATACAGCCATTTGAAATACAGCCATTTTGGGCAAAGAAATATTTAATTCAGGCCTACACTGGTTCAAACTGTGTGAGATACACCCTTTACATACTGTCGTTCTATTCTATTAAACACCCATTTAGGGCAAGATCCTAAATTTGAAAAATATGAGGAGAGCGTCAAATAAGGGACGTGGCCCAGGTCGTGGTGCTGCTGGTGGAGCTCCTGTTGCAGGGAGAGGACGTGGTCAATCTGTGCCAGCTACACGCACAAGTGAAACCCCTTCCTCAGGTGCGAGTAGGAGACAAAACCTGCAGCGGTATTTGGTCGGGCCTAATGCTGCTTTACGAATGGTGAGGCCTGAACAAGTACAGGCGATAGTAGATTGGGTTGCTGACAGTGGATCCAGTTCCTTCACATTGTCTCCCACACCGTCTCCTGCTGAAAGACCACAGTTGGCACCTGCAGCCGATGTCCATCAGTCTTTCACCTCACCCCCTTGCAAATCAGCCAAGCAGTCTGAGCCCCATGTTATGCAGCGGTCTCTTCTGCTTTTTGATGACTCTGTTAGCAGGGTTTCCCAGGGCCATCCACCTATCCCTGCCCCAGAAGTGGAAGAGATTGAGTGCACCAATGCCCAACCACTTATTTTTCAAGATGAGTACATGGGAGGACCATCGCAGCACGTCTCGGATGATGACGAAACACAGGTGCCAACTGCTGGGGCTTTCGAAAGTGTGCAAACCGACAAGGAAGGCAGGGGTGAAGACTGGGTGGAAGATGATGTGGAGGACGATGAGGTCCTTGACCCCACATGGAATCAAGGTCATGCGAGTGACCTATGTAGTTCGGAGGAAGAGGCGGTGGTCACACAGAGCCACCAGCACAGCAGAAGAGGGAGCAGGGTGCAAAAGCGGAGCGGCCGTCCTCTAGACAGTACGCCTCCTACTGCCCACCGCAGCAAGGGACCGAGCACACCAAAGCCAGCTCCAAGGAGTTCCCTGGCGTGGCAGTTCTTCAGACAATGTGCTGACGACAAGACACGAGTGGTTTGCACGCTGTGCAATCAGAGCCTGAAGCGAGGCATAAACGTTCTCAACCTGAGCACCACCTGCATGACCAGGCATTTAAGTGCAAAGCACGAGCTGCAGTGGAGTAGACACCTCAAAAACCAAGAAAGGTCTCTGGCTCCTCCTGCTTCCACTTCTGCTGCAGTCGCGGCCTCTTCATCCACCTCTGGAGTGACAGTGCCACCTGCCACCCTGCAAACAGAGGATCTGCCAGCAACACCAACACCTGGGTCACCAAGCATCTCCACAATGTCCCACAGAAGCGTTCAGCTCTCCATCTCCCAAACAAGGAAGAGGAAGTACCCCCCTACCCACCCGCGATCCCTAGCCCTGAATTGCCAGCATTTCTAAATTACTGGCCTTTGAAATGCTGTCATTCAGTCTGGTGGAGACGGATAGTTTTAAAGGCCTTATAGCGGTGGCTGTCCCACAGTACGTTGTGCCCAGCCGCCACTACTTTTCAAGACGAGCCATCCCTTCCCTTCACAACCAAGTAGGGGACAAAATCAGGTGTACACTGCGCAACGCCATCTGTGGCAAGGTACACCTGACTACGGATACGTGGACCAGTAAGCACGGTCAGGGAGGTTATAACTCCATAACAGCACACTGGGTAAATGCAGTGGCGGCTGGGCCTGAGGCGGATAGCAGTTTGGCGCATGTCCTTCCACCACCGATGATTGCAGTGCATTTCAGTTTGCCTCCTGTTGCTTCCTCCTCCTACTCTGCTTCCTCATCCTCTACCAGCTCCTCATCCGGTCAGCGTAACACCTTCACCACCAACTTCAGCACAGCCAGGGGTAAACAACAGCAGGCAGTTTTAAAACTTATCTGTTTGGGGGACAAACCCCACACCGCGCAGGAGCTTTGGACGGGCCTTGAACAACAGACCGATGAGTGGTTGGTGCCAGTGAGCCTCAAGCCCGGCCTGGTGGTGTGCGATAATGGGCGAAATCTCGTAGCAGCTCTGGGACTAGCCGGTGTGACGCACATCCCTTGCCTGGCGCATGTGCTGAATTTGGTGGTGCAGAAATTCCTTAAAAATTACCCCAATATGTCAGAGCTGCTGCATAAAGTGCGGGCCGTCTGTGCGCGCTTTCGGCGTTCTCACCCTGCTGCTGCTCACCTGTCAGCGCTGCAGCGTAACTTCGGCCTTCCCGCTCACCGCCTCATATGCGACGTGCCCACAAGGTGGAACTCCACCTTGCACATGCTGGCCAGACTGTGCGAGCAGCAGCAGGCGATAGTGGAGTTTCAGCTGCAGCACGCATGGGTGAGTCGCTCGGCGGAACAGTACCACTTCACCTCCAATGACTGGGCCTCTATGCGAGACCTGTGATCCTTTTGAGCTGTTTCGAGTACTCCATCAACATGGCCAGTGCCGATAATGCCGTTCTAAGCGCTACTATCCCACTTCTATGCCTCCTTGAAAAAACGCTCCTGGCGATGATGGAAGAGGATGTGGCACAGGAGGAGGAAGAGGGATCATTTCGTAGGGTTTCCGGCCAGTCATTCCCAAGTGGCTCTGAGGGTGGGTTCCTGCACCCACAAACCCAAGGTACACAATTGTCCAGCCAGGCCACAGTTCTGGAGGATGACGAGGTGGAGGAGATGGAGGAGGAGGAACCATGTTCACAGCAGGGTGGCACCCAGACCAGCTCATGGCCATCACTGGTGCGTGGATGGTCGGATACAGACAGCAGGGGCACAGTGGAAGCACAAGTCGAAGGCAGAGGAAGGGGTCGCCAACGCATCTGGGGCACCGCCAGCACCTCAGAAGGCAGGGTTAGCATGGCCGAAATGTGGAAAAGCTTTGTCAGCACGCCACAAGAACCAGCACCACCAGCTGATATGGAACGTCTTAGCAGGAGGCAGCATTTCACCAACATGGTGGAGCAGTATGTGTGCACACACCTACACGTACTGAATGACGGGTCTGCCGCCTTCAACTTCTGGGTCTCCAATTGGGCACATGGCCTGAGCTTGCCCTTTACGCCTTCGAGGTGCTGGCCCACGTTCATTAAAATGAACCAGGCCTGGATCCCTCAGGACTTGTCCGTACCTTGTCCAGAATAGACATGTATACCGGCACTTCACCAATTTCTGGGTGTATAGTACCACTGCTATACCTATTAAACCGGTAAAATAAATTAAAAAAAATTATCTGTTACATTTTCTGGTGAAATTAACAAATTTTTGGGTGTATAGTACCACTGCTATACCTAGTAGGTCGGTTAAAAAAAAAAATCTAAATTGTCATTAACATTTTCGGGTGAAATTAACAAATTTTTTGGTGTGAAGTACCACTGCTATACCTAGTAGACCGGTAAAAATATTTTTAAAAAAAATTGGCAGTTACATTTTATGGTCAAATTCATCAATTTTTGGGTGTAATATACCCCTCCTCTACCTAGTCGACAGCTTAATAAATTTCAATAATTTTAATTTTAAATTTTCGAGTGACAAACAATTGTTTTCTGTCTTAGACCCCTGCTTTATCAAGTAGACAGGTTAATTAATTTCTGTAATTTTTCTGTTACATTCTTGGGTTGACATTATACAATTTTAGACGTGAATAAACCACTGCTCTGCATAGGTGACAGGGAATAAAATTTCTGAAATGCTTCTTTAATTGATGCGCGCCACCTCCTTTGATTCAATGCTTAAACTTAAACAAGTTGTACCACATTTAAGCTTCAATACTTTGTCCCACATTTCCGCTATACTCTTTTGGCCAACATTTGCGCCTCAATAGCTTTTCCCACAATTCCGCTTGACTCTTTTGGTCCACATTTGGGCTTCTGTAATTTGTCCCACATTTGCGCCTCAATAGCTTTTCCCACATTTCTGCTCGATCCCAATTTTTTAAAATAAATTTATCTCCCTTAAATTTGGTCTCTTTTTCTCATGCTCCCTCTACGGCCTGGAACCCTGATTCACCGCCACCCGTGATCACCATGGTAGGCGCATAAAAGAACATCGAAAGTTGATAGAGCAGATATCAAATTGGATCGTGAATATCACGGGGATGTGCGACATGGTGGGGCAGTAAGTATGCACACGCCTACACAAACTGACAGGGGTCAGCCCCTGCAACTTCTGGGTCTCCAAACTGGGCACATGGCCTGAGCTTGCCCTTTGCGCCTTGGAGGTGCTGGCCTGCCCTGCAGCCGGTGTATTGTCTGAACGTGTGTTTAGCACGACTGGAGGGGGTTATCACAGGTTATATTTCCCAATGTTTTGGGGTGTACCCCAATTTAAAAAAATAAATTTTAAACCAAAAAGCAGTTTAGGCTACCTCCTCCACCGCCACTTCCGCCACATCCACCGCCTCCTCAATCTTCTACTCCATATGGACCTGGTCCTCCTAGATCAAGATTATTTTTTATTTTTACGTATTTTATGTTATTTTAAGTCATTTCCCTATCCACTTGCAATGCTCTTAACCACATTTTGACAAAGTTTGCAGCCCTCTAGCCCTTTCCATGACATTTTTACAGCCATTTTAGTGCTCAAAAGTTCAGGTCCTCATTGACTTCAATGGGGTTCGGGGTCAAGTTCGGGTCCCGAACTCAAACTTCTTTCCGAAGTTCGGCCGAACCCGTCCATCCAGGTGTCCGCTCAACCAGGGGCGTAACTAGAAGTGACTGGGCCCCACAGCAAATTTTTGTAAGGGCCCCCCAGCGCGCTTCGCATCTCCCTCCTCCTGTGTAAACCCCACTCCTTTGGCAAGTCACGATCTAGACCAGACCAGGCTGCCACGCCATCCTTTTTCTATATAATTTGTATAACACCGGCCCCCCCGCTGATCAACAGTTTGAAGAGAAAGCAGCGCATACAAGCACTGCCTTCTCCTCATTGTTTGCCTGCTTGCCCTCGTAACTGCATTCACTTCAATGGGACAGCTCCTTCCTGTCCAAGTGAGTAGTAGGGTAATGTCCCATAGAAGTGAATGTGGATGCCATAGTAGCAATTACACTGCTCTTCACTGCAGTTGGTAAGCAGGTTAACAATGAGGAGAAGGCAGCGCTTGTATGGATAGGTCATGAATAGGAAAAAAAACTGACAAAGCCTTTAAGGAGATTCTCTTAGTAGTCTGCTGCTGCCATCTTCCAACACCCTGCACATTCCAAGTCCAAATCCCATATAACTTGGCGGCCAGTGCCGGATGCCACGGAAGTCCATCCTTCTCCTCCTCTAATTTTACTAAGATGTAGAGGCTGAGAAGGAGACACTCGGGTCCACAGCTCTGAAGCCAGCCTTACTCACCCTTGTTAGGATCTTTCTCACTGGACTGCAGTCTTCACTGACATGCTCTTCTCCTCTTCAAGTTCTGGCGACGCACTGCTCCAAGCAATGAAATCTAGAAGGTAGAAAAAAATATTTTGTAATATACTATTAGAAGAAAACAAAAAAAAACTATACATATGTGGTATCCGCCAGATTCATACTGACCTGGAGAATCAAGATCACAAGTGAAAAAACAAAAACTATAGAACTGTGGTAAAATTTTATTTTTTCCACTTCCCACTACATTTTATGCAATATTAAATGGTTGCAATTTTTTGATCATTGTTAGGGCCCATGCACACAACAGTATGCCCTCCGAGACATACAGTCCATGAGCGAGCGCACAGCATCATAGGTTAATTGCGCGCTGGGCTGCGCGCGAGACTACTGTCCCATAATCATACGTTTTAGTAATCTACGAAGCTGTGCGCTCCCGTACACACGATCAATGCATCTCAAGGACCGAATGTTTCAGAGGGCGTATGGTCGTGTGCATGGGCCCTTATTAAAAATTTTTTGCTTGGTGTGTGCGTGTGAGTGTTGGGGAGGAGGGGGGGTTATGTTTTTAGTATTTTTTATATTTTAATAGTGAAGACTTTTTTTTTTGGTTTATTTATCTTTATATAAAATTTCTATAGCTTGCAGTACATGGCAGCCTCCCCTTTCTGCCCGCAGTTCTGCCATGTACTAGTGGTTATTATGGCACATATAAGCGCACACCCTCTGCATATATAAGAGCAATAAAATAAGCAGTAGTAGATGGCAGAACAGCAAGCAGGGGGGCACAGGTCAGGGCGGCACAGAAAAATGGCCGGGGGGAGGGGGGCACAGACAAGGGCCAGGGGCACAACCCACAGGCCAGGGAGGCGCAGATAAGGGCCAGGGAGGTGCACACAGGGGCCAGGGGCGCAGACAAAGGCAGGGGGGCACAGATAAGGGCCAGGGCCCAGGGGTTCAGACAGTGGCCAGGGAGGCGCAGACAGTTGCTAGAAATGTATGGGCCCCAGCCAGAGCAAATTTATGAATGCCCAGAGCAACTTCCCCACAACCCCTCCCTCCTCCCTCAGCAGCGGATTGTAAGACGCCTACAGTCACCACACAACGTCGGACGTCCCACTCACTCAGTAGTTATTCCCCCCTTAGTACCCCTAAACAGTAGTTATTATGCTCTATTATTTCCCCTTCACAGTAGTTGTGCTCCCAGCCTCCCTTATTGCCCCCACAGTGCCCACACAGTAAAATTTGGTTATTATTCCCCAAGGCCCATTCCATTAGTTTCCACCACAACTCCACACACTAGTTATGACATGCAATGCCCCTTTATTGCCCCAGGGCCCAGGCCCAGCCCCCACAGTAGCCATATTCCTTTACCTCAGTCACAAAGTAGTTACAACTTACTAACTAGTAGTAGTACCACTACCACACTCACACTCTGGCTCTGGGCTGGGCGCTGGACCGCTGGTGCAGGGTGCTGGACTGGTCTGCTCTCAGACTCTCAGGCTCGTCTGCCTCTGCCGTCTTCTTCTCTACTGGCACTGCTGCCTGCAGCTCCTGTCCTCCTGCTCCTGACTGTTTTCTCCCGCCTTCTGTGACCTGACCGCTGACCTGTCAGGGCCAGGCTGTGACTGAGTGTCACTTACTGCTGCCGCTTGCTGCTCCCTGCATTTGAAAAATCATTCATCACAGTATGTGGGCGGGGCTACAGCCTGCACGCTGCGCAGACTTCAGGACAGGAGACAGTAAGATAAGATTAGACAGGAGGTCACAGAATAAAGACAAAGAGTGAGCATGATCCGATCAACATATTTAGGGGGGGCCCGCCGCCGCCGCCACTGCGCCTGCTGTTAATCCAGGGGCCCTGATGAGAATCGATAATTTTAATTAACTATTTAAGTTGAAAATAAACTGTCACACAAGCTGGGCGCCGGGCCCCTTGGCAGTCCGGGCCCCGAAGCAGCCGCTTCCCCTGCTTCCCCGGTAGTTACGCCACTGCGCTCAACTCTAGTGATCATCTATCCTTTATTGCAAGGTTGTCTGGTTTCCTCTTTTCCTTAGCTTGATCATATTGAGGCTGGGCTCTTTAAAGGGACTTTCCATGTTCTAGATATTAACTATCTTCTGGGCCACTGTGTTATTTCCAGTGCCAGGCAGCTGCTAAGAACAGTTGACCCCCACTGATCTGATATTGATGACGCATCCCGATAATATTCTAGCAATATCTAGAACCCGTAACTCCCCCATTTAATTTTATTTAGAGAGGACCCTCCAATTTTTGTTTTCCCCAAAGGGTTGCATAATGAAACCCAGATGACAAATTATCTGGAGATCATAATTTTTTATAACAACTTAGGGCACTACAGCAGGTAGACTGGCATGAAAAGGTGTCAAATTGGTCATTATGTGGTTTCATAAAACTGCATGTATACTAGGTAAAGAGGTCTATACTACAGGCCCTGTAATTAGCATATTAGAACATACAGCTTTACTTTTTGTCCGCATTTAGATTTCCCTATCATATAAAAGCTATACATGATTTTCACCGCCATCTAGTGGTTTAAGCACTGAAAGACCTGCAAGGATTTATAATGTCAAACTATTCTCATCTCCCCTTTCAGGTTTCTATTCTCTCTCTTCAATATGTATCCATATTTACAGGATAGATACATATAAAGAACCAAGCACACAGAAGATTTTGAAAACTTCTACTCCTGAAATCTAGACCACTTACAGATGTCACCAATATACAGAACTCCGGAAGATACTAAAAACTCAGTGAAAATACCAGTCACAAAAATGTCTGGTCAGTGTAACCCATATACATGAAAAACTACAGGTGGTCTACTGGAAGACCATCATCTAGATCAGGTGTGGGTAACCCTTTTGCTGCCCAGGGGCATTTGGATATTTGTAACATTGTTCGCAGGCCATACAAAATTCTTAACTTAAAAATTTGACTGCTATATTTGGTCTTAGTAAGTTACATAAATTGCGGTTTAATAAAAAAAAATGCACTGTATTTTTGCAGCACAAAATAGTGCCTGTGCTATATATTACATATAGTACAGGTGCATTTTGACCACACATAGCAGTCAATTTTTTTTTTTATTAAGTCTTTTTTTATTAACATTTTATAAACTTTTACATACAGAAACCCCAAAACCCCCATACCCTCCCCCCACATAATAACCTGTAGATGCTCTCCATCCGCCACATTTCTCACCGCTTGACAACACCATCATTTCAATATGACAAATACATGCTCCACCTCTCCACAACTCCCATCAATACATTTGATTTAAACATTGATCCAATTAATAAAGTTACATTTGTTATTAGGCACAACATTTCTCCATTAAATAGTAGAAAAAAAATCCCTAGGCCTCGCAAGAGACCACCAACCACAGAGCCGGACGTATATATCAGACATCAGTACTCTTCACACCAATCCCAGATGATATCTCTGGAGTTCCCTAGACGCCAGCCCGGGGGCATCAATCCAGGGACTCCAGAGCCTTTCAAATTTAGCCAGAGCACCCCTTTTCCTATAAACCCCTCACTCTAGATTGATTAGCCAATTAATCTTGGCTATATATTCAATCCTGCTAGGACTGCACTGTCTAGCCATTGCTGGGCAATCAGTTTATGAGCCATATATAACACTCTGGCCACTGCTACCTTAATGGGCTCAGTGATTGGCAGGTCCTCCACATATCCCAATACACAGACGAATGGGGTCACATCCAATGTAACCTCATATAAGGAATTAATGAGATGCAATACAGCTCATCAGAAGCCCTCCAGAGCCAAGCATGACAACAGCATGTGTAACATACCCGCACCCTCTTCCCCACATAGAGGACACTTTGAATCCGAATGGAGTCTGATACAAAACAGAAACTGGGGAGTTTTGTAGACCCAATGGATCAGGTACAATTGTGACAACCTATGGGCTTCACTGAGTGAGAGCTGCGGAGTCCTCTCCAATATCTCCTGCCACTGGTTTTCCTCTAAAGGCCCCACCTCTGCTTCCCACCTTTCCCTACTATTCACTGGGTAGTACCGCAAAAACAAGTCCAGTATAGCCTGATAAAGCAGGGAAATAACTCCTGTCGAAGAGTTCCTCCGATTTATAATGGCAAGGATTTTGTTTTGATGTACAGTGCACATCATACCGTCATTATGGTCAGCCCGAAAGGCATGTCGCAGCTGCAGGTACCTATAAAAGTCAGTATCCATCTGAAGCTGCTCACAAGTTTTCAGAACATTATTATCCAGAAGCTGGTGAACTCTAATGATTCCCCTGTGTCGCAAACCCCCCATACCCTGCAGGGAACCCAGATGCGGCAACCATGGAGTATCCCATATCGAAATATACTGCGTGACGCCCTTTATACCTTGTGTATCTCTCACTTTACACCACGTCTTATGCAGAAGAAGTATCGTAGGGAACACCAGACCTGACATCTTCAGCTTATCTGCCTCGTATAATGCTTTATATAAATCAGATACTGCCAGAAAGCTTCTCAGCAAACCTACTTTGGATATCTCCCTCCCCCTTCCCAACCCCGCATATGCTGTAGTTGAGCGGATAAGAAATACACCCAGGGATACGGAAGATCCAATTCCCCGTCAGTTTTACTCCTTTGCAGTGTATCCAGCCTCAACCGTGCCGAGCCCCCTCTCCAAATGAAAAAACATGAGAGGCAACCATATAGGGGAATTATGTAGCAAATAAAGCAACTGTGGCATCCAGATCATTTTAATAAGATTAATCCGGCCCACTACCGACAGCGGCAGCTTAGACCATACATGCATCTTCTGTTTAAATCTGCCTATGAGGGGGGACTAATTCAGCTTCTCATATTCTGTGAGTTTCCTAGACACTACTAACCACAAATACCTAAACTCACTCACCACCTGAAGTCCGGTCTGAGCATAAATCACAGCGTCATCCACATTATCCACAGGGAGAAGGGACGATTTGCTCCAATTTATAACGAAGCCGGAGTAGCGCCCAAAGGCACCGATCACATCCATAACCACTGGTAGGGAATGCCTAGCCTCGGCCAGAAACAAAATAAAAACCAGAACCGAAAAATCGTGCCTGCATAGCATCATCTAACAGGCCGAGGCACAAGTCCTCCATGAAACCGGATATAAAAAAAGGGATAACGTCCCAACAGGTCACTCAGTGAAAACAGAGAGTGCAAACTTGAAATAAACGGACGGCTATCATCTCTCCTCCTGTCGCAGCTGTCGTTCGTGCTGGTCAATCCATTTAGCCGCATCTTTCGGTGCAGTTAAGAAATGGACAGATCCCAGAGAAACTACCCGCAGACGTGCCAGGTACATCATAAAATATGGCACTTGCAAAGAACGAAGTTGCCGCTTGACCTCCAAGAACTGGCTCCGCTTCTTTTGGGCTTCTGAAGAAAAGTCTTGAAAGAACGCAATTTTTCGCCCATTAATGATAATGTCAAGGCGGTTTCTGGCAGCCCGCAGAATAGCATCCCGTTCCCCGTAGTGAAGTAACTTAATCAGAACAGGACGTGGAGGCGTTCCCGGGGGCAACAGTCTGGTGGGAACTCTGTGTGCCCATTCAACCGCATATAATGGGAAAAGCACCTCTGTGCCAAAAACTTCTTTAAGCCAATTCTCAAAGTAGGATGTAGGATCCTGTCCCTCGACTTTTTCAGGGATCCCCAGAAGTTGCACATTGTTACGTCTAAGGCGGTTCTCTAGATTGTCAGTCTTTGCTATCAGTGCGGAGATCTGCTGCTCATGAGTGCGGGATGGTCTGGTTAGGGGGGGCAGCTTATCTTTCATCTCACTGACACAGCCCTCCACCTTCACAATTCTTTCATTAACTTTCTGCAGGTCATGTCGAATAAAGGAGAACTCTTACTTCAGGGACCCCATTTGTTGCTGTAGTGATGTCAGGGCCACTCCACACTGGGCTACTGCCCGGAAAACATCTTTCAGTGTTGGCTCTGCATTCTGGGGGAATATGGCCCCCTCCTCCTCTGCCATAACTGCCGCCTCTGCCCCTGCCACACCAACCTCCATACTTCCAGCTTGGGCTCCTCCTGCACTGGTCTTCTCCCCTGCCTGGACTGACTCCTCCACCTCCAGATCCTCCTCCATGCAGGGTCCCTTCATCTCCGGCATCTTCTGTGATGCCCTGGAGCTCATAACAGCTTGTGCTGCTGCCGGCACACCTCCCACCCTGCTCATCTTCCTCACACATGAGTGTGCCGGCGCCATCTTGCGCACCGCACTCGGCACCTCCTTCCGCCTCCTTACACTTTTTTTGCGGCTTCTTCGACCATGGGACCTCTGCAGAGGGATGCAGGCCAGGCAGGACAATAATGTCTATCTAAGTGACAATTGGCCCCAGAAAGGCAGCTGGAAGCCCACGGAGGAGAATTTCAGGATACTTGGCGGGAGCTTGCACACACTGCTGCCGCTCACATCCCCGGCCAAGCCACGTCCCGCAGTCTAATTTTTAAGTTCAGAATGTTATATATTTAGTATTTGGCATTAATGGCAGCCAAGCTAAACCCAGGGGGGTACAGAAAGGGGCTCACCCAGCTTTCACTCTCCCTGCCTCTTCCTTCGCAACTGTCCCTGCCTTTATCCCTTTCTCAGCCTCAGATCTGCACCCAACCTCCATCAGCCTCCTATCATACCTCCCAGCCTACATCGGCCTCAGATCAGACCTCCCAGCCTCAGATCAGACCCTTCCTAGCCTCCTATCAGACCCCCCCAGCCTCAGATCAGACTCCCATTAGACCCCCCAGCCTCAGAACAGACTCCCATTAGACCCCCCAGCCTCAAATGAGACCCCCATCAGACCCCCCAGCCTCAAATGAGACCCCCATCAGACTCCCCAGCCTCAGATCAGACACTCATCAGACCCCCCAGTCTCAGATAAGACCCCTATCAGACCCTCCCCACCCTCCATTAGCATCAGATCAGCCCCTATCAGACCCCCAGCATTAGACCTCAGATCAGAAGTTTAAAAAATAAATAAACTTACCTCTCCAGCTCCGGATGGCGCTGCAACTCGGCAGATTTACTTACCCTCTTCTTCCCGACGCACTGTACTGTGATCTGAGAGCGCACAGCGTCAGGTCATAGTGCGCGTCTACATGCAATACCTTCTGACACTAAGTGTCAGGTCACAGAGTGGGGCCAGAAGAAGACCAGGGAAGGTGAGGACAGCCAGTGCAGCACTGTTCTCATCTTCCTGTGCCTCCCATAATGAAAGCGGTCATTATCATTTTCATTGTGTTCAGGCAGGGGGCCACATGAGATGGTCCTGCGGGCCAGAGGTTCCCCGCCCCTAATCTAGATGTACGACCCTTTGGGGACCAGATACTGTACTTCTGCAGATACTCTGTCTTCATATTTGTGATGCAGATTCAGTGTGGGTAGTACAGTATATGTGCATTTGGGCATTGCAGCCTAACATGTGCTCTGGAACACACAAAATGTGGGTAAAATGTTGCTGATCCTTAAAGGGCATCTATCAGCACATTTGTACCTATGAAACGGTCTGACCTGTTTGTTGCATGTGCTCTTTGCAGCTGAAGGCATCTGTGTTGGTCTCATGTTCATATGTGCCTGCATTGCTGAGAAAAGTTTTATTTTTATACATGCAAATAAACATCTAGGAGCAATGGGGAAGTTACCATTACACCTAGAGGCTCTGCTCTCTCTGCAGCTTCTGCGTTGTCTCCAATTTGACTGACAGTGTCAGGCAGTGAAAACGCCACCATGCCTGGCCCTACCAATCAAAGTGCAGAGAGCGCCTCTAGGTGTAACGGCAACGCCCCCGTTGCTCCTACATGCTCATTTGCATATATGAAAACATAATTTTTCTCAGCAATGCGGGCACATATGAACATGGGACCAACAGAGATGTCTTCAGCTGCCAAGTGCACATATAACAGGTCAGCCAGTGTCATAGGTACAAATCTGCTGACAGATGCCCTTCAAGGCTAAAATTAGTTATACCACTAAGGGGTAAAAATTCACTTCAGTCACCTGAGTTGTGCTCCAACTATATTTCAGACATAAATTGAATATCAAAAATAAAAAAGTTACATTTTCGGAGAAGGAAAGGGGGGGGGGGGGGGCAATCTGAATGTGATTGTTGGGGGGGAGGGGGTGTTTAACTCAAATGGGTTTATGGCACCGATAAAGAACTCATTCTACATATATAATGGTAAAAATTAAGATACTTTATTATGATGCACGATTAAAACACGAGTATAAAAGGTCTTGACACACACAGATGAGGCACCAAATACGTGGTCATAAATGACACAATGGCAGCAAGATATAATCAAGTAAAGCAGGACATATATCCAAACTGATATACAAAACTGCACACACAAATAATACAGATCCAGTATGGCGCCTCAAAACAACCACAACACGTGTTTCGTGTTGTGCTGCTATGTACCTATGAAACTGGCTGACCTGTTGCATGTGTGCTGTATGGATGTATGTCCTGCTTTCTTGCTGCCATTATTGTGTCATTTATGACCACGTATTTGCTGCCTCATCTGTGGTGTGTGTCAATACCTTATAATTGGGCATCATAATAAAGTATCTTAATTTTTACCATTATATATATATATATATATATATATATATATATATATATATATATAGTGCGTTCTTTATCGGTGTCACTAGTTTGGTATATGCATCTGCATTGTTACCAATGCGTCCTATGTTTGTGGGTGTTCAAAGGGGTTTGTGAAAAAAATATGACATTTGTAGTAGACTTTGTGCTTTAAATATTCATGCTCAATGTTTCAAAGAGTTACTGGGACTATTAGGCTCCATTTTGCCTTTGTTTGAAGAGGCTGAAAATTAAACCTAGAACCATATAGCTCTGGCCACTAAATGGACTGGCTGGAGGGCAGGACACGTCTGATAACATTATAGGGTGCGCTTTCTCTGGGAATGTTTTAAAAACCCAAGTAAATGTGTGTGTGGGGGAAAGGGAAACCCAAGTAGATGTGCGAATGAGAAGCTACACTATAAAATTTGAATCGCAGCTCCCCAGATAAAGGACTACAAGAATTGAATGCCAAGCTCCTCTGGCAGGATTACCCGAACCACATCTTTTAGGGATGGGAGTTTACACTGTAGTTTTTATGTAATTCCTTTTTCTTTTACCTCCCTTTGTATTGTCCTTCTGTAACTTGTATGTACTGTTGTTAAATCATATTAAACTGTTCAGTTTAAAAGCTGCTGTGTTGTCCTGTTGATGGAATCCGGTTATATTTAGTATTGTAATCTACTATGTGTACACCAGTGTTTTGGCTTGGCTGCAAAATACCTGAGAGTGGTACCCCCTGCAGTTGCTGCACAGTGGGTGTGAATATTCTGAGCACATGTAGGAGTCCCAGCAGGTAAGGGTGGGGTCCCTTAGAGTACTGGATCCGGCTTTGTTAGCCTGTGGATAGCCCTTTGGATTGACCCACAGGGAAGCATGCATACACCTAGCTAAGAAGGAGTGAGTGAAAGAGCATGTGTGGTGTAGTGTGCTGTTCTAGAACTGTATCATTAGGACGACTTATCCCCTATCCACAAGATACGAGATAAGTACCTTAAAGGTGGGGTTTCAACTGCTGGGACCGGTTATCTACCATTTAAAAAAGCATTGCCACGGCTCAAAATGGCCGAACTATTAAAATGTAAACTTATTTATCCCATATGTATCATGTCTGATATGGCAGGTAACAGACGTGCGGAGCAGAGGGGAGGGAAGGGGAGAACCCCTTCACTAGGGAGAGGGAGGAGTGGTGACCCCTTACTCACCTAGCACTAGCACCTGGCTGCCCTGACGTTCCTAGACCGGCTGCTCACCCGTACGCCGATCACGTGCCTTGTCCCTGGCTTACCCTGAAAGAAGCCCTAGGCAGTGAATAGGGCGGTGGGAGCACTAGTCCTCATCACTGACACCTAGGGTAACAACAGGGAAAGGACAAACAACACTAACACCAAATACAATCCCCGAAGGGAGACAACAAACAGGAGAGAACCGGAGATCCAACAGCACCAGTTCCAACTGTTCCAATAACTTTACAGCAACTACAACCAGAGGTTAGAAGAGAAAATCTGGAAGGAAGGTCTATATCTGGCAACAAGGGAAGTAGAAACGGAGAATATATAGTAGCTGGGAGTGGCTGACAGAACAGCTGAAAGGAAAAGCTACCGATTCCTAAATGGGACAAAAAGGATCGCAAACCAAAGCGGGAAAACCTGGCCCGGAAGCCATTCCTACAACTGGGTCATGGAGCGATCCCTTGAAATCGAGTGAGTAGTCACCCGCTGCAACCTTCTAACCCCAGGCACAACAGGGTCAGTGATAGGTCGTGACACCCTTATGACAATAGGATTCACCTCTGATGAATAAAAAGTGATCTAACAGTCATACATACTCCAAAATGGTACTTAGAAAAACTACAGAACACCCCACAAAAAAATGAGCCCTCATAAAGCTCCGTAGATCTAACTATAAAAAATGTATGGGGTCAGAATATGGCGATAAAAAGAAAAGTATTAAACATAAGGAAAACTATATAAATGTGGTATTGTTATAATCGTGCTACCCCGGAGAATGAAGATAACAGGGCAGTTTTACTGCACAGAGAACACCAGCTTTTCCACTACATTGTACACAATATTAAATGGTACCATTAGAAAGTACAAATTGTTCTGCAATAAACAAGCCCTCAATATGTCTGAGCAGGAAAAAAAAAAAAAAAAAAAAAAAAAAAAAAAAAATGATGATGATCTGGGAGAGCAAGGGGGAAAAATTGGAAATGTAAAAAACGGAAAATTCAGCATATTTAGACATAGCATAATATAGTACCAATATATAAAATATTTGATATTAAATATTTATACTATATTTCCATCTGTGTCCTGGCTTCCGTTTACAATTGAAACCATGGCGCTCAGCTAAATCTGTCATAAAGATACCAATGGCAAATGATGGATTTAAAATGGGGTCTATCAGAATTTCATTATGGCGTTATTTTGAGGGCATGAACAGCAACAGCACTACATGCTAAACTATTCTTGCCTTGTGAAGAAACGG
The DNA here is from genome assembly GCF_905171765.1 of Bufo bufo. Classification (NCBI taxonomy): domain Eukaryota; kingdom Metazoa; phylum Chordata; class Amphibia; order Anura; family Bufonidae; genus Bufo; species Bufo bufo. The sequence continues at coordinate 498,913,034 of NC_053389.1, forward strand.
AGGCTCCAAACCGAGCCTCTAATGGCTGTTTTAATTAACACTGGATATATAAAGAATCTTAGTTATATTATAGACTAGACTAGGAATTCTGACTCACAAACAGAACTGGCTGTAACATAAATAACGCTTAGTGAGATTGTGAATGTGCCACATGAAATGTAATGCCATTATGGATTATACTCTAGTCAGATTGGATAACATTTGCAGAAGCATGTGGTAAGGGTAATTAGATCAGACTTGACACCAAATAAGTGACTGTTTAAACGTGTTCAGCCATGCCAAATGTTGAATAATTCTACTAAATGCTGTTTAATAGCATTTTCAGTTGGGTTTAGTGTGAAATAGAAAATACTCTGATTACACAGTCTATATGCTAACACAATATTGATTAAAAAAATGTAATGACCTTTACATATTTATGCTGTAATATAAATGCAGATTTGTAAGCAGTACTCCTTGAGCATTATGCCTAAAACTCAAACACTGATTTGTGTAGCTACATTATAATGGAATAAATGAAAATTTTAAAATAACAAAATGAAAAAAATAAAAAAAATAATACACTGACATTTAGATTAGCGATTTTTGCGATGCTCCTTTAAGGCAGAATTCACACGTGCAGTTATGATGCACTTTAGGAGCCAAAGCCAGGAATAGATCTAAAGGAAAGGAAAATTATAAAAGGAAAAACTTCTCTTTTCTATATCCAAGCCTGCGTTTAGCTTAAAAAATACATTAAAACTTCATGTGCGAACCTTCCAGCTTAAAGGATAACTGTCACACTTAGACCCCAATTTCAATTTTCATATATGTAGTTACTAATAACATGATATTCCAGAATCAGTTACTATTAGACTGACTTACCCCATATTTAATAAGATTCAGCCCTTAGCAACCAGTCTGCATAAAACTGCAATTTTACTATTCAGTTAATATGGCCGCCACTGCCCTCACCCTGAGGCGAATCCCGCCTGCCCTCACTAGCCAGTAACAATAGCCCCCAAAAGTGTCAGTAACCAGAGCCCTCCCCCTAAAGGGTTAATCTCCTGCAGCACAAAGGGATCCTCTTACCACATGTTGCTTTCATTTATACACTGAGCAGACGGCAGATCTCCCTTCCCTGGTCTGCGCTGGTTCAACTCTGCATTCTCCAGCTCTGCTGAGTGAGGGAGCGTCTGCCAAGTGCAGGGACAGGGAGAAGTGCACACAGCCCAGGCACTGTTATCAGCTGCTGGTGAGGACCTGGCTTTAATCATTTACTTACAGTCCCTGGCAGTCAGTAATCTGACCTTGCACGCAGCCTGCTTCTGCGTCCTCAGTCCTTCAACAGATAGATGGACCATGCCTAGCAACCCTATTTTAAGCACAGGTAAAAGGAGGCAGTACAGGGGACAAAAATGTGGAATTAAGGGGTTATTGAATACACAGTGAAAAGTTGAAATAGGGCCACCAAGGAGATATTAATCACCACAATCCAATACTAAAAAAAATATATATATGACAGTTATACTTTAAGGGTACGCCCACATGGGGCAGATTTTCCACAGCAGTATCTTCTGACGCTAATCTGCAGCAAATCCATGACAGGTCCACAAAGTCTGCATGTGTTAGGCCTAGTTCACACTAAAGTGATTTGGTCATTGATTTTTTATCAGTGATTGTGAGCCAAAACCTGGAGTTGAGGCTACACAGAGATAGGCCAGACACACACCAGAAAGGTAAGTGTGGCAGTGAGAGTACCCATTCTGCTGACTTCAGTGTAATTCAATAAATTTCAGGTCTCTTAGTGTTACACAGCATTATAAATTAGTATAACGCTTTGCTATCCTGCTTTTGACCTGCACGTGGTTTTGGCTCACAATCACTGACCAAGTTGCTGAAATGTGAACTAGGCCTTACATGTGGGTCTATAGAATTCAACCTATGCAAAGGATAAATTGACATGCTGTAGATTTAAAAGCCGCTATGTGGGTCAATTTACAATGCAGATATTTTCCCCATAGCATGCGGATTATACTTGCTAACATTTCATCCACTTGTTGGTACTGTAATATGCAGCTGATTTTTTTGCACCCAATTCATTTGCCAGAAATGTCTAGACAGTCCGTTAAAAATGATAATTACTTACCGGTAATTGGATTTTCCTTTAGCCTCCACAACGGCACCACCCAGAGGGTACCCCGCCTCCCCAGGGACAGGAAACAACTAGAAGACCAGCGCTTAAAAGCCTCCTCCCTCTTACCTTCTCCAGTTAATAACCTAGGACACAAATATAGATGCCAGAACAAAGTTTATTGAACTGTTAATAAAGACTTCGGTCCTATATAATTGAACAACAGACTACGCTCAATTATTATGTTGATAACACTATGTTCAACCATTTAGGTTATACAATGTACTGAACTTGAATTGTGATACTTAGCATGAAAATTAATGCTCTGTATACTATCCTTACTCTTGTTTTATTGTTATGACATTTTGCATTGAAATAAGTATTCATACTTTTCTGAATTTAAGAAATGTACCTTGCAAAAACCTTTAATAAACAAATAATTTACTCAGAACAAAGTTTATTATAAGATATTTGCTATATCAATATAAGCAATTATTGACCAAATCAAAAACAATTGGACATATATAGTCAAAACATAATTCTCAAAAGAAATTAAAGGGTGGGGGGAAAAAAAAACGTGCTGTTGAGGAGGCTAAAGGAAAATCCAATTACCAGTAAGTAATTCTCATATTTTCCCCACACATCCACAACGGCACCACCCGGAGGATTAACAGAGAACCCAATTATGGGGTGATAGCAGATAACACCTTTCTGCCAAAGGTCAGATCTCTGTTCGAAAATACATCAAGTCTGTAGTGTCTGAAAAAGGTCGAGGGACTCGACCAGGTAGCTGCATGACAAATCTCCTCTAGTGAAGCCGAAGCCCCCTCCGCCCAGGAGGTGGCCACCGCCCAAATGGAATGAGCCGTCAACCCCACCGGAGGAGAGATATCCTTTATTATATAGCACATGACAATGCAAGATTTGATCCAGATCCCCACTTCACAAAGATGGTGTTGAAGACTGACTGATTAAGGCTTCACTCCTTTTTTTTAATCTCTCTGCTCAGAAAATCTGCCAGTAGATTCTCTTTTCCCTTTACACAAATTGCAGTCAGACATTCCAGGTTCTGTTCGGCCCACAAGAATATTTTTTGCGACATTGTCGCCAGAAAACTACTTTTTGTCTCCCCCCCCCCCCCCCATTTGTTGATATATGAGACCGTCGTGGTGTTGTCTGACAAGATTTTTACATGTCTTGTTAGAATTTTCTGGGAAAATTCCTTGGGCTGCCGAATCTTCTAGATGAGCTCCCCATCCCTGTCTGCTTCCGTCCGTCGTAATTATTATCTGCTGCGTCTGACGCCATTCCACACCTCGTGAAAGATTCTTGTGATTGCACCACCACTTCAGTGATTGTTTTACTGCAGATGGGACTCTCACCTTTTTGTTTAAGGATATTTGTCTTCTGTCCCATGTTGTCAATAGGAACGGTTGTAGAGTTCTGGTATGAGCCTGGGCCCACTTGGCTGCTGGAATCGAGGCGGTCATAAGGCCCAGGATGGTCATGATGTGTCTGAAAGATAGCCTTTCTGTCCACAAAATTCCTTTACACTCTGCTTCAGGGAGACTTGCTTCTCCATTGGAAGTAAGGACGACATGAGGCGGGAGTTTAGAACTCCCAAAAACAAACACTCTTTCCTGGGCAGGAATGAAGTTTGATTTTTGAATATTGGGTATCCAACCAAGCTTTGATAAAGAGTCTAGTACAACCTGCAGTTACACATATAGAGCTTCTTTTATTGGGGCTGCTATCAGGAGGTTGAACTCTTGGAGCTGAACTCAGGCCAAGGGGTAGAACCTGGAATTGAAAGTGCTGAAGGGAATCTTGAAACCATACTGCTATTATTAAATATTTCTGGTATTTCTTGTGGATTGGGATATGATAGTATGCGTTGGTTAAATCTATTGTCGCCATAAAACAATTCCTTGTTAAGGATAGTGGACCTCACTGTTTCCATCTTGAACCTTTTGTATACTATGTACTCGTTGAGGGTCTTTAGATTGATAGTTGCCCTGAAGGTTCTATTCGGTTTTTTCCACCAGAAATATCGGAGAATAGAATCCCCTTTCCTGAATCGGGACTTTCTGAATAAGTAGAGCGATCTGGAGATCCATTACTTTCTGGTCTTTTAGTTTTATGTTTACCCAATATCTGCTGGGAAGAATTTTTACGAATTCTAGTTGGAGACCTGATTCTATCACCAATAATACCCAAGGAGATGCATGAATGTTTTCCCAGGTTTCGACAACGTTTTTTTAGTCTTTCTCCCCCACCGGAATCTGGCGTCATTGGGAGGAAGGACGAGAAGATTTCTCTTGGTTAAAAAGGAAACTTCCACCTCTCTCTTTAGTGGGCTGCCAGGCGCCTGAATCTTTTTCTTTTGGTCAAATCTAGGACGTCTCTGGGCCCGAAATGACAGTTTTTGGTGGAAAAACTTGGATTCTGTGGAAAACCCTTTTTTCTATCAGCGGCCTTTTCCAACATATCATCTAATGCTGTTCTAAATAGCCTATCACCTTCAAACGGAATAGAACAGAGCCTGTACTTAGAAACAGAATCACCCGACCACATTCTAAGTCAGACGGCCTTTCTGGAGGCGTTAGAAAGTTCTGCTGATCTGGATGCTAGTTTCACCACATCCGCAGAAGCGTCCGCTAGAAAATTGGATGCCCGTTTGAGAATCAGGATAGAGGCTAAAATATCTTCCCTGGGAGTGCCTGATTGAATGTGTTCCTCTAATTGGGAAAGCAATAGAGGCAGGGTACGAACCATGCATGTAGCTGCAATACCCAGGCGTAGAACAGCAGTAGAGAACTCCAATTTTTTTTTTTTAAGCAGAGACTCACATTTTTTTGTCCATTGGATCTTTCAGAAGACTTAAGTCTTTAAATGGTAATGCAGATTTTTTAGAAATTTTCACCACTGGGGCATCTATCCTAGGTATTTTATTCCAGGAAGAGGAATCTGTAAACAGGTACTTTCTTTTAAATACTTGGGATGTAGCTTGTCTTTTCTCTGGGTCTTTCCATTCATAAAGGATACGTTTTTTAATATATTGTGAACAGGGAAGACTATTTCTTCTGTCCGCCAACCCCATAAACATTTGGTCTTGCACCAACAAAGGTTCTTTTGATTCTTCAAGAAGTATAGTGGCCCTAATATTTTTCTGAAGAGATTCTGTCTCTTCAATAGAGCATAACAAGCAAACCTGACGTATCCTTTGAGATACTGGAGCCAGAATCTGAGGATAGTTCACCCCCTGCCAGATCTGAATCCTTTTCTTCAGGTGGAAAAGACTAGGCTTTGGATGTGGTTGGCCTAGGAGGCCTAGTTTTTCTTCAATAGCAGCTCCAACTTCCTCTTTTATTAATGATCTATCAGTGAGGAAGATTCATCAGACACAATCTTATCAGTACATTTTGCACATAACACTTTACATGAGGCAGAAAGAGCTCTTTTGCATAAGGGGCAATAAATTTTGTGACGGCTCTCCACACACTTTTAAGCTCCCTTGCCCTTGAACAGAGTAAACGAGCCAATTTTAATTCAAGAAAAAAACCCACACATAGAGGGCTGTCACCAAGAGAAAGAGACCCCCACCTGAACACCCTGTGTCAGAAAGCCAAAAACAAAGAAGGCTTGAGAGAGAAGAGGCTTACCGGGCTGGAAGACCGACAGGGGTCAGTAGATTTGCGGGAATCACTCTCCAGCTGCAGGGACAAGATGTCAGTCGGCAGAGCATGTTCCTGAGAACGCCGACGTCCCTCTTTAAATTGTATTGCCTCCTCTGAGGCCGCCGTCAGACGCACGCCTCACACGCAGTGTCTGACGTCATCATTGCCGGTCTGCCCCTCCGAGACCGAACGGAGTGTTCCCCGGCCTTGGAAACGCCCCCAATTCACTGCAGGGTGAACAAAACCAAAGGCTTCTGGGATTTCCCTGCGCGGATCCACACCTGCCTTCCAAGGTACAGGAAACAACTGGAGAAGGTAAGAGGGAGGAGGCTTTTAAGCACTGGTCTCCTAGTTGTTTCCTGTCCCTGGGGAGGCGGGGTACCCTCCAGGTGGTGACGTTGTGGAGGCATGGGGAAAAAAAAATAGGCAACTTTTTCCTGTGTCTGTGAAAAAAAAATACGTCTAATTTTGTTTTGTTTTTTTGAGTCTGGTGGTACTTGACTAGATTACTTTGTAATTATCATTTTACAGCTCACTGTAAATGCTGGTAATAAGTTCTTAACAGTATGTTGAGCTATAGGCATGTATTACTCATAATCCATATTATTCATTATGGTTTTCCAATTTGTCCATAAAAAATGTTGTATGTCCATGATTTTTGGGATAAATTGTCCAAAAAAAAAAAAGAATTGCAACCCTCTCTGACACATGTGAACATACCCTACAGTTGGTGTCAGATATTTAAATAAAAGGTCTGTTTTTCTTGGAACACAGTCATTGTTGTCCATGGGCTGTCTGACATTGCAGCTTGGCCCCCTTTCACATGCAGAAAACTCTTTCTAATCTCCGATGTCTTAAAAAGAATGACATTAAATATTCACTTTCTTTTTTTATATTCCAGATTTTAATCTGCCCAGTAAAGTAAACAGACTAAGATGACAATTTCTATTTTCTGGAGCCACCTATCTGTGTTGTATAGACTGGGAGAGAACGAGTAGAGTTATCTACATTAATAGAAGGTGGATGTGTTAACAATAGCTCTACTGTACCACTGGAGGCCTAGAAAAGGCATATAAAAATAAGACTGTATGCTGCTCCCACGTCAGTTCTTGGTCTTGGGAGAGGGGCTGTATACCATCACTTCCTGGAGAACCAAAATGTCTGACATTTTTCTGTCAATAACCACCCATTCCTCTGCCACAAACAATACAAGAAAGTGTGTGCTTCCAATATGGCCTCCCCCATGTGTATTGTTTTAACAAAAACTAAGCTACATTTTAAAAAAGACCAAACACATTACTTTTGTAGTACATACTTATATCCAATGATGGCAAAATTACATGAACCATTCCCTTATAAAGATTTATGTTTTGCTATCACTGCAGCTGGCAGTTCCTCTCGCTTGTTGTACCATTTTCCACCAATGCTGATGGGTATCCCTATCATTTCAAAGAGGTTGTCCTAGATAAATAAAAAATCTTGGACAAGCCACTCAATGGTCTAAAATGACTAAAATGGGGATCTGAAAGTATTTGGCACATTACCGCTGAAGTAATCACTGTCCTCAGTGGTCTACTACAGAGGACACTGATTGGCTGCAGCAGTGCTGTACATCTGTAAGTCAAAACGGCAGTGCACCTTCAATGTAGCAGTGATGTTGAGTTTAATTACTGTAGTTTAATCTAGTAATGCAATGTTTCGGCTACAATTAGCCTTTCTCAAGCATTTTCCTTTGGATTAAATTACACATCACACTGCATGTGCTGGATCAGACACACCCCAAGGCATGCACTGGCTGAACTTCAGTCAGATATCTGAGGGTGCCGAGCTGCTTTAATTTTTTTCTATGTTGGCAACACTTCTGCCAGCATTGACTTTGGTATCTATGGGGGTTACCGTAAATGGCAGGAATCGGAGTCACCATTTGAGTGAGGTAACAGAATGCACCTGCCACTGATAGTACTCAGTCCACAAGGTCTGGACACACTTTAAACTGATCATTTTTGGTAATATTTATATGTAATAAAACATTTAAGACTATGGTAGTGCCACACAATAGTCCATTTATACTATCCGGTATAATGATATCACGTGCAATGAAATATTATACTGTACACAATACAATATAATGAAAACACAAGGTACACAACACAAGGTACAATATAAATGACATATAAATAAATAAATAAATAAATAAATGGACAAGGTCTTGGATTAGGAAAGTTATTTTAATTTAAGCAGGTTACATAAATGTAAACTGTTTAACTATACATATTACAATACAACATTTAAATGAAAAACAAAACAAAAAACTAAGATGGTGTAAAAAAGTGAATATAAGTGTGATGGAAGGCTATTTTCATATATGCGTTAAAGCTATCCGACAGGCTGTTCTAGCAAAGGAACAGCCTGCCTGAGTTCACTGTATCGACGTAGCCGAATACTGCTGTTCGTCACCGGAGCTCAATGACTATAATGGAAGTGAGCGGGGATCCAGACGGCTTCCGGCATGAGTGCAAGGATTGGGCCTACAAAAACCAGTACAAGCACAATTTTTTGTCTGGACAAGTTAAACAGGCTGGATCCCCGCTGAATCTCTTTATAGTCAAAAGGGGTCTGGCAGTCCTCCAGCCCTATCCTGCTAGGCCAGAAACGATGAACCTTGCAGACTGTTCCACTGCCAGAACAGCCTGCCAGATAGTTTTAATGCATATTTGAAAGTAGCCTAAAACTCTTCATCAGGGCCCTAATGTAATAAACAGAAACAAAGTGTATTTTTCTTTATAGTCACAACCAGACTTTAAACGAATATTACGTATTGGTTTGCCTCATCCATAAAGGGTAGGCACTTAAATCTAGTTTTCAAAATTACAGAATATACCATGTAAATATATACATGAGGAGCTGAAACTAGACTACATGGCTGACTTTGCTGTCTGTAAATGGAGTGGTAGTATTGTTACGGCAATAACAGCAGCTTTTGTTGTCACTGTATAGCGCCAATATGATCTGGTCTGTCAAACAATAGTGCCGTTTTGACACAGTTTGAATAGTGAACATGTAACCTCATCCAAAATGTTTAAAGAGTCACTGTACTTTCACACAATTTAACGGAGAAAGGCATAATTAGCTCATTTCTAAATCACTTAATAAAAATAAATCTGTGGTTACTTCCACCTTGCCTGCATCCACCTGAAAAAAGCTGTAATATCATGGCCACTAGGAGTTTCATTATCATCCAATTTGCAGTCCACTGCCTATTGTTAGGCTGGATCCATCTTTTTGTTAAATTTTGAGCATATACAGTTAGGCCCATATATATTTGGTCACTGACAATATATATATTTTTTTTACCTGTTTACTAAAACATATTCAAGTTAGTTATATAATGGACATAAATCCAGACGTTTAGCTTTCATTTGAAGGTATCCACATTAAAATTGGATGAAGGGTTTAGGAGTTTCAGCTCCTTTACACGTGGCACCCTGTTTTTAAAGGGACCAAAAGTAATTGGCCAATTGACTCAAAGACTGTTTCATGGGCTGGTGTGGGCAATTCCTTCATAATTTCATTCTCAATTAAGCACATAAAAGGCCTGGAGTTGATTTGAGGTGTGCTGCTTGCATTTTGAAGATTTTGCTGAGAAGTAAACATGCGTTCAAAGGAGCTCTCCATGCAGGTGAAACAAGCCATCCATCATCTGCGAAAACAGAAAGAACCCATCCGAGAAATTGCTACACTATTAGGAGTGGAAAAATCTACAGTTTAGTACATCCTGAAAGAAAGAAAGCACTGGTGACCTCAACAATGCAAAAAGAACTGGACGCCTATTGCGATTAGTGGATCCGGTCCTATCTATACACAGAGGTGACATCAGGTAACTGCAGTAAAGTGATCTGTACAGATCAAGAAGTGGCCCTATTATTGGGCTTAGTGGCCAGTGAGAAAACTTCTGAATTTTATGGTCGTTTAAATATAATGACATGGAAAATAAAAAATATGTTAAATATAAAAACGTGATTTAAACAATAGGTCAATTTCTGATGAGATATTCCCTTTAAAGAAGCTTTTTAAAGGAACCAGTTAGTGACTTCAGATCAGCGGTTCTTAGAATATGACATAGAAAAAATAATAATAATACAAATTACAATACATACAGGATGAATGAAATCAGGCACTTTTTAAATCACCACAATGTGCACTTACTAGAGATAAGCGAATTTCATATTTTGATGGCAAAAGGTGAATTGCGTTATGGATTCCGTTACCACGGACCATAACGCAATTCTATAACGGAATGCACAACGGAATGCCTTTAGTGGCATTCCGTTATTCATTCCGTCATAATAGAAGTTTATGGCCTGCATAACGGATCCGTCCCGTTTCCGTTATGCAGGGGAGTGAACGAATTTCATAACCTGAAATTCGCTCATCTCTAGCGCTTACATAAGAGACACACCAATTCCTTTACAAGCATGATGTGTCAATGGGCTGTGAAATATTCGAGAAAATGCAGTGATTATTGACATTACATTCTTGAAACTGGATTTAACGCAAATGTTTTATAAACCTTGAGTAAATCACTGCTGTGTACAACTTCTTAGATTATGTGCAGTAATATGCTAGATAACATTCTGCACATGTAACATCTACAGTCTTTTTATGTAGATAACCTAGTTAAATAATCCACTTGAAATGATAAGTTTAATAACAGGGGTACCACAGTGTTTATGATGGCGATTTCACACATTCTAGTCAAATATGGCACTGGTTATAGAATTATATAGTAGTCAAACACCTATTCAGTTACTCCATAGATCCAGCTGTGGCACTGAATGGAATATAGTGGCACACAAAAAGTAACACAGGTATTTTGTCACCATGCTGCTTGGTATAATAGTGGCTTTGTCCCTTTTGATGCATGTGTGACTAGTTGAACTGTCCTTCATGTCACATGTGATTTCCCAAGCAATACTCAAAACAGCAGGATGACACGGGTGAATATATACTGTACGTCACCAAAGTATGTGGACTACCTTTGAAATTAATTGCTAACAAGTAAATAAGAATTAAGTGCAAGGCCATGCAACTGCAACTAGTATACATCAGCCTCAGCTTTGGTTATACTGACGAGCTCATTTGACTCATAACAAGGTATAATCATAAGAAGACACCACATTTTTGCCCCATTAGTGCTTTTCTGATTAACTGTAAGTGGTGCTCTTGTCTAGAAGCAGTGCCAGCTGATCTGTTGGAGCCACACCAGGAGCTCTGAGTGCTCAAGTGAGTAGTGTGAAAAATATCTCCAGGAGCTTCCTGGATTGGTGTTCCATGGCTGATAAAACACAACCATCTTAAAAAGTAAAAAAGAACTTCTGAGTGATGAATCATGCTCTATTGTCTAATAATCAGCTGGATGGCTATGTAGAAGAAACTGGTTTGAGGTTCTTTGAAGGAAAAACTTACGGTAATTCTTCAGCTTAAAATAACATTCTAGTAAACTGTATCCTTCCAACTGGAAAGCACTTTGAGAATATAATGAATACAAATATAAAATATATGTAAAACTTCATATAAAATGTGTACATATGAAAACCACCATTTTCAAATGAAATGCAGTTGTTTTGATTAAAACTGGACATTGATTATTGGTAAAGTTGTATAATCTATATGTAATATAATGCATAGACATGTTATTTCTCATTCCTGGTTATTCTCCGTAAACTTTCTTGACACACTTCTAAGGCTTGATGTGAAGTGATGAGCAACTACAATGTCCTGTCCTCAGTAACCGTCACCAACAAATCATAGAGGTCTAATCTAACTTGTCCATAGTCCGGTTGTCTACACCTTTTAGAATTTTATCAGCCAAATTTCCCATCTGTTTTTTCACCAACTTTAGATGTCTCTCATGTAAAAGCTTCTGTATGAGGTACTTTTCTCTCTTGATTTTCTCTTTGGTTTCATTAGGGACGTCAGGGATAACGTATGATATAATAAACTTCACAAAGTAGACAATATGCTGTGGAAAAGAGAAGAGAGTGTTAGAAAATAAAATGCAAAATATACAATTCACATTAATCTGATATTTCACTAAAGGCAATGCATATTGTAATTAAATCACCAGATGCACAAATCTTGTCTGCACCTTGACCAACTCCCTGCCCCAGGGGTTGTCCACAATTCTGCAAAGATCTCTCACAAATCAAATGATTCTTTAAATTTTTAGCATTTTTATTTAGGATTACACGAATATAAAAAAAGAAAATAATTGGATAGTTTGAAATACTGTTGCTATTATTTGAGACACTTGTTAGTATTCTTTTTTTTACATTGGATAAATTGAGCCTAAAGTGGTGCGTTTACAGTGGGAACCAAAAAACAGTGGAAAGTTAAAAGATTTGTAAAAGGCTTTGGTGGTTTGAGGCCCCATTCACACATTCGTGGGGCCATCATGCTCGCTCTGTGGACTGCAAACCATAGGTCCGCAAAACACTGGCACCGGGAGCATGCACTATGCATCACATGACTTTAATGGGTCAGCAATCCGCACAATGGCATGAAAGATTGGACACATCCTAGCTTTTGCGATGCAGGGGCACGGACCCAGAAGCACACAAAAGCATACAGTAGGCTGTCGGTGAGCTTCCAGGTCTGTGCCTCTGCTCTACAAAAGATAGAACATGTCCTCTCCTTTGCCACATCTTGCAGATCACAGACTTATTGAATTTAATGGGCCAACATCACGATGCAGAGAGCACACACCCGAGCCTGTGTTCTGCGGACCGGTAGCTTACAATCTGCAACACGGGCACAGCGGCTCCACGGTCGTGTGAATTGGGCCTAAAACAGCATATTTCCAACAGACAAACAGAAACTTGAGTCGCTTACCTCCATTACAATGAGAAAAGATAGCTTGGCAGCAATCACATGCCAGTAAAAAATGCTATGTTCATACTGGTGTCCATGGCCAGGTGGATATCGGAAATCACGATACCTGAGCAGTGTTAAAAATATTTAGTCACATGTAATACCAAGCAGTAACCACAAGATGGAAAAAATCTATGCCTGCCTTATGTATAATTAGCATTTACTGCCTACAAGAACTTTCATACTGATACTTGACATAAATGCCATGTGAAGATACAAATAGAATTTGGCATTCTTTAGTTTCTACCTCCTTCTACAATATCCAATTTGTAAAAATGTCCCAGTAACAGTGGAAAACGCCAAAATAAAAAATAATTAAAAAAACTGAATGTCTCCCAGAGGTCTTTTTTTTTATCTCATTGGGGGCATATGTAAAAGAATATATACAAAACTAAATAAAATAAATAAAAGGGAAAAAAAAAAAAAACAGCAACGCCAAAGCAAACGGTCACCCCAGCTGCCATGTAATTTGAGACTAAGCTTATTATATATCAGAACAACTGAAATAAAATAGGAAACGTAATCTAACACTTTTAGTCTAAATCTAAAACAATAACCACCAATTAAAAAAAACTTTTACACATTAAAACTAAAAAGATTATAAAACAGCCCTATGTGTCATAAAAAAAATACTAAAATTATTTGTTGGCCTAAGAATAAAAACGATAGGGGTGCAAAATCACCAAGATTAGCAAAATTAGCGTAAAAAGGTCTGGTCATTTAAGACCAAGACATACTGGTCATTAAGGGGTTAAAACATGCTACAAAAGATGCTGAAAGATAGGACTGTAATGTTTACTAAGGGAAATTCGGTCAGTACTTGCCTGCATGTCGTTTCTGTGCCAAACCAAGGCGGTGGAACCGGTCTGCTCTCAGTTTTGAAATCTGATATACTGAAGACTGAAAGTGTATTGTTTATGTACCCTTGCATAGTGTTGGAAGAATGGGTGCCATAGGGTGGAATAGAGAAAGACCAGTAATAAACCAAGCGAGGTATCATATCAGACGTAAAGGCAATGATCATAGCCTGCAGCATGAGAAACAAAAAGGAAACTTTTTTTTAGGAGCAGTCTGAGGTGTATCAGCAAACATGTACAGTATATGAGACACATTGTGTCCAAAAGTCTATACATTCACAGATCCTATGTGGCAGATGGAGAGGGGGTGCTAAACTCAGGTGGGCCATCCCCTCCATCCCAAGAATGCTGTGAACCAGTCCCCAGATAACTGATATGCTGTTTGTCCTATTATTCTTGGGTATAATGACAGAAGTGTTTTTTGTGTACACACTCGATTATGTGTGACACAAACATGATTTCAGTACAGGAGCATGCTAAAGTATAACCATATGTCATAAGATTTCCTCCAATTACCATCTTATATGAAAAAGAAGAACCGCAGACTCCAGGATTTTCAACATGTTAGTCCACATTTTTGCTCGAGTAAAACCTGCTACATACAATTCCTTACCTCATGCTGCATCGAGAATAGGAATGGGCCAACCTCTGCACACTAGCCACTAGCAAAGGGCCTGCAGGGGATACGGGGCCCCTGTTCTCATGGTTGGTGGGGATCCCAGCAGTAGTACCCCCACCGATCTCAGTTATCCCCTATCCTGTAACTCGTACCAACCAGAATACTCTTTATTATGCAACAAAATAAAGCTAAAGAATCTGCTTTCTATCATCTGGAACTTCATGAACTCAGATGCAATGGCCACAATGAAAGCACATCTCATTACAAATAAAGTGACAGCAGTTCTCAATCACACTTACTAAAGAAAACATTTTAAGTGGTTCAACTATGTAAAATCCAAACAATTTAACTATATTTAACGTTTAAGGCTACTTTCACACTGGCGTTTTGGCTTTCAGTTTGCGATATCCGTTCAGGGATCTCACAAGCGGTCCACAACGGATTAGTTTTGCCCTTAATGCATTCTGAATGGAAAAGGATCAGCTCAGAATGCATCAGTTTGCCTCCGATCAGTCTCCATTCCGCTTCGGAGGCAGACACCAAAACACAGCTTTTTGGTGACCGTCTGACGAAACTGAGCCAGACGGATCTGTTCTGACACACAATGTAAGTCAACGGGGACGGATCCGTTTTCTATGACACAATCTGGCACAATAGAAAACGGATCCGTCCACCATAGCCGTCTTGGCTATGTTAAAGATAATACAAAAGGATCCGTTCTGAACGGATGGAGACGGTTGTATTATCTGAATGGATCAGTCTGTGCAGATCTATTATGGATCCGCACCAAACGAGAGTGTGAAAGTAGCCTAAATTGAGGACCGTTTTAGTATATCTTGTTAAAAATGTAACTTCTTTAACTTTACCCTGAGGGTACGACCACACAGCACGCTTGGGATCCTATTAAACGAATGAAGACCGCATTGTTTAGTGCGTCTGTATTGTTAATGGCCGTGCTCTATTGCAGGGGCTGTGTGGCCATTAACAATGCAGACAAGCTGAACAGCGTGGTCTCATTGATCACAGCATGGCCTGGCCGTGTGGACGGTCATACAGTGAGTTATTACTCCAATCATTTTACAGCAATACCATTGATTTCCATTCTAAACAGACAAACACTCTCTCTCTCTACCCTTTTGTCCAGAACATCTCTGAGCCCTCGACAACATTCAACTTGTGGGGAAATCATATGCAAAATGTAAGGCTGCATATTTGCAGCAGAGATTTTTTTTTATATTGCGACTGATGAGGAAATAGCACACTTACATTTGTTACCACAGCAAGTATTGCCACTCCTTGCATGATTGGCTGCCAGGCTCCAATGTCCTGTGCCTTCTCAGGGACCATACGCCTGAACTGAGTGGTGAGCTTCCAGGCATCCACCCGGATCTCCAGTAAGTTATTCACAAGGGCCAGAAGGGGAGCAAGAGGAAATGACGCCACAAACAACGTAACAAATCCAAACTGGATCACTGTCAGAAGGGAGAGAGACAGGTAAATGGGTTGGTCCTGCATTGTGTGCTATCCTAATATATGGTACCAATGAAAAAAATGCAGATAAAAATATGATACACTTAGATTGTAATAAATTAAAGGGGTTGGCCACCATACGCATAAAAAAAAAAAAAAATGTCCCCAGATAATAACTAAAGCCACGAGGTATTTGCATCATGAGAGATACACTGTGTACATGTAATTTTTCTAATATGTTCAGCATAGCATGCTCCCATTGATGAGAGGCTGTGTGGGCGGAACATCTTCAAAGTGAAAGTAAAAATCCCAGCATGCATCACAGCAAGCATCTTCAGAGGAGTGATCACATGACATCCATGGCCAAACAAAACAAATCTTGTTTTTTCTGGAAACTATACTTTTTTTTTCTGCCATTCATCTTGTGCATGGGGTGATTTTTTGGCGGCAAGAGTTGATGTTTTTATTAGTACCATTTTTTTTTCTGCCATTCATCTTGTGCATGGGGTGATTTTTTGGCGGGAAGAGTTTATGTTTTTATTAGTACCATTTTTGGGTACATATGATTTTTTGATTGCTTTATATTACGCTTTTTGTTAGGTAAGGTAACCAGAAATGGCTGTTCTGGCACAGCTTTTATTTTTTTACAGTGTTCATCTGACAGGGTAGATCATGTGCTATTTTTATATAGCAGGTTGTTACGGACACTATGAAATCAAATTTGTCTACTTTCTTTGTTTGTTTCAGTTTTACATAATAAAGCTCTTTTGAAAAAAAAAAATTATGTTTTTGTGTCTCCATTTTCTGAAAGACATTTTTTCTATTTTTCTGCCAATCGTATTGTGCAGGGGCTCATTTTTTGCGGAAAGAGTTGACATTTTTATTGGTCCCAATTTTGGGTACATAATATTTTATTTTTTGATCATTCAATATTACACGTGTATGATATGAAAAGAGTGTATGATATTTTTAAAGAGCAAGTTGTTACGGACGCAGCGATACCTAATTTGTCTATTTTTTAAAATTTATTTTGGCTTTACACAAAAGCATTTAAAAATAAAAATAAAAACATGTTTTTGTGTCTTCATTTTCTGAAGGCCATATTTTTTTCATTTTTTGGGCAATTGTCTCACGTAGGGGCTCATTTTTTAGGGATGAGGTGACGGTTTGATTGGTACTATTTTGGGGTACATTTTTAGAAGCCTGATTAGCTAGACCAAGGCAAGTCAGATGCCTGTGAAGGCGTCCGGTTGCCATGGTAACCATCGGGATGCTGCCACAGCAGCGTAGCGCCCGATGGAGGAGGGAGCTCCCTCCCTCTGTTAGCCCATCAAGCATCGGGCGGCTGCCACAGCACAGCAGCAGCCCGATGGGAGAGGGAGGGAGCTCCCTCCATCTCTCAACCCCTTCCATACAGCGGTCCCTATGGACCGCAGCATAGAAGGGGTTAAACGGCCTGTGGCTGAGGGGCTAAATGTGTGTGATCAACGTGATAGATCGCATACATTAGTCCCGGGTGTCTGCTGTTTATAACAGAAGGCACCTGGCAGCTTTGGCGCCGGCTGCGTTAGCGAGCAGGCGCCATCTTTAAAGACCTCCACAACGTCGTACATGTATGGCGCTTGGCGGGAAAGGGTTAAGCTGGGTTCATAGGGACAAAGTCCACATGACAGAACCAGATCCGTAGGATGATCTGTCTCTGTGAACACCGCTTTTTTGGTGGTGAAAATGCCACAAAAAAAATCCACACTAGCTATTTTAGCCCTTCTCCATTGTCTTCTACGGGAAACACAGCAAAAATCTGCTTGAAAGAATTAGCATGCCACTTCTCAAGTGGATTTGAAATCTGCGGTGAAAAAAGTCAATGGCAAGCAGTCAATGGTGTTTTCATAGCAGATTACACAGCAGAAAAAGAATCATGTGAACATAACCTTACAATGGAAAGCCGTTTTGGAACATGTCAGCTTATCTTGGCTTTACTCAAGAGAGCAGAAGACAGCCAACAGACTTGCATCAACTGTCTTAACCCTTTTACTACTGGAGGTTTTTTAGTTTTCATTTTTCTTCCCTATATTCCTTGAGCCATAACTTTATATTTCCGGTCACATAGCTGTATGAGGGCTTATTTTTTTAGGGGACAAGTTGTACTTTCAAATGCCACCATTAATTATGGCATATAATGTAGTGGGAAGCGGTAAAAAAATTCCAAATGGGGTGGAATTGGAAAAAAAGATGCAATTCCTCCACTGTTTTACGGGTTTTGTTCCCATGGCGTTTCGTTTGCGGCAAAACTAACCCATGCCCTTCATTCTCTGCATCAGTATGATTACACCGAAACCCCATATGTATAGGTTTTTTTATGTCTAAATAGTGTAAAAATAAATTTAAACCTTGAAAAATTTGAATTTTTTACATCACCATATTCTGATCCCCATAACTTTTTTTTTACAGTTATGTCTACTGAGCTGTGTAGGGGCTAATTTTTTGCGGGACAATCTGTGCTTTTTTGAGTCTTTGTGACTTTTTGATCACACTTTATTACATTTTTTGGGTAAAAGAAGCCATGAAAAAATACACCATTCATCGTATTGGAAAAATATTTTTATATTTGAATAGTACGGGAGTTTTTGGTCGCGGTGTTACCCATGATGTTTATATTTTTTTGTTATTTAGGTATTTATTTTTTTATTATATACGGAAAGGGGGTGATTTAAAACGTATACATTTTTTATATATTTTTAACTTAAAAAAAAATATTTGTAATGATTTTGAAGCTCATATGAGCCTATAAAATAATTTTTTTTTTTTAATTAGGTTATTACTGTCAATTACTCATTTCTTATGTTGGCCTGCCATCTGGTGGCCAATATAAGAATTGCAGCATGAATACTGTGGGTCTCCTCAGCGAGACGCACAGCATTCGAAGCAGCTACCGACATCCCCATTGGCCGCAGGGGATGTCGGTAGGAAGCTTGGAAGCGCGAGCTTCCGGGTTTTGGTAGCAAACGGGTTAATCTCTAGGTAAACTCAAGAGCTTTAGCAGCTTCATTCTAGAGATTTGGAACTCCACCAATCAAAACTTAAAGGGGTTTTCCAAGCTCCTGACACTGATTACCTATCCTCAGGATTTACCATCAATATCAGATTGGTGAGGGTCTAACCCCCGGCACTCTCACCGATTTCCTGCAACTTCCGAAGCCAGAATTAGCAATTTGACAGGAGCAGGAAGCACAGCTTCATTCAAAATATAGTGGCTGTGCCAGTTTACTGGCCCTCAGCTCCCATTGAAGTGAATGGGAGATGAGCTGCAGTTACCTGACATGGAAACTACACTTTGAATAGGGCTGTGCTTCCTGCGCCATTGAAAGTGCTAGGTCCAGCTCAGGAGACTGCAGGGAACAAATGATTGGTGGGAGTGGCAGGTGTCAGATCCCCACCCGTCGGATATTGGCGACCAATCCTGAGTATAGATCATCAGTGTCAGGAGCCTGGAAAACCCCTTTAATGTGTAAATTACATATCGAAAGTTTTCTGAAACTGTAGGTAAGCTACAAACAGATGGCTAAAAAAACTGTATAAACAACCTACCCATTTCAAGATACTCATAAAACAAGCCTAATTTTCCTACAGGTTGCAGATGGTAATCCTGTTCCCACCGAGGCTTTACTGTTTCTATACCTGAAGAACGACATCTTGCAATAAGATTTTTGATCCAGCTGCAATGTGAAAAAATGTCTGTATTAGCATTAGCTGTTGCTAAATACTTGATATATTCTACACTTTGTTGCCTACTTCACATTATGATGTACAACGCAGTATAGAGAAAATAGAACAACTGAAGACTCATCTAAAGAATAGAAAAATAAGTGCAAATCTTTAAAGGGCTGGATATGGATATTTTCAACTTTTCTAGGTCGCCACCATCATATTTCGTAGTAGGGTCTACAGGAGTATAATACTCCATCTAACTCTGCCAGTTTCAAAGAAAACAATGAATTGTTTAATACTATTACTTCTATTGAAGTGAATGGGAATTAACCAGTTCTGTCCAATACACACAATGGATGAAGCTGTGTAGGTCTGGTGAAAGAGGTACTTGGGATCAGATATTGATGGCTACGAGGGTAGGCCACTTGATTTATAAATGCTGGCAGTCCACCAAAACCAGGAGCTATATGCGACTGCTAGATTTAGCTGGTAGAGAGGGGAACCAAGTAAGAGATCACTTACTGTATCCTAAAAGAGGTTGTTTCGTGCAGTCCTGTCGTCATGCAAAAATAACAATAGCAAAAACACTTACGGCAGAAGAATTTCCTGGATATTGTTCCAGATCGCTTTGCCTCCCATTATAATGGTAAGCTGTGTTGTCAGTTCAAGAAGGCAGCCACCAGGATCACACTGGAAAAATTATGAAAAAAAAATATAAAACTGAATAAAGCTTGTTTTACACTGTGGCTACTGTAAAAATAGTGAGGTTTATTTGTCCATTTGCAGTATGCTCTGCGAAAGATGTGCATATATGTCAAAAGTATCCATAGTCCCTCATTTACCCAAGAAGGCCAAACAGATGAGGATGCGCTTTTCCATACACAAGACATCCTACACAAAAATGTATACTGCGTTTTATACAGTTTTCCAACATGGGGGCCTTTTGGCGATGTATGCAACTGTGGCATACATCAAATGCGTCCATCAGACGTATGCATCAGGAAATCCCAACAAATAGCTAACATATGCTGCCCCCCAAGTCAGCTGGATTTGTAAGGATCCATTTAAAAAAGGTTCCATAAAAGCTGCCATGGCTCCATTAAGAAAAGCAAACAAACACTACATGTAGGAGTAATGCAATTCAGAATAATCGCCTATTTGCGTATATCTTTGTGCATGTAGCACAGTGCAGCTACACGCAGTGTTGGTTTTCTTTTACATGTCAGCCACGGTTCCACTTGTACATTTATTAATTTTTTTGGGAGGTGCTCGTCTTTGTTTTTTGCATTACACATTAGCGTGCTGTTGAACAAACCCATCTGTTTTTGACAATCTTATGTGTACAGGGGCCTTCCTCCCAACTGTACCCCATCAGATGATGTTAGGGAAAGAAGGGGCAAGTCAAATTTTAACAGCCATTTTTTGTTGTGCTGACAAGACATGAACTGCAACGTTTTGCAGGAATTTTCTCCTCTTTTGCCAAGAGCGGTTGTCCAACAGCTGCTGAAGGTGTATGGGCACCTTTACTGGTGATAGTTACGTAATCTGATATTTGAGGATGCCCACTCAGAAAACATAACCATCTGGTTTCTACATTAGATAAACCTCCAACAGCTACTTCCTTCCTACTTCATCAGAAAACCTTACAAACCTAGTTACGATGCTACACATTTTATGCTGCTCATACAGTTTTTGTTTTATGACAGTAGTGCTACCACCCCATTTGTTTTATGTGCTACCACCCCATTTCATCCACAGGTTCACACTGATTAATCAGATTCAGTTTTATTTTACTGAAAAAAGTGATGCAAACTAATGTAAATCTGTCAATTTCAAAATGATTTTTTATTTATTTTTGAGAAAACATACAAACAAAACATATGGGTCGTCTAGCCTATTCCAGTACACTAGAGATTTCAAAACAACTTACTTCTTCATTGCGATATCTTCCAAACCAATAGACTGGATCTCCCGGGTACCCCACAAACTTCCCTTTGAAAAAGGCAATGTAGAAGCAAGACGAGTAATAATTGACAAATTGGAACAAAAACATTTTTGTGGTGAGACTGTTTTCATATTCAGTCTTTGTTCGAGGAAGCTCTGCAAAAAATAAAAATAAATAAAGTTACCGGTTGTTAAAACAATGTTATGGCCGTTAACAGTACAGGATGATACACATAAAAGGCCACCAATTCTATGCTTTCGTAAAAAGCCAATGTCTGAATGATAAATTTACGTCCGCACATCTACAGAGAGCTGTAGATTAGGCACATTTTCTGGTCATTGCCTTATTTGCATTGCTTATTGTTTTTTTTATCCAAAGACAATAATTGTGGATTGCCTGTTTTGCATGTAAAATCTGTGAAAAACACACACCAACATATCTGTACCATCCAAAGAACACACACCAAAATAACTGTACCATCAAAATTGTCTCTCTGTAAATAGGTGGTTGGTGTAATATACTGTATAAAGTGAATTTAAAAATGAAATCTTAGAGGAAATATCTTATGCACTGAATTTTAGTGCCGCTAAATACATTTAGGTCTGTAAAAGAATCTGTTAAGATTTTAGCATACTTTAGGTTAGATTAACATTCAGAAGATCAAAAGAGCTGCTAGCAATCCAACTGTCAGACAGCCAAAATGACAGATTTCACAGTCAATGGGATTCTGCAGCCTGCTATTTATTAGAATACATGCAGGCTGCAGAACGAAAATGACACATAATAAAAAATAAAAAATTAAGTGTCCATGATGTTTAGAGGGGTTCTCATATCAAGGACTCCTGTATGGACTTTAGAAAGGGCATTGCCCTGCCTGGGACCTCCCCTCTTTGAGCCAGACCAGCCATGTAAGTTTGGCTCTCACTCTGGTGGACTCAACCCATCCATACTTTGCACAGTTGGCCATTCAAATAAACGGCTGGGATGTAATGCTTTGAAGCAGGGGAAATCTATAGCCAGACACTGGTCCCTCTGATCACAAGGGGATCAGAGACACCAAACTTGTGTTATTCAGGAAAGACAAATCCTTAGGTCACTTTGGATGATCAATGTTTATTTTACATAAAGAAACCATTGAAGAGACAAAGTTGTTATTCTTACCAAAGTCTGTAATCATTATTGCCACCTTTTCATACACCATGTTCAGGAGCATAATAATTATGAAGCTGATGATGGATGCTGTGACTGTGGTGGCGGTCTGGGGAGTTAAGTACTTCTGAATTGCTTCTGTTCCATTAATGTGCCTTGGCAGGGTTGCAGAGAACACCAAGAAGACAGAAAGTCGATACACAATAATCCCAACTACTGATGCAACTATCAGCAGAATCTGTGAAAATAAAGAACAAAATACGATACAAATTGTAGAGGAGAAAATCTAATACTAGAGATGCTGAGAGGGCACTGACCTTGTATAGGAACAGGGTATGTGATCGGAGAGGAACAAAAGCATTTCACTATTTGTTTTTAAGTATTTATTAGGGCTTGTTCACATCAGTGTTGGGTTTTCCATATTGCCGTTCCATCAGGGGAGTAGAAAAACTGAAACAAATGCCTTGTTTGAATATGTTATTTTGGGCATCATTTGTTCTCAGTTTTGTGTTCATTTTATCAGATTTGTTATTTTTAACGGGAGAAAAAGTGCTGTCTGCAGGGTTTTTCCCCCCGCAAAAACTAATAGAAACACGACGGAAAGAAACATTCAATTTTTTTTTTAAACAGTGAAGTCAATGACGTATAGAAACCGAAAGTTTTCTGTTTGTTTCCATCATTAAATCCGATTAACATATCCATTCTTTTCTGTTTTCTCATTTATCTGATGGAACAGAAATACAAAAAAACGCAATGCTGATGTGAACAGCCCCCTACTCTGCTGCTATAACAGACATGGTGCATTTCTGTTCAATATCTAGGGATAAGCAAATTTGAATATATTACACATTTACTTCCCTGAGGTCTTGAAGGTCCATTACATTTAAAAATCTATTTTTTGTCCATTTGCTATGTAGAAGAATGCATTGTATATTTTTTTTCTACAAACAGTCATTTCAGAATAGAAGGCATCTGATTGTACTTCAAGTGAATTACTAACAGAAAAGCTCATAACTCGGAACACATTTACATGCAAATGTATGAACAATATTAAACAGGACTACCGCCCCTTTATGGGGGTTATGCGGGAATCACTATTGATGACCTATCCTCTGGATAGGTCATCAATATCAGATCGGAGGAGAACCGGACCCCCGCCAATCAGCTGTTAGAAGAGGCCAAGCGCTTTGTGAGCACCGTGGCCACTTCCTAGGCCATGTGATGTCACTTTGTGTTGATCACATGGCCTAGTTGCAGCTCAGCCTCATTCAAGTGAACGGGGCTAAAAGCTGCAATGCCAAGCACAGCCGCTATAAGATGTATGGCGCTGTGCTTGGAAAGCTTTAGGGAGCCTGCAGCACTCGCTAGAGCTCCAGTGAGCACAGCAGCAAATTGAAACAGCTGCGGGACTCAACCATTCTGATAACTGAGGATAGGTCATCATTATCTTTACCCAGACAACTTCTTTAGAGTCACACCAATAACAGTAATAACTGAAAACTTGGCTTTTGTGTGGAGTGGATACACTCATGCCACGCTCGAAGTCTCGTCTATCTGTTCCCCATTAATCAGGAGAAGAAAAGGTGCCTTTCAGGATACTTCCAAGTTCAGGATGCCTGAGACTTTGTATATGTAACAACATGTGTATGTGCATAGTTCTTATTGTCATAGGGACTGCATGGATAAGAGTATGGGGCAGGGTTGCCAACCGTTCAGAAACTTCTGGACAAGCCGTAAAAATAGGTGACTTTTTTCCCTGCATTTGTGAAAAAATAGATGCATCTGTGATTTATATTTTATAAGCTGGTGGTACTTGAATAGATTATTTTGGTGGTAATTATCATTTTACAGATCACAGTAAATGCTGGTAATGAGTTATCAGTATATTGAGACATGTATTACTTATAATCTTTATCATTCATTATAGTTTCCCAATTTGTCTGTAAAAAAAACGTTGGCTATCCGTGAATTTTGGATAAGTTAGAAAAATTCTGGTTGGCATCCTCGGTATTGGGGTGGGAGTTGTGGATTGTCACGTTAGATCAGTGAATAACCATTCATACTGTACAAGTCAGAAATTCGTAGATGAGCAACATTACCCAGAAAAACACTGCACTTGTACAGAAAGCCATCCTCAAGCACTTTCCGAATGTTGTGTAAGGAACATGTTCTTCTTGCTGCAAACAGAGGAATGAAAATGACAGGGCTTAATAATAGCAAGTCTACTGACAGTGCAGCTCTCTAGCATTAAAGGGTTTTTTCAGGATTAGCATAATGACAGCCTATTGAGAGAATAGGTTGCGGTGATTGTGTGAGCACTGCACCCTTTTTAAATGTTTACCTCAGACGGTCTACCTGCACCCCATACACATAGCAGGTGTGCAGACAGACTGAAAATAGTCCAGCAAAATATACTGATCCCGGAAAACCATTTAAAGTAACGTACAATTTACCTGGGTGATGGGATTCACAACGACATGGGTACATTTTGCTTCATACTCTGGCAGGGGCTGTTCTTCTTGCTCTAAAAACTCAACCGTGTCCCACTCATATTCTAGCTCGGCTTGTCGACGCTTCCAAAATTCGAGGAACAAAGTAACTGTTAAATATCAAAAGGACAGTGTTACACATAATGCACTGCTTACAATGCATCTTAATATACAGACAAAATTCTTTGCACAGCACTACAATATCATCCATGAAAATATGCATCTTAAATGCTCCACTTTTGCTGACAAAAGCAGTCTTTTTATTTCCCAACCACATATTTCTCTTTCAACTCTGATGATGGTCATCAAATATTTCAGTTATAGCAACTATTAAGATCAATGATTAAGAAGATCAACAAACTTTTCATAAGTCAATACAAGCAACTTTGTAAAAGATCTTATCAGTGAAAAAATGCCTCTTTTTCCACTTAACAGGCTCTTCACTCTATATTCTCTGCTAAAATTGTCTTGAGACCAAGAAGCACTGCCAGCTCACTGAAGGATCATATTACAGCTGGCTACAGAAGAATATGGAAACAGGTGGAACAGGAGGAGTGAATGGATAAGGGAAAATGGCATTTTTCTGTAATAACATAGTGCAACATTTTTTATACTTCACTATACAATTTAATTCTGTACAATTCAAGTTTCTTGAAAGGCTAGTGACCATTTACATTACACCCTCCTGTTCAAACTTTTCATGCTTTGCTGATGGTCTCGGTCTCAGCATTATGAGCAGCCTCAATGTACACTGAATTATATATGGTTGGTAGCTTCAATCTAAGTAGGGATGGATTATCCAAATGGAACAATCATTTTAAGGTGAGATCAGTATTTTCAGTCATTGCATAGACAGAATTACAACTACTAAAAAACACAAATTAGTACAATATCATAACTGGAGAGCCCTTACCCCATATTCCCATAAACACTGCAAACACAAGGGTTCCAAAACTGTCAAATATGCAAAGTTTCTGCAACAGAAAATAAATATTCAGTATAGCAAGAGGACATTATGTTTCATTATTGGCCCGATTGGGCTAAATGTTGTATTATGTACAAATAATATAGCTTTACATAGGATCTGCAAAATTAGCACTAGTGCTTTACTTTTAACATAACTCATAATTCTAACGTTGCAGGAAGTACAATAATTGAGATATACAGAGCCTTGGGTAAAAGATAAAAATAGGATATTATGCAATATAGCAATGCAAATAAAAAATTATACTATAAAGAACAGATTTTCATTTCATACACTACTGTAACATTCCTTTAAAATTACTTTAATCTAGCACTTGGGCTCGGGCTAAACGGCAACATTTGTTGCACAACTTCTTGTCATAGAAACGTTGCACAATGTTTTTCATAATAATAGTCAATGGTGTGTGTTGCACCCTCACATGCAACAATGCTGCGACATAAGTTGGATTTTCGTGCGAAAGTGACATCGCAGTGGCAGTGCAACACCATTAATTACCATTACAAAAAATGTTTCACGACATTGCCATGGAGCCCTAGCATTGTGGAAACAGAAAGATTCAAAATTAAGGAATATTGATTATTGGTTGGTCACAGGAAATATGTAATGTACTAGTAAAGGTGAGACAACCTCAAATAAGAAAAGTTTGTGCTCTCTGAATGCCTGCAAAACAAATACTTTACAATGGACAAACCATAACACATGATTCAAGAGAGGTACTATTACCTTCGATGATTCACAGGTGATATTAAGGTACCAGTATGTACACTCTTTGTCACACTGTGGACACATAATAATGTTTCCTCCGATGTTAGGGTCACAGACTTCTTTGCTGAAATAAAGAAATATCTTTTCATGGGACAACACTAAAGATATGAAACTTTAATACAATGTAGTCGGTGTACAGCTTGTACAACAGTGTAAATTTGGTGTGCCCTCAAAATAACTCAACACACAGCCATTAATGTCTAAACCGCTGGCAACAAAAGTGAGTACAACATGGCACCTCATGGCAAAGAACTCTGAGGATCTGAAAAAAAAGAATTCTTGCTCTACATAAAGATGGCCTAGGCTATAAGAAGATTGCCAACACCCTGAAACTGAGCTGCAGCACAGTGGCCAAGACCATACAGCGGTTTACCAAGACAGGTTTCACTAAGAACAAGCCTCGCCATGGCAGACCAAAGGCATTGAGTCCACGTGCTCAGCGTCATATCCAGAGGTTGTCTTTTAAAAATCGACGTATGAGTGCTGCCATAATTTCTGCAGAGGTTAAAGGGGTGGGGGGTCAGCCTTTCAGTACTCATACCATATGCCGCACCCTGCGTCAAATTAGTCAGCATGGCTGTAATCCCAGAAGGAAGTCTCTTTAAAGATGATGCACAAGAAATCCTGCAAACAGTTTGCTGAAGACAAGAAGACTAAGGACATGGATTACTGGAACAGTGTTCTGTGGTCTGATAAGACCAAGATAAACTTATTTGGTTCAGATAGTGTCAAGCGTGTGTGGTGGCAAACAGGTGAGGAGTACAAAGACAAGTGTGTCTTGCCTACAACCATGGTGTGGAGAGTGTCATGGTTTGGGGCTGCATGAGTGCTGTTGGCTGTGGGGAGCTACTTTTCATTGAGGAAACCATGAATGCCAATATGTACTGTGACATACTGAAGCAGAGCAGGATTCCCTCCCTTCGGAAACTAGGCCGCAGGGCAGTACTCCAACATGATAACGACCCCAAACATACCTCCAGGACAACCACTGCCTTGCTAAAGAAACTGAGGTTAAAAGGTGCTGGACTGGCCAAGCATGTCTCCAGACCTAAACTCTATTGAGCATTTGTGGGGCATCCTCAAATGGGATGTCGTCAAGGAGGAGTGGATGAGGATTCCAGTGGCAACATGTGAAGCTCTAGTGAACTCCATGCCCAAAAGAGTTAAGGCACTGCAGGAAAATAATGGTCGCCACACAAAATATTGGCACTTTTGGCACAATTTTGCCATTTTCACTTAGGGGTGTACTCAGTTTTGTTGCAAGCGGTTTAGACATTAACCCCTTCAGGACCCTGCCATTTTTCACCTTAAGGACCAGGCCATTTTTAGCAAATCTAACATATGTCACTTTATATGGTAATCACTTTAAAACGCTTTTACTTATCCAGGTCATTCCGAGATTGTTTTCTAGTCACATATTGTACTTCATGACAGTGGCAAATTTGAGTCAAAATATTTAATTTTGATTAATAAAAAATAAATAAAAATTAGCGAATTTCAAGATTTCAATTTCTCTACTTTTAAAATAGATAGTAATATCTCCAAAAATAGTTATTACTTTACATTCCCCATATGTCTACTTGATGTTTGGATAATTTTGATAATTACATTTTCTTTTTTTTGGAACGTTAGAAGGCTTAGGCCACATGCACACGACCGTTGTGTGATTGGCGTTCCGCAAATTGCGGATCCGCAAAACACGGATGGTGTACGTGTGCGTTCCGCAATTTGCGGAACGGCACGGGCAGCCTTTAATATAACTGCCTATTCTTGTCTGCAAAGCGTGGACAAGAATAGGACAGGTTATATTTTTTTTGCGGACCACGGAACGGAGCAACGGATGCGGACTGCACACTGAATGCTGTCCGCATCTTTTGAGGCCCCATTGAAGTGAATGGGACCGCATCCGAGCCGCCAAACCTGTGGCTCGGATGCGGACCAAAATAATGGCCGTGTGCAGGAGGCCTTAGAAGCAAATCTTAAAATTTCGAAGAACATTTCCAAAACCCTAGTTCAGTTATGAGATCACTTTGTGGGGCTTACATATTAGAAACCACCCATAAATCACATTTTAGAAACTATACCCCTCAAGCTATTCAAAACTGATTTTACAAACTTTGCTAACCCTTTAAGTGTCCCACGACAATTAAAAGGAAAATGGGAATGAATTTTTTTTTTTCTAAATTTCACTTTTCTTTAGCAGATTTTAAATTGTAATCAATTTTTTTCCGCAACACATCAAGGGTTAACAGCCAAACAAAACTCAAAATCTATTACCCCGATTCTGGAGTTTACAGAAACACCCCATATGTGCTCAAAAACTGATGTATGGGCGCACAGCAGGCTTCAGAGTGGAAGGAGCACCATATGGCTTTGGGAGAGCGGATTTAGCTGGAATGGTAATTGGGAGCAACAGTTGCAAGAAAAAGTATGTGAACCCTTTGGAATTATATGGATTTCTCCACAAATTGGTCATAAAATGTGATCTGATCATCTAAGTCACAACAATAGACAATCACAGTCTGCTTAACCTCCTCAGGACCGCCGTACGCAGGATTGCGTCCTGGCGGCGGCCCTGCTATTCTGGGTGGACGCATATACACGTCCTCTCGCGAGAGGCGAGATTTCCTGTGAACGCGCGCACGTTCACAGGATCGGAAGGTAAGCGAGTGGATCTCCAGCCTGCCAGCGGCGATCGTTCGCTGGCAGGCTGGAGATGCGATTTTTTTAACCCCTAACAGGTATATTAGACGCTGTTTTGATAACAGCGTCTAATATACCTGCTACCTTGTCCTCTGGTGGTCCCTTTTGCTTGGATCGACCACCAGAGGACACAGGCAGCTCAGTAATAAGTAGCACCAAACACAACTACACTACACCCCCCTCTGTCACTTATTAACCCCTTATAAACCCCTGATCACCCCATATAGACTCCCTGATCACCCCCGTCATTGATCACCCCCCTGTCATTGATCACCCCCTTGTAAGGCTCCATTCAGACGTCCGTATGTTTTTTACGGATCCACGGATACATGGATCGGATCCGCAAAACACATACGGACGTCTGAATGGAGCCTTACAGGGGGGTGATCCATGACAGGGGGGTGATCACCCCATATAGACTCCCTGATCACCCCCCTGTAAGGCTTCATTCAGACGTCTGTATGTGTTTTGCGGATCCGATCCATGTATCCGTGGATCTGTAAAAAACATACGGACGTCTGAATGGAGCCTTACAGGGCGGTGATCAATGACAGGGGGGTGATCACCCCATATAGACTCCCTGATCACCCCCCTGTCATTGATCACCCCCCTGTAAGGCTCCATTCAGACATTTTTTTGGCCCAAGTTAGCGGAAATTTTTATTTATTTTTTTCTTACAAAGTCTCATATTCCACTAACTTGTGTCAAAAAATAAAATCTCACATGAACTCACCATACCCCTCACGGAATCCAAATGCGTAAAATTTTTTAGACATTTATATTCCAGACTTCTTCTCACGCTTTAGGGCCCCTAAAATGCCAGGGCAGTATAAATACCCCACATGTGACCCCATTTCGGAAAGTAGACACCCCAAGGTATTCCGTGAGGGGCATATTGAGTCCATGAAAGATTGAAATTTTTGTCCCAAGTTAGCGGAAAGGGAGACTTTGTGAGAAAAAAAATAAATAAATAATTTTCCGCTAACTTGTGCCAAAAAAAAATTTCTATGAACTCGCCATGCCCCTCATTAAATACCTTGGGGTGTCTTCTTTCCAAAATGGGGTCACATGTGGGGCATTTATACTGCCCTGGCATTTTAGGGGCCCTAAAGCGTGAGAAGAAGTCTGGGATCCAAATGTCTAAAAATGCCCTCCTAAAAGGAATGTGGGCCCCTTTGCGCATCTAGGCTGCAAAAAAGTGTCACACATCTGGTATCGCCGTACTCAGGAGAAGTTGGGCAATGTGTTTTGGGGTGTCATTTTACATATACCCATGCTGGGTGAGATAAATATCTTGGTCAAATGCCAACTTTGTATAAAAAAATTGGAAAAGTTGTCTTTTGCCGAGATATTTCTCTCACCCAGCATGGGTATATGTAAAATGACACCCCAAAACACATTGCCCAACTTCTCCTGAGTACGGAGATACCACATGTGTGACACTTTTTTGCAGCCT
Source organism: Bufo bufo (assembly GCF_905171765.1). NCBI lineage: Eukaryota > Metazoa > Chordata > Amphibia > Anura > Bufonidae > Bufo > Bufo bufo. The sequence continues at coordinate 498,943,900 of NC_053389.1, forward strand.
AGGTTTGCAAAGGGGCCCACATTCCAAAGAGCACCTTTAGGATTTCACAGGTCATTTTTTACACATTTTGATTTCAAACTACTTACCACACATTAGGGCCCCTAGAAATGCCAGGGCAGTATAACTACCCCACAAGTGACCCCATTTTGGAAAGAAAACACCCCAAGGTATTTTGTGATGGGCATAGTGAGTTCATGGAAGTTTTTATTTTTTGTCACAAGTTAGTGGAATATGAGAGCAAGCACATTTTAGTGTCACACTGAGCGTTTGTGAGCCTCCACAGTTGAGACCCACAGGCAACTAAATACAAAGTTGCTGTGAAGATACAGGGAGCTGGGTAAGCCCTGAGAACGATATCAGGAGCTATCCCACCCAGTGGTGTATACTGAGAAGAGGTATACACAACTATATATCAGTCTCACTGCTCACTCTGAGGAATTTTAATCATAATTTAGAGTATTAACCTTTTAAACAGAAACAATAAAGATATAAGTTTTATGTAATAAAAATAAAAGACAGTCAGTAGGTGATCCAAGCCACGCTCTGGTCGCATGACCCTTGAAAATTGCTGTTATATAATTAAATAGCGTGGCCACCTCCTGTAGGACCCATATAGTCTGTTGCATGCATTGTTGAGAATGTGGCCCCTTCATTCTCAGGATCAGCAGGGATCCAAGAGGTTAGACCACCTCAAGCCTGAGAATGAAGGGGGCCACAGCCCTGGTGTAGCACTGTGTACTCTAACAGTTTTATTTACCGGGAACTGCAGCATATTTCTATTCAAGTGAATGGGGCTAAATGTAGGTCCATGCACAGCCAGGCTGCTGAGAGCACTGCTGTGCATAGAAAACTTGAAAGCAGATGCAGTGTTTACACCAGCACTGGATCAGTGGCAATCCCAAAGGCCAGACCTGCACCAATCGTTAACCTTTTAACGATTACGGCATTTCAGCCACTCAGATGCTGCAGTCAATAGTGACTGTGGCATCTGAGAGGTTAGACTGAGGCAAGGAGCTACCTCTATCCACCAATCAGCACCTCCTGAACACAATTGCAGGGTTGTGGGTGTTTGAATATGCCAACACAAAGCAATCTTTTTTTTCAGAAATTTTTTTTTATTTTATTTTTTTAAAGGGAACCAGTCACCTCCCAAAACCATCCCAAGCCGCCAGCAGTACCTGCGTGTAGCCAGCAGTGTGTTTCTGATGATGCCTTTCTTCCTGAAGGCAGATGCAGCAAAAGTACTGAAAACGTTGTTTTATCCCCTGCTGGCGCGCTTCCCTAGTCAGGCTTGAAGTCACGGAGGCAGCGGCCTCCTTGCTTCAAGGGACGGTAACCACGCCACCCTTCACTGTGACTGACTGCCGGCTGTTCGGCAAAGGCAGTCGAACTCTCGTGCATAAGCGCTGTCAGTCACAGGGAAGGGGGCGTGGTTACCGTGACTTGAAGCAAGGAGGACGCTGCCTCCGTGACTTCAAGCCTGACTAGGGAAGAGCGCCAGCAGGGGATAAAACAAAGTTTTCAGTACTTTTGCTGCATCTGCCTTCAGGAAGAAAGGCATCATCAGAAACACACTGCTGGCTACACGCAGGTACTGCTGGCGGCTTGGGATGGTTTTGGGAGGTGACAGATTCCCTTCAAGTAGGAGACATAACAAAAGCCATATAAATGTTGTACCAATCGTACGACTCTTGAAATACAGTTAAAGAGCATCTGTCAGAACGATCAACCTTATTAAACCAGGCATACTGCCTGCTATGGTTGATCCTGCTAATCATAAAGATGCCTATCTTGTGAAAATCGGTTACAGCATTTCTGAGAAAAAAAGATGTTTATTCTTTATGCAAAATAGGGCTTCGGTGCACCAAAGGGTGGAGTCTAGAACCTCTGTGCACCTCAACCTACCAGTGGTGGACACCCAAACGGAAACTGAACAGTCGGGGGCCTATTGGGCTCTGTTTCACTTCTGTGCTGTATCTGGGGCTTACGTTATTTTCACTGTTCTGCTCCTCTAACTGAGGAGAACAGAAACTGGGAGCGCTGATGTGAACGTGGATTTATTAAAATGATGAATGGAAAGCAAACCATCAATAATAAACCAGCTAATAATAAAGATCATTTCATAATTACAAAGGTTACACTTGATGTATGATTTTGCTGTAAAACCAATGTCTTACCTCCAGGTGCAGGATTCCTGAGATTTATACCCATATAAGAAACAGCAAAGTCCAACTATTCCTGCCAGCAGCAACATTTGTGTGTAGAAGCCCAGCCAAGCAAAATAAATCCCAACTTTCTCACCATAGTATTTTCTATAGAAGAAATAAAAAAAGCACATTGTTTCTTAGCTTATTAGCCTGAAATTAAATGCACCACAAATTTCCCCAGCATCTCATAATAATGCTATGTTCAAGCGTCATATTTGCATATTGAAAAACTGACATCTAACCGATACATACTTTACTGCAAGTAACCCTATTAAAATGCATGGGATGCAGATGAATTTGTATATGCGATCCACACTGAAATTTCTGTCAAATATGGCACTTGTGAAGATAAACACTGTGAGGGAAAAGTAGGCTATCTTAACCATACCTCCCAACAGTCCTACATCTGGTGGAACAGTCCTAGATTTCGGCTGCTGTTCCATGGTCCTGGGACGGCTGAGGCATGTCCCTCTTTCAACTGTCTCCTGAAGACGCAGAGACACTTGAATGCAATGGTGAAGCAGGCCAGTTTGGCTGAGAGCGCACAGGCTAGGGAATGTGAATCATATTTATCACGTCTTCTGTTGGGGGGAGACCAAGATGGCCCCCATTCACCGGGGAATGCAGATAAGAGAGTTATTTATTTTATTTTATTAACAGTACAGGCTATATTATTATAAGGTGGGCACTAAATAATGGGACAGCAGAGCTGAACTATTGTAAGGGGGCATTCTGTGTGGGGGAACTAAAAGGGACGTTGTACTTTTTATGGGGGCATAGCCACAGTGTGGGGGCACTTTGGTGGGCAGAACTGTTTGAGGGCACAAAGGCCAGGATTGGGCATGTATAGATAGGCATTGAGCAGAGTTAGAGACTTGGATTAGTGTAAAAAAAAAAAATTGTTGCATAGCACGCCGCTGATAATGTCCCTCCTTGGGCTTTTTAAAAGTTGGAAGATATAGTTACTTAATACATCATGAACAAAGATCCATCATATGAGACCAAAATCACAAATAAAACAGACTTTTGTCTCATTTTCTAATGACCAAAAGACAGTCACTTCCTGCAACGTGTAAAAAGAGAAGTCATACAACTCCCTGGTCTGACAGTGAGGAGAGACAAAAATAAGAGTTGTATGCATGAGAAAGAAAAATGTGCGAGCACTTTATGTAACTAAACATACAAACTTCACCTTTACTCCCCACCACCTAAACTTTTATACTTAGCAGGATTTTTAAGCAAACCTATATTTGCATGAGACATTTGGTTACAAACTTGAAAGAAGCCTGCGCTGTTTGAAATGCAAAGCACAAGGTGACAGTTTCTAAAAGGTGTTTCCCGTCTGAAAACATCTGATCATGGTGGAAAAAGTGTAAGCCCATAGAAAACTAGTTTAGCATTCTCATTAGGAGAAACAAAACGAGAGTCTACGCCTGACGAAGAGACTGAAGTGGCCTCGAAAGCTTGCTATGCATGATCACTGCTTTTATTTTTGTCGGCCTTTGAAAGGTATCAGACCTGCAAGACTCTGATTTTGTTTCTCTTAAAGGGGTTGTCTCACTTCAGCAAGTGGCATTTATCTTGTAGAGAAAGTTAATACAAGGCAGTTACATTATTGTTATTATCCATATTGCCTCCTTTTCTGGCTGGATTCATTTTTCCATCACATAATACACTGCTCATTTCCATGGTTACAGGCACCCTGCAATCCAGCAGCAGTGGCCGTGCTTGCACACAATATTTATTTATATTATGCACTTATATAGCGCTACTATATTCCGCAGCGCTTTGCAGGGTGCCCGTGACCTTGAAAACGAGCAGTGTATAATGTGATGGAAAAATGAATCCAGACAGCAAAGGACACAATATGGACAATCACAATACATTAGTGAGTGCCTTGTATTAACAACATCTACATAATAAAGGCCATTTGCTGAAGTGAGACAGCCCCTTTAACCACCTCAGCCCCCAGTGCTTAAACACCCTGAAAGACCAGGCCACTTTTTACACTTCTGACCTACACTACTTTCACCATTTATTGCTCGGTCATGCAACTTACCACCCAAATGAATTTTACCTCCTTTTCTTCTCACTAATAGAGCTTTCATTTGGTGGTATTTCATTGCTGCTGACATTTTTACTTTTTTTGTTATTAATCGAAATTTAACGATTTTTTGGCAAAAAAATGACATTTTTCACTTTCAGTTGTAAAATTTTGCAAAAAAAATGACATCCATATATAAATTTTGCTCTAAATTTATTGTTCTACATGTCTTTGATAAAAAAAAAATGTTTGGGTAAAAAAAAAATGGTTTGGGTAAAAGTTATAGCGTTTACAAACTATGGTACAAAAATGTGGATTTCCGCTTTTTGAAGCAGCTCTGACTTTCTGAGCACCTGTCATGTTTCCTGAGGTTCTACAATGCCCAGACAGTACAAACACCCCACAAATGACCCCATTTCGGAAAGTACACACCCTAAGGTATTCGCTGATGGGCATAGTGAGTTCATAGAACTTTTTATTTTTTGTCACAAGTTAGCGGAAAATGATGATTTTTTTTTTTTTTTTTTTTTTTTCTTACAAAGTCTCATATTCCACTAACTTGTGACAAAAAATAAAAACTTCCATGAACTCACTATGCCCATCACGAAATACCTTGGGGTCTCTTCTTTCCAAAATGGGGTCACTTGTGGGGTAGTTATACTGCCCTGGCATTCTAGGGGCCCAAATGTGTGGTAAGGAGTTTGAAATCAAATTCTGTAAAAACTGACCAGTGAAATCCGAAAGGTGCTCTTTGGAATGTGGGCCCCTTTGCCCACCTAGGCTGCAAAAAAGTGTCACACATCTGGTATCTCCGTATTCAGTAGAAGTTGGGGAATGTGTTTTGGGGTGTCATTTTACATATACCCATGCTGGGTGAGATAAATATCTTGGTCAAATGCCAACTTTGTATAAAAAAATGGGAAAAGTTGTCTTTTGCCAAGATATTTCTCTCACCCAGCATGGGTATATGTAAAAAGACACCCCAAAACACATTCCCCAACTTCTCCTGAATACGGAGATACCAGATGTGTGACACTTTTTTGCAGCCTAGGTGGGCAAAGGGGCCCATATTGCAAAGAGCACCTTTCGGATTTCACTCGTCATTTTTTACAGAATTTGATTTCAAACTCCTTACCACACATTTGGGCCCCTAGAATGCCAGGGCAGTATAACTACCCCACAAGTGACCCCATTTTGGAAAGAAGAGACCCCAAGGTATTCGCTGATGGGCATAGTGAGTTCATGGAAGTTTTTATTTTTTGTCACAAGTTAGTGGAATATGAGACTTTGTATGAAAAAAAAAAAAAAAAAAAAAAATCATCATTTTCCACTAACTTGTGACAAAAAATAAAAAATTCTAGGAACTCGCCATGCCCCTCACGGAATACCTTGGGGTGTCTTCTTTCCAAACTGGGGTCACTTATGGGGTAGTTATACTGCCCTGGCATTTTCCAGGGGCCCTAATGTGTGGTAAGTAGGTAAATGACCAGTGAAATCCGAAAGGTGCTCTTTGGAATATGGGCCCCTTTGCCCACCTAGGCTGCAAAAAAGTGTCACACATCTGGTATCTCCGTACTCGGGAGAAGTTGGGGAATGTGTTTTGGGGTGTCTTTTTACATATACCCATGCTGGGTGAGAGAAATATCTTGGCAAAAGACAACTTTTCCCATTTTTTTATACAAAGTTGGCATTTGACCAAGATATTTATCTCACCCAGCATGGGTATATGTAAAATGACACCCCAAAACACATTCCCCACCTTCTCCTGAGTACGGAGATACCAGATGTGTGACACTTTTTTGCAGCCTAGGTGGGCAAAGGGGCCCATATTCCAAAGAGCACCTTTCGGATTTCACTCGTCATTTTTTACAGAATTTGATTTCAAACTCCTTACCACACATTTGGGCCCCTAAAATACCAGGGCATTATACCTACCCCACAAGTGACCCCATTTTGGAAAGAATAGACCCCAAGGTATTCGCTGATGGGCATAGTGAGTTCATGGAAGTTTTTATTTTTTGTCACAAGTTAGTGGAATATGAGACTTTGTATGAAAAAAAAAAAAAAAAAAAAATCATCATTTTCCACTAACTTGTGACAAAAAATAAAAAATTCTAGGAACTCGCCATGCCCCTCACGGAATACCTTGGGGTGTCTTCTTTCCAAAATGGGGTCACTTGTGGGGTAGTTATACTGCCCTGGCATTTTCCAGGGGCCCTAATGTGTGGTAAGTAGGTAAATGACCAGTGAAATCAGAAAGGTGCTCTTTGGAATATGGGCCCCTTTGCCCACCTAGGCTGCAAAAAAGTGTCACACATCTGGTATCTCCGTACTCGGGAGAAGTTGGGGAATGTGTTTTGGGGTGTCTTTTTACATATACCCATGCTGGGTGAGAGAAATATCTTGGCAAAAGACAACTTTTCCCATTTTTTTATACAAAGTTGGCATTTGACCAAGATATTTATCTCACCCAGCATGGGTATATGTAAAATGACACCCCAAAACACATTCCCCAACTTCTCCTGAGTACGGCGATACCAGATGTGTGACACTTTTTTGCAGCCTAGATGCGCAAAGGGGCCCAAATTCCTTTTAGGAGGGCATTTTTAGACATTTGGATACCAGACTTCTTCTCACGCTTTGGGGCCCCTAGAATGCCAGGGCAGTATAAATACCCCACATGTGACCCCATTTTGGAAAGAAGACACCCCAAGGTATTCAATGAGGGGCATGGCGAGTTCATAGAATTTTTTTTTTTTTGGCACAAGTTAGCGGAAATTGATATTTTTTATTTTTTTCTCACAAAGTCTCCCGTTCCGCTAACTTGGGACAAAAATTTCAATCTTTCATGGACTCAATATGCCCCTCACGGAATACCTGGGGGTGTCTTCTTTCCGAAATGGGGTCACATGTGGGGTATTTATACTGCCCTGGCATTCTAGGGGCCCTAAAGCGTGAGAAGAAGTCTGGAATATAAATGTCTAAAAAATTTTACGCATTTGGATTCCGTGAGGGGTATGGTGAGTTCATGTGAGATTTAATTTTTTGTCACAAGTTAGTGGAATATGAGACTTTGTAAGAAAAAAAAATAATAATTCCGCTAACTTGGGCCAAAAAAATGTCTGAATGGAGCCTTACAGGGGGGTGATCAATGACAGGGGGGTTGATCAATGACAGGGGGGTGATCAATGACAGGGGGGTGATCAATGACAGGGGGGGTGATCAATGACAGGGGGGGTGATCAATGACAGGGGGGGTGATCAATGACAGGGGGGGTGATCAATGACAGGGGGGGTGATCAATGACAGGGGGGGTGATCAATGACAGGGGTGGTGATCAATGACAGGGGGGTGATCAGGGAGTCTATATGGGGTGATAACCACAGTCATTGATCACGCCCGTGTAAGGCTTCATTCAGACGTCCGGATGCGTTTTGCGGATCCGATCCATCTATCAGTGGATCCGTAAAAATCATGCGGACGTCTGAATGGAGCTTTACAGGGGGGTGATCAATGACAGGGGGGTAATCAATGACAGGGGGGTGATCAGGGAGTCTATATGGGGTGATCACCACAGTCATTGATCATGCCCCTGTAAGGCTTCATTCAGACGTCCGGATGCGTTTTGCGGATCCGATCCATCTATCAGTGGATCCGTAAAAATCATGCGGACGTCTGAATGGAGCTTTACAGGGGGGTGATCAATGACAGGGGGGTAATCAATGACAGGGGGGTGATCAGGGAGTCTATATGGGGTGATCACCACAGTCATTGATCATGCCCCTGTAAGGCTTCATTCAGACGTCCGGATGCGTTTTGCGGATCCGATCCATCTATCAGTGGATCCGTAAAAATCATGCGGACGTCTGAATGGAGCTTTACAGGGGGGTAATCAATGACAGGGGGGTGATCAATGACAGGGGGGTGATCAGGGAGTCTATATGGGGTGATAACCACAGTCATTGATCATGCCCCTGTAAGGCTTCATTCAGACGTCCGGATGCGTTTTGCGGATCCGATCCATCTATCAGTGGATCCGTAAAAATCATGCGGACATCTGAATGGAGCTTTACAGGGGGGTGATCAGGGAGTCTATATGGGGTGATCACCACAGTCATTGATCATGCCCCTGTAAGGCTTCATTCAGACGTCCGGATGCGTTTTGCGGATCCGATCCATCTATCAGTGGATCCGTAAAAATCATGCGGACGTCTGAATGGAGCTTTACAGGGGGGTAATCAATGACAGGGGGGTGATCAATGACAGGGGGGTGATCAGGGAGTCTATATGGGGTGATAACCACAGTCATTGATCATGCCCCTGTAAGGCTTCATTCAGACGTCCGGATGCGTTTTGCGGATCCGATCCATCTATCAGTGGATCCGTAAAAATCATGCGGACATCTGAATGGAGCTTTACAGGGGGTTGATCAATGACAGGGGGGTAATCAATGACAGGGGGGTGATCAGGGAGTCTATATGGGGTGATCAGGGGTGATCAGGGGCTAATAAGGGGTTAATAAGTGACGGGGGGGTGTGTAGTGTAGTGTAGTGGTGCTTGGTGGGACTTTACTGAGCTACCTGTGTCCTCTGGTGGTCGATCCAAACAAATGGGACCACCAGAGGACCAGGTAGCAGGTATATTAGACGCTGTTATCAAAACAGCGTCTAATATACCTGTTAGGGGTTAAAAAAAACACATCTCCAGCCTGCCAGCGAACGATCGCCGCTGGCAGGCTGGAGATCAACTCTCTTACCTTCCGTTCCTGTGAGCGCGCGCGCCTGTGTGCGCGCGTTCACAGGAAATCTCGCGTCTCGCGAGAGGACGCGTATATGCGTCCAGGAGGAATGAATCAACCACCTCCAGGACGCGTCTGTGCGTACAGCGGTCCGGAGGTGGTTAATGAGGCATGTCTCACAAACACAAATTCTTTATGCTCAACGAAAGAGGAACCTAGCAGGACTAGAAAATGAAACATATGAACGATATATTAATCTCAAAAAATTTATATTTTTTAATTTCCTGCTCTCCATTGGAAATGAATCTGGGGTAAAGTCTTACGATATGTTTAAAGTTATTAAGTTACAGCCAAACAGCTTCTGTTACTTACTTCCATAAACCAATCCCTCATAAGAAAAAAAGTTCACATTAACACTTTAAAGGGCGCCATTTTATGGGACATCAAAATTTTATATTTATCATGCCATAAAAATTCAGTGAAAGTAGAAAAAATTTTAACAAAAAGGAGAACACTGTCTACTGTACAAGAAAACTGGTATTAATTTTCCTCTGACCGCAGAAATAATTACCTGTAAGTCTCATCACATACAATATGAACAGTAGCTCACTGAAAACAAGACTAAGGACTATGCTGCTCTTCATGGCAGCAGAGCTAAACATGGGCCATTTTTCTAAACAACACTCAAAATAATAAAAAAATAATAATAATTAAAAAGAATATACATATTATTTAGAATAGAGATGAGAGAAGTTCTGGAAATTTGCTTCGTGACTGATTCAGCATAATTTAAAAAAATAAAAATAGATTCAGGCCTGAAGTGATTCTACACGAATAAAAAATGTTCTCAAATTATTCTGAAAACTTGTATATCAGTCTCTGGTCTCCTAGGACCCATTTTTCGGACAGATTCAGAGAACACATATGAGGGGAGAGAGAGAGAGAGAGAGAGATCCACATGTAATACCGCACTGGAAGTGAGAAATGCAGGCCAGTTCTCCTCTCAAAAGGACAAGAGTACTGGATGTCCCAGTAGTATTTGCAAGCCAGTTCTCCCTCCAAAAAGGTTCACAGAATTGCCTTAGGGGTACTCTTTCTCATTTGGGAGACCCAACAAGTATGCATGAGGAATACTGTAGTCCAGCCATCGCTGCTCTGCCTTTTTTGGGAAACATAAATTAGTATCTTATATCTGCTGGCATCAGATAGACTTTAGCTTTCCTTCCAAAAAAAAAGAGAGAGAGCATAATTTGCATACTTCTGAGTTTGTAAAATATATTCAAATTAACTTTCCTTCTAAATACATGTGGATCTTGCTCTCTCTAATTGTTTGGGAAATTCAGGACGAATTCCAAAATTGGTAGAACTGATTCACTCACCTCTAATTTAGAACAATAGAGGAAGAGGAAGAAAAAGAAAAAGAAAAAGAAAAAGAAGAAGAAGAAAATCCTATAGAGAGAGAGATTGTTAAAAGGTATCGCACGGGACTAGAAAACATGGCTGCTTTCGTCCAGGAACAATGCCACACCTGCCCATGGGTAATGTATGGGTATTGCAGCTCAGCTCCACTGAAGTCAATGGAATGGAGCTGCAATACCACATACAACCTATGGACTAGTGTGGTGCTGCTTCTGGAAGAAAGCAGCCTGTTTTTCTAAACCTGTACTACCTCTTTAAAGCAACTGCAACCAGGGCACTGCATTGCATTTTATGAGATATATTCCCTAACAAGGTGCAAACTACTGAACAACTGTTATACTTGACATTGTTTTATACTATTATTCTAAATGGAAAGTGATGGAAACCTTACACAAATCACACCCCTTTCCACCACAAGATAATCTTGTTGGCAAAACTTCATACATTTCTTGCAAATAAAGGATGTATACTGTGTAGATTCCTGTATTGTTCTGAATTGTGAATTACCCAAAGAAAGCAATAGGTTTGTACCTTTCTGGAATGTTTTACTCCTGTTTGATTTAGCAACAGAATGAATTGTTTACACACCTATCGTACGTGTACAGCATCTTAAAGGCTATGTACACATTTTTTATAACTGCATTGTACTCATTCTGAGCAAATTTTTTTTTATTGGTCTTTATGAAAAATATGGCGTCCTTTTTTCTGTACATAGCTGAGATCCTCTAGTAGCAACCTTTGGATTTTCTGTCTTTTCCTTCATACAATGAGCTGACGGACTCCTTATATCTGCTTTCTGACCTCCTAAACACTCATTATAGCTCAGTTCTTATTTTACTGATATGTTATTGACCTCTTAGTAATTCAGAGATAAGGCTCCAAGAGAAGGGGCACAGCTGGGCACAAACGGCCAGAGGGCCAGCCCCTTGGGCACGTTATGAAGGCAATTTGCATATAAATAAAACCGATTGTTATCAAAAATGAAAGGACAGGTGGGGGTAAGACTAGTATATTTTTAATTAGAAAATGGAGACTGATAGGATGATATGAACAGCTCTATATCGAAAATCTTGCTGACAGAATCCCTTTAAAAGGTTGCTGGAGGCCAAGCCCTCCTCTTGCAGGTGTCCAAGCCCATCTCCTTGAAGAGCCCGGGTCCGCCTCTACACAAGCTCCCAGTGCTGCCCCTTGCTCCTTCCACCCCTCCTCTGCGACGTCAGAAGCTAACCAAAACTACACCTGCCTGCTTATCCTGTGTCTCAGAGCAGATGACTGGCAGATTTTGGCGAGACGCAGGATGAGCAGCCGGGTAGAGTTTTGGCTAGCTTCTGATGTCGCAGAGGACGGGCCAGTCATGAAAGAGCAAGGGGCCGCACTGAACTTTTGTAGAGGTGTACTTGGGCTCTTCATGAAGGGGGCTAGAGGACTCCCAAAATGCAGACTTAGACTCCAGCAATCTTTAATGACGTCCTGCCAGACTCTGGTCAGCTAATTAGCACATCACACAAACTTTGTTTTCTGATAACTGGAAACGGCAACAGCCATATAAAAAAATAAATAAAAATAAAATAAAAATATAGTTATGATGATGTTAAACTAACCTAACATGCATTGCAATTTGTTAGATATGCATGGAAGCGCAAAATAGAGCTTTATGACTTTTTGGGCATATTTGTGAAAACATTCATTTTGCATTTTTACCCCACTCACTTCACTTTTGTAAAGTGGGTGGTAAAGTGGACATCATTAGCTATGATAATTAGTTTCACTCCAGATTTATCAACAGCGACTTTTTAAAGTCGCAAAAATTGTTGCCTTAAAGACGCACCAAATTTAACGTTGTGCCACATTTCATATACTATATTTGGTGCACATTATGGCAAAGCAGACTCCTGCAAAACAGACTTCAAAATCCACCTCTTCCATGATAAATCTTCCCCTAACAGCTGTGAAGCAGTATAATTATTTCCGAAAATGAGACCGAAATTTATTCACTGTAATTCTGCCCACGAGATGCACCATTCTTTCTGTCCTCTATACACATAAAATCCTCAGGGCTTGTGAAACAGTGGAGAAAGTCAGCATTCTTGCTCTCCTCCCTCTAAACCGTAATCTAAAAAAAATTCTGCTTCCCCCAAGCTAATGCTAATGGTGTGGACACTTGTTCAGTTGTTCACAGTGCAAAAAAAATAAAATGCTGGGTGTGCAGGTCCTGCTGCATCCAGTGAGGAGTGTCCCCACACCATCAAGTGGATGAGGTGAGATTTTTTTTTTTTTTAATCCCTCAAAGGCACTTGTAACCATTTGTAATGGCCTTTAGATGCACTCCTGTCTACACTGCCATTAAAACCAGGCCCATTGATTTGAATGGGGTCTATTTGCAACATATTCACTTTCAGTTAACCCCTTTAGGACACAGCCTTATTTCACCTTAAAGGGAACCTGTCACCAGTTTTATGGTGTCCTAACTAAGGGCAATATAAATAAGTGACTGATTCTCTTAGCAAAATGCTGGGTCACTTTCTTTAATTGACCCAGTCAATCTGCCAACATCTTGTATTGAAAAGCTCCAGCTCATAATGATGAGTCCTGAATATTCATGAGCTCCTGACTCTCCCCGCCTACCTGCTGCTGATTGACAGTTTTTTTCCATATGAATCAGCAGCAGGTGGGCAGGGGAGTGGCTATAGCTGTTAATTAAATAAACGCTGGACTAAATGAAGTCACGCTAGACTCCAATTAACTCATTAGCATACGGCAAGTTTGTATATATATTATGAAGTAACCATCTGTCAAACCAGTAAGTCAATACATCTAAAGCACTTTTTAGTAGTTAATAATTGTATATAATTAGTTAGATAATAATCAAATATCCACATGACAGGTTCCCTTTAAGGACCAGGCCATTTTTTGCAAATCTGACCAGTGTCACTAAGTGGTGATAACTTTAAAACACTGACTTATCCAGGCCATTCTGAGAATGTTTTTTCGTCACATATTGTACTTCATGACACTGGTAAAATGAAGTAAAAAAAATTCTTTTTTATTTATAAAAAAATACCAAATTTACCAAAAATTTGTAAAAAATTGCAAATTTCCAAGTTTCAATTTCTCTACTTCTATAATACATAGTAATACCTACAAAAATAGTTATTACTTTACATTCCCCATATGTCTACTTCATGTTTGGATCAATTTGGGAATGATATTTTATTTTTGGGGATGTTGCAAGAAATTTTCAAAAACCCACTTTTTAGGGACCATTTCAGGTCTGAAGTCACTTTGTGAGGCTTACATAATAGAAACCACCCAAAAATGACCCCATTCTAGAAACTACACCCCTCAAGGTATTCAAAACTCAAGGTATTGATTTTTTGTCAAATTTTCCATATTAACCACCTCAGCCCCCCTAGCTTAAACCCCCTTAATGACCAGACCACTTTTTACAATTCTGCACTACACTACTTTCACCGTTTACTGCTCAGTCCTACAACTTACCACCCAAATGAATTTTACCTCCTTTTCTTCTCACTAATAGAGCTTTCATTTGGTGGTATTTCATTGCTGCTGACATTTTTACTTTTTTTGTTATTAATCGAAATTGACCGAAATTTTTGCAAAAAAATGAAATTTTTCACTTTGTTGTAAAATGTTTCAAACAAAACTACATTTCTATATAAATTTCTCAAAATTTATTGTTCTACATGTCTTTGATAAAAAAAATGCAATAAGTGTATATTTATTGGGTTGCGCAAAAGTTATAGCGTTTACAAACCATGGTACAAAAATTTGAATTTCCGCATTTTGAAGCAGCTCTGACTTTCTGAGCACCTGTCATGTTTCCTGAGGTTCTACAATGCCCAGACAGTAGAAACACCCCACAAATGACCCCATTTTGGAAAGTAGACACCCTAAGGTATTCGCTGATGGGCATAGTGAGTTCATGGAAGTTTTTATTTTTTGTCACAAGTTAGCGGAAAATGATTTATTTATTTTTATTTTTTTCTTACAAAGTCTCATATTCCACTAACTTGTGACAAAATAAAATTTTACATGAACTCACCATACCCCTCACGGAATACCTTGGGGTGTCTTCTTTCCAAAATGGGGTCACTTGTGGGGTATTTATACTGCCCTGGCATTTTAGGGGACCTAAAGCGTGAGAAGTAGTTTGGAATCCAAATGCGTAAAAAATGCCCTGTGAAATCGTAAAGATACTCTTTGGAATTTGGGCCCCTTTGCGCACCTAGGCTGGATCCGCAAAACACATACGGACGCCTGAATAGAGCCTTACAGGGGGGTGATCAATGACAGGGGGGTGATCAGGGAGTCTATATGGGGTGATCAGGGGTTAATAAGTGACAGGGGGGGGGGGGGTGTAGTGTAGTGGTGTTTGGTGCTACTTACAGAGCTGCCTGTGTCCTCTGGTGGTCGATCCAAGCAAAATGGACCACCAGAACCAGGTAGCAGGTATATTAGACGCTGTTAACAAAACAGCGTCTAATATACCTTTTTGGGGTTAAAAAAAAAAAAAATCGGATCTACAGCCTGCCAGCAAATGAACGCCGCTGGCAGGCTGTAGATCAAAGAAAATTGATATTCATGTATAATCACTCGCATGAATCATAGAAATCGGTAATAAGTGATCTGGATTGTTTAATACTTAACTTTTACTTTTTAATATAAAATAGATGGGATATATCCCTCAAAATAACACAAGCTGAATACACAATACCGTTTGCAAAGCCCCACAATCAAGAAGGGGTGCTTGATGAAAACGGCAGCAAATGTGTCCACACCTAATCAGATAGTGTCGGACACGAAAGGTAACAAGTGCTGGTATGCACTAATACCCAGTCAATTGAACGGGGCGGCAATAGTCAGTAAATGCCGGCACCACATGTGCGTGGAAAAGCTGAATACACAATACCGCTTTCCCCAAGATAGAGAGAGTTGAGGGGGAAACTGTAAACAGCAACAGTTGTGTCCTCACTTGTTCGTCAAATGTGGGACACTGTAGGTAACAAGAACAGTTGTGTACTGGTACCTAAACCGCACAATAATTCCACATTACACTACGCACATGTGGAATTATTGTGCGGTTTAGGTACCAGTACACAATTGTTCTTGTTACCTACAGTGTCCCACATTTGACGAACAACATACCAGCACTTGTTACCTTTCATGTCCGACACTATCTGATTAGGTGTGGACACATTTGCTGCCGTTTTCATCAAGCACCCCTTCTAGATTGTCAGGCTGTAGATCCACTCGTTTACCTCCCGATCCTGTGAACGCGCGCTCCTGTGTGCGAGCGTTCACAGGAAATCTCACGTCTCGCGAGATGACGCGCCGAAGCGTCAAGGACGAACAAATCGACCGCCTCCGGAACGCAATCCTGCGTTAGGCGGTCCGGAGGCGGTTAATCAATTTTTTCCAGTAACAAAGCGAAGGTTAACAGCCAAACAAAATGCTATATTTATTGCCCCGATTCTGTAGTTTGCAGAAACACCCCATGTGTGGACGTAAACTACTGTACGGGCACACAGTAGGGCATAAAGGGAAAAGGTGCGCCGTATGGTTTTTGGAAGGCAGATTTTGCTGGACTGGTTTATTTACACCATGTCCCATTTGAAGCCCCCCTGATGCACACCTAGAGTAGAAACTTCAAAAAAGTGACCCCATTTAAGAAACTACACCCCTCAAGGTATTCAAAACTGATTTTACAAACTTTGTTAACCCTTTAGGTGTTCCACAAGAATTAATGGAAAATATATATTCCATTTTAATAATTTTTTTCCAGTTACAAAGCAAGGGTTAACAGCCAAACAAAACTCAATATTTATGGCTCTGATTCTGTAGTTTACAGAAACACCCCATATTTAGTCGTAAACCGATGTACGGGCACACGGCAGGGCGCAGAAGGAAAGGAATGCCATGCGGTTTTGGAAGGCATATTTTGCTGGACCGTTTTTTTGACACCATGTCACATTTGAAGCCCCCCTGATGCACCCCTAGAGTAGAAACTTCAAAAAAGTGACCCCATTTTAGAAACTACGGGATAGGGTGGCAGTCACAGACCGCGGGGATCAGAAACTTCCGAAACTGCTGCAAATCGCAGGTCTGAAATGACCTGCGGTTTGCTGCGATCGCCGACATGGGGGGGTCACAGGATCCCCCGGAGCATTTAGCCAAGGTGCCTGCTCAATGATTTGAGCAGGCACCGGGTTCCGATCACCGCCCGCCGGTGATCGGAATTATACATGACGCACCGGTACATCATGTGTCCTGAAGAGGTTAAAAAAAATGGCCATGTGAATAGCTCCATAGACTTCAATTGGTTCTAACAAAAATGGCTGCATGTGTGAATGAGGCCTGTGCTAAGGTGGCATGTTGCTAAAAATGCAATGTATTGCTATCTAGACTTTTCATCAGGAAAACTGATTTGGGTCTAGGACCGGGCTAAAGCTGAACTGACCAGGACCAACAAGAATATGCACGTTTCACTGGACAAACAGATTTCTTCTTAGAGCACAGGGCGTTTTTAATTGCCAGTTTTTAAAGGACATTTTCTGATTGACACTTGCCATACCCAAAAATATTTTTCTTGCATTCACTGATGAGGAAGTGAAAACACTATTAGCGCGAACCCCTAGAGTTTCCAGATGTGCCCGTCTCCAAGAGAACTACTACTACAAAACACTCACTTGGTGGTACTACACTCTGGAGAGACTACGTATCCCACAACATCACCTATATGCTGGAGGTGCCCCTAAAAAGTATGTATCTTTTTACATATTTGGTGGACATGCCCACTAATTTCTCCTTTTTGGACTAGTGTGTGTGAGACTCTGGCCAAAATATACAATAAATCTACACAACAAACACCACAGATGTGCCTTCTGGGTATGCTGTACCATTCTTCTAATACTAGGCATAAAGACCGTTTATGCCAACACCTTTTGGCGGCAGAAAGACTACTAAAAGCTTTGTGCTGGAAATCTACAGCTTCCCCACCAATCCCACAATGGTTAACTAAATGTGACCAGATCTACCGCATGGACCAAATAGCTCATTGGGAATCAAACACAACACACTTGTTTGAACATACATGGGGTCCTTGGAAAAAGTATAGAAATCTCCTCTAACCAAGTAGAAATATAAGCCTTACTGACTTTACACATGTTTTCTTTATCGCTCAACTGCATGTGAAATTTGTGTTTAGGAGTTTAGACAATAAGAACTAATACAACACAAATTTTGTTGAATAAAATAAAAATAACTTTTATTAATAGTTACAGCACAGTAATAAATAAGAGTATAAGACCATATAATTCATATATGTTCGAAAATGACAATGTCCTGATTGTAAGATATTAATTGACATTTTGTACTTCTGTAATGTCGAAATTTACTGTGTCATTTCTGTTCCTTCAAAAAAATGTTTTAAAAACTTAAAAATATTTTTCTTGGGGAGAAGTGTATCTTAAAGTGTAATCGATATACACAAAAAAAATAAAGGGAACACAAAAATAACACATCCTAGATCTGAGTTAATTAAATATTCTTCTGAAATACTTTGTTCTTTACATAGTTGAATGTGCGGACAACAAAATCACACAAAAATAAAAAAAATGGAAATCAAATTTTTCAACCCATGGAGGTCTGTATTTAGAGTCACACTCAAAATTAAAGTGGAAAAACACACTACAGGCTGATCCAACTTTGATGTAATGTCCTTAAAACAAGTCAAAATGAGGCTCAGTAGTGTGTGTGGCCTCCACGTGCCTGTATGACCTCCCTACAACGCCTGTGCATGCTCCTGATGAGGTGGCAGACGGTCTCCTGAGGGATCTCCTCCCAGACCTGGACTAAAGCATCTGCCAACTCCTGGACAGTCTGTGGTGCAACGTGACGTTGGTGGATAGAGCGAGACATGATGTCCCAGATGTGCTCAATCGGATTCAGGTCTGGGGAACGGGCAGGCCAGTCCATAGCATCAATGCCTTCGTCTTGCAGGAACTGCTGACACACATGAGGTCTAGCATTGTCTTGCATTAGGAGGAACCCAGGGCCAACCGCACCAGCATATGGTCTCACAAGGGGTCTGAGGATCTCATCTTGGCACCTAATGGCAGTCAGGCTACCTCTGGCGAGCACATGGAGGGCTGTGCGGCCCTCCAAAGAAATGCCACCCCACACCATTACTGACCCAATGCCAAACCGGTCATGCTGGAGGATGTTGCAGGCAGCAGAACGTTCGCCACGGCGTCTCCAGACTCTGTCACGTCTGTCACATGTGCTCAGTGTGAACCTGCTTTCATCTGTGAAGAGCACAGGGCGCCAGTGGCGAATTTCCCAATCTTTGTGTTCTCTGGCAAATGCCAAACGTCCTGCACGGTGTTGGGCTGTAAGCACAACCCCCACCTGTGGACGTCGGGCCCTCATATCACCCTCATGGAGTCTGTTTCTGACCGTTTGAGCAGACACATGCACATTTGTGGCCTGCTGGAGGTCATTTTTCAGGGCTCTGGCAGTGCTCCTCCTGTTCCTCCTTGCACAAAGGTGGAGGTAGCGGTCCTGCTGCTGGGTTGTTGCCCTCCTACGGCCTCCTCCACGTCTCCTGATGTACTGGCCTGGCTCCTGGTAGCGCCTCCATGCTCTGGACACTACGCTGACAGACACAGTAAACCTTCTTGCCACAGCTCGCATTGATGTGCCATCCTGGATAAGCTGCACTACCTGAGCCACTTGTGTGGGTTGTAGACTCCGTCTCATGCTACCACTAGAGTGAAAGCACCGCCAGCATTCAAAAGTGACCAAAACATCAGCCAGGAAGCATAGGAACTGAGAAGTGGTCTGTGGTCACCACCTGCAGAACCACTTCTTTATTGGGGGTGTCTTGCTAATTGCCTATAATTTCCACCTGTTGTCTATCCCATTTGCACAACAGCATGTGATATTGATTGTCACTCAGTGTTGCTTCCTAAGTGGACAGTTTGATTTCACAGAAGTGTGATCGACTTGGAGTTACATTGTGTTGTTTAAGTGTTCCCTTTATTTTTTTGAGCAGTGTATTTTACACATGCAATCACTGGAATTCTTTTAGAAACCAAATAATCTTTATTACATATATACTTGGTATTTATATCTGTTTAGATATCTGGAATCTAAACCGATAAGCATTAGAGATGGTCAAAAATATATAAATATAATATTTAAAAAAATCCAGAAGTGGACATCAAGAAATCAAACCATCAAGCTCCTATTCAAAAGTCAAGAACCTTCCTCCAAGTCTAATAATTCTTTTAAATTACAAAGTTATTATGGTTAAAAAAACAAAAAAACAAGCATACCGTATTTTTCACCCTATAAAATGCACTCCCCCCCCCCCCCCCCCCCCAGATTGTCTTATGGGGTGAATACTAGTAAGCGCTTCCATTATGGTGAATGCAGCACTCCCCAGTCTCTGTACTCACTGATTCCTGGTCCTCGATGTGCTGTGACCACAGCGTGTGGACATCGGAGATCTGTGACCTCACGCTGTGCGTGTCGGCTCACAGCACAGTGCGTAGCAGGAAGAAGAGAGCTGGACCTTAGGAGAAACTGCGTCTGTAGCAGGAGAGGTAAGTTGATTTTTTTTTTTATTTGCTCTGAGGTCTGAATGGGGGGGGGGGTCTGATCTGAGGTCTGAATGTAGAGGGTCTGATATCTGATGTCTGAATAGGGGGGGTCTCTGATCTGAGGTCTGAATAGGGGGGGCAAATTGGACATTACCACAGTAACAACAAAAAGTGCTGTGTAACATCCCCCAGTCACTTTATCAATCTGTAAAGTATCATTGTTATCAAAGTGGATGTGGATCTACTGTGTCATTGAACAGATTTGGCTTGTGGCTACTCATAAGAGCGTTATCTAAGTCAAAGGCAAAACCGTAGCCAGGAAAAAAGCGGAGAAGCACGCAGGCAGTTTTTGTGCAATCCAGTAAACAGTCCAAAAGGTTTTGGCGGGCAGCACAGAGTCAATACAAGGAGCAGTCAGGTCAGGCCATGCAGCAAAGGGACAAATCCAGACAACAGGTAGAAGTCGTTACACAGGCAAATGAACAGAATAATTGCACACCTTCATAGGAATCTAGAAGCTAAATCTTATTGCTCAGGCACACTGCCCTGTGGGAAGATACCTCAACCACAAAAATTTTCAAAATCTGACATGTGTCACTTTATTTGGTAATAACTTTGGAACGCTTTTACTTATCCAAGCCATTCAGAGACTATTTACTCGTGACACATTGCACTTCATGTTAACGGTAAATTTGAGTCAATATGTTTTACCTTTATTTATAAAAAAAAAAATCCAAAAGTTAATGAAAATGGGAAAAAATTCACTGTTTTCAAAATTTGAATCTCTCTGCTTTTAAGACAGATAGTGATGCCTCAAAATATTAATTAACATTCCCCATATGTCTACTTTTTGTTGGCATCATTTTAGTAATGTAATTCTATTTTTTTTTTAGGACACTAGAAGGTTTAGAATTTTGGAAGCAATTTTTTAAATTTTTACGAAAATTTCCAAAGTCAACTTTTTTAAGGACCTGTTCAGTTCTGAAGTCACTTTTTGGGGCTTGCATAATAGAACCAACCCATAAATGACCCCACTTTAGAAATGACACCCCTCAAACTATTCAAAATTCTGGTTTAAGGCTGGGTTCACACTTGAGCGTTTTACAGCGCGTTCAAACGCGCTGTAAAACGCTCAACACATGAAAACCAATGCTTCCCTATGGCCCTGGTTCTCACTTGAGCGTTTTACAGCGCTGAAAAACGCGCTGTAAAACGCCCTACGCTCAAACAAGTACTTGAGCTTCTTTGGGGCGTTTTGACGCGCGTTTGTGGCCATAGGACATTGCAGTCAATCACACAAACGCGCGTCAAACGCGCGTTTACTATTGCAAAAAACGCTCGTCAAAAACGCGCGTCAAAAACGTGCGTTAAACGCGCATATCAAAGACGCTCAGGTCTGAACCCAGCCTTAGAAATGTTGTTAACCATTTAGGTATTCCACAGGAATTAAAGCAAAATAGAGGTGTAATTTCAAAATGTCACTTTTTTTTTGCAGATTTTCCATTTTAATCAATTTTTTCCTGGAGAAAATCAAGGGTTAACAACAAAACAAACCTCAATATTTATTACCTCGATTCTGCAGTTTGCAGAAACATCCCATATGTGGTCGTATACCGCTGTTTGGGCACATACAGGGCACAGAAGGCAAGGAGCGCCATATAGTTTTTGGAGGGCAGATTCTGCTGGAATGGTCTTTGGGCACCATGTTGCATTTGAAGAGGCCCTGAGGTAACCCCACAGTGAAAACCCCCAAAAAGTGACCGTATTTTTTAAACTACACCACTCAAGGAATTTTTAAGGGGTGTAGAGAGCACTTCACTCAACAGCTGTTTCATAGAATTTTTAATACTAATTTTTCTTTACAAGAAAATGGTGCTTTAGGCACAAACTTTCTTTTTCACAAAGGATAACAGGAGAATATCCTCCCCCAATTTGCTACCCACTTTTTCCTGAATACAGTAACACCCAAATTGTGGTCAAACTGTTATCTGGGGATACGCCAGGGCTCCTTATTTTTTGCGAGACAAGTTGTAGTTTTTATTGGCACCATTTTGGGGTACATTTGGTTTTTTGGTTGCTTTTTATCTCATTTTTGGCAGGTAAAGTCACAAAAAAACTGTTTGGTGTCTTTTTTCTATTTTTTTTTTTATAGATCCAGTCATTACAGACGCAACAATACCAAATAGGTCTAGGTTTTTTTTTTTTTTTTTTTTTAAGTTTTACACAATAAAAACAGTTTTAGAAAAAAAAACATGTTGTTTCTGTGTTGCCATTTTCTTAGAGCCCTATTTTCTTTTTTTTAATTTTTCTGGCTATAGTCTTGTGTGAGGGCTTGTTTTTTGCGGGACGAGGTGACGTTTTTACTGCTACCATTTTGGGGTACATATGACTTTTTGATTGATTAACATTGTGTTTTTTGGGAGGTGAGCTCACAAAAAAAAAAAAAAATCTGCTTTGGCGCAATACAAATTATTTTTATTTTTTTACTGCGTTCACCTAATTGGGACGCGGTGATACCAAATGTGCCTATTTTATTTTTTTTCTTCTATTTTTCTTAATGTTCTCCACAGATTTTGGGGGAGATTTTTTCTTTTTTTAATGTGAAACTTATTATTATATTTTTTTTTTTTTAAAACCCCTTTTTTTTTTTTTTTTACACTTTGTGTCCCCCCATAAGGTCATACAAGACCTCTGGGGGACATTTTTTTTAACTATTGATTTCTCTTGTAACTGACATAGTAGCCCCAGTTACAGGGGAAATACACCCCCAAGAGAGGCTGTACAGCCTAAATCAGCGCTGTACAGCCTCAGTGTAGGGCTGATCGAGGTCTATGGAAGACCCGACAGCTTCTGCACTCACCCGGCCCTGTCGATCACATGACCGCTGGGACGGGACAGGAAGTGGCATAGCGCTTCCTGATCTGTATACACAGCGCTCGTTGAGCGCTCTGTATACAGCGATCTAGAAGGCAGGGACATACAGGAACGGTCCCTGCCTTCTCTCTGGGTTGCCCTGCTGTCACTGACAGCGGGCCCCCCACTCTGCAGTTGCATGATTAGCGTGCAGCTGCCATCTCTGAATGGACGTTCCAGAATGTCCATTCAGAGATAAACAACCAGCCCAAGGAACTTTATAGTCAATGGGCGGTCGTGAAGTTGTAAATAAGCAGGAGTAAACAGCCATAGACTGGAGAAGATTAGGGAGCGCACTAGCCTTTTGAGAGCAAAAGAGAGAGTGCGAGCACCCTAAAAAAAGACTGATGACAAGGAGAGAGCAGGCCACCCAGACGTGGAGAAATAAGCAGACATATTACAGTGTTATAATCATCCAATAATTACTTTTTTTTTTTAACATTCTTTGTTACTGTTGTGTCATAATATCAAATTACTTCACATAAATCTCAGCTTGAAGTAATACTCTAGACCTCCCTACCTTATAAAATCCAATGGCTGTACCTTGTAAAAACTACGCGGGTGGGCCCATTCTCTGTACAACAGATATCTTTCATTTGGGCATCTGGGATCTTCAGACTTGACATTAAATCTACACTGTGAAAGAAACAAACAAAACAGGTCAGGTACCGAGTTAAATCACTTGGGATTTACAGCGCCTTAAAGTATTAATACCCCCTTTTCCACATTATTTTTCAAGGCACTGTACATGAGCGAATTTCTTAAGTCAGTTTGCCTCACACTACAATGCCGTAATTAACCTAAATGTATCAAATGCTGCACTTTGATAAATTTGGTACATCCTAAAATATAAATAAATGCCTAGAGATGTTTCTATACTTTTTTTTACATCTCTCTACTGAAGTTAGTGTGCTATTTTTTTGCAACATTATTTTTTTTTTTTTAAGTCACAGTTGATAAAATCAGCATACAAATACTCAGCTAGCTAACTATCCCCTATTACAGCAAGTGCTATTTGTGCACAAATTCAACTTTTTTATGCCTGAAAACTGACAAATCAGATGTTCATATATCCCCCATACTGGTCTTTTGCAACTGCTGGGACCCCCACCAATTACTAGAACAATGGTTGAGCATGTGCACTGCCATTCCATTCATTTCTATGAAAAAAAAATAATTGGTCCCACTGAGATGAATGGAGTGTCCGCATACATGCTCAACATGCCACTCCATTCATTTTGGGGCCCTTCCCCCCACTGATCTAAAGGTTATCCCCTATCCTGTGGACAGTGGTTAATGATGTAACCGGAATACCCCTTTAAGAAAGAGTCTCATATACAGTAGGCAAGTATCAACTCAAAGTGATGCTATTCATCCATGTAAATAGTGGCACTCTTTCAGCCCTCATGGACATTGATAGCCTATTGCTAGAACAGGGATCAGCAACCTTTGGCACTCCTCCAGCTGCTGTGAAACTTCAACTCTCAGCATACAAACATGCTTGGCTGTTCTTCTAACTCCCACAGACGTGAAGGAAGCACTGTGGGAGTTGTAGTTTCCGAACACCTGAAGTATTTGAGGTTGCTGATCCCTGTGCTAGAAATAGCCATCAGCATCAGATATGCGTGGGTCCCACATCTGGGACCTACGCCTATGTCCAGTACGGGCCCCCTGAAGTGAACAGAGAGCAGCTGCACATGCGTGGCCACTAGGGCTGCACGATATGGGAATTTTGTGCGATTGCGATTAGGGCCCTAAAAATTGCGATAACGATATGCGATATTTTAAGGGAATTGTGCTAGAGGTCTATTTGCTTGGATTTTCCCAGATGAGCCGCTGACGCGGCTGGGTATGACAGTTGTGGGGGATCTGTGGATGATGCGCCGTTGTGGGGGATCTGTGGATGATGCGCCGTTGTGGGGGATCTGTGGATGATGCGCCGTTGTGGGGGATCTGTGGATGATGCGCCGTTGTGGGGGATCTGTGGATGATGCGCCGTTGTGGGGGATCTGTGGATGATGCGCCGTTGTGGGGGATCTGTGGATGATGCGCCGTTGTGGGGGATCTGTGGATGATGCGCCGTTGTGGGGGATCTGTGGATGATGCGCCGTTGTGGGGGATCTGTGGATGATGCGCCGTTGTGGGGGATCTGTGGATGATGCGCCGTTGTGGGGGATCTGTGGATGATGCGCCGTTGTGGGGGATCTGTGGATGATGCGCCGTTGTGGGGGATCTGTGGATGATGCGCCGTTGTGGGGGATCTGTGGATGATGCGCCGTTGTGGGGGATCTGTGGATGATGCGCCGTTGTGGGGGATCTGTGGATGATGCGCCGTTGTGGGGGATCTGTGGATGATGCGCCGTTGTGGGGGATCTGTGGATGATGCGCCGTTGTGGGGGATCTGTGGATGATGCGCCGTTGTGGGGGATCTGTGGATGATGCGCCGTTGTGGGGGATCTGTGGATGATGCGCCGTTGTGGGGGATCTGTGGATGATGCGCCGTTGTGGGGGATCTGTGGATGATGCGCCGTTGTGGGGGATCTGTGGATGATGCGCCGTTGTGGGGGATCTGTGGATGATGCGCCGTTGTGGGGGATCTGTGGAGGACGCCGTTATGGGGGATCTGTGGAGGACGCTGTTATGGGGGATCTGTGGAGGACACTGTTATGTGGGGGATCTGTGGAGGACACTGTTATGTGGGGGATCTGTGGAGGACACTGTTATGTGGGGGATCTGTGGAGGACACTGTTATGGGGGGGATCTGTGGAGGACGCTGTTATGGGGGGGATCTGTGGAGGACGCTGTTATGGGGGATCTGTGGAGGACGCTGTTATGGGGGATCTGTGCTATGACACATAGGGCCATGAGGGGGGGCAGCATAAGACATATAGCATCTTATGCTGGTCCCCCTCATGGCCCTATGTGTCCCCTCATGTGTCCTAAACTGCGCACATAACTGGCTTTGTGTGTAAAGTATTTTACTAGTGTGTAAAACAAGCTCTCTCCTATTGATAACATGGCCAGCCTCTGTACTCACTGTCACTATGAATGCACTACAGCGAGCGGCAGCGGCGCGTGACTGACGTCACTTAGTAACGCTCCTCCCACTTCAGGAAGCAGGAGCGTTACTAAGTGACGTCAGTCACGCGCCGGCCGGCCCGCTCGCTGCAGTGCATTCATCGTGAAAGTGAGTACAGAGGCTGGACCTGTTATCAATAGGAGAGAGATTGTTTCACACACTAGTAAAATACTTTACACACAAAGCCAGTTATGTGCGCGGGGCCCCTTCATATATAATCGCGGCATTTTCGGGTCGGCCAAATCGCCATATCGCATTTGCTGATTATCGCGATTCGATTATTTTTTCGATTTATCGTGCAGCCCTAGTGGCCACCTTCTGTTCATCGCTATGAGAGAGTTCTGAAAATAGGCAAGTGCTGGCTCTGCTATTTCCAGCAGTCCCATAGCAGTGAATAGAGAAGTGGCCGCACTTGCTCTCTCTAATAGCCCAGCACTCTCACTCGGCTACTTTCTGAACTCCAAACTCATGACACATTTATATATGTGTATTATTGGTTCTAACAAATCAAACATTTAATGTAATTGGCGGTACAGAAGTCCATTCTGCAAAAACACCCACACACTCTAGAAAGATCTATGAGAACATCAAAACTTCTTACATCATGAAGAGGAAATGCAGCCTTGTAGATCCCAGAATCTAGCAATTTGTGGATTCCAAATTTTTTCACATTATCCTTTACTGCATATTCGACACGAGACAGAACGAACTGAACCTGCAAACATGAAATCACACAGTCAATATACAAAAAATATCCAGAACCAGTTGTATTCATGCAAAATAGTAACTAGTTACTAATAGTAACAGACATGTACTGAAAAAGCATGTTGGCAAAAAGAAGTGTATGCAAGCTACATAGATGTGATGTTAGGCTACTTTCACACTTACGGCAGAGGAATCAAGCAGGCAGTTCCTTCGCTGGAACTGCCTGCCGGATCCGGCAAAACGCATGCAAACTGATTGCATTTTAAGACTGATCAGGATCCTGATCCGTCTTAAAAATGCATTGCAAGAACGGATCCGTCTGTTTGTTTGTCATACAGACAAACGGATCAGTTTAGATTTTTTTTTCACATTTTTACCGGTCTGCGCATACGGCATTCCAGTATTTTAAATGCAGGATCCGGCATTCAGGCAAGTCTTCAGTTTTTTGGCCGGAGATAAAACCGTAGCATGCTGCGGTTTTATCTCTGTCCTGAAAAGTCAGACTGTACTGAAGACATCCTGATGCATCCTGAACGGATTTCTCTCCATTCAGAATGCATGGGGATAAAACTGATCAGTTCTTTTCCGGTATAGAGCCCCTAGGACGGAACTCAGTGCCGGAAAAGAAAAAAGCAAGAGTGAAAGTACCCTAACAAATGAACCGGACATCTTGAATATACAATTTTAGTTGTGCACAGTACCTCATTCATGCACTTGTGGGGCTTTGGAAGCAGTTCTTGTTGCGGTATGTTAACTACAAGGTGGCCCATAAAAAAGCAGCCCGTCTCCAATATCTCCAAATCAAACAGCCTGATGGTAAATCTGCTTTAATGTCCATAGCAACCAATCGGAGCTCAGCTTTCATTTTTTCAGAGCCCTGTAGGAACTGAAAGCTGAGCTCTGATAGGTTGCTATGGGCAACTGATACAGATTTACTATTAGGCAGTTTGATTTGAAGATATTGGTGGCGGGCTACTTTGCCATGGGCCACCGTATAGTAAATGCACTTTTAATCTTCTTCCCAGTGTACAGAAATTAGTCTGTTCAAGTCATGGAGGCTTTCAGAGCCCCATAAGCACATGAATAAGGCACTGTGGGTAGCTAAAATTGCATATCCGAGAGGTCAGGTTCCCTTTAAATACTTTTGTGTTAAAGGGTGAAGGTCACAGACCACTTTCTTGCTTCTCCAGAAAATCCCCTGGAGCCAGCGTCAGACACATGTAATATACAGGTGAAACTCGAAAAATTAGAATATCGTGCAAAGTTCATTTATTTCAGTAATGCAACTTAAAAGGTGAAACTAACATATGAGATAGACTCACTACATGCAAAGCGAGATATTTCATGCATTTATTTGTTATAATTTGGA
The DNA here is from genome assembly GCF_905171765.1 of Bufo bufo. Taxonomy (NCBI): domain Eukaryota; kingdom Metazoa; phylum Chordata; class Amphibia; order Anura; family Bufonidae; genus Bufo; species Bufo bufo. Next base: position 498,971,996 of record NC_053389.1, read on the forward strand.
TGATTATGGCTTACCGCTTATGAAACCCCAAAGTCTCAATTTTGAGGTACCTTTTGCTCAGGGGTATGGATTAATTAGCTGACTAGAGTGTGACACTTTGAGCCTAGAATATTGAACCTATTCACAAAATTCTAATTTTAAGCTGCATTAATGCAATTCCTTTGAATTTGCATTACTGAAATGGACTTTTGCACAATATTCAAATTTTTCGAGTTTCACCTGTAGATACATTTTGTACCATAAATCCCTACCCAACTGCAAGTCTATTGACTCAACTAAGGCCTCTTTCACACGGGCGAGTATTCCGCGCTGGTGCAATGCGTGAGTTGAACGCATTGCACCTGCACTGAACCCGGACCCATTCACTTCTATGGGGCTGTTCACATGAGCGGTGATTTTCACACATCACCTGTGCGTGGCGTGAAAATCGCAGCATGCTCTACTTTGTGCGTTTTTCACGCAACGCATAGAAGTGAATGGGGCTGCGTGAAAATCACAAGCATCCGCAACCAAGTGTGGATACGGTGCGATTTTCACGCACGGTTGCTAGGAGACGATCGGGATGGGGACCCGATCTTTATTATTTTCCCTTATAACCTGGTTATAAGGGAAAATAATAGCATTCTTAATACAGAATGCTTCGTAAAATAGGGCTGGAGGGGTTAAAAAAAAAAATATAATAATAATTTAACTCCCCTTAATGGTGATGGATCATGTGATGAGCGCAGTGATGTCATCAAAAGGTCCTTTTCCTACTGCACAGCAAAGATGAAGACAGAATAGAAGCCAGGCTGCGTGAACAAGTGGATTAAGGGGAGTTAAATTATTATTATTATTATATATTTTTTTTAACCCCTCCAGCCCTATTTTACTAAGCATTCTGTATTAAGAATGCTATTAGTTTTCCTTATAACCATGTTATAAAGGAAAATAATACAATCTACACAACACCTAACCCAAACTCGAACCCGAACTTCTGTGAAGAAGTTCAAGTCTGGGTACCAAACATGCCGATTTTTCTCCAGTGTGTGCAAAACGCATTAAAATGTTTTGCACTCGCGCGGAAAAATCTTCCCGCGACGCACCCGCATCTTATCCGGCCCAAAAACATGACGCCCGTGTGATAGAGGCCTAAGGCTACTTTCACACTAGCGTTAATATTTTCCGGTTTCGAGATCAGTCATAGGGTCTCAATACCGGAAAGAAAACGCTTCAAAATGCATTCCGTTCCATTCTCATACCAGAGAGCTTTCAGTCATGGGATGCGGAGCAAAACGGATCAGTCATCATGACCGACAATGCAAGTCAATGGGGACGGATCTCTGACACAATAGAAAACGTATCCGTCCCCCATTGACTTTCAATGGAGTTCATGACTGATCCTTCTTGGCTATGTTACAGATAATACAACCGGATCTGTTTATAACGGATGCAGATGGTTGTATTATCAGTAATGGAAGCGTTTTTGCTGAACCCTGCCGGATCCAGTAAAAACGCTAGTGTAAAAGTAGCTTAACAGCATCATAGGATATTTTGCTCTCCTGAAACAGGCCCTGATGGTAACAAAACCACAGCTATGTTCCAATATCTAGTAGAAAAGCAGAAACCGGGGACTAATTCCATAATAATGCATATGGTTCCTGAATGAGGAATTTTGGAATTTGGATGATCAGCCACTGGCGAGAAGAAAAAGGGTGAGCGCTTCCGTCATCAATACAACATACTGTAAACGGTTAGAGCTCATTTTAGGTTACTGAGCTGCAGAATATGTTGGCACTATATAAATCAAAGATTATTCTTATTATTATACTGTTGCATTGACCAATGTCTTTTCAGTTTGAGGTCATGGACTTCTACCCATACATACTCCTGTAAAATATCTTAATATACCTTAGAATTCATTCTTCCCTCAATAATCACAAAGCATCCAGGGCCTCAGGCAGCAAAACAGCCCCAAACCATGATGCTCCCTCCACCATGATTTACAGTTGAATGGGAGATCCTGGCGTGTGTGTGCAGTGTTCTTATTCCTCCAAGCAGTTCACTTAGATTGTGTGTTGTCCTGTACTGTTTCTAAGATAACAACCCAACCACAATTTTCCTCACTTACTTTTTCTTGCAACGGTATTCGCAAAATTGCACAATAATATTTGGGCCGTTTAGACTACTAGTACAGTACTGCCCTTGAAGGGGGTATCCTCAATGATGACATTTAAAGGGCACCTGTCACCTGGATTTTGGGTGTAGAGCTGAGGACATCCGCAATATCCAGTCCCCATAACATCCTCCGAATCTCCTCCTTGCTCGACGTCACAAAGCTAGAGCGCCGTAATCTTGCGATGCGCGAGCTAGTGCATGCGCAGTGTCGGCATAGTGTTCCTTCCCTGTGCTGGCATCAGCCTCAGGGAACGAACGGCGCATGGTATGCTCGCGCATCGCGAGATTACGGCGCTCTACCTTTGTGACGTTGGGGAGCAAGGAGGAGATTCGGAGGATGCGGGCCGGTGCTGGGCTCAGAGTCAGAGAACGCTGGACTCATCTCTGAAGCATGGAGGAGACAGGAATCATCTAAGGATCATTTACATATCTATAAAATCATTTTTTGACACAATAAAAGCACAGAGAGCTATGGAGACTGTATTGCGGATGTGCTAGCGGCGATCTAGCAGCCTATGTCCTCAGCTCTATACCCAAAATCCAGGTGACAGGTTCCCTTTAAATTAAATATATGATCGCTGGGGGCCATACCGCTCAGACCACATCAGTGACTATAAGGAGGGTGCCTCCTACCCCTGCAAGTGTGATGAAGAGGTGATTGAATGGAATAGCAGTCAGGCACGTACCCTCAAAAGTCCATTTTAAGTATATGGGGCCAACCGCTGTACATACTGGCGGTTGTACAGGAGTCCCAATACGGCCTACTATGGAGTCCTTACAATGCAATACATAGAAATCTATAATGATACACTTTGCATATACTTAACCATATCCCTTGGCCGATGTGATTTCGTTTACACGGTTTCAAGTCTACTTACAATGCGGCTTCTTGTAGCTGGGGTGAAGAATAAATCTCTGTCGTTTATAAAAAAGTCAGTTACGCGATCCTTTTCAAATGGAGCCGTGAAGAACTCTTGTTCTGGCTTTATCACATCCTCACTGACACTAAAAATCTTTGTGAACCAGTTAAAAGCTGAACGCCTTTGTCTTAGATCATTGGGCTGTATAGGCAGTTTGATGTGCATCACTTCCGCATAAGTACAAAGGACCTCCCACGGAGCGTGCACCTTCACAAACACAAGTCCATTATCTGAAACCTAAAGCAGATTTGATAAGAGATTGCTAGAGAAATATATATAAATTATTATATATTGTTAGAGAATAGTTCAAGACAAAATATGACCTGCGAAGTAATGATTAATGGGGTATTAGGACATAAAGAGGTCCTAGACAGGTGATCTGCTCTATGAGCCGGAGCAGAGAGCCATTGAGTATTAGCATCTCCCTCTCCGGCACAGCCATCCTGTCCATGCATTACATGGACAACCAGTCATTTGAATTGCCAGCCATATACCACAACATTTTCAGCAGATCCAGAAAAAAAAACTTGATTTTCAGAAGGGGTCATTATCATGATACAACAATTTTAAACATTTGCAATATTCTATTTGTGTTTTAACCCCTTTCAGGCACAGCTAGTTTCCACCTTCCAGACACAGCCTAATTTGGCAAACCTGATGTGTATAAATTTATGTGTAATAACTTTAGAATGCATTTACTTATACAAAGGGTTCTGAGAATGTTTTCTGTGACACATTGTAGTTCAAGTTAATGGTAAATTTCGGTTGATGTTAACATCATTGACAGAAAATGTGGAAAAAAGTGATTTTCCAAACTTTGTTAACCCGTTTCACAGGAATTAAAGCGAAATAGAGGTGAACTTTTTTTTGCCATTTTCTATTTTAATACAGTTTTTTTCTGTAACAAAACAAGGGTTAACGGCAAAACAAACCTCGATACTCATTAGTGCGACTCCTCAGTTTACAGAAACACCTCATGTGCAATTGTAATCTGCTGTGTGGACACACCACAGGGCTTACAAGGAAAGGAGCACCATATGGCTTTTGGAAGGCAGATTTTGCTGGAATGGTTTTTGGATGCCATGTTGCATTTCAACAGACCCTGAGGTATCCCTACAGTGGAAACCCCTAAAACCGAGCCCATTTTGGAACTACACCCCCTCAAGGAATTTAATAAGGGGGTGTACTGAGTGCTTTGAGCCCACAGGCGTTTCATAGAATTTACAAACACTTGGCTGTGAAAATGAAAATTTACATTTTTTCCAATGATGCTCTAGCCCCAATTTTTTTCCCCGCAAGGGGTAACAAGAGAAAAAGAACCCCATAACTTGTTACCAATTTTCTTCTGAATACAGCAACATCTCATATGTGTTTGTAAATGTATGGGTACACTGCAGGGCTCAGAAGGGTAGAAGTGCCATTTGGCTTTTGGAGGGCAGATTTTGCTGGAAAAATTTTCAACAGATATGCAATTTTAGTGACCAAGATGATGTGCCCAGAGTGTGCCAGCCTTCTGATTAGGGTCCATTCACACGTCCGTGGAATGGGTCTGCATCCGTTCCGCAATATCCGGAATGGGTGTGGACCCATTCATTCTCAATGGGGCAGGAATGGATGCGGAGAGCACACTATGTGCTCTCCGCATTTCCAGAGCGCGGCCCCGATATTCCGGTCCGCAGCTCTAGAAAAAAAAATAGAACATGTTCTATTCTTGTCCGCAATTGCGGACAAGAATAGGCAGTTTTATGGGGGTGCCGGCCGGGTGTATTGCGGATCCGCAATACACTACGGACATGTGACCCTTATTATGCTGTGCTTCCTGGTTTTAGAAACACCCTACATGTGGCCATAATCTTTTGCCTGCTCATACAACAGGGCTCAGGATTGAAAGGGCACCATGTGCATTTGAAGTGCAAGGTTGTGATTTATGCAGCTTGTGCTGACAACTGTAGAGGCTCTGGGGTCAGATAATAAATGGAACCCCTGAGAAGTGACCCCATTTTGGAAACTACATCCCCTAAGGTATTACAGGGTATTTTAATCCCACAGGTGTTTTGCAAATATTAAAAGGGTTGTGCAGGGATTTTTTATTGATGACCTATCCTCTGGATAGATCATCAATATCTGATCGGTGAGGGTCTGACAGCTGTTGAAGAGGAGGCCGTTTCCTCTTCATTACACTACGCGCCATCAATATAAAACCTCTGCACAACCCCTTTAATGCACACCAGATGATGTAAAGTGAAAATTACAATTTTTACACTGACATGCCAATTTCACAGCCTAATATGCTGTACCCATTGTGTGCCACTGTCAAATGTAAACCCTTTTGTTATTATCCTGTGTCTCCTGGTTTTAGAACCACCCTACATGTGGTCCTAATCTTTTGCCTAAACATATGAGAGGGCTCAGAAGTATAAGAGCACCATGCTCATTTTGAGGCCCAATGTGTTGATTTACACAGTTTGTGCTGGCAACTGTAGGGGCTCTGGGGTGAACTAATAAATGGAACCCCTGAGAAATAACTACAATTTTCGAAACTGCATCCCTCAAAGTATTGGGGGATGGAGTGAGAATTTCGACACCACAAGTAAGTTGCTTTCAAAACAGCCTCTGGGATACCAGTAAAGCTATTTTCTGAGAACAATACATTTTTATTTTTGACAGAGCTGTTTTATAGCTTATTTTTTGGTTTTATTTTGGGTACATACAACTTTTTGACCATTTTTTATTTTACTTTTTTCGAAGCAAGAGAAAGAAAAGGCAACAATTCCGCCATTGCTTTTTGTTATTGCGGAGTACACCGTGTAACCCCAAAAGCGGTGGAAAATGGCAGTGCATCTTATAGTGCGAATGCTGAGGACTGCTTCCAAATATGTGTAGGTTGTATTTTTTCTTTACTAATTTTGCACAATAATAGACATGCAAAAATAGTTTTTTATATCACTATATTCCAAGAGGCATAAATTTTCCATTGATGTAGCCGTATTGGTGGCTTGTTTTTTGTGAAGTGAGTTTATGTAGTTCGTACCATTGAGGTACATGGGACTTATTAAAAAGTATTATTTCTTTGGTGGGGTTCCATTTTTACATTGTTCAAACAACATGTTATTTGTACTACACAGGTTGTGTTGAATAAGGCGATACCATATGTTTGTATGGATGTTTTTATTTTTTCCTTTAATAAAATAAAAAATAGGACACAGCCATTTTTCACCTTAAAGGGAACCTGTCACCAGGATTTTGGATATAGAGCTGAGGACAAAGGTTGCTGGATGGCCACTAGCACATCTGCAATACCCAGTCCCCATAGCTCTGTGTGCTTTTACTGTGTAAAAAAAAAATGATTTGATACATATGCAAATTAACATAAAAGAGTCATATCTTACTTGTGTGACCAGAGAAGAGTCATATTTTCAAGCTCTGACTCATCTCAGGGTAATTTGCATATGTATCAAATCGTTTTTTTTACACAATAAAAGCACACAGAGCTATCGGGACTGGGTATTGCAGATGTGCTAGCGGCCATCTAGCAACCATGTCCTCAGCTCTATACCCAAAATCCCGGTGACAGGTTCCCTTTAAGGACCAGGCTATTTTTTGCAAATATGACTAGTGTCACTTTATATGGTAATAACTTTAAAACGCTTTTACTTATCCAGGCCATTCTGAGATTGTTTTCTCATCACATATTGTACTTCATGACAGTGGTAAAATTGAGTCAAAATATTTCATTTATAAAAATAATACCAAATTTACCAAAAATTTGGAAAAATTTGAAATTTCTATTTCTCTACTTTTATAATAGATAGTAATACCTCCAAAAATAGTTATTACTTTACGTTCCCCCTATGTCTACTTCATGTTTGGATCATTTTGAAAATTACATTTTATTTTTTGGGGACGTTAGAAGGCTTACAAGTTTAGAAGCAAATCTTTAAAAAGTTTGAAGAAAATTTCCAAAACCAAATTTTTTCAGGACCAGTTCAGTTATGAAGTCACTTTCTGGGGTTTACATATTAGAAACCATGTTCATGATTGGGACGTAACCTGGGTAAGGTTATTTAAATAGTTTATTTACAGATGCCTAAACAGGCGTTAGACCTATCTTGACCCAGGTGAAATTTAAAACTTCACTTTATTACTAAATGGGCTAAAAACTAAATGTGAACATGGTGCATTTATTTTTAATTAACGAACCCAAAAAAAAAAACTTTAAAAATACAGTCTCCACTCCACTGGTATGTACAGGTGTTAGACAGTGAAGCTAGGGGGAGAGTATGTGCACTCTCTCACCCTTATCACTTTGAAGGCAATATACTGCCTTCACACCGTTTGCAATGCTACCGCCACGTACAGGGGTTGTCAATCCAACCGTGTATTTGTGGGAGCCTAGATGCGTCACCCAACTGTGAGATCAGCACATTAGAATCATCACTTGTGCTTCTCAAACTGACATCTATTCTCATGACAGTTAACTTTGCTAACGGAAAAACACAGTCCTGATGCCGTGTTTAACTGCTAAGGTAGCTTAGCTTTGAAATGTAGACCACCCGGACTACTATTGGCTAATTAGCAGTGGAGTAAGGCGCTGAATTTAAAAACTAAGACTGCCCCCCGACATGTTTCACCAGGATTCTGGCTTCTTCAGGGGTAAATGGGCAGCAATGAGTGACCCCATCCAACTGGAGGATTAAATACATCATGTTTAGATTGACAGACCTGACATCCTATGGCACACAGAGCAAGACATCAGTCAACCAATTATGTCCAAGACCACACACTCACGAAGTCAAGCGCCAATCCCAGTGGTATATTGGATTAGTCATCACTGAAGCGCTGTCATCATCACCAGTACACTGTCAGAGTCGCCTACTGAATACGTCATGTGTGACGCGCTGCACTCCAGATGCCTGCGCGAACACTTAAAAGCATCGGAGCTGATATTAATAGACTGTGCATGCGCACCGACTTTAACCATGAAAGGAGAAAATGCTGCGCGATCTGTGGCTGCGCAAACTCTTAGAGCGTCTGGGCTGATATTGTTAGACTGCGCATGCGCACCGACTTTGACCGTGAAAGGAGAGGATATTTCGCGATCTGCGGCTGCGCTGACACTTAGCGTAGGAGCCGATATTTTTAAGCTATACGAATGCTTAGAGCGTCGGAGCTGGTATTATTAAACTGTGCTTGCGCACCGACTCTGACCCTAAAAGGCAAGAGTACTGTGCAGACTGCGGCTGCGCTGGTACTTAGTACAGTAGTTTAATATCATTAGAGCACAATTGATCAATCAATCAATCCTGAGCCCTGTTGTATGACCAGGCAAAAGAAGTACAGCATAATAAGGGTCACACGTCCGTAGTGTATTGCGGATCCTCAGGAGGCTGAAAATTATATACAGGGGTCTAGTATGGGGCACAGAGTAGTGCCAATATCCTTATTGGGGCAGAAAAGGGGTTAATTAATGTATTATTTTACAGTTCTAGGTGGCACAAATCCACATGGGACATAGGAGACTTTACAGAAGGAGATATGGTGCCACTCAAGCACAGGACACCAGTATGTACACACAAGAGGATGGCACACGTAGTGATTTTTTTTTTTTTTTTTTAATGCAACTTGGGAGTGTGTGACCGGTGTCTTGACGGACGGACAGGTGGAAGTGACAGGTGTCTGGACGAAGTGATGATGACAGGACTGATCTGTCACTGACTGGGGAAAATCAGGCACAGAAGAGTGGCAAATTGGCACTGAAGGGCTTAATTATGTGTGAGGCAGAGGATTAGGCACAGAACTGATGATGACAAATGAGGCACAGAAATGATCTGTGTCACTGATTGGGGCACAGAAAAGTGGCGTTTCGAGACTAAAAGGGGTTAAAACGTTTGTGGTGAGTGGATTCTGACAAAGCTCCTTCTCCGATCACTTCTCTGACAGGAATTTGTACGATCAGAGAAGGATAGGACACACAGTACACAAAGTCCCTCCCTAAATAGCGTCAATGCGCTGTGATTAGTTCATCTGCAGTAATGGACCAATCACAGCGATCGCCGGCCAGTAAGCGCTGCGATTGGCTCTCCGCCGGCGTCACTGGTTGCCTAGCAACCCCCGTGTGTCGGCGAATCTGCCTGCAGCCACCACTTTGGCCCGCTCCGTTCTTGATATAGGTGCGGGTCCCAGCAGTGGGACCCGCACCTATCAGACAATGGGGGCATATCCTAGCGATATGACCCCATTGTCTCAGATGAGACAATCCCTTTAATTATTAATATTTTTAGTCCCTCTTAGGGACATGACACTGCCCACCATTTGATAGTTTTTATATTGCACTGATATACCAATGCATTATAGTCTGTGTGGCGAAACCAAGCTAGAGAGCAACAAGTAAGCAAGGAGTAGCAGAGCAAGGAGTAGCTGGGGACATACAGAACAGAGCCAGGCCCCAAAATTCAACAGGTCCAGTATTGGGTTGTGGGTGGACTGCCAGACTAACTCAGATACCGACCGGCATGAGGTCAGGTATCTGGTTAGTCTTCCCTGGGAGGGGGAGATGTGTGGCAAAACCAACCTCGCCACTGGGTTTCAGAGGGGCCTGGCTACCAGCCTCTTGCCTCAGGATTATGGCCCATACTAACTTTAAAGGAGAAGACAGACCGGCCGCACAGCTTAAATCTGTCTTTGGAATTGAATTGTATTTTATGTTATGTGAGGGTACCCAGATAGCTAATTTTATTGTATTCGTGTAGTCCGAGTGCCATTCACCTAATAATATGCACTCAGACTTGAGCTATCTGGGGATAAGTTAAATGTCTGTGTTTACTGTAAGGGTTGTGACATTGCATGTTTAAATGGTGATTTCTGTCCTGTTGTCCCCACATGTGTATTGGCGATTTCCCTTTGTCTTGAGAGATAATTGAATTACTCCTCGGGTGTCTCCAGGGCAGAGAGGAGGAAACCATGATGCATTGTGGGGATGTATTGTGCCTGTTTTATCCTTCATCATGTTGAGGCTGGTGTTTGGGTAACTGATCAACACTGGGGGATTGCTATACTCCCCTGGCTTTACTACTAGCTCTTGTAAGAGCTGTTCCTGCTCTCTGGTTTTAGGAGAGGTTCACCCACTGGAGCCTGGAGCCTTGTCGTAGGTCACGGGCGGGTAGGAGACGGTGAGACCTCAACCAAGCTTCGGCGGTTCGTGAGGTCTGCAGTGCGTACGGTGTCAAGTGGAGTGCTTGGAGTCCTCGGAAAGCACTAGGAGCAACTATCAACGGAGGTACCCGGTCGGGGTGCCAGGAGATCCGTTACAGTCTGTTACTGTAACAGTGACTGACTGCCTATTAGGCTGTACCTGTGGCACAGTCTTATAGGCATACAGTCAGGGCCAGTCTGGGGGCACCCTTCCTCTGTCTAACTGCCTAGATGCCATGGTCGCCATTGACTGCGGCATCTAGGGAGTTAATTGGCTGGGATTGGAGTTCTCTCTGACCCTGGCCTTTACAGGAAAAGCCGACCTTCAGTCAGTGCTGCGTTCCCAGGGAGTTTGCGCAGCCTGCAGGGAGGGCTTATACTGGACCGCACAAATCATGCTCAGATTAATTTGTTTAAAATCACCCAGCCTTAATTCACAGACATTTCAGTTTTCTACAGGACGACACCTAATGTTATTATTCACAAATGAAACAAGAAATCAACTGTAAATGGCTTTCAGCACAGGAACCTAACAGTAAATACTAAACATATCTTTAAAAGAGATGCCTAATGCATGACAGCCAGCTAATGGCAGAAATGGTTTTTGAAACTCACAGATCTTGTTGCCTCCAGCTGTAAGCCATTTCTCATAAGATTGGACTCATAGGCCTGCCGCTTTTTCTGTAAAAATGAAATCACACAAAGTACTTCAGTACAACAGAACAAAAAACAAACATATACAAACAATTATGGAGCTATACTGATAGGTATAATAAAGTAAAAAATACATTTACAATACAGAAAGTAAAAATTGTGATCAACTGAACAGATCGATTATTTTGTTTTGTTTTTCATTCCTAGTTCATTGTCAAAAGTTGGAGAGGTGGGAGGAGGTGGGCGCAGTGGAGGAGCCTGACACAAACATCTAAAGAGCAGGGGAGGAGAGGAACAGTAGAGCAGCGCTGGCTGTAACCAGGATAATTCACATGGTCATGGTCAAATCAAATCAGGCAGAATTTGCTTCTTTTTTTTTTTGATTGATCGCCCAGCTTTATAATAATGGACTGAAACTGAAAGATTATGTGAAGGGAGTACAAAATCTGGCCCAGGGGGGAAATGTAAATATATACAGAACACAGCCCGATAGTTCACCAGCCTCCCTCTATTAGGCCCTTTAAAAAACTTAAAGGGGTTTTCCAAGAAAATAAAAAACTTAAAAAGGGGTTTTCCAAGATTTTAATACCGATTACCTATCCTCAGACTTCCTTTAGGGTCCATTCACACGTCCGCAATTTTGCTGGACGTATGAATGGACCCTATTCATTTTCAATGGGGCCGGAATGTGCTGTTCGCATTTGCGCATCCGCAATTCCGCATCCGTGCATCAGTTTCCACAAAAAATAGAACATGTCTTATTCTTGTCCGCAACTGCGGACAAGATTAGGCATTTTCTGTAATAGTGTCGGCGATGTGCGGTCCGCAAATTGCGGAATGCACATTGCCGGTGTCTGTTTTGCGGATCCGCAAAACACTTACGGACGTGTGAATGGACCCTTAAAGTGTAACTGTTGTTTAAGTATATTTTTAATAAAGTGTAGGAACAGAGATGTGAAGCTCTGAAGATGCCTGTCTGTAAGGCTACTTTCACACTCGCGTTTTGCCTTTCCATCTGTAAGATCTGATCAGGGCTCTCACAAGCGGTCCAAAACGGATCAGTTTGCATTCTGAATGGAAAAGGATCCGCTAAGAATGCATCAGTTCAGTCTCCATTCCGCTTTGGAGACGGACACCCAAAACGCTGCCTGCAGCGTTTTGGTGACCGTCTGATGAAACTGAGCCAAACGGACCCGTCCTGGCGCACAATGTAAGTCAATGGGGACGGATCCATTTTCACTGACACAATAGATTGTTCAATGGTGTTCAAGACGGATCCGTCTTGGCCATGTTAAAGATAATACAAATGGATCCGTTCTGAACGGATGCAGACGGTTGTATTATCTGAACGGATCCGTCCATGACGGAGTGTGAAAGTAGCCTAAAATACAAAGGCTTCCAGTCTGACTCTTGTCACTAGCCCAGTGCCTGGCTATGTAGGATGTGCCCCAACTATCACTGTCCATCACCCTGCCTATATGACTTGTTAGACTGAAGACTCTCCATAGCAATGCTCAGTTAGAGCTTCTCGAAGATTCTGAAAATGAAACAAGGGAATTACAGTTAAACTTTAATAAATTCATAAGAAAGAGTTTATTTACAATGTACACCATACTTCTAGTAATTCAAATTCCCTGAGGCTGCTCTCGTAGTGCTGAATGTACAATACAGACATTATTAATATTCCCTCCACTGTATCAAAGGAGAGAGCAAACAAGACATTCATGTGTGAGTCACAAAATTGGAACAACCCCCTACTCCCAATACTAATGGCTTCTAGTCACAACAGAGCCCATTTAGAATAGATCCCATTCTGTCATCAGGGTTTGGGAAATTTAGCTGCATGCAACGGTTTTGTCCGGCCGTAACCCAGCTATTATGCAAAGCTGGAAACCAGCTGGATCCCACTATAGTCAAAAGGGCCCAGCTGTAAGGCTAGGTCTACACGACGACTTTTTTTATAATGATAGTCTATGGCAGGCATGCTCAACCTGCGGCCCTCCAGCTGTTGCAAAGCTACAACTCCCAGCATTCCCGGACAGCGTATAGCTATCAGTCTACAGCAGGGCATGGTGGGAGTTGTAGTTTTACAACAGCTAAAGGGCCGCAGGTTGAGCATCCCTAGTCTATGGTGTTATACTGCGACTGCAATGCGACAGTCGCAAAAAATCCATTCGAAATGGATTTTTCTGCGACTGTCGCATCACAGTGTGACACCATAGACTAGCATTATAAAAATTGTTGCGCGACATTGGTGCGACATATGTTGCAGTGTAGTTGTGCCCTATGTGTCGCGTGACACATTTCGTTTTGTAGACTTAGCCTTAACGGCCGTATCAGACTATGCTTCACACAGTGATCTCCGGCAGCCTGCAGGATCAGGTAAACGCAGGTGTGAAACTAACCTAACAGTAGGTAGAGTGGAGAGTATGAAAAGTACAGAATTTTGGACTTAAAAAAAAAATATATATATTACAAAAACACCAAAAAGTGTAATACGTTACCTTTAACCACTTCAGCCCCCAGTGCTTAAACACCCTGAAAGACCAGGCCACTTTTTACACTTCTGACCTACACTACTTTCACCGTTTATTGCTCGGTCATGCAACTTACCACCCAAATGAATTTTACCTCCTTTTCTTCTCACTAATAGAGCTTTCATTTGGTGGTATTTCATTGCTGCTGACATTTTTACTTTTTTTGTTATTAATCGAAATTTAACGATTTTTTTGCAAAAAAATGACATTTTTCACTTTCAGTTGTAAAATTTTGCAAAAAAAAACGAGATCCATATAGAAATTTTGCTCTAAATTTATTGTTCTACATGTCTTTGATAACAAAAAAAATGTTTGGGTAAAAAAAAAAATGGTTTGGGTAAAAGTTATAGCGTTTACAAACTATGGTACAAAAATGTGAATTTCCGCTTTTTGAAGCAGCTCTGACTTTCTGAGCACCTGTCATGTTTCCTGAGGTTCTACAATGGCCAGACAGTACAAACACCCCACAAATGACCCCATTTCGGAAAGTACACACCCTAAGGTATTCGCTGATGGGCATAGTGAGTTCATAGAACTTTTTATTTTTTGTCACAAGTTAGCGGAAAATGATGATTTTTTTTTTTTTTCTTACAAAGTCTCATATTCCACTAACTTGTGACAAAAAATAAAAACTTCTATGAACTCACTATGCCCATCACGAAATACCTTGGGGTCTCTTCTTTCCAAAATGGGGTCACTTGTGGGGTAGTTATACTGCCCTGGCATTCTAGGGGCCCAAATGTGTGGTAGGGAGTTTGAAATCAAATTCTGTAAAAAATGACCTGTGAAATCCGAAAGGTGCTCTTTGGAATATGGGCCCCTTTGCCCACCTAGGCTGCAAAAAAGTGTCACACATCTGGTATCTCCGTACTCAGGGGAAGGTGGGGAATGTGTTTTGGGGTGTCTTTTTACATATACCCATGCTGGGTGAGATAAATATCTTGGTCAAATGCGAACTTTGTATAAAAAAATGGGAAAAGTTGTCTTTTGCCAAGATATTTCTCTCACCCAGCATGGGTATATGTAAAATGACACCCCAAAACACATTCCCCACCTTCTCCTGAGTACGGCAATACCAGATGTGTGACACTTTTTTGCAGCCTAGGTGGGCAAAGGGGCCCATATTCCAAAGAGCACCTTTCGGATTTCACAGGTCATTTTTTACAGAATTTGATTTCAAACTCCCTACCACACATTTGGGCCCCTAGAATGCCAGGGCAGTATAACTACCCCACAAGTGACCCCATTTTGGAAAGAAGAGACCCCAAGGTATTCGCTGATGGGCATAGTGAGTTCATGGAAGTTTTTATTTTTTGTCACAAGTTAGTGGAATATGAGACTTTGTATAAAAAAAAAAAATCATCATTTTCCACTAACTTGTGACAAAAAATAAAAAATTCTAGGAACTCGCCATGCCCCTCACGGAATACCTTGGGGTCTCTTCTTTCCAAAATGGGGTCACTTGTGGGGTAGTTATACTGCCCTGGCATTTTCCAGGGGCCCTAATGTGTGGTAAGTAGGTAAATGACCTGTGAAATCCTAAAGGTGCTCTTTGGAATATGGGCCCCTTTGCCCACCTAGGCTGCAAAAAAGTGTCACACATGTGGTATCGCCGTATTCAGGAGAAGTTGGGGAATGTGTTTTGGGGTGTCATTTTACATATACCCTTGCTGGGTGAGAGAAATATCTTGGCAAAAGACAACTTTTCCCATTTTTTTATACAAAGTTGGCATTTGACCAAGATATTTCTCTCACCCAGCATCGGTATATGTAAAATGACACCCCAAAACACATTCCCCAACTTCTCCTGAGTACGGCGATACCAGATGTGTGACACTTTTTTGCAGCCTAGATGCGCAAAGGTGCCCAAATTCCTTTTAGGAGGGCATTTTTAGACATTTGGATACCAGACTTCTTTTCACGCTTTGGGGCCCCTAGAATGCCAGGGCAGTATAAATACCCCACATGTGACCCCATTTTGGAAAGAAGACACCCCAAGGTATTCAATGAGGGGCATGGCGAGTTCATAGAAATTTTTTTTTTTTGGCACAAGTTAGCGGAAATTGATATTTTTAATTTTTTTCTCACAAAGTCTCCCGTTCTGCTAACTTGGGACAAAAATTTCAATCTTTCATGGACTCAATATGGCCCTCACGGAATACCTGGGGGTGTCTTCCTTCCGAAATGGGGTCACATGTGGGGTATTTATACTGCCCTGGCATTCTAGGGGCCCTAAAGCGTGAGAAGAAGTCTGGAATATAAATGTCTAAAAAATTTTACGCATTTGGTTTCCGTGAGGGGTATGGTGAGTTCATGTGAGATTTTATTTTTTGACACAAGTTAGTGGAATATGAGACTTTGTAAGAAAAAAAAAAAAAAATTCCGCTAACTTGGGCCAAAAAAATGTCTGAATGGAGCCTGACAGGGGGGGTGATCAATGACAGGGGGAGTGATCAATGACAGGGGGTGGTGATCAATGACAGGGGGTGGTGATCAATGACAGGGGTGGTGATCAATGACAGGGGTGGTGATCAATGACAGGGGTGGTGATCAATGACAGGGGGGAGTGATCAATGACAGGGGTGGTGATCAATGACAGGGGTGGTGATCAGGGAGTCTATATGGGGTGATCACCACAGTCATTGATCACGCCCCTGTAAGGCTTCATTCAGACGTCCGGATGCGTTTTGCGGATCGGATCCATCTATCAGTGCATCCGTAAAAATCATGCGGACATCTGAATGGAGCTTTACAGGGAGGTGATCAGGGAGTCTATATGGGGTGATCACCACAGTCATTGATCACGCCCCTGTAAGGCTTCATTCAGACGTCCGGATGCGTTTTGCGGATCGGATCCATCTATCAGTGCATCCGTAAAAATCATGCGGACATCTGAATGGAGCTTTACAGGGGGGTGATCAGGGAGTCTATATGGGGTGATCACCACAGTCATTGATCATGCCCCTGTAAGGCTTCATTCAGACGTCCGGATGCGTTTTGCGGATCCGATCCATCTATCAGTGCATCCGTAAAAATCATGCGGACATCTGAATGGAGCTTTACAGGGGGGTAATCAATGACAGGGGGGTGATCAGGGAGTCTATATGGGGTGATCACCACAGTCATTGATCACGCCCCTGTAAGGCTTCATTCAGACGTCCGGATGCGTTTTGCGGATCCGATCCATCTATCAGTGGATCCGTAAAAATCATGCGGACATCTGAATGGAGCTTTAAAGGGGGTTGATCAATGACAGGGGGGTAATCAATGACAGGGGGGTGATCAGGGAGTCTATATGGGGTGATCAGGGGCTAATAAGGGGTTAATAAGTGACGGGGGGGGGGGGGGTGTAGTGTAGTGTAGTGGTGCTTGGTGCTACTTTACTGAGCTACCTGTGTCCTCTGGTGGTCGATCCAAACAAAGGGGACCACCAGAGGACCAGGTAGCAGGTATATTAGACGCGGTTATCAAAACAGCGTCTAATATACCTGTTAGGGGTTAAAAAAAACACATCTCCAGCCTGCCAGCAAACGATCGCCGCTGGCAGGCTGGAGATCAACTCTCTTACCTTCCGTTCCTGCGTGACTCTGCGCAGGGCTGCCACCTCCGGAACGCGATCCTGCGTTAGGCGGTCCGGAGGTGGTTAAAAAATGTATAGGCAACATAATTAGAGCTCACACTTTGCTGACAGCAGTAGTAAAAACAGCAGTGAAATAGCCCAAAACGCTCTCCACTTTTCCTCAAATCTCTCCTACTCAGTGTGGTTTGGGTAGGAAAATTTTTAAATCTTTACACTGTGAACTTTTTCCATTTTCTTAATTAAATTTCTACTAAAGTTTTGCAATAATATAAACACTGCAATAAGCAGTAGACTGTTCCTTGTTTATTTCCATTTAGAGAAATCCTAATGCCAGTATTTGAGATCATAAAGAATATTTTAGAGGGTTTTTTTTCAAATCCTGTTTACATTTCACACTTTTCAGAGTTTGTAAGTGGTTTTTGGCGTAAAGCTATCACAGATTGCGGCACAAAGGTTATTTACGCCGCTACATGACTTAGCCCCCAGACGAAGGTCCGCCGAAATGAGCGTCGGGGTTGGCGCCATCTCAGAGGAGACACATAATGGGTAAATAGACTTGGTTTTATAGGTGCACTTGCCCTTTATTATTGGTTATGTATGTATTTGAGTCACCATTTGTGTCTCCTATGTGGATGTCGCCTCTTTCTCTGCACTTGTTTTTATGTATGAATTGTCAATTATGAATTAGGTCAATAAATTATATTTGTATTTCATGCGGTCTAGTCATTTTTAATCGGTATATACATAACTTAGGACGGATGAACCACCAGCACAGGATGGACAAAAGACTTAGAGTTGTTGCGATACCAAATTTTTGATTAGATTGCGATACCATAAAAAAATATTTTTTTAAAATGGCGAATCGCGCATTTTTTATTAAATTTTATTTTTTTCTGTTCCAGCGTTCACCGCATACATTTTTTTCTATTTTAATAGTTTGGACTTTTCGGACGTGGCAATATGTGATATGTTTATTTATTTATTGTTTATATATTTTATATGTAATTTATACTTAATATTTTGTTTTTTTATTTAATAACTATTTCCCTCCTTAGGGGCTATAACCTGGGATTTTTTCATCCCTTGTCCTATTCACCCAGATAGAGCTCTATTGTGGTGACTAGGACTTCACACTCTCCCTGCTGCTCTGTGCACACAGCAGCAGGGAGCTGACTATGGCAGCCAGGGCTTCAGTAGCGTCCTGGCTGCCATGGTAACCGATCGGAGCCCCAGGATTACACAGCTGGGGCTCCGATCAGAACTGCCACTGTGCCACCAATGAGAGGAGGTAAGGGGACTCTGGCCACTGCGACCAATGATTTTAATACTGGGGGGGTTGGGGAGGGGCGCTGCGCCACCAATGATTCTAATACTGGGGGGAGCGCTGCGACACCAATGATAATTAACCTTTAATACAGGAGGCGGGTACTGGCAGCAAATCAGCGGCAGTTAACCCCTCAGGTGCCGCAATGCGATTCTGCAGCCGGCACCCGCCTCCTGTAATAAAAGTTAAAGACTACCTTTCGTGGGTTCGGACTTAGTTAAGTTAGCAGGACATGTAGAGCGGCGCCCAGGGATCTCCCTGCACCTACTATTATTCCTGGGCGCCACTCCGTTTGCCCGCTGTGCCCCAGTTACAGTCTCCTGCTCTGTACACCAATTACAACTATCGGAGCGATGGGGAGGAGACATCAGCTTCTCTAGTGGGCGTTTTTCTCCCTGAGCTGCGATTGGACAGCGCTACAGCCAGGAAGAAGGAACGCCCACTAGAGAAGCCGATGTCTCCTCCCCATCGCTCCGATAGTTGTAATTGGTGTACGGAGCAGGAGACTGTAACTGGGGCACAGCGGGAAAACGGAGCGGCGCCCAGGAATAATAGTAGGTGCAGGGAGATCCCTGGGCGCCGCTCTACATGTCCTGCTAACTTAACTAAGTCCGAACCCATAAAAAAGGTCCCATCATTGGTGGCGCAGTGCGCCCGCTCCTCCTCCGACCCTCTCTCCTCATTGGTGGCAGCGGCACAGGGGGAGGGAGAGACTGCTTTCTTCTCCCCTGTGCTTCTGAGGGAACATGAACAGCGCGCTCATGTTCTGTGATACTAGACTGTGCAGCAGCGCAGGCCAGTATTGAAAAAAAATGGAAATCCCGGTATCGTATCGATACCGGGACAAAAGTATTGATTGGGTATCAAAATTTCTATACCCGCAAGG
Source organism: Bufo bufo (assembly GCF_905171765.1). NCBI lineage: Eukaryota > Metazoa > Chordata > Amphibia > Anura > Bufonidae > Bufo > Bufo bufo. The sequence goes on from NC_053389.1 coordinate 498,991,245, forward strand.
CCGCAACAACCCTACTTAGACGCTGGTCTTCCTAAATGTCCTCCTTTGTTTTTCGGTTTCTCCAATTCTAAACCACAGTGCACCCCATGACAGATCGATTAAATCTCATCTGCCACTATATAGTTGTATTGCGGTTTCCTGCTGAACTAATACCAACCCATGAGAACATTCAGGATACATAGCAGAATATATGGGAGTATTAACCCCTTTGATGGAATCAATTTTTTTCTGAAGTTTTCAAATAAACAATAAAGACAACTTATAACATAAAAATCATCAGAAGCTGCCATAGCTATTTTTCAGCTCAGGCAAATGTAACTGATGAGTAAATGGTTGACTATGCTAGAAAATAAAACTGTCAAAAGGAGTCAAATTGGAAAGTATGTCCCAGTAAGCATGTCTATTCATTCTCTGTAACACAAATACAAATAAAGGTGTGGTTAGTAACAGAGTTTGTCATTTGGCATTTCAGTACGTCATCTATAATGCATTCGGAAAATCTTCAGTTTTGTTATGTTGTAGCCTTGTGCTGAAATAAAAACAAGTTCCCCCCCCCCCCCCCCCCATCAACCTGCACTCAATATCTCATAATGAGAAAGTGAAGATAGAATTTTAGAAAATTTTGCTAATTTATCAGAAAAAGGTAAAAAAAAAAAAAAAAAAATGGACACAAGTATTCAGACCCTCTGCTATGACACTTAAAATTTAGCTCTAGGGGGCTCCCGATTTTCCTGATCATCTTTCAGATGTTTCTAAACCTTGACTGAAGTCCACCTGCGGTAAATTCAGTTGATTGGACACGATTTGGAAAGAGCAAAAACCTAGTTATGAGGAGAAAATAAAATGTTCACGGAGCTTCTTAAATAAAAGAAGCTTGGCACAATTAGGACTCTTCCTAGAGCCTACTGACTCACCAAACTAAGAATTGAGGGAGAAGGCCCTTGGTAAGAGAGGTGACCAAGAACCCAATGGTCATTCTGGCTAAGCTCCAAAAGACCCTGTGTGCAGATAGGAGAAAATTCCAGAAGGTCAACCATCAATGCAGCACTCCATCAATCTGGGCTTTGTGGCAGACTGGCCAAAATGCAGCCTCTCCTCAGTAAAAGACACATGAAAGCCCATCTGGAGTTTGCAAAAAAAAATAAAACACCTAAAAGGACTCAAACTCTAAGAAACCAAGATTTAACTTTTCGACCTAAATTCTAAGAGTCATGTCTGGAGGAAACCAGGCACTGCTCATGCTGTGGGGGTGTTCTTCAGTCAATAAGACAATGAGCCAAAACAGCCAAGACAAAACAAGAGTGGATTAGACAACTCTGTGAATGTCCTTGAGAGGCCCAGCCAGAGCCCTGACTTGGACCCAGTAGAACATCTCTGGAGAGACTTGAAAATAGCTGTCCACCAATAGTCCCCATCCAACCTGACAGAGTTTGAGAGTATCTTCAGAGTAGAATGGCAGAAAAGCTGAAAATCTTGAAATGCAGATGTTCAAACCTTGTGGCATCATACCTAATAAGACTGGATCACTGTAAAAAGTGCTTCAACTAAGTACTGAGTAAAGAGTCCGAATACTTAGGTCTATGCAAAATTTGAGTTTTTCCTTTTCAATAAATTAGCAAAGATCTCAAACTTTGTTTTTACTTGGTCAGTATGGGGTACTGAGTGCAGAATGGTGGGGGAAAACCTTTTTTTAAATTTTAGCACAAGGCTACGGCATAAAAAAAAAATATATAAAAAAAGTGAAAGGGGCAGAAGAATTTCTGAATTCACTGTATGTAAATATGCATTGGAAGAACTATTCAAATGTTCCAGAGTTTTGCAAATGCCGACTATGTCAGGACAGTGTCACTGCAGCCACCTGTTCATCGGTGAATCACTTATCTACTTGCGTGTTACCCTAGTGCTTGGCTTTTACACGGCACAACTGCCTGGCTAAGGCATCTAAGGCTGTGTTCACATCACATTTTTCCTATCAGTTTAACGTATACAAAAAACATACGTTAAACGGATGCCTCAGACTGATGCCATACAGAATTGATCTAGTAACTTGACAAAAGAATCCTCAATGCAATTTTTTTGGGTCATGTGACCACGGAGCGTGAGTGAACCGGCCCGCACCACTGGAACCTGACAGCGTCAGGACACAGGGCACTTGGGTAGCTGAGGTTTTATAAAGGAAAACATTCTTTAACGTTTTTTTTCTTATTAGAGTACTCGATTAATCATTAGATTAATTGATAGAATACTTGATTACTAAAATAATCGATAGCTGCAGCCCTAGTGGCATCCATTCACTAACTATAGAGTTCCATTGCAAAAAAAAATATATCATTTTTTTTTTCAACCGGACTCTGCAGGGTATAAGAACGCAGTGTCTTCTTTTAGAAACAATGTAGAACTAGGATTTTACCATACATATGGTAAACTTAAGTCTAAAACTTTCCCCATTTTCATATGACATCAAGTTAAACTGTCAGATATTCACCTCGCATCACTTTAAAGGGTTGTGCTAAAAAGCAAGCGCAAATTATTTTTCCTTAAAGAGCAGACATTAGAGACGGGCAATCAGGCTGGCAAGCTGCTTGCACACCTTGCGCGTAGCAATAGCATGTCTCCCCCAGTGATTCATGTACAGGACGCTAGTGGGCGGGTGGTGGAGTCGGTGGGCAGTATCCTATCATGCTTCAGGAGCTTTTACACAGATCTCTATGATTCTGTAACGAATTATACGACGCATAAGCTCGAGGATTACCTCCTTGAGGTGTCTCATCCTCAGCTGAGGGAACTGGATAGAGTTCTCTTGGATGATATCACACTGGAGGAGATCAAACTAGCAATTGGAGACCTTCCTGCTGGGAAAGGACCTAGCCCGGACGGCATCCCGATAGAGGTCTATTCCAAATATGTTGATGCATTAGCCCCGCAACTTCACAAATTATATACAACAGTTCATTCCCGTGGATGCTTACCGGACTCTCTGTATGACGCCACAATAGTGGTGATCCTAAAACCTGACAAAAATCCAGTGGAATGCGGATCATACCGTCTAATTTCTCTTGAATTTGGATTATAAAATACTCACTAGAGCTCTGGCTACTCTACTGAATAAGGTGATTAACACGGTGGTCCACAAGGATCAGTCGGGTTTCATAGATCAACGGGTAGATCAACTTCTGATAATATTAGGAGGGCGCAGGTGATTGCACAGATAGGGGCGGCTGAGGGTAAGCATTGGGCTATGGCCTCCCTAGACACTGCTAAGGCATTTGACTCGATCGAGTGGGAGTTTCTGTTGACCGTGTTGAAGAGTTTTGGATTTGGTCCAAAATTCATTAGATGTATCGAGATACTATACAAACATCCAAAAGCAAAATATATTGATCAATGGTCAACATTCTGACTCGTTCCCGCTGAAGATGGGCACAAGGCAGGGATGCCCTCTGTCGCCTTTCCTATTTGCGGTGGCGATAGAGCATCTGGCCCTTAGAACCAGGCAGGACCAGATCTACACCGGTATTGACATGGGATGTAGAAAGGATAAAATAGAGCTTTATGCGGATGATCTAATTCTCTTTATGACTAATCCCGAGATGTCGCTCCCCAGAGCGATTGGGATTATTTAACAGTTCGGAAAGTTCTCAGGGCTGAACATAAATTGGAATAAGTCCGCCATCATGCCCCTTTGGGCCCACACGTGGCCATCGCACTACCACAACCTGCCTGTGGTTGACCGCTTTAAGTACTTGGGGGTAATAATCACAGATGCACATATGTCATACTCCCTGAATATAGAACCTCTGGAAACCCTTTGCTGATAAAATTAAAACCTGGAAGACTCTCCCTCTGTCCATTATGGGCAGGCTGAACTTGGTAAAAATGATCTTGCTCCCTAAGGGTTTTATATGTTCTGTCCCACGTCTGTGCACCAATCTCTAGGGGGTTCTTTGACCGCGTTCATGCTATGATTGCATCCTTTGTATGGGGAAAGGCCAGAAGGAAACTCTCTCTTGCTGTGCTCCAGCGAACCAAGCTGCAGGGAGGGGCTGCCCTTCCCGACTTTTTCCTGTTCCTTCTAGCTAGTCAACTGAAATTCCTGAAGCCTTGGGTGGTAACTAATGAACTACCCAATGCTGAGTATTACTTGCAAGAGTACCTGCAGTTGAGCACTCTATGGCCCGTATTAGACTCCTATTCTGCGCGCTGTCGTCCCCTTCTGCTCCACAAATTGGCGCATCAGGTGTGGAAGGCCTCCAAATTGCATATATACAAGGATTTCCCTGACGCAGTCCTGTTGTGGGATAACCCTATGTTTACTCATCAAGTGTCGTTAGAGGGGGCGGTGAATGGAGACACCACGGAGTGGTCTCTCTGGGAGATATATATGAGGGTGGGCACTTGTGTTCCTTCTCACAGATTCAGATACCTACAATTGAGACATGCCATGCAAGCTCAGGGGAATGGTGAGAGGTATATCGAAGTATCCTCTAATCAGTGTGTTGAAATCCCAGGGCCCGAAAGGAATTATTTCTGTGCTGTATACACATTTGCTTAGTAAATCGCATGATGAGGAATCCCCTGGCCATTGAGGGCAAGTGGAAGATATCCATACCTACACTGACAGATGACGACTGGAGCCAGGCTTTGTTGGCTCCGGCAAGAGTTTCGCCTTCCATTAATAATATACTGGTTCAACTGTTTATACTGCACAGAAGCTACCTCACTCCAACCAGGTTATGTAAAATGGGAAGAATATCTCACAGTAGATGTCATAGATGCTCGGCAGACAATGCTGACTTCTGGCATATGATTTGGGACTGCAGTTATATCAGTCATTTCTGGTCTGCGGTGCTTGAGATCCTGTCAACCATGGTCCCAGCTACTATACCTTTATGTCCCAAGATGTGTATTCTAGGCATTTTTGATGAAGAGTCTTTGTCTCATTATAATAGAATCTTTCTGGGGGAAACTCTATTCTTAGCTAGAAAAACTATAGCGCTGCGTTGGATGGGAGTTAGACCGCCTACAATAGGACAGTGGAGGTCCTTAGTAAACCACGCTGAGACTATGGAAAATATTGTCTACAAACATAGGAAATGCCTGCAAAAATTCCACAAGATTTGGGGAGATTGGTGCTCCTCCTCGTTAACACTGCAAAATTCCAATATGTACTCAGCGAATGATGGCCCAAGCCTGGTAGATATGTAATGGGCTGCCTCCCACTCCCCTTTGGATACTTAAGTGTTCATTTGCTGCTCTGTTTTGAATGACTAATGATATTGTATTCTATATGCCCTGTACAGCATGCACTTTTTTTTGTTATAGATCATCCCCTGCGTGGGAATCTCTACTGTCTTTACATGACTCACACCTGTATTGTTACTCTTTAATAAAAAGAGTTAAAAAAAGAAAAAAAGAAAAAAAAAAAAAAAAAAAAAAGAAGAAGGGTTGTGCCGAGAGGGTTGCCTTGCCGTCAAGACAATGCAAGGCTGCTGGACCTATTCGTGTGACTGGAAACCCGGCCAGTCAGGTTTCTATCTCTGTGTCCTACCCAAATGCTAGGGCTGTTGATTCCTATCAACTTTGTCATTGTGTTCACCATCAGAGTTCTATACTTTGTGACTTCCTGCTGACATTTCTGGTGTTCTGACTACTGGCTTGTTGTTTTTAAATTTTCCCTGTGGCTGCTGTTTCTACTGATATCAACTCTCCTTGTAACTGACCTTGGCTTTTCTCTAGATTAACTACTTGTGTACTGCATTTATCAAGTCTGTTTTCTCTTGGTTTTGCCCTGTTTGCTGCATTCCCTTTTTGTTTCCGTTGTCACCTGGGAAAGTTTGTCTCTAGTGTGCCTGCAGGGCCGGTTTTTAGACAAAATGTGGCCCTGGGCAAAATCAAAAGTGGGGCCCCAAATCTTGTAATAATGTACTAACAACACAGTTACGTTATATTGATTCCAGGGCTCCCTCACAGAGTTACACCCCATAAAGCTCCTTACACAGTTCCTCACCCTCATGGCCCCAGAATTTGCCACATGCCCCTTCCCCTCACAGCAATGAGTTCCCCTTACTCACGACATCTGAAAGAGTTAAAAACAGAAGCGCAGGATTCCTCTTCAGGTGCCCTTTCCCCCAGAGTAGATCAGGGAAAGCACCCTGTTCTAAAAATGAGTCACAGCCTGTACTAGGCTTCCAGGCTTATTGTTAGTATATCCCAGTTCAGGCTACTAGATGGGAGGGGGAGAAAAGTAGAAAAAGTTTTGAAAATATTACAAAAAAAATTACAATTTAAATCACCCTCATTCTCAAAAATAAAAACAAACAAAAAAATAAAAAGAATTATAGGCATCGCCCATTATGGACGTATGCATATATGGAGTCCGAGCAGGGACTCCTAAGCTGGGAAATTCCCCACTCTGGAGTCCCGACTGTGCCCACACCAGCATTCTGTTATCAACATCACAGACAAATCCCTTGGTCCTCAGCAGCAACGACCATCCAGCCTTGAGGGAGGCGGGCTCTGGTGGAGAACCTAGAGATAACCCTAGTTTCATACTACCAGAGTGGTTTTGGAAAGCTGGTAGCAGTTTTGCTGTGATCTGGACAGTTACCCTAGTACTCCCTAGCACAAACCCAACAATAAGTCCTTGTAGGACACAGATTAGGAACATAGAAGGTCACACACAACTGAATACAGTTCAGTAAAGGGGTTCTACCATGACTAAAGTAAAAACTAAAAGACATCATATAATACATAATCTCTAAGAAAAGAGTATTACACTCACCGGTAATCCGGTTTCCTGGAAGTCTCCATGACACCAAGTCCTGACACCAAGTCCTGAGATTGACTTCCTTCTGATTGGACAGGAAAAACACAGAGAGGTTAAAACCCCCACCCCCTCCTCACATCACCAGTGTATTTTAACGAAGAACCCCAGGATGAAAGGATAATAGCTAATAGCAGAAAAAAAGGGTGGGATATATGTGGTGTCATGGAGACTTCCAGGAAACCGTATTACCGGTGAGTGTAATACTCTTTTCCCCAGTCGTCTCCATGACACCAAGTCCTGAGACAATATCAAAGATACAATTAGGGGGGGACAACTGCCGACAGGACCTTACGTCCAAATCTTAGGTCGTCATTAGCAGCTACATCTAGTCTGTAGTGCTTAGTGAAAGTATGAACTCTTTTCCATGTTGCTGCCCTGCAAATCTGTTGTAAGGAGGCTGAGGCTTTTTCCGCCCAGGAGGCAGCCATGCCTCTCGTAGAATGTGCTTTTAGGGAAGCAGGGACGTCTTTTCCCTGAGCTTTATATGCTTCGGAGATTGCCATCTTAATCCATCTGGAGATGGAACTTTTTGCCGCACTCTTCCCTTTGTTAGGACCTGAAAATTGGACAAACAGATTTTTGTCTTTTCTCCAAAGGCTGGTAGCTTCCAGGTACTTTAAGACCGCTCTCCGGACATCTAATGTGTGGTAAATGATTTCTTGATCGTTTTTCGGATCGTCACAGAACGAGGGGAGAACAATGTCCTGAGACCTATGGAAGGTCGAGACTACCTTGGGGAGGAAAGTCGGATCTAATTTGAAAACTAATTTGTCCTCAAATATTGCAAGGAATGGTTCTTGGATGGACAAGGCCTGCAGCTCACAGACCCTTCTGGCTGAGGTTATTGCCACCAGAAAAATCGTTTTAATGGTAAGCCATCTGATGTGGATAGAGTCCAGAGGTTCGAATGGATCGGAGGTTAGACCCCCTAGTACCGTATTAAGGTTCCATGGTGGCACCATGTTTCTAATTGTAGGTCTGATCCTATCTGCTGCCTTAAGGAATCTGGATATCCAGGGATGTTCCGTTAGCTTGGTATTATATAGTGCTCCTAAAGCCGATACCTGGACCCTAAGGGTATTGGGGGATAGACCTAAATCTAGCCCTTCTTGAAGAAAATCCAGGATTAGTGAGATGTTGGCTCTAAACTGGTTGAAGGAGGTCCCAGACCAATCAGCAAATTTCTTCCATATTTTTTGGTACTTGTCGTTGGTACTCTGTTTCCTGCTAAGGAGTAAGGTGTTCACTACTTTTTTTGATAGACTAAAGTTTAATAAGTTGGATTCTTCAGAATCCAGGCTGTTAACTTTAGTATTTTCAGGTCTGGGTGAGAAATGGGCCCCTGACTTAGAAGGTCCGGCCTCTGAGGTAGAAGGAGAGGAGCTTCCACGCTGAGGGCTTTCAAGAGGGAGAACCAACTTCTCTTGGGCCAGAAGGGGGTTATCAGGATTAGTGTACACTTTTCTTTTAGGAACTTCTGTAACACTCTGGGGATAAGCGGAAATGGGGGGAAGGCGTAGACTAAGTTTGTTGTCCAACTCTGGTTGAGGGCGTCTACTGCCCGAGGATGATCCCTGGGGTTGAGGGAGAAGAACTGGTTTAGCTGATGATTTCTCCTGGATGCAAACAGGTCTATCGTCGGCCTGCCCCATTTCTTTGTGATTAAATGGAAGGCTTCTGGAGCTAACATCCATTCCCCTGGGTCTAGTCTGTGCCGGCTTAGGTAATCGGCCTGAATGTTTAAAACTCCCTTCAAATGAACCGCTGAAAGAGATTGAATGTTGCCTTCTGCCCAGGAAAAGATTTTGTTTGCCAGGTTCTGTAGCAGGCGATGCCTTGTGCCTCCCTGGTGTTGGATAAAGGCCACGGCTGTAGTGTTGTCCGAGTAGACTAGGACGTGACGACCCTTTGCCAGCTGACTTGTGTGTTTCAGTGCTTCCCACACTGCCCTCAGCTCCTTGAAATTTGAGGATTGCTGGCTCACGTAATTCCCCCATGTTCCCTGGTAGGAGTTCCCCTGGAAGACCGCTCCCCCCCCGTGGAGGCTGGCATCTGTTGTGATGACTAGAGGGAGATCTTGTGCCCAGAAAATCCCGTTTTCTAGGTTCGAATTGCTGAGCCACCAAGTTAGTGATTTTTTGGTCTCTGCATCTAAGAATATTTTCCTCTCTAGGGTTAATTGCGATCTGTTCCATTTGTCTAAGATGAATTTCTGGAGTGGTCTTAGATGGAACTGTGCCCAGGCAACTGCTGGAATGCAAGCGGACAGACTCCCTAGTACCTTCATGGCCTGTCTTATTGAACAGAATTTCTCCTTCTTGAACTTCCTCAAAGCTGTCTGAAGTTTTACTATCTTTTGAGGTGGTAGAAAGGATCTTTGGGAGACTGTGTCTAGAGTAATGCCCAGAAAAACTTTCCGTTTGGATGGGATTAAATCCGATTTTTTCCAATTGATGAGCCAACCTAGGCTCTGTAGATGATCCAGGACTAACCCGAGATGGATTCCCATGGTCTCTATGTTGTCCGCCACTACCAGTAGGTCGTCCAGATAGGGGATCACACAAATTGCCTTTTCTCTCAAGGTTGTCAAGGCTTCCGCCATTATTTTGGTAAAAACCCTTGGGGCAGAAGAGATCCCGAAGGGGAGACACCTGAACTGGAAATGCTGAATGTTTCCCTCCAATTCTATTGCGAACCTTAGGAATTCCCTTGATGACCTGTGAATTGGGACGTGATAATAGGCGTCGCTTAAATCTATTGTGGCCATCACTGCATCCTTTTTTAAGAGTTTCACTGCTGACTTCAGGGTCTCCATTTTGAATTTTTGATATCTTACGTATTTGTTTAGATGTTTCAGATTTATAATTACCCTGGATTTCCCGTTTGGTTTCTTTATAATGAAGAGGCGGGAATAGAATCCCAGTCCTGTCTGATTTTTCGGGACAGGCTCTATGGCGTCCAAGGTTAATAGGTTTTTTATGTCGTTTTTTAAAGTCGCAGTTTGAGATGGGGGAAGGGTAGTGATCACGTATTTCTGTGGAGGGGAAGAGAGAAGATCTATCAGATAACCCTCTTGTATAATACTTAAGATCCACCGGCTGTTTGTTACATGCTCCCAAGATCTTAGAAAGGAGCTGAGTCTTCCCCCCACTGGTATGGCGTCATTGTTTGTTGTTGGATGAGGAGGCTTCAACCCGATTTGGGTTGAAGAGGAAGCTTCTCCCCCTGCCTCCCTTCGCATAGCTCCACCTCCCAGTCTTCCCTTTATCTTTTTTATTTTCGGGTTGAAAAAAATCGGTCACGAAAGGGCTGCCTTTTTTGTTTATATCTTTCCTCTGGAAACCCTCTTTTTTTATTTGTCGCGTTGTCTAGGATTTAATCTAGATCTTCTCCGAAAACGTATTGACCGTGGAAGGGGAGTGCGATTAATTTATTTTTAGATGTGATATCTCCTGACCACGCTTTAAGCCATAGTGCCCTTCTCGCTGTATTTGAGAGAACAGCTGTACGGGCGGACAGTTTAACTGATTCAGCAGCTGCGTCTGCTAGAAAGGAGGTTGCCATCTTTAATAGAGGCAAGCTCTCTAGAATTTGATCCCGTGGTGTCTTATTGACCAGATGTATCTCTAGCTGGTCTAGCCAAAGGTTCAGTGTTCTGGCCACACATGTGGAGGCAACGCCCGGTTTGAGAAGGGCCGCCGTAGTCTCCCAGGTTTTTCGCAAGAGACCCTCCGCTTTCCTGTCTAGAGGATCTTTCAATTGTGCTGAGTCTTCAAACGGTAGGGCCGTATGTTTTGCTACCTTGGCCACTGGCGCGTCTACTTTGGGAATGGTCTCCCAATCCGTACAGTCCTCTTGGCTAAAGGGGTAGCGCCTCTTAATTCCTCTTGGGATAAAGGATCCTTTATCCGGTTTTTCCCATTCAGACCTAATTAATTTTTGGACACTATCAGGGACTGGAAAAACGGCCTTCTTCCTTTCACCTAGACCCCCAAAAATTTCTTGCTGGGTAGACCTAGGGGTTTTAGGCATCTCCATCTGAATGGTGGCCCTGATAAGTTCATCAATATCTTCAGGATTGAACAGGAAGCGCTTATATTCGCCCTCTTCATCTGAAGATGCCGGGTGTTTTTGGACAGATTCGGAGTCTGAGACCGCCAGCCCCTCAGAGTCGGAATCCAGGATAAGTGATTTAACACTACGGGCGTCCTGAGTGGGGGGAACTTTGGGGGGAGTAGGTTCTCTGGTAGTTAAGGCTAGCTGAACCTCTTCTTTTACCACTTTTCTAATGTCTTCAATTAGACTAGAAGACTCAGACTTGATGACACTGGCAGTACATTCTTTACACAGGGGCTTGGATCCAGTGTTAGACAATCTTTTGCAGCAAATACCACATTTTCTAGTTTTTTTGGCTGCAGAAGCCGAATCCTTTTCTCCCTGAAATGGTAAGGGAGGAAAGGATGAGCAGACTGAACCCACCATACAAGGCATGTACCTGAGAACAGGTTACTCACTGTCCCAGGGTTTGATGCAGGCTCGGTTCCAGAGCCCGGCGTGAGGGGGGTGCTCATCTTGACTCCCGACCGCTTCAGAGATGCTTCACCAAAATATGTGAGCCGCGCTATGCAGGGCGCCGTTACACAGGTCCTGAGCGTTTTTATAGTGTCTCCATGTGCTTCTCATGCTGCAGGACCTGTGGCGCATGTTGATGACGTCAGCGCGCTTAGCTCCGCCCCCGGCGTCTGACGTCATCCGCCTGCCGGCCGGAAGGGACACATCACAGTGCCGATCCGCCGTGTTCCTCCTTCCCTCTGCATCAAGCCCTCCAGGACCGCCGCAGAGGGAATCTTCGCAGGGGCACTACCTATGTGCCCGAGCCCAGGCCTAACCAAACGGAGGAGGGAGAGCTGCACTGCAGATCCGACCTCGGCCCAGATGAAAAAAATAACTCCAGGTGAGCCCAAACGAGCTCCGTGCACCTCTCCTGCTTCCTATCCTGATGGGACAGGAAAAACACACTGGTGATGTGAGGAGGGGGTGGGGGTTTTAACCTCTCTGTGTTTTTCCTGTCCAATCAGAAGGAAGTCAATCTCAGGACTTGGTGTCATGGAGACGACTGGGGAAAGTCATCAGCCGTACACCAAGAAGCGTAGTGGCACGTGCACGATGCTCAGGCATCAACAGCAAAGCCTCTGTACTTGCGTCGCTACAGGGAGCGGTAGCGCAGGCACAAAATTGACAGGCTCAGGTGAGATGTCTGGCCCTGTCGATCAAGCAGGTCTCTTGAGCAGTGGGGACAGCCCCTTGCTGCTTAAACAGACCAAGTGAGGAGCAAATTCAATTCAAACAAATCAATTCACCCATTTCTAATTAAGAGCTCTCCTCATTCATTGCTCTGCTAGATTTATTTTAAACTGGCAGGTCAGGGGGTGTGCCGCTGATCAGGGGGGAGTGTTCTTTTACTGTCACAACTTCTAACAGTTAAAACAGATGGTAGCAGTTGAAAGATGGAACTGTGCAAATGCGTCCACCTCAAATGGGAGGTAGACAAAGATGAGGAAAGGAACAAACAGCAGGTGGCGCTATATAGATACATTTTATTGAATTACTCAGTGACTGCTAAATTTTCAATTACACGCAATTACAAAAGTATTTAGATCCAGGTGCTGGTTTGAAAAACGTACAATATTTTTTGTGGGACAAACTCTTTAACTAAGGGTACTTCCACACTAGCGTTTTTGTTTTCTGGTATTGAGTTCCATCACAGGGGCTCTATACCGTAAAAAAACGGATCAGTTTTATCCTAATGCATTCTGAATGCCGAGCAATCCGTTCAGTATGCATCAGTTCAGTCCCTCTTACGTTTTTTGGCCGGAGAAAATACGGCAGCATGCTGCCGTTTTCTCTCCGGCCAAAAATCCTGAACACTTGCCGTATCCGGAATTAATTTCCATTGTTTCTGGAAAAACGGATCCGGTTTTGCGGTCTGCGCATGGGCAGACCTTTAAAAAGGAGAAGAAAAAAATATATATTGGATCCGTTTTTCTGGATGACAACTGGAAATGCGGATCCGGTATTGCAATGCATTTGTGAGACGGATCCGCATCCAGATCAGTCTCACAAATGCATCAGTTTGCGTTCCTGCGACGGAACTGCCTGCCGGAATCCTCTGCTGCAAGTGTGAAAGTACCCTAATATCCGCTTGTATGACTAGCCAGTATAGTCAGTGGCATATCCGTTTGGTGCATTTTTTTCTGTGATTTATATAATTGTATTTTCATCCGCACAATGCTCCGTTTTGTGTAGGATGCCTTTGTGGTTCATGTGGACCGCGCCGGCATCCTCCATTGTATGCATTTTTTGCTGGGGATAGTCGTTTGCTGCGGTCCACATGCGGTGGGACTGCTCCCCCAATGAGAAACACGCTACAGTGTTTGGGGTTTAAGCAGTTCCCCCATATTTGCCACTATATTTCTGTGATTTTGTTTTATATGTAGTGTATGTGCCTTTACCTGGCATTCAAACACTCTTTTGCACCTGGTAACCTCCATCACATGGTCTGATATGGGTGTGGCTTACAGTCTGGCTTTATCCACTTTGCACTAGTTGTCCTGCTAGGCGGTTGTGTGGAAGCCTGGCTGTGAGCTGGATTTCATCACCTTCAGACCTTGTTCACACCATAGTTAGCGTAGTGGTAGGACCCTTTGCCATGCTGAGTGACCGTGACGTGGTGCATGATGGGCTCCGATATTTTCCTGACAGGAATATATTGGCGAAAGTCTCAGCTTTTAACATCTGCTTGTATGACTAGCTAGTATAGTCAGTGGCATATCCGTTTGGTGCATTTTTTTCTGTGATTTATGTGAAAGTACCCTAAACCTAAACAGATCAACCATTTTCATATCAAAAAGGGTTTTCCAGAGATGAGAAAAAATGTTATATGTTATACAGAAGGAAGCCAAGGAGATGCACATATTCAATAAGCCAGATGAAAAGGTTTCACTTCAAATGTATCTTTTATGCAGAAATGAGAGCATAAAAGTACACTACATATATATTTGCCTATACTCTTACATTTAATGTGCTGTAATTGCAGGAAGCATTTACTGAATGATAAACTTAACAATTCAACTACAAGAAAACAACCTTAAAGCAGCGTTCCAGGATTGTAATATTGATGGCCTACTAGTGAAATAAATGTGAGCTGCAGTTACGTACAATAGACAGAGCTATGCTGGAAGCTACTCTGAAATAGATGATTCGTGGGGTGGCAGACCCCGCTAATCATAGATTAATAAGGATAGGCCATCAATATTAAAATCCTGAAATATTCCTTTAAAAAGGTGACAAACACACTGAACAAAACCCATTTCAATCCTATGGCCAATGATCTCATATGTTAGAAGGCCACAGCAGATATTAGGAGAAAGAAAAATTGGGCATGTTGGATTTCTTTACCGTGGATCGAAACACTGCCAAAAACATTGTCTTACGATTGTTTAAAGATCAGCTATGTACAAGAGGATTTGTCAGTATGCAAATGGTAACATTACACAGGTAGGTAAACCAGTTTTGCCTGATTCCACAGAAGTATTTTGTGTTGCAAATGGCTGAGGAAGACTTACATGAGAGGACACACCTTGAAGCTAAATACGCTACGTAAGTATTGTGGCTGACCACTTCAAGATAATTACTGCTCATACTGAACCTGCACTGAATCAGATTTCAATTCAATTTACCAATATGCCCAACTAAGCCCCTAGGGTTCCCAAGTTATCAATTATCAACCCAGGAGCCAACTTCAATAATTACACAAACAGTGCCATGGCTAGTTGTTTTTTGGGCTGGATTCTGAAGTTTCTGTCAGAACCAACCAATCTAATTGTCCTTGTTTACCATTTGGTAAGTTAGCCTATTGAAACCCAAGGCATATGATTTTTTTCCAAAGCTCTTTGGCTTTTCTTAATGGAGACCTGACTCTTCAGAAGCTTACTTATTAAAAGTGAATCTGTTACCGGTTTTAAACGCCCCCCTCTCCACAAAGCGCTAACACCACTACATAGGGGCCAAAAATACAACCATACTGTATACTGATATGACAAAATAACAGAGCACTTCGGGGAGACAAAGTAATAATTTATCTAGAAGAAAGAAAATGACAAGGATATAGAAATTGACACAAATAATGTTTTTCAAATTGAGTGTTCCAGGCAAACATGCAGATTATAGGGTTCCGTACATTACCTGTCACGCTTCGGTGTGGGAAGGGGGGGGGGGGGGGGCGACAGACGACGACGACAGGGAATCAGGCCTGAGAACTAAGTAAGGAAGATGGACACCTAGTAAAATCCTAACCAAAATCCTGACTGACTATCAGTATGAACAGACCCCAGAGGTAGGTGTGTTCATACACAGGAATACCTAGAGTCTTATAGGACCCTGGTACTAATGGCAGGGACAAGACTACGTGTTCCTCCAAAAGGAAGGACGAACAGGAGTCTCCCTAAGGCCTAATACAAATAGGGAAATGCAACACACAGAACCCAAACAAAATATAAAAGGGAAAGGAAAGACTTAACTTCAAAAAGGAGCAATGGAAGCACCAGGAACTCCGCCGAGATCCACACACCAGATCTCCACAACTGAAACCTGAAGCTATAAAGAGGCAACAATAAATAAGGATGGTTAAATGGCCACATTACCAACACCTGAGGCAAGGGGTGTGGCTATTACCAGAAACACAGACGCCTATTGATCCACAAGGAAAATCTGTAAGATCAAACCACGTGTTGCCAGTCTTACCGATCTCCTGCCACCTGTCGCAGGAACGTCCGTGACATTACCCCAAATTTATCCACAGTGCTCTATTCACCCAACAGAGGTCAAAAGAATGTTCTTTTGTTCCTCTGTATACATCACTATACCTTTATTGCTTTATGTATTAGCTTAGTAGAAAAAGGTATACAATAACCTAAAAAAATAAAAAAAATAAAGAAAGAAAGTTTGTTTTTTAAAAGCAAGCCTGGGAAGCAGTGACACACTTTGCAGCCTTCCACCAATGGTATACTTCAGGAGATTATCCTAATGTATACCTCAGATGGAAAGCTGTTTAAATAGAGCCTTCACCTTATTATATGTTCATCTAAAAGCCATAATACAGAGCAGAAGACTTTGTTCTTATGATAGTAACAGGCGGCAAGAGCATAATCTTACTTCACTTGGTAGTGAAGATACAACCCTTTGGTTGGCCTAATTATACTACTGAGACACTAACCAACAGCAACAAAACTCTCCAAGGCATTCTGCTCCACGCCACAATAGAAGAACAATGTTATAAGTAAAGCTAAATATACTCCTGGTTAACAACCACATGATTCAAAGAGACATTTGTGAGAAACCAGATTTTTACAGGATGCGTCTGTGTACAGTTACAACTTAAGATAAAAAGGCTGTGTGGGTTTTTCATCTTATGCAGTAAGGAAGGTTCTTAGGGTTCACTACCACTACTTTGGTTTTATGTTACTAGTAATCAAACAAAACCTATTTGGAAGGATTTCTAAAAACAGCAGTAAGACCGAAGAAACTGGATTAAATAGACCTCCTTGCATTTCATGGGGCTGTCCCACAAATATTCATTTAGCCTCTTAGATCAAGCAAAACATGGGAATCCATCAAAAAATGCTCTTAATTAAGATCCATTTAATACATTCAGTTCTGGTGGGAAGCTGTCTTCTCAGGAATTACTCCGCTTCCCATGTACAAGAAGATCCAGGCAGTAGAAATTAGCTACTGGCCATGAGTAACCACTGACAATGTAGAAAATAAGGCAGATCAGCAGCACTCCAGGAGTCTACTCATAGGAAACTTTTTCAAGGTTGCACGCACCGTCAGGCTCCCGCTTGTAAGCTCCAATATAGGCCTTTAGATACGAAGAAAACTGCAGCACTTCGGCTGCGGGCTTCCGGAGAAAATCAACCTTGCTTTTGACATTTTCAAATTTCTTCCCTCAGTAGGAACATGTATTGTTCAAATATAACCCTTGGATGATTATTATTATTATTATTATTACTACAAAAAATTTCTTGTACTTACTGAAAAACCTGCACAAATTCATAACAAAATCATTTTCTAAAAGTTTCCCCCCTGTCAGAACTAGCCTGTGTCTGTCTCATCTGTCCATACAAATTAGATTACAGTCAGCCCCCCCCCCCCCCCCCCCATACACATGCATGCTCAGCTGAGTGTGCATGTGTTTGCAATAGATACAGGGAAGTGGGCTAAAGCCAGACAACTCTGGAGTTGGCTTGTCAACCTTAAAGGGGTTGTAAATGTAACACCCCAGAGTGGCTTTACCACCTCTGCACCCTGCTACTGTCTTTACAGGTTAACCTCATGTCATCAGGTGTATTTATTTCAGGTCCAAACACTGTGCATTTCCTATTTTGTAACGGTTTATGTTCACGTGTAATGTACCTGGTTCACCAGCAGGGGGCAGCAAGCATGGCAGAGCTTCAGTTATAGAGAGAGAATGGAACCCTTCTTTCCATTCTAAGGCTAAATGCACACGATCAGGATTGCGTGCGGATTTTCCACGCGGATTTGCGTGTGAAAAATCCGCACTGTAGGTCATGTACATTGTATTCTATGAGAATTTGAAATTCTCATTGCAGATTTTTTTCTGTGCGGATTTTGACCTGCGGTGCGGATTTTAAAATCTGCAGCATGTCAATTTAATTTATCTTTCCTGACCAGATTTTCTCCATTCACTTAGTAAAATCCGTATGCAAATCCGCACCAATTGAAGCGGATTGACCGCCTGGATTTGCCTACAAACACCTGCGGATTTCAGTGCGGATTCTCCGCACATGAATCCTGGACGTGTGCATGTACCCTAACTCTCCCTCTAAGGAGGGCAGGGGACTAGTTAGAGGTCAGTTTAGCTTACCCCCTGCTAGGGGAAGGAAGCAAGGGCTGGGCACGTCGCGTTGGACGTGCCCCAGCTAAGCTCAACAACCCAGCTAGAGCACCTTCAGCTTTGCGTGATATAGAGGCCACAGCTTAAAGGGCTTCTGTCACCCCCCAACTTTAAGTTTTTGACTTATTATATTTGTTAATGTAAGCAGATTCCATATATGCCCCTCTTACCTCGGGCTGTGCAGTAATTACAGTAAAAAACATACTTTTATTATATGTAAATTTCTTCACTACCAGCAAGTTGGGCGGACTTGCTGGTAGCCGCCACATACTCTGTTTGAAAAAACGCCTCCTTCTCCACTTGATTGACAGGGCCAGCGAGCGCTCTCCTCCTCTCGCTGGCCCTGCCTGCAGTCTCGAATCCCGCGCCTGCGCCGTACCGGTCGTCATTCAGCGCAGGCGCTCAGAGAAGGACGCTCGCTTGGCCGCTCCTTCCTCAGTGCACCTGCGCCGATGACGTCAGCCCTACACCCGGAAGAGAGGTATTCTCTTACGGGTGTAGGGTTGACGTCATCGGCGCAGGCGCACTGAGGAAGGAGCGGCCGTCCTTCTCTCAGAGCGCCTGCGCCGAATGACGACCGGTACGGCGCAGGCGCGGGATTTGAGGCTGCAGGCAGGGCCAGCGAGAGGAGGAGAGCGCTCGCTGGCCCTGTCAATCAAGTGGAGGAGGGGGCGTTTTTTTTCAAACAGAGGATGTGGCGGCTACCAGCAAGTCCGCCCAACTTGCTGGTAGTGAAGAAATTTACATATAATAAAAGTACGTTTTTTTACTGTAATTACTGCACAGCCCGAGGTAAGGGGGGCATATATGGAATCTGCTTACATTAACAAATATAATAAGTCAAAAACTGAAAATTGGGGGTTGGGGAGGGGGGGGGGGGGACAGAAGCCCTTTAAAGCCTCAGAAGCCAGGAGGAGTTTTCTCTGGACAAATCTAGAGACAGACCAGACTACAAAGTGAATTACAGCATAAAGAAGAAGCCGAGTTCTATAGCCAGCCTGTTAGTACAGCAGAGCCAGAGAGCAACAGATGTAGCAGAGAGGAGTTTTCCTGCCACAGTTTTAATGCTAAAGTCTGCTGGAACAAAGAAAAAGTCTGTAAACCGTTTGGAGAAACGTTTATGCAAAGTAGAGCTGTTATTGAACTTCATCACAAGGTCTAGACTCAAGTTATTTCCTTTATCCCCACCGTGACACATACAAAACAGTAAGGGACACTGTAGGCCACCTTATACCACTCGGCCATTCCTACACCTGGGTACCACCACCAACACCATTTCTTAAAGGGATTCTGTCCTGTTGTTGCTTCACTGCAACTGGCATCACAAACATTTCTTAAAGGGACCCTTTGCCGCTGTCGGACGTCGCATTTGGCATCACGAACAGGATTCACGTGTGTGTCCTTGTGTCACAGAGCCTACATAATTCACAGAAACCCCTTAAAAAATACTTTATTAAGTTGTGCATGCCGGCGTCCGAAGGGTTAATCAGCCATCTTTAACTATGATGGTGCATGTTCTTCTTGTACAGTCAGAGCAAGAAAAACAGGGAACACCCCCATATAGAGCGGGAAGCTACAGCCCTGCCCACAGGGAACAACATCTTAGCACAAAGAAAGGAAGTGGGACTCCTCTCCTAAGGCCCCTCCTTCACCAAACCAAACTGGGGCGAAATGCTGTACGGCGATGATCTGCCGGAATTGCGCAATGCCATACAATAAATAAAGGTGTCGCAGCTTGTGGAACGAACCAAACCGGGGTCCGGAGAATTCCCCGTGCTGGCAAGCGCAGCGGAGGCGACTGGAGTTACCACTCCGCCGCCCAAGAAGAGCGGGACCTACGACAGCCTGAACCCAATGGTGCCTATAGGAGTCACGGCCTACGCATCCTCCGCCTGGAATTACCGCAAGGCCATAGAGGATTGGGTAGTCCATTTGCTAGACCGACCGCTGCACCACGACCCAGTGCTGGAGAGGAGGACCGGAACCGTGGTGTGGTTCTCTGTGGAACAAGGTACCGGTTTTATCCGAGATGATGTGACTGGCGAGGAGCTATTCATCAACCGACGATCGGTTAAGCGCCCTTAGTTACCTCAGGCCCGGCACAGTCTGTATAAGGGAGACCAAGTAGAGTATACCCCGATGAAGTCTCCAAAAGGCCCCTTTGCCACTGTGATGAATCTGTTGGAAAAACCCTTGGTCCCAGCGTCCGGAGTGCTGGCAGGAGGACCCAGCGTCTGCGGGACGTGTCCGTTGTCTACCGGAGAAAGCAGGCAGAGTGCTTCGCTTCTGAGAGAAACCCCAACCTGAGCAGGAGCCTCTCATTCCAGGATTGCCTGCGCCCCCAACACCAGTTCATCAACTGGGATGTGTATCCAGCACTTTCTTCACCTTCAGTCAGACAGTGGTAAACAACCAGTTACCTATGAACATTGAGTCAGCCATGAGAAGAGCCTCCCTGGAATTACCACCACCCAGAGAGGAGGACTACTCCAGAAACCTTACAGCCGGAGGTACTGTATCCCTACTCCATGGCAGGAGTAGGCTTGAAAAGGTTCTCAGTACCTTTGCTATTCTTCTACCCATGTGGATTACAAATAATTACATTATTTCCCATGGTAAGAGAATATATAAGTAAATAGTGGCCCTCCCGTTTAGTCTCTGGATATAGGTGCCCTGTTTTAGAACGCCCCTTCGTTCATAAAAGGAAGGTATCAATTATCAATTGTTTAAACAGGCACTCAATCACCGGGAACTGTACCAAAAATAATTTACTGCACCCAACTTCATACAGCGTAACAATCATAAAAACCATCCCGAAAAAAGTAGAATTAAATAAAAAATAATAACAATAAATAATAATAATAAATAAAAATTAAAAAAACAGTAGTGTGTTTTCCTGTCCAATCATATGGCAACACTTGGATTTACATAAAGGAGGAGGGCAGAAACCCACAACATCAAACGAGCATCCTAGTATTGCATGAAGGTAATATTTGCAATCTTATTGATCGGCCAACCTATATACCAAGAACATTAATACATATGAAAATGATGTGTCTTCCCATCCGCCGCAATGTGAAACACCTAAATTATAGATGCAATTAAAAAATTGGGAGGAAAGGTGACGTACCGGGCTCTCCATAGGATAAGCTAGGCAGCGGCTAGTGACGTCACCAGCACTAATGAGCAAGTGTCTGTAATACGGCTAGGGCAGCGCTAAAGCCGCCCAACAGTGCTGGTGAAGTCACCGAATACACTGCTGGGCAGAAGCCTCTGCCAAGCAGTGTGAAAATATAATCAAAAAAGCCCTTGCCCTGCACGATACAGAGCAGGGCAAGGAGAGCATCATATCACAGGGCCTGTCTGGGTGAAAATGGAGGTATTTCCGGCTGCAGCAGTGATGTCACATCAACCACATGTGACCACTGCAGCCAATCACTGGCCTTATTCAGTGCTCTGCTGAGGCCGGTGATTGGCTCCAGCAGTCACATGTTGCCCACACGACTGCAGCAGCCGATTAAACAGCCATGGAGGGAGAACTGGATCGGCATCGTGGAATTTGTCAAATAAGTAACAATCAAAACAGTTGTGTTCAAAATAATTGAATAAATATGTACTCTGCACACCTTGGGTCCAGTGTGGGTGCCTGTGAGAGTGGTTTAGACAATATAGGTTAAATATCCACGGCACTCCAAAAGTTTTTTTTGCAAGATAAATAATTTTATTTAATTCTTAGTAAACAGAATGCTGTTAATATACATCCAGTGCAAATTCATTTACATATAGTAAGTATTTATGCCATATCAGATAGAAAAATCCCGAACGTTTCGGTCTGTACGTCCTTCTTCAGCGGGGTCTGAAGGCAGAAAGAATAGGCGTACGCTGGGTGTTCAAAATATTAGCAGTCAGACATCACTAACCTGATCAATCACCGTTTTTGGTAGAAATGATATTTCTACATGGCAAATAATTTACTAGCAGGTGTAGTAGAGTATAATAGAAATCCAACAGACCCAACAGTCATGACATGCATGCTGCTGATTCAGTGTAATTGAATCACTAATTGAAAGGGACATGTTAAAAATAATAGCAGTGTGGAGTTCAATGAGTGAGGTCATTAATTCTTTGAAAAACAGGTGGCAATCATTGCCCTTATTTAAGGAAGGAAGGCATCAAATGTTCTACAGTGCATTTCTCTCTGAAATTCAGAGGAAAATGGGTCGTTCCAGACATTGTTCAGAAGAACAGCGGACCTTGATTAAAAAGTTGATTTGAGAGGGGAAACCATATAAATAAGTGCAGAAAATGATAGGCTGCTCAGCTAAAATGATCGCAAATGCTTTAAAATGGCAACCAAAACCTGAAAGACGTGGAAGAAAGCGAAAAACTACCATTAAAATGGATAGAAGAATAGCCACAATGGCAAGGACTCAGCCAACAATCAGCTCCAGGAAGATCAAAGGAGGTCTAAGGTTACCTGTGAGTACTGTTACAATTAGAAGACGC
This sequence comes from Bufo bufo, assembly GCF_905171765.1. Lineage (NCBI taxonomy): Eukaryota > Metazoa > Chordata > Amphibia > Anura > Bufonidae > Bufo > Bufo bufo. Next base: position 499,013,552 of record NC_053389.1, read on the forward strand.
CTATGTGAAGACAAGCTATCTGCAAGAAGCCCCCACAAAGTCCCACTGTTGAAAAAAAAAAGACGTGCTGAAGAGGTTACAATTTGTCAAAGAGCACATTGACTGGCCTAAAGAGACATTTTGTGGACTGATGAAAGAAAGATTGTTCTTTCTGGGTCTAGTGGCCGGAGAGAGTTTGTCAGACGACCCCCAAACACTGAATTCAAGCCACAGTACACTATGAAGACAGTGAAGCATGGTGCCGCAAGCATCTGGATATGGGGATGTTTCATACTAAGGTGTTGGGCCTATTTATCGCATACCAGGGATCATGGATCAGTTTAAATACATCAGAATACTTGAAGAGGTCATGCTGCCTTATGCTGAAGAGGAAATGCCCTTGAAATGGGTGTTCCAACAAGACAACGACCCCAAACACACCAGTAAATGTGCAACATCTTGGCTCCAACAAGATTGACTTTATGGAGTGGCCAGCCCAATCCCCGGATCTTAATCCAATAGAAAACTTGTGGGCGACATAAAAAATGCAGTTTCTGAGGCAAAACCAAGAAATAGAGAAGAACTGTGGAATGTAGTCCAATCATCCTGGGCTGGAATACCTGTTCACAGGGGCCAGAATTTGGTTGACTCCATGCAACACAGATGTAAAACAGTTCTCAGAAACAGTGAAGTGATTCAAAGGAAAGCAAAATCTTCAAACATTTTTCAGTTTATATAGTGAATGTTTAAGTTTGTAAAGAAGAATACAAACACTGCTATTTTTGAAACAGTCTAATATTCACTTTTCTTAAAAAAAAATTAGAGGAACAACACAAATTTTAGATATTTTTCATGTTTTGATTTGGAATAGAAGGTGTAGTGTTCCCAATGCATTTGTGTGTATGGAAATAAAAGCTATTAGGCCTCTTTCACACTTGCGTTGTCCGGATCCGGCGTGTACTCCATTTGCCGGAATTACACGCCGGATCCGGAAAAACGCAAGTGAACTGAAAGCATTTGAAGACGGATCCGTCTTCAAAATGCGTTTAATGTTACTATGGCACCCAGGACGCTATTAAAGTCCTGGTTGCCATAGTAGGAGCGGGGAGCGGGGGAGCGGTATACTTACAGTCCGTGCGGCTTCGGGGCGCTCCAGAATGACGTCAGAGCGCCCCATGCGCATGGATGATGTGATCCATGTGATCACGTCACCCATGCGCGTGGGGCGCCCTGACGTCACTCTGGAGCGCCCCGGGAGCCGCACGGACGGTAAGTATACTGCTCCCCCGCTCCCCACTACACTTTACCATGGCTGCCAGGACTTTAGCGTCCTGGGAGCCATGGTAACCATTCAGAAAAAGCTAAACGTCGGATCCGGCAATGCGCCGAAACGACGTTTAGCTTAAGGCCGGATCCTGATTAATGCCTTTCAATGGGCATTAATTCCGGATCCGGCCTTGCGGCAAGTGTTCAGGATTTTTGGCCGGAGCAAAAAGCGCAGCATGCTGCGGTATTTTCTCCGGCCAAAAAACTTTCCGGTCCGGAACTGAAGACATCCTGAACAGATTTCTCTCCATTCAGAATGCATTAGGATAAAACTGATCAGGATTCTTCCGGCATAGAGCCCCGACGACGGAACTCTATACCGGAAGAAAAGAACGCCCTTAGAAGGATTTTGAGCTTTATTCACTTTTTTTTTTTTTAAACACACTGCTATTATTTTGAACACAACTGTATGTTGTTTAGTTACCGCCTGAAACTGGACAACCCCTTTGATCTAACATGTATGGCCGAGTTTACCTCTGCTATAATATTCAAGAGCCATTAACTCACTTGTAAACTTGCTTGTGAACGTATTGTATTCACTAACAAGACTGTTATATAAATGTTCATAACACTGTATAAAGCGACCTTATAGTAAAAAATATAGCTACAGTGTAAGTATACTGGTCAGCTATATCAGCCGTATAAAAAACATTGGGTAAACAAAAATGTTTTCCATATCTACTCCACGATGCTGGGAAAGAATGTGAAACTCAGAACCTCCTAGCTCACTCTCTCCGATGAATTGTGAAGCTGGAAGATTCCATAAACTGTATGACTCGCCCATAATTTATTGGAAAAAACATGACTCTGCTTTGGACACAGTCAAATGAAAATCATGTTGCCTCGTGTTTGACTGTTATACTAGAAGGGAAAACAAATGCTCTTCTGGCTGTAGATCTCCAACTACACATGCATGTAATTAGGAGGCTAGAAGAGTTGTTCTGGTCTGAAAAATAAAAACGCCCTGAAAAGAAGAGGGAAGGTCCTACTAACATCTGCTGCTGCAGGAAATATCCCACTAGTAGGATGTGTGTGTCTGCTAATTCCATTACAGAGGGATACTGGCAAGCCTCAGGAACTCGGAGTCAGTATAACACTGTACTTGAGAATGTTACTTTCATTTGGAAAGGAAACTGGAAACAAAGGTTTCAGAGATCAGGACTTTTACACATATTTAGGTGGGTGGAGGTTTTCTTTAAAAGTAGTAGACCTAATAGCATTCTCTGTGTTTATTTTATGCCATGACTCTCCAAAACTGCGACTGGATTAAAAAAACTAAATGACAAAGTATTTCCCAAGGGTGGGTTCACATCAGCGTTAGGGATTCCATTATGGCTTTCCGTTATAACGGAAAATAACGAAATGCCCAGACATAATTCAAAATAGAAGCCTTTAAAAGGCATTCCGTTTGCTTTCCGTCCTAATAGAAGTCTATGGGAAAGCATAACAGATCCGTCTGGGTCCCGTTATGCAAGACGGAAAACAAAGTCCTACTTTGTGTTCAGTCTTGAATAACGGGACCCAGACTAATCCGTTTTGTTTCCCAGAGACTTCTATTAGGACGGAGAGCAAACGGAATGCCTTTTAAAAGGCTTCCATTTTGCATTCCGTCATAATACAAGTCTATGGGCAGAAGAACAGATCCGTCTTATGGATTTCGTTATAACTATGTTATAACGGAAAGCCATAACGGAATCCCTAACACTAGTGTGAACCCACCCTTAAAAGGGGTTGTTCGCAGTTTAGTTTTTTTTCCTCCCTCCACCCAGTGGGACCTGTCAAGAGAACTATACTTACCTGCTTCCCACAACTTAGTTCTGGCTTTGCGGGTCTCTGGTTGTCTTCATTGTACTTCCAGTCTCCGTATTTAAATTTCTTGCACAGACGTTCTCACATGAGTCGCTCCAGTCAATGACTGGCCTCAGTGGTGACATGTCTCCAAGCGGCATGTCACCATTGAGGCCTGTCAATGGCTGCTGTTGGGTTCCTTTTAAGATGGCCTCCACCCTCTCAGACCATCACATGCAAAACTCTGTAGAAAAGTCTACCCCTCCTCCAATGTTCTCAGATGGACGCAGCACCAATATCAACCTAGGATCCAGCATTACTGACACTGGGCAGCTACCTCCCTACAATATCTAAAGTGAAAACAATTACCTACTGGAAAAAAAGAACAAAATCTCAACATACTGTAAATCGATTTTGGAACCATATAGAAGCCCCTTTTTTGCATACAGAACACAATATTCTCTGTACAAAGTTAGTAAAATGTACATAGAGACCCACCAACAGGTATCATTAAATAAATAATTCATACTTGCAGTATTTTATGCTGGAATCCAGACATACAGTAACTAAAAGATCTGATGATATACCAGTTTAAGTGGATGTATCGGATATAGATTTTGTATATTTTTGAAGTCTAATAACTAAACGGTCTGCGTTTTTATCAAAATGACCTTTACAAAGGTTGTGACTAGGATATACGTCTCACAAACCATCTCTGTCCAGAATTTGAAACAGATAACATACCATCTGCTTTAAGAGAAGGTTCTTCTTTGTGTTCCTTGTCTGATCCTTCAAAGTCTCATCTTCATACACTAAAATATAGTCGATTCGCCTTTGATCATCGTTGAAGTATAATGATTCCGAGTTTTGATTAAACTCTACCTGGAATTGGTAAAAACAAAAAAACACGTGAACTATGGAACTCAAATACACTGTAAGTAACTGCAAGATCTCCAAGAACGTTCTGGATTTCATGCCATTTTCCATATGAGTTGCTACTAACAGCCACACCAATGACAAAAACAGGAACTCAACACAAGGTTGCGAAAGTGATCACTTCCTGACCTCTGCAATCTAAAAATAAACTCTGCATTATTTATATTCTTCTGGTAAAATCTAGAAGTATAGTAATTACATTTGTGTAGCTTCAAATATTTCTAGTATGCAAATCAACTTAAACTCAATAACTAAAATAATTTGACTCCATCAGATTTTATTTTGTAGTGATTATCTAAAATGAAGCATCTGGCATAGATTAAGAAAGAACAAAAAACTAAGGGTACTTTCTCACTAGTGCTATTCTTTTCTGGCATTGAGTTCCGTCGTCGGGGCTCATACTGGAAAAGGACTGATCAGTTTTATCCTAATGCATTCTGAATGGAGAGCAATCCGTTCAGGATGCATCAGGATGTCTTCAGTTCAGTCTTTTTGACTTTTCAGGACGGAGATAATATCGCAGCATGCGGATCCGGCATTGCGGTCTGCGAAAAAAATAAATGCTGAATCAGTTTTTCCGGATGACACTGGAGAGACAGATCCGGCATTTCAATGCATTTGTCATGCGGATCAGGATCCTGATCCGTATGACAAATGCCATCAGTTCGCATGCGTTTTGACAGATCCGGCTGGCAGTTCCCGCGACAGAACTGCCTGACGGAATCCTCTGCCCCAAGTGTGAAAGTACCCTAAAATAGCACAGCAGTTAGACAGAAAATCTCACACTCTGGAAAGTGGTTAACTATTGTACAACATCCGTGTGTGGGGGAGTTGGGAGGAATAGCTGTTGACTGAATATTTGTTTGGCCGCAGCTATTGAAGGTAGGCAAGCACCTAAAGGGTTACGAGGAAGTCCGCATAACACAGCAAAGAGTAAAAAGTACTGCGCTAGCCAGCTAAAAAAGGTGTCACTGCTCGTTCAGAGAAACAAAATAAGTCTTGCATATATACATTTTAATGGCGAGAAAACTAACAGCAACCTGTGAGGGATATCACCCCTCGTGCACACTTGGGCCTAGGGGCAAGGGTAGCAGATGCAGCGTGCGTCTTACCCCCTCTCCAGCCGACAGGTTTCCGGGCCTCTGAAGTACTGTTGCGGAGGCCCACTTTGGCTTCCGTTCGCGAAGGTACTGCTGTAGGTCCTCCGGGCAATTCCACAAGAACTGCTCTGTGGCGATGAGCTCCTTCAGCTGCTGGATGGTGGTGAGCTCCAATCCTGTGGTCCATTGGTCGACCGCACTCAGCAAGGCCCGCATGTGATCGGCCCAGCTCTGGGTAGAACCCCTCTGCAAACTACTGAGTTTTTTCCGGTATGTCTCAGGGGTCAGGTTGTACTGCCTTACCAGAGCCTGCTTGATGTCCTCATAGCTCAGGATGGTCTCGCTGGACAGGTACCCGAAGATTTCAAGGGCTTTTCCCCTGAGACGTGGAGTAAGGAATCTGACCCACTGGTCCTCTGGCAGCTGGTACTGATGGCAGGCCATCTCAAATGTCAACAAGAAAGTGTCCAAGTCCCCATCTTTGTCCAGCAGGGGAAAGTCCTTCGCCCGCAGTTTGGGAATCCGGATCTCTGGAGATTCACATCGGGCTGGAGAGGGCTGCTGGAGTTGGAGCTGGAGCACTTGTAGCTGGTGCTCACGCTCGGCCTGTGCTTGCTCGCGACATTCTGTAGCTTCTGCTTGTTTGCGACGCTCTGCAGACAGCCTAGAGACGGTCCAGGGCAGCTTGTAGGACAGCAGCCGAGCCTGGCTGGCTGGGGGGGGGGGATGGGCAGGTGGAGTGAGGTGAGGTCTAGCATTGTCTTGCATTAGGAGGAACCCAGGGCCAACCACACCAGCATATGGTCTCACAAGGGGTCTGAGGATCTCATCTCGGTACCTAATGGCAGTCAGGCTACCTCTGGCGAGCACATGGAGGGCTATGCGGCCCTCCAAAGAAATGCCACCCCACACCATTACTGATCCAATGCCAAACCGGTCATGCTGGAGGATGTTGCAGGCAGCAGAACGTTCTCCACGGCGTCTCCAGACTCTGTCACGTCTGTCACATGTGCTCAGTGTGAACCTGCTTTCATCTGTGAAGAGCACAGGGCGCCAGTGGCGAATTTGCCAATCTTGGTGTTCTCTGGCAAATGCCAAAACGTCCTGCACGGTGTTGGGCTGTAAGCACAACCCCCACCTGTGGATGTCGGGCCCTCATATCACCCTCATGGAGTCTGTTTCTGACCGTTTGAGCAGACACATGCACATTTGTGGCCTACTGGAGGTAATTTTGCAGGGCTCTGGCAGTGCTCCTCCTGTTCCTCCTTGCACAAAGGCAGAGGTAGCGGTCCTGCTGCTGGGTTGTTGCCCTTCTACGGCCCCCACCACGTCTCCTGATGTACTGGCCTGTCTCCTGGTAACGCCTCCATGCTCTGGACACTACGCTGACAGACACAGCAAACCTTCTTGCCACAGCTCGCATTGATGTGCCATCCTGGATAAGCTGCACTACCTGAGCCACTTGTGTGGGTTGTAGACTCAGTCTCATGCTACCACTAGCACCGCCAGCATTCAAAAGTGACCAAAACATCAGCCAGGAAGCATAGGAACTGAGAAGTGGTCTGTGGTTTACCACCTGCAGAACCACTCCTTTATTGGGGGTGTCTTGCTAATTGCCTATAATTTCCACCTGTTGTCTATCCCATTTGCACAACAGCATGTGAAATTGATTGTCACTCAGTGTTGCTTCCTAAGTGGACAGTTTGATTTCACAGAAGTGTGATTGACTTGGAGTTACATTGTGTTGTTTAAGTGTTCCCTTTATTTTTTTGAGCAGTGTATATACAGTGGTCTGAGGTTACAAATACAGGCAATATGGTACACACAGGATTACACAGAGCACAAGTCAGTTACCGGGTAGATTAATGTTCCTTTGAGTTAGGATGGGGTAATAGTCCTTGGCTGCGGTCACGCGGGGGCAGTGATGTCAGCCGTTTCCAGGTCTCTCCAAACACATGGCACGATGTGATCAGCTTTCAGAAAAGGACACGCCCGCTTGCTGGCACAAGCCTTTTAACCTGTAGCCGGTCCCTCCCCTCCTGGCATTTGCGAGGGGTCCACCCCCCTCTGCTGGGCTGGCAGCAAATGACCCACAAAACGCTTTAGGGTTCATAGCTCCAGGCCAGAAGGTCACAGGGAGATGGTTCTGGGACCAACGGATCCGCCTGGGTTCCGGCTACAAGTAGAGTCCAAACATGGTACTGTTAGTTGGTTTCTGTGGAGAGATATGTATATCTCCCTTCCATGGCATCCCACCAAACAAAGACCATGGGCATGTTCATCGTGGCCACCGGGACACAAATATATATCCGGTTTGCGCCTGTGATGGGCGGCGATTCATAATTCTTTATAAATCTCCGGTTCCATGCTGTCTGCTAGATTTGATTGAACTGGGGAATGGCTTAGACCCCCTGCAGGGAGGTTTTTCTACAGGATCCGCGCTGTCTGAATGGAGGTGTGAAATTTTTCGGCTATCTGGCTGGGACTTTGAAGCAGGGCCCTACTGTGGAGTTCACCACCTCTGCTATATTTCAGCAAATAGCGGGTGTGGGGACATGGCTGACAGTAAATATTAATCCATATTCTTCACACAACCTTTCTAGACAACACATGATGACCCAAGTTGTCTTGAAAGCTTGCTATTTAAAGCCATATTCTTATCAGCTTGATAAGTATTGAGCTATAAAGAGCGTTTATAAAAGGTCATGAGAACAGAGAATAGAGTTACACATGAGCTGTCTGATGATGGGATTCAAAGAAAACAGGCTGTGACAGCCTGCAAACAGAAGCGGTGGAGAAGCCAGAAGCGGCTGAACACTTTTAATAAAGACCAACTGATAAAATTTATGTTAAACTCAAAATGAGTAAAATGCAATCATAAACAAAATTGCCCCGAAGGTGTCCAAAGCCTTTAACATCACTTCTTTTATATTTGCTAGCCTATTATACCTGCATTGAGAGATATAAAACACAGCAAGAGGGTTCTGGATTGGACCAAAGACCTCGATTCATTCGACAATACAAACTGAAACAGGTCTGGGCTCTCAGACCCCTTAAAAAGTCAGCCACAGCTTAAGTGTCCATTAGTGTGCATAGCAGATTCATCCTTGCTTCCATTACAGTTTATTAGGACTCCTCAGCTCTCCAGAGTACAGGCCCTTTTACACAGGCAATGATCAAACAAGAGTTTGTTTCAGATCATTATCCAAATATAAACATCCAACCGATCAGCCGACAAATTAGCAAACTCTTGTTGAGTGATATATAGCTTTGTGGGGAAAGTAAAACTTTTAAGTTGTACATTGATATCTTTGCCTTTTCTAACTTAAGAGCAACCCCTTGAACAGCAATTAATATATGGGGAAGGTGTTATCACTGATTGATAGCATTCTCTGCGTAAGTGTGTATACATAGATAGCTATCAGTCACTGATAACAGCTCCCATGTGTACTGAGAGCTGTTCACCAGGATGGTCTTAAGTTAGGAAAAGCAGAGATATAAATGTATAAATTACAAGTTTTACTGAATCTTTTCCCACAAAAATATATCAATCTGCTCAGCTCCTCCTGCTCTATAAGATGCTGCCTGCAGATTGTACTGCATCTCGTGGTGACAGATTCTTTTTATGCCACATTTTCTCTGTATTCTAATGACCCCCATAAGCTTCTTTCCGGCAAACAGTGAGGACCGCCTAACTTTATAACACCTTTATATTTTGGGGTTTGTTCCCAATCTTAGTATTATTTATAGCTCAGAATGCTGATGAAGTAACAGGTAAAACAAGTAATACCTATAGAGACAAACACAAATGACAAAGAAAGACAGCATAAGGAAACAAGTGGGAGATGATGCACAACGGGTGGAGAGATCACACAGGCTTTGTAGAGGCACATTACTATGTAAGATGGGCAAGTCACGACATTGATAAGGACTGATGATCCCATTTGCCTCTTTTCTTGCCACTTCAGAAAAGTCTCCAGAAGCATGCGCCGCCCAAATTTTTTGCTTTTTAACATCACAATAGTGGTTTAGATGGATTTAGGATCTGGAAGCAGGTCCACCATTAGAACAGTGGGCAAAACTGCCATTCATCGTTCACGTGACCACCACAGCCAACCACCTGCCTAAGTGATCACATTTCGTTCATACACATGTAACCGCTGAGGCCAGTGATTGGCTGCAGCAGTCAGGAGACTGCTGCAGGCATAGCAGGGATCAGAGTAGCAGTGCAGGACAGCTTGGACATTTAAAAGTAAGACATCTTTTTATTGATTTTTCCCAGCCCCCTGCTATGGGCCAAGTTGTTAAAAATCTCAGAATACCCCTTCTTCATCATTGGTTAACTCGTCACCATCAGCGATACACAGATTACAGATATTGTGTGGTATGTTGGATCTATATGATCACACACAGGTTTGAAGTGGTTGAGGCCACTTCAAACATAAGAGAATGGGGAAAGAGAATGGTATAAACTCTGGAGTAGCTTGTGAGCATACCAGGATGATTCTTAAGCCAGAATACTACTTCTATGCTGAGACAAAGGTATGAGACCCCGCTCAAGTGTCTTATCTATGATCTTTGGTCCTTGGAAAGACCTGTGACTTGATATCCATGCTTGTTCTGCTAACAGTTATTTCTAAAGACACTCTTAAACATTCTGGCTTTGCCAAGTATCCTGAAAGAGGAGAGGAGAGAGTACTGCTGCCAGACATCTATAATAGGCAGCTTAGCTCCCCGAGAACAAAACGATTGGGCATGTTGGATTTCATCTGCCCTATCTATATCATCACTAACATCTGCCATTGGGGAAGGAGTTCCTATACACATTAAATGGTTGGTCGATTCATGTCGCCCGATCCTTTGGAAGCTCCCCATACACATGGGCCAACAATAAGCTGCTAATGTGCAAGGGGGCCTTAAAGAGGTTGTGCAGACAGTATATATTGATGACCTATCCTCAGGAAAGATCAATATCTGGTCGGCAGGGGTCCAACACCAGGCACCTCCGCTGATCAGCTGCTTGGAGAGAGGGCGGTGCTCCATTGGAGCACTGCTTCCTCTTCATTACACTGCCCATTGTGTCACTTGCACGGCGGTGCAGTGTACTTACTCCATACATTCCATTTTAATTAGGCTATATGCACACGACCGTTGTGTGTTTTGCGGTCCGCAAATCGCAGATCCGCAAAACACAGATGGCGTCCGTGCGCGTTCAGCAATTTGCGGTACGGCACAGACAGCCTTTAATATAACTGCCTATTCTTGTCTGCAAAGCGCGGACAAGAATAGGACATGTTATATTTTTTGCGGGGACAAAGGAACGGAGCAACGGATGCGGACAGCACACGGAGTGCTGTCCGCATCTTTTGTGGCCCCATTGAAGTGAATGGGTCCGCATCTGAGCCGCCAAAACTGCGGCTCGGATGCGGACCAAAACAACGGCCGTGTGCATGAGGCGTTACACTGTGCCGCCGAGAGGACAGTCAGTGTAAAGCCTCATTCACACGTCAGTGTTTTTGTCAGTGCTTTCCATCAGTGATTGTGAACCAAAACCAGGATTGGAGTTACACAGACATAAGGCATAAGGGAAAGATCCTGTCCTGTGTTTAGAGCCGCACCTGGTTTTGGCTCAACATCACTGATGCAAATCACTGACCAAACACAGACGTGGTGAATGAAGCATAATAGGAAGTAGCACTCACTGACTCTTCTTCAAATAGCTGATTAGGGGGGGTTCCGGGTGTCCTAAGGATAGTTCATCAACATATACTGCCTGCACAACATCTTTAAAGAGGTTTTCCGTTTTTCCTATATTGATGTCTTATCCTCAGAATAGACCATCAATATCAGATCGGCGGGGATCCAACTCCCATCACCTCTGCTGATTGGATGTTTGAAGAGAACACAGCGCTCATGTGAATGCTGCATTATATTCACTGTTTACAGCTCCTCCATACCATTCACTGGGACGGAGTGTAACTACAACTGCTCCTTCCCATTCAAGTGATGGGATGGAGGAGTTGTAATTACATCTGCTGCGATGTCGACAGCGAGCTGGTAAAGAGTGAAGAGAGTGCGTTATTTTCAAGTAGCTGATCGGCTGAGGTGCTGTGACCCCCGCCAATCTGATATTGATGACATCAATATGGAAAAAGCGGAGAACACCTTTAAAGATGTACCAAATTTACCACAGTAGTTCAGGCTGGACAATAAATTTGGGGCATGACCTGACAATTTTGAATAACTTTATACCATCTTGTGGTTGGCCTCACTTTCCAGCAGAATTTTTAGGCAAAATTTTCATACAATTTTAGGCAACGACCGTATGCATTTTGCGATATGCAAATTGTGCATCCGCAAAATACGGATACCGTCCGTGATGCATATGCATTTTTTGCAGACCCATTGACTTTAATGGGTCCGTGGTCCACATTTTGTGGCAAAGTATAGCACATGTTCTATCAGTTCCGCAAAAAGATAGAATATATGTCTGTAAAATGCAGCCCACGGATCCACTGAAGTCAATGGCTTCACAAAAAAGAAGAAGAAGTGGACGGCACATGGACCACATCCGGATCTGAAATTCTTCAGACCACAAAACATATACGGTTAAGTACAGTTAGCCTTGTGGCAAGGTCTGGGCACAAATACATTAATAAAGGTGGGAGAGTTACCATTTCTGCAGTATGAAGTCTGCATGCATTTTCTTGCATGGTTCCATAGGTTTGTAATACTGTTTGCTCCATTTCTTCAGACACTAAAATAAAAACAAGAGTTGTTAACCATGAAATCCCAGAATCCTGTCTGGTTTCTTAACAGACAGAATCTCTTCTGAAGCTTCCTTAGAACATAAATTAAATTGAGCCTAAAGGGGTTGTCGGATTTATAAAAAAAAAATAAAATAAATAAATAAAAAAAACATAATTAAAAGATAAAAGGCAGGGAGTTTGATAAAACAACAAAAAAAATTAATAAAAGCTATATCAACTGCAGCACTAATGTGCCCATAAACTGCACGCAACCGCTGCAGACAATCACTGGCCTCAGCGGTTTTTCATGCTGTATAAGGGCTCATGCCCAGGACCATATGTATTTTGTGGTCTGCAAAACACGGATCCGCAAAAAATACGGATGATGTCCATATGCATTCTATATTTTGCGGAACGGAACAGCTGGCCCCTAATGCAGACAATAATAAGACATGTTCTATTTTTTTGTGGAACAGACATTCGGAAACACAGTAAGTTCCAAATGGTTCCGCTTATGGGCCACAAAAAACAAAAACAAACCAAAAAAATAAAAAACTGCAGACACGGAAACCAAATACGTTCATGTGCATGAGCCCCAACGTTGAGGACAGGGCCTAGCTGGCGGTATATACAACGTCACTGCTGCATTTAAGAACATGACGTCATTTAGCAACCTCCCTGACTGACAGTATCTAATACACATTGAGGGAAACTTACCAAGACTGGTGTTCCCTGTGCGCCTGAGTGAGATGCACCTTATTTATTGAAAGGCAGATGCCTCTTCATAAATTAGGTGCATATCTGCCCTGCCGTGTGCCAGAGGCTGGCGCAGACAGCTATAACTTCTGCCCATTTTCTGACGTCAGAAAATGAAAATTTAAAAAGATTGCATTACACTATTTCCAAGTTCAACGGGTATACTATAGTGTAAATGTTGAAGGCCAGGCACAGATACCCTAATGCTTACATATAATCATATTTGCGTTGGAGGCTCTGTTACAAATCCCACGAGATTTGATGTAAAATCTATTCTTCCTGTCAAAAAGACAGGCACCACAATGGAAGTGGAAGGACCCTAAGTAATTAGTGTCCAATGGATGTCTATGGTATCCATCGTACAATGGATCCGGCAATGTGTCATGGTTTTCCTTATAAACAGAAACCAAAAAGCAGTTATGAACAGACCACATCTGACAGCCGTTCCTTAAAGGGGTTGTCCAGTTTCAGCAAAAAACAGGACAGTGGTGGAGAATAGACTACAATAGAAGAACTGAGCAGTAATTGCCTAATAGACCCAGCGCTAACGCTCCGGTTCTCCTGGCCGGGCTTTGTTTACTGGGCTGTAGCAGTGACATCATGTCAACATGTGATGTCACCTCTGCAGCTGGGTATAAAAATCCAATCAAGGGCCTCGATGATGCACCAAAGAGGCAGCGATTGGCTCCAGCAGTCACGTGTTGTAAACATTTCACTGCTGCAGCCAGGTAAACAGAGACCAGCCAGGAGAACCAGGGTGGCAGCAGTTCACAGTCTCTGGAAAAAAAAAAGTTGATAAGCTGGGCAGCCTTTGGTAATTGAGCCTTTAAAGGACTTGTTGGCAGCTACCATTTAAGCTAGTTTTCTAACTATAGATATTAAGAGGATCCCTTCGGGCCAGAGGCATATTATTACAGGGTACCTTACAAAAAGACTCAAGACCATCAATTAAAATTACTACATTTATTACACAGTAAAAAAAAAATACATAGACACCCCTTTAGTCAGGACTTTAATAAAACGGTATGTTTTCTGGTTTGAATAAGAATGGCTTATGGTTTATATGAATGTATGTGCACAGGCCATGTATGAAAGCAGCTGTTCGTTCATACAGTCCCCAAAATCTGAGCTCTACTGCAGAATTTAGGCCTCATGACCATTTTGAGGTCTGCAAATTGTAGATCCACAAGACACGGATGTGGTCCATGTGCTGTCCGCAATTTATTTTCAACGGGCCTGTGATCTGCATTTTGAGGACATGGGGCCAGATTTATCATTAGCTCAGGTCAGAATAATGGAGTGAAAAAGTCCCAAAAAAGTCCCAAACGCTAAAACTGCGCACAAATTTGCGACTTTTTTCTGCTCTGCACTATGCTCGCCAGTTTTCTGAAAGTGGGCGTGTCTTCTTATGTAAATGAATCTCTAGACAGATTTACTATTGGGACTATTTAAAAAAGTCGCAAAAAAGTCCCAATTTCACTCCAGTGAGGACCATGCTTATCTTATGAGACTTTTTAATAGAACGTGCGACTTTTTCATAAAAACGTGCGACTTTTTCGTAAAGATGTGCGACTTTTGTAAAGCTGCTTACTGACGGATAAACTGCTACCGTCAAACCACATTTATTACAGTCTTAAAGGGCCGATCATAAATCTGACTTGGCTAAAACTGACTTTAGCCATATGTGAAAGTGGAGTGAGCCGTCAGAGGAATGATAAATCTGGCCCATAGTCTATCTTTTTGCCGGAAGGACATACGGATGCGGAAAGCATATTGATGATCCATGTGCTTTCCGCATCCATAGTTCCATTCTGCAAAAAGAGAGCATGTCCCATACTTGTCTGCAAAATGCAGACGCATCGACGTCAATGGGTCCGCAAAATAGATGCTGTTGTGTGCATGGGGCCCTAAGTAGAACATTTTTTTTTTTTTTACAAAGTTAAAGCACTTTTAGTGAAGAATTAAGCCTCATGCACACGTCCGTGAAACACGGAGTGTAAGAGAGCACGGCATCATTGGTTGCTATGATCTATACTAGTGTATTACTGTACTGCAGCAGCAGGAAGCACACGGCGTCATACCAACCAATGACGCCGTGCGCTCCTGCACTCAGAAGAAATCCAGGCCGGTATCACACGGTCCGTGTTTCACGGACGTGTGCATGAGGCTTAATTCTTCACTAAAAGTGCTTTAACTTTGTAAAAAAAAAAAAAATGTTCTACTTAGGGCCCCATGCACACAACAGCATCCATTTTGCGGACCCATTGACGTCGATGCGTCTGCATTTTGCAGACAAGTATGGGACATGCTCTCTTTTTGCAGAATGGAACTATGGATGCGGAAAGCACATGGATCATCAATATGCTTTCCGCATCCGTATGTCCTTCCGGCCAAAATGTATATTTTAAATATCCAAAAGGGCCTAGCTTAGAGGGGCCTGCTTAACAGGAGGGGCATGGCATATGCCAATGTGTGTCAAAACTGCACCAACCTTTAGGTAGTGTAAAGTTATAAAAAAAGCAAGCATGCCTAGCAAATGTATCAGTCACTGGGATAAATCCAGTTCATCCTTTTAACTGCCTGACATTACACAGCATTAGTAAAATTACCCCGATGCCTTCTCCTATATTAGAAAACACAATCCCTAATTAACCCCTTGACGACTGCCCAATGACTAGATACATCCCCCGTGCAGATAGCACATATATAAAGTCAAGCAGCGCTTTAATTCCAGCGCTGCAGGTTGCTAAGAGATGATGTTAGTAAACTGATTAAAGTCAATTTACTGTATTATTTTCACTTAGGCTACTTTCACACTTGCGGCAGGACGGATCCGACATGCTGTTCACCATGTCGGATCCGTCCTGCGGCTATTTCGCCGTGCTATTGACTATAATGTGGACGGGGGCGGAGCTCCGGCGCAGCACGGCGAAAGCCGCCGGACTAAAAAGCCTGACATGCAGTAATTTTAGTCCGGCGGCCTTTCGCCGTGCACCGCCGTAGCTCCGCCCCGTCCCCATTATAGTCAATGGGGACGGAGCGGCGGTCCGGCGAAATAGCCGCAGGACGGATCCGACATGGTGAACAGCCTGTCGGATCCGTCCTGCCGCAAGTGTGAAAGTACCCTTATAACATAGTTATAAAGGAAAATAATAGCATTCTTACTTAGTACAGAATGCTTACTAAAATGTCGATTGAGGGGTAAAATAAATAAATAAATAAAAATAAACTCACGTCATCCACTTGTTCCCACAGCCAGCATAGTCTTCTTTCTTTTTCTTTCAGGACCTGCAAAAGGACCTTTGATGACGTAATCGCGCTCACCACGTGAGCGCCATCAAAGGTTCTTTTGCAGGTCCTGAAAGAAGAAAAGAGACTGTGCCGGCTGCGCTAACAACAGGATGAGGAGAGTTAATTTATTTTTTAACCCCTCAAGCAAATTGCAGGCCGCAATGCACGAACACCAACCGTGGGGCAGCCGTAGCGGATCGCGGACTCATTCACTTTAATAGGTCCGCGATCCACCCGTTCCGCAAAAAGATAGGACATGTTCTAACTTTTTGCGGAACGGAAGTACGGGACGAAACCCCACGGGTTCCGTTCGGCACCATTCCGCATCTCCGGATTTGCACACCCATTCAAGTGAATGGGTCCGCATTCGTGATGTGGAATGCCCACGGAACGGCGCCCCCGTGTATTGCGGATCCGCAAATGTGGTCTGCAATACGGCCACGGAGCGCACACGTTCGTGTGAAAGAGGCCTCAGGCTTTCTCCTGCTCGCTAAATTACACATTATATGGTGTGTAAAAAGATATTAGTAACTACAATAAGAAACACTGTGATATTGATGTAACAATTACATGTTAGATAACTTTCTTGCCCTGGAATACAATATTTATGCGGCGTTGGTCTAGATTCCCATATGCAATGTGCTGACGTATCCCTTAGAACAGCTAAAAGGCATAGTTACACCCTCAAGTAGAAATGCAAACATTTACTATTCCATTTGTACAACCTAATATACTGCATGCCCTCCCATCTTCTGGATGATGCACGTAACACAATCTATGTCCTCCTAATTGACATTTATGAGGTCACCAGACCTCCAGCATCTGATTAAACCATTATTAAATTCAAACACATGTTCTACAACCAAGCCAGCTCACTGGAGACAGACGCATTGATTCTCCAGTTGTCCCAACCATTTATGCTCAATCAATCCACCCACCGACACCTTCTACCTCAAAAGGGGCTCTCTAGGTTCAAACTCTTACTGACCATTGATGGTAAGTGGCCAGAGACTAATGAAAGGAGTATACTGGTTACCAGTATAGAGATAACTGTCAGATCAGAACACAGGGATGAATGGAGCAGGAACTGCGCATATGCACTTCCACCGCATTCATACTCCATAGGACTGCTGGAGATAACCGGGACTTTACTGGCAGACTAGGACTTCACTGAAATCCTTGCTTAAATTATTTTTCTCTTACAATTTTCTATATCTAAACAGAATATCTTAGTGCGGAAAATAGCCAGTGAGCTGATGCAGATTCCTCTGCTGCAGTACTGACATATCCTGATGGAAGAGAATAATGCTGTGGAGCCACTAGTCGGGGAACCCGGCTAAGGCTACTTTCACACTGGCGTTTTGGCTTTCCGTTTGTGAGATCCGTTCAAGGCTCTCACAAGCGGTCCAAAACGGATCAGTTTTGCCCTAATGCATTCTGAATGGAAAAGGATCCGCTCAGAATGCCTCAGTTTGCCTCCGTTCAGTCTCCATTCCGCTCTGGAGGCGGACACTAAAAAGCAGCTTGCAGCGTTTTGCTGTCCGTCTGACGAAACTGAGCCAAACGGATCCGTCCCCATTGACTTACATTGTGTGTCAGAACGGATCCGTTTGGCTCAGTTTCGTCAGACGGACACCAAAACGCTGCTTGCAGTGTTTTGGTGTCCGCCTCCGGAGTGGAGACTGATCAGAGGCAAACTGAGGCATTCTGAGCGGATCTTTTTCCATTCCATTTCACTGGCACAATAGAAAACGGATCCGTCCCCCGTTGACTTTCAATGGTTTTCAAGACGGATCCGTCTTGGCTATGTTACAGATAATACAAACGAATCCGTTCTGAACGGAGGCAGACGGTTGCATTATCTGAACGGATCTGTTTGTGCAGATCCATGACGGATCCGCACCAAACGCTAGTGTGAAAGTAGCCTAAGTCTTTAGGACATCAGGCAGACCACTCCTATTTTACTCTGAGTAGCCTGTCGCTTAACGCCCTTTTACAGATTATTGGGGACGAACATTTGTACAAATGCTCGTTCCGGATAAATCCGCCTGTGTAAAGGTGCCACTGATCGGGCAAAACAACCGCTTGTGTGGACACCTAAACCATAGTTTGTGGGCAGAGAATCTAAATCGCACTCAGCCCAGAAACTATGACTATATGAGGACCAGCGATTGTTCATACATACAGTGGAGGGGATCACTGCATGTAAATAAGCGGTCTCCTCCACTGATGAGCAGGCAGTTGGGAAGGATCGCCTGCCCCACCAGGACCTGTAAATCAGCTTTTAGACTGACATTACAGATAACAATCTTAAAAGTTAAGCTTCAGCAGCATTTTTCTGGATTTCTCACCGGACTCCTGAGATTTGTCTAGTCTTAACCAAATGATACTTTGTAATAATACTATTTCCACAGTGATCTGAAGTTGTTACATTCTTTACATGGACATTTCTGCTGCGTTTCCACTTTCAGGTTGTGGATTCAAAAAGAGAAGTTTCAATTTTTCCTTTATATGAGCCATTTGCGGATCCATCTAACAAATGCATTGAAACAACGGATCCGTCTCTCCGGTGTCATCCGGTAAAATGCATCCGGTATTTTTTTGGGGCATTTTTAAAGGTCTGTGCATGCGCAGACCGGAAAACTGGATCTGTTTTGCCGGAACACTTGGTGCCGGATCCGGCATTAATGCATTTCAATGGTAAATATGTGTTCCGGAATTCTGGGAAGAGAAAATACCGCAGCATGCTGCGGTATTTTCTCCGGCCAAATTTGGTAAGAGGGACTGAACTGATGCATCCTGAACAGATTGCTCTCTATTCAGAATGCATTAGGATAAAACTGATCAGTTCTTTTCTGGTATTGAGCCCCTAGGACGGAACTCAGCACAGGAAAAGAAAAACGCTAGTGTGAAAGTAGCCTTATTTACAGAGCAGGACACCATGAGGTCAAGTAAAGAATAAGAAGACACTAAGGGGATATTACTAAAAAGGACAAAATACTATAAAAGATTTCAAGGAAGAAATACAAGGTTAGAAAAGTCACTACTGACATCAAAAACAGTATGTGCACATTTGTAAGTAATTAGAAGGTACCGCTGGCACACAGCGTCCAGAGCCTTGACAGCCTGGCATTACCTGACATATCTCCCTATCCCCGGGCTCCAGCATTCGTAGAGCTCCCCTTCATGGCAGTCACAGCACAGTGCCCCTTCCTTCTACTAGTAACACTTGTGTCCTCCAGTTTTCCTTTAATCTTACAATGAACACGTCTCTTCACCAATTCTAGGAGACGTCCCCCTCCACTTGTTCAGTAGAGCCCCTTCCAGAGTAGGCAGTCCCAACAAGTCTCCTTCACGCCCCCACCTTCTACTGTCTGGAAGCTCTATACAATGTAGCCTCCTGCTGACAGCACAGCCATGTGAAGTCTGCTGTGCCAAGGGTGGTCTGGGGCTGCTATCAGAAAGCATCCAGCTCACTAGAATAATGTGCCATCTGCCAGCTTCAGGATAGGCACCTGCTTGTCAAGGGCAATTTTGTAGCCATCATGATGACAAAGTTTCGCTTAGGGTACTTTCTTTTCCGGTATTGAGTTCCGTCCTAGGGGCTCTATACCGGAAAAGAACTGATCAGTTTTATCCCCATGCATTCTGAATGGAGAGTAATCCGTTCAGTTTGCATCAGGATGTCTTCAGTTCAGTCTTTTTGACTAATCAGGACGGAGATAATACCGCAGCATGCTACGGTTTTATCTCCGGTGAAAAAAACTGAAGACTTGCCTGAATGCCGGATCCGGCATTTTTCCCCATAGGAATGTATTAGTGCCGGATCCGGCATTCAAAATACAGGAATGCCGGATCTGTCCTTCCGGTCTGCGCATGCACAGACCGGTAAGAATGTGAAGAAAGATACAAGACGGATCCGTCTGTCCGCATGACAAGCGGAGAGACGGATCCGTTCTTGCAATGCATTTGTGAGACGCATCCGCATCCGGATCTGTCTCAAATGCTTTCAGTCACATCCAGATCGGCGGATCCGGCGGGCAGTTCTGATGACGGAACTGCTTGCCGGATCACACTGCCGCAAGTCTGAAAGTAGCCCAAGCCATGTCTTAACGTTCTGCTGCTCCAGTGTCAGGACACAAATCATTTTCTATGGGTGGCAACATTTACCTGTAAAATGCCATAGGCAAAATAATATTTTTGGGGTCCCAACATTTTTGTGTAAACTGAGACACACACATCATGGTTTTCAAGAATCACAGCAAAACAATAAAGCGGTTCTACACCTTTTGATTACTGATGATCTATCCTTTGGATAGATGATCAGCATCTCATTTGTGGGGGTCTGACACCCGGACCCCCGTCGATCAGCCGTCTCAGAAGGCAGTAGCGCTGCAGCCTCCTCGCCGTTTCCCTCAGACCCAGTGACGTCACGACTATTATCACTGGCCTTGGCGCAGCTGAGACCCAATGAAGTGAACGAGGCTGAGCCACACCTAGGCCAGTGATAATAGTCATGGCGTCACTGGCCTGCCGGAAACAGCGCTACTGCCTTCTCAAACAGCTGAGCGGTGGGGGTCCAGGGGGTCAGATACTGATGATCTATCCAAAAGATGCAGAACCCCGGACATATCCCCATCTTCCCCCACTCAGCCCATCTGTCACGAGCATCTTGCCCTGCTCTGTATCGCGGGGACGTACCGGGCTCTCCATGGGTAAGCTGGGGTACTGCAGATGTCACTGGCACTAATGGACAGGCTTTAGCGCTGCCCTAGCCGGTTCGGCAGTGTTAGAAATCTAAACAAACAGCCCTTGTCCTGCACAATAGAGCGCAGAGCAAGGGAGAGCGGATTGCGTAAGGATTTTCGTGCAGAAAACCCATGATAATACAGGGCCAGCTAAGTAGATTAGATTTGCAAAATGTCATGTACACGGTGTGGGTACAGACCAGGCGTGTGGTTTTGAAATCAGAGGTATGTCAGTTGTCTGTGAGATCTGGGGCAAATTCACAACAAAATGCATGTGTAAAAAAAAAAAAAAAAAAAAACAGTTTGATGTGGAAATGCAGAAAAAGGAAAGTGGAAAATCTGCATAAACGACACTGCCGTGTGCATATACCGTACCACAGTGACGGAACGGATCCTCTGCACCATCTCTGTAAATGCATATTTTCCTAAGGTCTCATAGACACGACCGTATTTTGGATCCGCATTTGATCTGCATATCGCACACATTCATTTCCACAAATAATCCGGACAGCACATGGATGTCATCCGTGTGCTGTCCGCACCTGTGCGCCTGTTCCACAAATAATGGAACATGTCCTATTCTTGTCGGTTTTGCTCTATTGGGTAAATGCAGCATGCACAAGGCCTATAGCAGTATTTTTCAGATTTGCGGACCTATGGTTGTGTGCATGTAGCCTAGCCCTGGAGTGGACCAGACTGCAGCATCATCCCCCCTCCTTACGCCATGAGCGATACGGATGGGGTCAGGATCTGTTATGGGAAAGGCCTAATGCACACTGGCGTTGTTTTGGTCCGCATCCGAGCCGCTAAAACTGCACTGTCCGCATCCGTTGCTCCGTTCCGTGGTCCGCCAAAAAAATATAACCTGTCCTATTCTTGTCCGCTTTTTGCGGACAAAAATAGGCAGTTATATTAATGGCTGTCTGCGCCGTTCCACAAATTGCAGAACGCACACGGACGCCATCCGTGTTTTGCGGATCTGCGGTTTGCGGACCGCAAAACACACAACAGTCGTGTGCATTAGGCCAAAAACTGACAGTTTTGCACACAACTTGAATCGGTTTTGTCTGCGATTGTGTTCAGCGTTTCAGTTTTGTCCCCCATACGCATCAGTTTTTGATGAGAGTCAAAAAAAACACTCAACATTTCCTAGCAACCATCAGTGAAAAACGCATTACATCCGGATAACTTCCATTTTCCATGCATGGGCTGTGCGAAAACCGCACAATATAGAACACGCTGCAATTTTTCCTGAATGCAAAGATGAGGAGTGAAAAACGACGCTCATGGACCCAGGCCAAAATACGAATTTTGGTTGGCCCCATTCAAATGAAGGGAACTGATGTTCAGTCACAGAAACTTCTGCAACGAGGTATATGCCCTGAATGCACACACAGTGAACACTGCCTGGTGTCTATGGGCGGCCCAGCTGATCTTTAGGAGGTCTGGCGTACAATGAGGACAGCTACATTACTAAGGGCACATGCACACGGACGTATTTTCTTTCCGCTTCCATTCCGGTTTTTTTTTTGCAAATCGTATCCGGAACCCTTCACTTTAATGGGGCTGTAGAAAATACAGAAGTTACTTAGTGTTCAGTCCGTTTACGTTTGTCCACATGGCCGTTCCGTTTTTTGCGTTCCGTATATGGTCCGTATTCGGAACCATTCATTTCAATAGGTCCGCAAAAAAACCTGAATGTACTCCGTATGCATTCCGTTTCCGTATTTCCGTTCCAAGATAGAACATGTCCTATTATTGTCCGCATAACGGACAAGGATAGTACTGTTCTATTAGGGGCCAGATGTTTCGTTCCGCAAAAAACAGAATGCACACGGATGTCATCCGTATTTTTTGCGGACCGCAAAATACTGAAAAAGTCATACACCGTCATGTGCAATTGTCCTTATTGTCCGCAAATCACGAGGCCCCATTCAAGTAAAAAAAAAAAAAAAAAAAAAACACACAGAATGCACACGGAACTAGAGTTGTTGCGATACCAATTTTTTTTCGATACTAGATACCATGCGAAAAAAAAAAAAAAAAAGCCACAGGATTACACGGCTGGGGCTCCGATCAGAAGCTGCCACTGCCACCAATAAGGCCCCTTTCACACGGGCGAGTTTTCCGCGCGGGTGCAATGTGTGAAGTGAACGTATTGCACCCGCACTGAATACCGACCCATTCACTTCTATGGGGCTGAGCACATGAGCGGTGACTTTCACGCATCACTTGTGCGTTGCGTGAAAATCGCAGCAGGCCCCATAGAAGTGAATGGGGGTGCGTGAAAACCGCAAGCAAGTGCGGATGCTTAGTACAATAGGGGCTGGAGGGATTAAAAAAAAATTAAAAATAATTTAACTCACCTTAATCCACTTGTTCGCACAGCCGGCATCTCTTCTGTCTTGTTCTGTGAGCAATAGGACCTTTGATGACATCACTGTGTTCATCACATGATCCATCACCATGGTGATGGATCATGTGATGGACCATGTGATGGACCATGTGATGAGCGCAGTGACGTCATCAAAGGTCCTATTGCTCACAGATGAAGACAGAAGAGATGCCGGCTGCGCGAACAAGTGGATTAAGGCGAGTTAAATTATTATTTTTAATTTTTATTTATTTTTTTAACCCCTCCAGCCCTATTGTACTATGGATTCTGTATTCAGAATGCTATTATTTTCCCTTATAACCATGTTATAAGGGGAAATAATACAATCTACACTACAACTAACCCAAACCTGAACTTCTGTGAGGAAGTTCGGGTCTGGGTACCACAGTCAGTTTTTTATCACGCGTGTGCAAAACGCATTGCACCCGCGCGATAAAAACGGAACGCAATCGCAGTCAAAACTGACTGCAATTGCATACCTACTCGCGCGGGTTTGCCGCAATGCACCGGGACGCATCCGGACCTAATCCGGACACGCCCGTGTGAAAGAGGCCTGAGGGGTAGGAGAGAGGACCCTGTGGCCACTGCCACCAATATTTTAATACGGGATGGGGGGGGGGGCCGGCGCACTGTGCCACCAATGATTTTAATGGGGTGGGGGGGTTGAGGGGGGAGGGCGCACTGTGCCACCAATGATAATTACCCCTTAATGCGATTCTGCTACCGGCACCCGCCTCCTGTATTATGTGTTAAAGTCTACTTTTCCTGGGTCCAGACTTTAAGTATTAGGCTACACAGAGCGGCGCCCAGCGATATCCCAGCACTTACTATTAGTCCTGGGCGCCGCTCAGTTCGCCCGCAGTGCCCCATTACTGTCTCCTCTCCTGCTCCATATGCTAATTACTATCGGAGCAATGGGGAGGAGACATCAGCTTCTCAAGTGGGCGTTCCTTCTCCCTGGCTGTAGCGCTGTCCAATCGCAGCGCAGGGAGAAGGAACGCCCACTAGAGAAGCTGATGTCTCCTCCCCATCGCTCCGATAGTAATTGGCATGTGGAGCAAGAGAGGAGACAGTAATGGGGCACAGCGGGTGAACCTCCTCTGTGTAGGAAAAGTCGTATCATTAGTGGCGCAGTGCGCCCGCCCCTCTCTTCTCATTGGTGGCAGCGGCAGCACAGGGGGAGGGAGAGACTGCTTCCTTCTCCCCTGTGCTGCTGAGAGAACATGAGCGCGCTGAGAGCTGCACGCTCATGTCCAGAGATACTAGACTGCGCAGCAGAGCAGCCCAGTATCGAAAAAATGGAAATCCCGGTATCGTATCGATACCGGGACAAAAGTATCGATTGGGTATCGAAATTTCGATACCCGCAACAACCCTACACGGAACACATCCGTAGGTCATCCGTATTTTGCAGATCCATACTGTAGAAATGCTATGCCCAGCCCATATTGCTCATGTGTTTGGTGATTAATAAGTTACTGTTTCTGTATACGATCCGCAAAAAACATCAAATACGGAAACCATACGGATATGTCTTGTGCAATAACAGAACGGAAGAGTACTTAAGGCTACATGCACACGACCGTATCTGTTTTGCGGTCCGCAAATTGCGGGTCCGCAAAAAAATAAAAATAAAAAAATAAATACATTTTAAAAAGTGACGACATCCGTATGCCATCCGTTTTTTTTGCGGATCCATTGTAACAATGCCTAAGGCTACTTTCACACTGGCGTTTTGAATTCTGGATTCAATGGATGCGGACACCAAATAGTTTTGGTGTGCGCCTGGCGATGAGGAGCCAAACAGATCCGTCCTGACTTACAATGTAAGTCAATGGGAGCGGATCCGTTTTCCCTGACAATATGGTGCAATTGAAAACGGATCCATCCCCCATTGACTTTCAATGTAAGTCAGGACGGATCCGTTTTGACTTTGTTCGGACACAATCGTTTGCATTATAGGTGCGGATCCGTCTGTGCAGAAACCAGACGGATCCACACCTAACGCAGGTGTGAAAGTAGCCTAAAACGGACAAGAATAGGACGTGTTCTATTTTTTTTTTTGCGGGGCTACGGAACGGCCACGCTGATGCGGACAGCACACGGTGTGCTGTCCGCATTTTTTGCAGACCCATTGAAATGAATGGGTCCGCATCCTATCAGCAAAAAAAAAACTGAACGGACACGGAAACAAACAAAGTGCGTGTTCATGTAGCCTAAATCAGAGAGAGAAAAAAAAACACACTCAGATACGGAACAACAGTGAAAAATGGACTGCAAAACAACAACGGTTGTGTGAATGAGCCCTAATGCTGTGTACACAGTACCTGTACTCCAGGTTTATCCACTGGCACACACATTCATCCCTTTATTTGACTTCTAGGAGGTAACGGCACAGTTTATAATAAAACAGGGGGGTCATGCAGCGTTCTATCACTTTCTTCCGCACATTTCGATCCTGGCCTGTGTAATTTTACACTATATGGTAGCTGATCTTATCACATTACAGGAAGTGCAGAATCGTCAGGTTACGCCCCAAATAACAGACAAGTCTGGATAAGTATAGCACATTAGTACAGGAGCAACCGTCTCTGAATCACACACCCGCCTCTAGTCCCCAAAAAAAAAAAATAGTCCAATTGCACAATCCCAGGCTGAAATATAACGGGATCCTGAGTAAAACCCAGCTCAGCTCTTATTACAAAGGTGGAGTCAGCTGTTTGGAATTCCTCTGGACTCCTCAGCGCCGAGCAGTTTACTGTTAGACATGGCCGATGCCTTATCTTCACAGGTACAGGCTACGCAGGAGTGTTTCTTCCAGCCAAAGTCATGTCATGAAGAACACTGAAGGAAATGGATCCAAACTGGTGGAAAGTAGAACTGGCTTAGTTGCCC
Source organism: Bufo bufo (assembly GCF_905171765.1). Taxonomy (NCBI): domain Eukaryota; kingdom Metazoa; phylum Chordata; class Amphibia; order Anura; family Bufonidae; genus Bufo; species Bufo bufo. The sequence goes on from NC_053389.1 coordinate 499,039,515, forward strand.
AGAGCAACCAATCAGATTCCACCTTTCATATTACAAAGGGAGCTGTGAAAAGTGAAAGGTGGAATCTGATTGGTTGCTCTGGGTGTTCCTTTGCACCAGTTTTGATAAATCTCGCCTTCCTGTGCGATATACTGTACATTTATAATGTAACTTGTTTCTAGTAACTGCATGGGGATGTGTATGGAAACATGTTACATCTAGGTGGGCTGTCCATTTTCAGGCCATTATATCTAATATGTTGATATTTCGATCACTTTGTCCATACAGTACCCACCTGGCAGATAAGGGGGTACGACTATCGAATAAGCCAATCACCAGGGTGTCCAGCCTGAGAAGAGGAGTGGGTACCAGGTGAGAATCATTTCATATAAAATCATTGCACCCAATTACGTGCACATGGCGGAATTTGCCATTGGAATCTTGGTATGGACAACATGCCAAAATTCCGGAGGCAGCCAGGGGGCGCCTGCCTCCCATTGCTGGAGTTCATGGGCCAGCTGTTTAAAGCCACGACTCCATCAACAGGGAGCATGTCCTTTATAAGTGCAGCGGCCAAACGGTTAAACTGCATGTAAAACATGCCCCTATTTTAGCTTTGTGTCCAATCCACATTTTGTGAGGATCACACGTGGACTCATTCAATTCTATGGGACTGCAAAAAATGCAGACAGCACAACATGGATGTCATGCATGTGCTGTCCACATCCGTGTGGGCGTTCCGGAATTTAAAGGAACATGTCCTATTCTTGTCTGCTTTGCGGACAAGAATAGTCATTCGAAAAAATGTGGCATTGTGGTTTGCAGACCGCAATATACATACGATCGCGTTCACGAGCCCTTAGGGTGCTATTAGGGTACTTTCTCACTAGTGTTATTCTTTTCCGGCACTGAGTTCCGTCCTAGGGGCTCAATACCGGAACAGAACTGATCAGTTTTATCCTAATGCATTCTGAATAAAAGAGCAATCCGTTTATGATGTCTTCAGTTCAGTCTTTTTGACTTTTCAGGACAGAGATAATACCGCAGCATGCTACGGTTTTATCGCCGTCCAAAATTCCGGAACACTTACTGGAATGCCGGATCCGGCATTTTTACCCATTGAAATGCATTAATGCCGGATCCGGTCCAGAGTGTTCCGGCAAAACGGATCCGGCATTGCGGTCAGCGCATGCTCAGATCGGAAAAAAATAAAATAAATGCCGGATTTGATTTTCCAGATGACACCGGAGAGACGGATCCGCCATTTCAATGCATTTGTCATACTGATCAGGATCCTGACCCGTCTGACAAATGCCATCACTTTGCATACGTTTTGACGGATCCGGCAGGCAGTTCCAGCGACGGAACTGCCTGCCGGAATCCTCTGCCGCAAGTGTGAAAGTAGCCTAACATGTGTGGCTGAGCCACGGGTACAGCATGTGGATCCCTGCCAGACTGCACCCATTATTGTCATTATGCAGGACGGAAAACAAAATCCTGTCGACAGGTCCTGCATAACAGAAACCAGACGGATCCGTTATGCTGCCCATAGACTTCTATTATGACTGATCAGAACTGAATGCCTCTTAAAGGCTTCCGTTTTGCATTCCGTCTATGAATCCCGTTATAAATTGAACCCATAACGGACTATCCTAACGCAAGTGCGAACCTGGCCTAATCCCGTTGTGATCAAGAAATCGTTCTTCCCCTCTCAGTCCTCCTAATGACGTGCACAAGCCCGGCAGTCCTGTATGCCAATGTCCATCTGCTCTGCTATACAGCAGCCCGGCAGTCCTGCTATGCCAGTGCCCATCTGCTCTGATATACAGCAGCCCGGCAGTCCTGCTATGCCAGTGCTTATCTGCTCTGCTATACAGCAGCCCGGCAGTCCTGCTATGCCAGTGCTTATCTGCTCGGATATACAGCAGCCCGGCAGTCCTGCTATGCCAGTGCCCATCTGCTCTGATATACAGCAGCCCGGCAGTCCTGCTATGCCAGTGCTCATCTGCTCGGATATACAGCAGCCCGGCAGTCCTGCTATGCCAGTGCCCATCTGCTCTGCTATACAGCAGCCCGGCAGTCCTGCTATGCCAGTGCTCATCTGCTCGGATATACAGCAGCCCGGCAGTCCTGCTATGCCAGTGCTTATCTGCTCGGATATACAGCAGCCCGGCAGTCCTGCTATGCCAGTGCTCATCTGCTCGGATATACAGCAGCCCGGCAGTCCTGCTATGCCAGTGCCCATCTGCTCTGCTATACAGCAGCCCGGCAGTCCTGCTATGCCAGTGCTCATCTGCTCGGATATACAGCAGCCCGGCAGTCCTGCTATGCCAGTGCTTATCTGCTCGGATATACAGCAGCCCGGCAGTCCTGCTATGCCAGTGCCCATCTGCTCTGCTATACAGCAGCCCGGCAGTCCTGCTATGCCAGTGCCCATCTGCTCGGATATACAGCAGCCCGGCAGTCCTGCTATGCCAGTGCTCATCTGCTCGGATATACAGCAGCCCGGCAGTCCTGCTATGCCAGTGCCCATCTGCTCTGCTATACAGCAGCCCGGCAGATCCGGACTAGGACTATTCAGGGAACGCAGAACCTCTCAGGCAAATTGTAGGGGAGGCAAGCGAATTTGACAAAAAGAAACACACATTTAGAATCAGCGTGGGTCGCACCTTGCATGACCTCTGACTGATGGGTTACAGGTGGTGACAGATTCATTGGCACAGACTACGACAGAATCATTTGTTACCATAAGGGTCCATTCACACGTTCGTAGTGTATTGCAGATCCACAATAGACCCATCCGGCACCCCCATAGAACTGACTATTCTTGTCAGCAATTGCAGACAAGAATAGGACAGGTTCTATTTTTTTCAGAAGCCGCGGACCGGAAGATCGGCGGTGCGCTCCAGAAATGCGGATAGCACACTGTGTGCTGTTCGCATCCATTCCATCCCTATAGAGAATAAATGGGTCCGCACAATTGCCGGGTGCTCTACTGTCTACGGGCATGTGAATAGCCCCAAAGACTGTGATGGTTTGGAAAACGTCCATGTGACAGCCCTTTTTCACTGCCATAGGGCTCATGCACAAGACCGTATTTGCTTTCCGCGCCCGTTGCTTTATTTTGTAGCCCGTATGTGGAACCATTCGCTTCAAAGGGTCCTCAAAAAAATAAAATAATAATAATACATAGGGTGGTGTGCATGAGCCCTTAGGCTGGGTTCCCATGTAGCGGTAGTGTGCCACACCGCCAACTTGGACAGTGTATTGCAGATTGCTCAGATAGACTGGCGCTGCACACTACCACTACATGTGAATTGTGCCTAAGCTGAGGACTGGGGGGCTCCAGGAGGGGGGCTTCCAAATCCAGCTGGAGGGAATCAGTGCAGGAATCTGATATCCGGCAGGGTATGCCCTTTACTGCTCAGGGCATACTGCCACATACACGGGCACCGCCACAGAGTTGGCTCTGAACTTCTGACAGACCCAATAATCCCGCGTTCTCTCCTCAAACTCCTACCACAAGTCAGCCGCGGGCACAACCCGGCACACAGCGGGCACACCACCCACCTATCATCTCCCCGTCCTCTGACATTTCGTCCAGCTCCAGGGAGGTCTCGTCGCTCGGGAACGCCATGGTGAGAGGCGCAGGATGTGAGCGCTCCTCCTCCGCAGTCTCAGGGTGTTGTCTCCGGACTAGTTGGCGGGAGGCTTCTTTCCGTAGTTGGGGGCACCGGCCGTGCTGCTATGCCCGCTGCTCAGCTCTAGCTGAGGGGTAAATACCAGTGCGGGGCAGTGCGCACAGGGCTGGGGGAGGGGCCGGGCTCAGCCCTCGTGTGTGAGGAGCCTGGAAGATGCTCGAGGAGGCGCTAGAGACGTCATTCCTGCTGCCTCCAGGCTCCTTCTGTAGTAGAGTACCCGCAGGTGCCCCTACCACAGGGTGGCTGCCCTCTAGCTCCCCCTGCTGTCAGTGCCAGGCAGCCGGCTGTCCCAATACCTGCCTCTACTGGGTTCCTGCTTTAGTACATCTGTAGAAATAGGTTGTCTCTTTTTACCTAGAAGTTATGGCTAAAATACCAGAAGCCCAGAGAAGCTGCTCTGCCAAGGTATTAGCTCTCATGGACACAACCACAAAGGATAGTAAAGGGGTTAGGTCATCAGTATCTGATCAGAGGTGGTCCTACACCTGGGACCCTCCCCTACAAGCTGTGTGAGAAGGCAGTGGTGCTCGCAGTAGCGCCGTGGCTTTCTCTCAGCTTTTCCCTGGCTAGTGAGGACACGTTCATCAGTTACGTGGCCTAGGTGCAGCTCAGCTGGGGTTGCCACCTTTGGGCAGGATTTGCTCCCTCAGGTAGAAATGCGCAACAGCATTTGGGGTCTCGAGCATCTTTTGCCTTTTATACCAAATTCATTTGTGATTTCGTTTGCCACCTTTCCCAACAATACAAACTACAAATTGGCGCGGTATTAAAAAGCAGGAAGTGCTCAACCCCATATGCAGTGGTGCATCTATACCGGGGGGGCACTTGTGGCCCGCTGCTAATGGCAATCCCCAGCAAAAATGCATACAATGGAGGATGCCTGCAGCGGACCACAAGTACCACAATGGACATCCTACACAGGATAGCAAATGTGTGCATGTGATAAACAGTATATATAATATAACAAAGACAGGCGCACTCTGCGGTCTTACTAAGCCCTCAAACTGGTGTTAAAATTGAGAGATTAGCCAACATGTCCTACGTGAGGACATGTCTGAGCCGAGTACCATGCCAAGGTTTCTCAAGTAGCTAAACCTACCTGGGCCGTATGGGCAATGCCAGTGGGCGAATTAGAGGAGCGCAAGGTCCGACTCAAAGCAATCTCCCAGTAACCTCCAGCATGTGACCATGCATACAATGGGAGGAGGCAGAGAGCTCTGAGCCCCACCCAAGACTGGCTGATATAGCCCGGGCCTCACATGTGCACCAGAATGCTGCCTGTGGATGGAAATGAAGGCACATTCAGACTAGGAGTTTCTACACCAACAAAAAATTCTAAATACAAACTACAAATTGGCGCGGTATTAAAAGCAGGAAGTGCTCAACCCCATATGCAGTGGTGCATCTATACCGGGGGGGCACTTGTGGTCCGCTGCTAATGGCAATCCCCAGCAAAAATGCATACAATGGAGGATGCCTGCAGCGGACCACAAGTACCACAATGGACATCCTACACAGGATAGCAAATGTGTGCATGTGATAAACAGTAAAAAATAATATAACAAAAACAAACATAGGTGCACTCTGCGGTCTTACTAAGCCCTCAAACTGATGTTAAAATTGAAAGATTAGCCAACATATCCTGCTTGGAGGACATGTCTGAGCCCGAGCACCGCGCCAAGGTTTCTCAAGTAGCTCGGGACCTAACACTAAACCTACCTGGGCAATACCAGGAGCCAGTGGGCGAATTACAGGAGCGCAAGGTCTGACTCAAAGCAATCTCCCTGTAACCTCCAGCATGTGACCATGCATACAATGGGAGGAGGCAGAGAGCTCTGAGCCCCACCCAAGACTGGCTGATATAGCCCGGGCCTCACATGTGCACCAGAATGCTGCCTGTGGATGGAAATGAAGGCACATTCAGACTAGGAGTTTCTACACCAACATAAAGTACCGGCCAAGTTAAGCCACACCCCAAAGGGTGTGTGGTTATGGGGGCGTGCCCCCAATAAGAATAGTGCCCCCAGTATTAGTAATGCCCCCATTAATGCCCCCCAATAAGAATAATGCCCCCATTAGTGCCCCCCAGTAAGAATAATGTCCCCATTAGTGCCCCCCAGTAAGAATAATGTCCCCATTAGTGCCCCCCAGTAAGAATAATGTCCTCATTAGTGCCCCCCAATAATAGTAATGCCCCCATTAGTGCCCCTTTCTTTGCTTCTGAAAAATAAAATAAAAGCACCTCCTTCATTTGCTCGTGCTGCGGTGAACGCTCACTGCTGACTGGAAGCTCAGGACAGTACCGGCGCTCCAGTGTGATGATGTCACGCAGGTCCTGTTCTCCAGTCAGCACTGAGAGTTCCCCCGCGGCGTGATCAAATGGAAGAGGTGATTTATTTTATTTTTTAATTAACACAAGTGGGGGGGGGGGGGGGGGAGTAATGGCTATACTAATGAGCGCTCCGCAATGGAAGCGCTCATTAGTAACAGGCCTTGTAGAAAAAAATATTATATCGCCAGTAGAAAAAATTACCCGCACTGGTAGGGCCACTAAAATACCGTCCCTGCCAGTGAGATACCAGCCAGGTGACAACCCTAAGCTCAGCTCCATAGAAGTGAATGGGGCTGAGCACGATACCAAGAACAGCTGCTATCAAATGTACAGAGAAGGCTGTAGGGCTCACAGGAGCTCCAGTGCCTTCTCAAAAAGCTGATCGGTGGGGGTCCCGGACCCCCACCAATCAGATGGGACCCCCACCGATCAGATATTGATGACCCATCCTGAGGATGGGTCATCAGTATTAAAATCTCATAAAACTCTTTTAAAGTGCCCTGGAAAAAAACTAAAAGTGGCTCCATGTTGTAGGTGGGTTCAAATTGAAAGAAGGTGGGGAACATCAGCGATATCTTGGTGCAGCCCAAAATACCCCCACCGAAGTATTCAGCTGTATCACTGTCCTGAGGATGGAGATATAGCTGAATTCAGGAGGGTGCCTATGGCTGCCAGCCAGTTACATAAGTGCCTGATGCTTCTAGCATTATATAATGCTGAGAGCTTCAGATCATTATGTACCAAGCTGGCAGCTGTGAGGAGGGGCGTCGCCCTACCGGGAAATTTCCCTGTAGGGTCTATGGTCGGTCCACCCCTGCCCCAGTCTTTCTGTCTGACCCAGCAGCTAGCCACAGTCCACCCTCCTCTTATTTAGGCCTAATGCACACGACCATATTTTCAGTCCACATTCAACTGAGATTTTTTGCGAATCAAATGTGGACCCATTCATTTCTATAGGGACACAAAAAATGCCAACAGCAGATGAATGTCATCCGAGTGGTGTCCGCATCTGTGTGGCCGTGCCGCAAATGATAGCACATGTCCTATTCTTGTCTTCTTGTCACTTTTGCAGATGCGAATAGGCATTTATACAATAGGGCCCGGGATGCACATTTATTTAACGCACTTATATAGCGCTACTATATTCCGCAGCGCTTTACAGACATTAACATTAAAGGGAGTCTTTCACGCCGATTGACCCTATTAACATATTAACAGACTTATGTCCATGGCATCCCCCCTATTAAAACTGTTCTTACCGTTAATTCCTTGCTAGCATCGTTCGTCCGAAAAACACTTTTATTCCGTATTCAAATGAGGCTGTGAAGGTTCCCAGGGGCGGCGTTACAACGGCCGGAGCCCAGGCCACTGGGTCATTTTCATACCAATCCACTCCCCCTCCGCCGCTTCTGCTCGCCCATCCGCCACTTGTGCCCGCCCTTGGTCTCTTCTTTATCTTTCCTCCTACTGTCCGTAATCCCGCGCATGAGCCGATGACTGCGATATCGGTGCGTGCGCATTGAATGACCACAGCCTGGCTGGGGCATCACAGTTTACTGTGCGCATGCGCCGGCCCGGGCCTAACTTACGTTCTTGCCGTGATGCTGTGATCACGGCAAGAACGTAAGTTAGGCCAGGGCCGGCGCATGCGCACGGTAAACTGTGATGCCCCGGCCAGACTGTGGTCATTCAATGCGCATCGGCGCATGCGCGGGATTACGGACAGTAGGAGGAAAGATAGAGAAGAGACCAAGGGCGGGCAGACGCGGCGGATGGGCGGGCAGAATCGGCGGAGGGGGAGTGCATTGGTATGAAAATGACCCAGGGGCCTGGGCACCGGCCGTTGTAAGGCCGCCCCTGGGCACCTTCACAGCCTCATTTGCATACGGAATAAAAGTGTTTTTCGGACAAACGATTCTAGCAAGGAATTAACAGTAAGAACAGTTTTAATAGGGGGGATGCCGTGGACATAAGTCTGTTATTAGGGTCAATCGGCGTGAAAGACTCCCTTTAAGCTGTCCCCAATGGGGCTCACATAGACCGCATCCATATTTTGCTGATCCGTAATTTGGATGTTCTTAATAGGATGTCAGGGATGAGAAGTGGGACACAGGTTCACAGTGCCCTTTCTAGGATTGCCACCTTACCCAACAAAAAATACTGGCCAAGTTTACAATGGTTAAAATGGAGTGTGGCTTTGTGGGCATGACTTAACATGGGGTGTTACTTGACACTTGGGGTGTTATTTTGACACTTGACCTCAAGGTTAATCCCTATCTTAGATTAGACCCCCAAAAGAATTCAGGCCCCAAAATGACTTCAGACCAGATCCCCTAAATAAATCAGACCCCAGACCAAACGCTCCTGGTCTACAGTCCTGGGAATTCTTGTGTTCCCCACTCGTAGAAACATAGAATGTGTCGGCAGATAAGAACCATTTGGCCCATCTAGTCTGCCCACTCCTGCAGTTTCTGGGTTTCCTTTTCTTTTTTGGGATCTGGGAGGGAGGGGATATGACCGTAGGGGAGGTGGTGTGGTCCCAGGGATGGGCAGAAAGTGGTGTGGGGAGTGGGGATGCATATTGGCAGTGGGAACAGAAACAGGTGGGTAATAAAATATTCAGATCAGAATGGAAATGGAAAAATTCAGATCAGAATGGAAAGGAAGCTGGAGAGTGATGAACAGTAAATGAAAGTGCAATGCAGAGAGGAGGATGAGGATGTAGATCTATGCAATGTGACTGAGGTGGACATGGAAGGGTCCAGCATAGAGATGAGATGAGAAGATAAGGCCCCAGCTATGATATTATTGGGTATGGATGTGAGTACCGGAGAAGAATTTTAGGTCGGAGCTGTGGAATTGGTGGGTATGTGTCACGCCCATGGTTATGGTCGTGACTCCTTGGGAGCCGCATGCAGTTGCCCGCGGTCTGAGTGTTTTGTCAACCGCAGCTGGGGGCTGTTAGTAGTTTGCCTCAAGTGCGGTTGCCGCGGACAACAGGTATGCATGCGGTTGCCTCTGGCTATGTGTTTGTGTGCACTTTCCCTGTCGTGTGCACTGTGACATTTTCCCTTCACTGGTGGCTGTCCGTGGCAACGTGTGGTGTTGTACATGTGGTGGCAGTGTCTCGGTCTTCTGGCTGTTTCCCAGGACATGGTTGCCATGCATGTCGTTGCCTGCGGTAACAGCTGCAGTGTAATGTTTGTTTGGACACTTTCCCTTTTAGTGGCAGTCTTCCCTTGCCTGGTGTAGGAATTGTTAACTCCCTTCTTTGTGTGTGAACACTGGGAGTGTCTGTGTGTGGCCACTTGGGGCTATTTAGCGCCTGCTGGATGCCAGACTCTGAGGGGTACTTCAGCCATGGTTTGCTGGAGTCATCCTCCTGGTATTATACCATCTTCCATTGAGGGCCACCCTTGTAGTCATAAAACCTATGTATGATGTCAAGTTGATGTGTTTTCCTTTCCGTGTTTATTACAGCTATGGATGTCCTGGTTACCTGTGTGTTTTGTGGTGTGCTGTCTCCTTGGTGTTTGTGTGGACGGCAATACTGGTGCATGGGTTCCAGTCAGCAAGGCTGTGGCAGGTAGGTTTGGAACTAGTGTTGTTCACCTGCCATATCCATATGTCTGTATGTGTTTCCCCTTCCTTGCAGCTTGGCCAGTGAGACTCCTGTTCCTTTGTGTCTGGGAGGAACAGGTCGTTTTACCCTGCTCCTAGTTCAGGGCCACCCTGAGGGCTAGTAGGGACCCCAAGGTTCCGGAGTATGAGCCCTCCTACCATCAGGGTCGGCTCATACAGCTAGGAGTCAGGGTCATAGTTAGGGACGCTGTAGGAGGTGACCTGCTCCCTAATTCTGTCATCCTGGTCAAGCAGTGACCTAACATCTTCTGGCATCGCACGGCTGAGGGTTTCCCCCATCCTCAGCCGTGACAGTATGGATATGAGCAATGGTGAGGGATTGGACGGTGGGGATCAATTGGTATAGGGCTGGTGGAAGGGAGGAGAATGGAGGGGAAGATTGGGTGAGAATGGTTGGATGAGATGTGAAGTGGATGATGAAATGGAGGATTGGTTGTCGGGAATCTCTTGGACTGGTTGGGATCTGAACTGGATGATGAAACATGAACCTTTGATTGGTATTTAATGATGGTCCTGGTGTGGGTGGAAAAGTGAGGAGGAATGGAATGTGTGAGAGAGGGGAGTGAAGGCAGACTGTGTGTCAGATAAAGGCGAAGGACATAAGGAGAAGAAAAATTATTAGCACTACTTGATTTGGGCTAGTTATGGATCTGTTTATTGGCATAATCCCATTTTTAGACTTTTGTTTTTGATAGTGTCAGATTCAAGTTTACTTTTAGTCTAAGAGTAATGGAATGATCCAGTTTCTGGAACTCATAGGAAGAAGTGTAGGGTAAACGTAATGCTTTATTACGATTGCTTTCTAAAATTGCAGAGGTGGCAATCTCCTTAGGCCTCTTGCACACGAACGTGTGCACCCCGTGGCCGTTCTGCGGCCTGCAAATTGCGGGCCTCAATGCACGAACACCCACCATGGGGCAGCCGCAGCGGATCGCGGACCCATTCACGTTAATGGGTCCGCGATCTGGCCGTTCCGCAAAAAGATAGGACATGTTCTATCTTTTTGCGTAACAGAAGTACGGGGCGAAACCCCACGGAAGCACTCCGTAGTGCTTCCATAGGGTTCCGTTCCGTGCGGCACCATTCCGCATCTCCAGATTTGTGGACCCATTGAAGTGAATGGGTCCGCATCCGTGATGCGGAATGCACACAGAACTGTGCCCGTGTATTGCGGATCTCCAAATGCGGTACCGTATACGGCCACGGAGCACACACGTTCGTGTGCAATAGGCCTTACTCTGTTGAATAAGCCTGGTCATTAGTCCAATAGAGCATTGTCTAAGATATGAGTCCCTTCCAGTAGTAAATGTAGTGTCCTCCAGGAAGGAAGATACAAAGGGAAGTCTCACACCGTGGAATAAGATGCTGTTTTAGATACAATTCAAGGAACATTATATTAACAGATGTAACAGAGTTACAGATGTAGCAGAGCTAAAATAGATTCTGATAATACATGGCACAGTGTTATCTCGTGACAAAAGCCAATGAAATCCACTGAACAGTTACCGTATCTTTTTCTTACCATTCTTTACTTAACGCGATAACCATTAAGTTTAGCTCGGCTGCATCTGTAAATATAAGGTTGCTTACCAAATGGCTAAAATGCACATTGTACTCTGATTTTAGTTCTGTTTTTATTGTTTGACCTGGTCCTTTACCCTTCTGCATGTTAAACAGAGAGAGCATGATGCTCACACGCTATAATACATACAAAACTTCTGTAAGCACGAGATTGAACTAGTAGGGTTAAAAATGTTGTCCAGCCTTGGAATTCCAATGGTTGAAACCTGTGCCAAATAAAAAACACCTGTCTACAGTTCCACAGTTCCCACACTGCTGCCCTGTTTCCAGCTGTTGTGGAAGTGGCTTGGTCCATGACCTCTGTGGACAATCACTGGCCTCAGCGGTCACTTGTGCTACAACTACAATGGGCGTGTCAGCAAGGCTAATGCCCAACTAGGAAGTAATGCCCAAGCCTGGGCATAGCTGTAAATGTCGCAAGTAATCTGCAATGACATATCGCCACTGCGGGGAAATCCTATACCTTGGGCAAGATACCATAGTTTTTGCAGGTGAGCTTCATTGGAAACATTGGGAAATGGCCAGTGGTTATATTTTACGGTGATATACATGTATTGCACTGTCCTGTAAATCTATGATAATATGCTGTTAGACAGATGCACAAGGACTTTTTAATCATGAGATTAAGGGCTCTTTCACACTTACGTTCTTTTCTTCCGGCATAGAGTTCCGTCGTCGGGGCTCTATGCCGGAAGAATACTGATCAGGATTATCCTAATGCATTCTGAATAGAGAGAAATCCGTTCAGGATGCATCAGGATGTCTTCAGTTCCGGTACGGAACGTTTTTTGGCCGGAGAAAATACCGCAGCATGCTGCGCTTTTTGCTCCGGCCAAAAATCCTGAAGACTTGCCGCAAGGCCGGATCCGGGATCAATGCCCATTGAAAGGCATTGATCCGGATCCGGCCTTAATCTAAACGTCGTTTCGGCGCATTGCCGGAGCCGACATTTAGCTTTTTCAGAGTGGTTACCATGGCTGCCGGGACGCTAAAGTCCTGACAGCCATGGTAAGTGTAGTGGGGAGCGGGGGAGCAGTGTACTTACCGTCCGTGCGGCTCCCGGGGCGCTCCAGAGTGACGTCAGGGCGCCCCAAGCGCATGGATCACGTGATCACATGGATCACGTCATCCATGCGCATGGGGCGCCCTGACGTCATTCTGGAGCGCCCCGGGAGCCGCACGGACTGTAAGTATACCGCTCCCCCGCTCCTACTATGGCAACCAGGACTTTAATAGCGTCCTGGGTGCCATAGTAACACTGAAAGCATTTGGAAGACGGTTCCGTCTTCAAATGCTTTCAGTACACTTGCGTTGTTACGGATCCGGCAGGCACCTCCGGCAACGGAAGTGCATGCCGGATCCCAACAACGCAAGTGTGAAAGAGGCCTTAACCCCCCTCTGATCATCCTGAACACAGTTTGTTCCGGCAGGAAAGGCCAATTCTGTTCTGAACACCCTGTGTGGTCTGTATGGCTGCAGAGGGGGTTCACTTCTGAGGTCTTACTTGCTGTCTGATTATCACATATGTGGCAGGCTTCTAGAAAAAGAGTGAGAAGTTAGGTGCTTGCACATGTAATCACCCCTCTGTGCCACACATTGACCCCATGACCCAGGTGACTATCAAGGAACAATGGGGGTCATTTATCAAACTGGTGTAAAGTAGAACTGGCTTAGTTGCCCATATCAACCAATCAGATTCCAGCTCCTTTGGAAAATAAAAAGTTGGAATCTGATTGGTTGCTATGGGCAACTAAGCCAGTTCTACTTTACACCAGTTTGATAAATGACCCCAAATGTTTTTTCATTTAGATGACACACAAGCTGGGCCCCTGCATAGGGCTGCATGGCACAGGGGGCTGCAGCACTGAAATAGGTATAAGGTATTTTTCCTGGCTTTGTGGTTATTTGCTTCTCCATAAGAGCTTATCCAATAATACTTGTTCACACAGAAAGCCTTTGTATCATTTTGGCTGCATTTTATTAAAAAAAAACTTCTATAAGGGATTTCAAAAACCCAAATTTTTTTTTTTAACAAACCATTGGTATCAAACAACACCATGTGTTAACCCTTTCCTGACGGAGCAATATTTCTTTTTTGCCTTTTCATTTTTCACTCCCTGCCTTCCTGGAGCCATAACTTTTTAAACAAATTGTACTTTATAATGGCACCATTTAATATTGAGTAGGATGTAGTGGGTAGCTGGAATTTTTTTTTTTATGGGGATGGAATTGGGGGGAAAAAACGCTATTCGTCACAGTTTTATGGGTTTATTTTTTACGGTGTTCACTATCTTGTGCTCTTCAGGATCCCAGGGTCTGTATAAATAGGCCTGTTAGGGTCCTTTCACACGTCTGTATGTGTTTTGTGGATCCGCAAAACACGGACACCGGCAATGTGCATTCCGCATTTTGCGGACCAAACATCGCCGGCACTCTCATAGAAAATGCCTTTTCTTGTCCGCAATTGCGGACAAGAATAGGACATGTTCTATTTTTTTGCGGAACGGAAGTGCGTATCTGCAAATGTGGATGCGGACAGCACATTCCGGCCCCATTGAAAATGAATGGGTCCGCACCTGTTCCGCAAAATTGCGGCCCCTTAGAGGGCCAGCCAGCCTGCAGCCTGTAAGTATTACAATGTGAGAGACTGTGTGCAATACTGTATGTCGTGATAAAGGACATACCGGTTGGGACAGTACAGATTTGCAGTATTGAGCCACGTCAAGTGAGAGCCATGGTTCTAACAGCAGATACGCCCATCTTCAAACATACAGTTTAAGACCTTAACAACCCATGACAGATATATCTGCCATGGGTCGGCGGGGCATGTATGGAGCAAGCTCAAGAGATGATCCAACTCCATACACATCGGGTACTGGCTGTATAATACAGCTGGCACCCAGCCGCAATGATCAGGATTGGACATAGCCCTGCAGATGGTGCAGTCAATAGCGACCGCGTCATCTGAGCGGTTACATAGAGGGAGGGGTTTCCCTCTCTTCTTTGATTGGAGCTCATCAGTGAAATTGTGGGGCTCTGATTGGTTGCTGTGACTACCTTGTGAATGCTTCCAGGCCTGTTATAGCGAGCTGCCTGCAGAGCCGTGCCCAAGACATGGCCTGACCGGCAGCATGTAAAAATTCGGTAGACTGCAATAGCATTCTATTGCAGTATATGGTACAAGCGATCAGAAGATTGCATGTTCAAGTCCCATCAAGGGACTAAAAATTATAGTACATAAAATTAACGTTTAAAAAAAGAAACATAAAAAAATTCGAATGATCCCCCTTTCCTAATGCTGCATATAAAAATAAATAAAAAATAAACATGTCCAAACTATTAAAATGGAATGGTGGCTCAGTGGTAAGCACTGGTGCCTTGCATCCCTGGGGACCTAGGTTCAAATCCAACCAAGGACAACATCTGCATGGAGTTTGTATGTTCTCCAAATATATACTGATAGGGACCTTAGAATGTGAGCCCTTTAGGGATAGCTTGATGCTAATGTCTGTAAAGTGCTGTGGAATATTTCAGTGCTATATAAATGAGTATAATAAATAATAATAGGAGTCCAGTAAAAAGTCTTAGTACATAAGGCCGAAAAAAGACATTTGTCCATCCAGTTCGGCCTGTTATCCTGCAAGTTGATCCAGAGGAAGGCAAAAAACCCTGTGAGGTAGAAGCCAATTTTCTCCACTTTAGGGGAAAAAAAAATTCCTTCCCGACTCCAATCATGCAATCAGAATAACTACCTGGATCAACGACCCCTCTCTAGTAGCTATAGCCTGTAATATTATTAAGCTCCAGAAATACGTCCAGGCCCCTCTTGAATTCCTTTATTGTACTCACCATCACCACCTCCTCAGGCAGAGAGTTCCATAGTCTCACTGCTCTTACCGTAAAGAATCCTCTTCTATGTTTGTGCACAAACCTTCTTTCCTCCAGATGCAGAGGATGTCCCCTCGTCACAGTTACAGTTCTGGGGATAAATAGATGATGGGATAGATCTCTGTAGTGACCCCTGATATATTTATACATAGTAATTAGATCTCCCCTCAGTCGTCTTTTTTCTAAAGTGAATAACCCTAATTTTGATAATCTTTCAGGGTACTGTAGTTGCCCCATTCCAGTTATTACTTTAGTTGCCCTCCTCTGAACCCTCTCCAGCTCTGCTATGTCTGCCTTGTTTACAGGAGCCCAGAACTGTACACAGTACTCCATGTGTGGTCTGACTAGCGATTTGTAAAGTGGTAGGACTATGTTCATATCACGGGAATCTATGGCCCTTCTAATGCAACCCATTATCTTATTGGCCTTGGCAGCAGCTGCCTGACACTGGTTTTTGCTGCTTAGTTTGCTGTTTATTAAAATTCCTAGATCCTTTTCCATGTCAGTGTTACCGAGTGTTTTACCATTTAGTATGTACGGGTGACTTGCATTTTTCCTTCCCATGTGCATAACTTTACATTTATCAGTGTTAAACCTCATCTGCCACTTATCTGCCCAAGCCTCCAATCTATCCAGATCCCTCTGTAGTAGTATACTGTCCTCATCAGTGTAAATTACTTTACACAGTTTAGTGTCATCTGCGAAAATTGATACTTTACTATGCAAGCCTTCTACAAGATCATTAATAAATATATTGAAGAGAATAGGGCCCAATACTGACCCCTGAGGTACTCCACTAGTGACAGTGACCCAATCTGAGTGTGTACCGTTAATAACCACCCTCTGTTTTCTATCATTGAGCCAGTTACTTACCCACATACAGATGTTTTCTCCTAGTCCGAGCATTCTCATTTTATATACTAACCTTTTATGTGGTACAGTGTCAAATGCTTTGGAGAAGTTCAGATATACGACATCCATTGATTCGCCGCTGTCAAGTCTAGAACTTATCTCCTCATAGAAACTGATTAAATTAGTCTGACATGACCGATCCCTCACGAAGCCATGCTGATATGGCGTTATTTGCTTATTTCCGTTGAGATGCTCTAATATAGCATCTCTCAGAAAACCTTCAAACAGTTTACCCACAACAGATGTTAAACTTACCGGCCTATAGTTTCCAGGCTCTGTTTTTGGCCCCTTTTTGAATATTGGCACCACATATGCCACGCGCCAATCCTGTGGGACATTCCCTGTCAATATAGAGTCTGCAAATATCAGAAATAAGGGTCTGGCTATGACATTACTTAATTCCTTGTCACGAAACCATGAACCAGACGTACAACAAGAGATAAGTGAAAATAAGAAGGCTTTATTGAAAATAAAGCTGTAAAGCAAAAGTCCAAACGGATGGCGAAACCGAAGCAGAGTCTTTGCGAAGCCAGAGGTCAGGAACCAGAAGGGTAGTCAGACGAAGCCAGGATCAGGAACCAGCAGGGTAGTCAGACGAAGCCAGGATCAGGAACCAGCAGGGTAGTCGGACGAAACCAGGATCAGGAACCAGCAGGGTAGTCGGACGAAACCAGGATCAGGAACCAGAAGCAGCAGACTAGAAGCATGTGAACACAGGAGGACCAAGCAAGGAACTGAAGCCACAGACCTCCTATATATATGAGCTAGGCATCCAGCTCCTCCCAGTGGGAAGGAGGAGCCGCAGGGTGGGAGGCTACAAGAAACCCAGAAACCAAGATGGCCGCCAGCACATGTCAAACGAAGGAGAACAGCAAGAAGGTAAGACCATGACAGTACCTCCCCCTCAAGGGCCCCTCCTCCGCGGAGTAAAGAACGGTTTCTGAGGGAAGCGTGCGTGGAAGGCTCGGAGCAAGGCAGGAGCATGGACATCTGCGGAGGGAACCCAGGAACGCTCCTCTGGACCATAACCACGCCAATGGACCAAAAACTGCACCCGACCGCGGACCAGGCGTGAGTCCAGGATATTGCTCACCTCATACTCCTCACGATTACCCACATGGACCGGACGAGGCCGAGGAACCGAGGAAGTGAAACGATTACACACCAGTGGCTTCAACAGGGAGACATGAAACACGTTGGAGATCCGCATGCCAGGAGGAAGCGCAAGGGCATAGGCTACCGGGTTTACCCTGCGAAGCACTCGGAAGGGACCAACAAAGCGAGGCGCCAGCTTGGGAGTGGGCACTCGAAGGTTGAGGTTGCGGGTGGACAACCATACACGGTCTCCGACCTGGTAGGAAGGAGCAGGCGCTCGTCTGCGATCAGCCTGGAGTCTCTGGCGCTGCGCAGAGACCTCAAGGGACTTCTGGATGAGTACCCAAGAAGCACGTAGGACGGAAAGGTGATCCTCCACAGCCGGAATATCCTGGGGAGAGAATACCTCCGGTAACACGGCAGGTTGGAACCCATAATTGGCCATGAAGGGAGACGTCCCAGAGGAAGAGTTCACCGCTGTGTTCCTGGCAAACTCAGCCCAAGGCAGGAGGTCAACCCAATTGTCTTGGTGATCGGAGACATAGCAACGAAGGAATTGCTCCAAGGCCTGATTGGATCGTTCTGCGGCCCTCATTGCACTGAGGGTGGTAGGCCGAGGAGAAGGAGAGATGAATCCCCAACTGGGAGCAAAAGGCGCGCCAGAACCTGGACACAAACTGACTCCCCCGATCCGACACAATCTCCTTGGGCAAACCGTGCAACCGGAAGACCTCCCTGGCAAAAATCGTGGCCAACTCTTGTGCAGAGGGTAACTTCTTGAGAGGAACACAGTGGCACATTTTGGAAAACCGATCCACAATCATGAGAATGACCGTATGGCCTCGGGATGCAGGGAGGTCCACAATGAAATCCATCCCCAGGTGTGACCATGGGCGCTCCCCGGTGGCTATGGGTTGCAGAAGGCCCAACGGAAGGTGCCGAGGGGACTTACTCTGGGCACAAACGGAGCATGCCGCTACATATGCGGCGATGTCGGAACGTAGGGAAGGCCACCAGAACAGACGTGAAACAGCCCAGGACAGCTGATTCTTTCCAGGATGCCCCGCGGTCTTGGAGTTATGGTAGGTTCGCAACAACCGAGTGCGCAACTCCTCAGGCACAAAACATCTGCCGTTGGGTCTCCCAGAGGGAGCACCAGATTGAGCCGCCAAAATCTGCTCACCCAGGGGAGAGGTCAGGCTGGTGCGAATGGCGGCCAAGATCTGATTCGGAGGTATGACCGAAGTCGGAATCGACTCCTCCCTGGACAGCTCGGAGTACTGCCGTGATAAGGCATCCGCCCTGATGTTCTTGGAACCGGGTAGGTAGGAGACCACGTAATTAAAACGTGACAAGAACAGAGCCCATCTGGCCTGACGTGGTGTCAATCTCTTGGCCTCAGAAAGGTAGGTCAGATTCTTGTGGTCCGTCAGGATGAGGACCGGAACCACCGAACCCTCGAGCAAGTGCCTCCATTCTTTAAGGGCCTGCACGATGGCCAATAACTCCCTGTCACCAATCTGATAGTTGCACTCCGCGGAAGACAGTTTCCGGGAGTAAAACCCACAAGGAAGCAGAGGACCCTCTGGTGTTCTACGCTGAGACAGAAGGGCGCCTACTCCCGTCTCAGACGCGTCAACCTCGAGGACAAAGGGCAACCCAGGGTTGGGATGCGACAGAATCGGAGCCGACACAAAGGCGGACTTTAGAGCCTCAAAAGCTCGGATTGCCTCGAGCGGCCAGACCTGGGAATTACTGCCCTTCCTGGTCAGATCCGTGAGAGGCTTGGCTAGCATGGAAAAGTCCCTGATGAACTTCCGATAATAATTGGCGAAGCCCAAAAAGCGCTGCAGGGAACGAAGACCACTGGGCTGGGGCCACTGTAAGACAGCCGAAACCTTCTCAGGATCCATGGAGAACCCCTCAGCGGAAATGATGTAACCTAAGAAGGTTACCTGGGATCGGTGAAATTCGAATTTCTCAAGCTTACCGAACAGCTTGTTCTCTCGTAACCGTTGCAACACTCGTCTGACATCCAGAATGTGGGCCTCCATGGATTCAGAATATACCAAGATGTCATCCAAATAGACCACCACACACTGCTGCAACAGGTCACGGAAAACATCGTTGATGAATTCCTGAAAGACTGCGGGCGCATTGCACAACCCAAAGGGCATAACCAAGGATTCATAATGACCGGTCCTGGTGTTAAACGCGGTCTTCCACTCATCGCCCGCCTTGATCCTTACCAGGTTATATGCCGCCCTCAGGTCGAGTTTGGTAAAGACCGTGGCCCCTTTAAGGCGATCGAACAGCTCGGAAATCAAGGGTATCGGGTAAGCGTTCTTGATCGTGATGCGATTGAGACCCCTGTAATCGATGCAAGGCCTCAACTCACCGCCCTTCTTTTTCACAAAGAAAAATCCAGCCCCTGCCGGGGACGAGGATTTGCGAATGTGTCCGCGTGAAAGCGCCTCCCTCACGTACTCCTCCATGGCCTCATTCTCCGCTACCGACAGTGGATAGACCTTGCCACGAGGAGGAACGGCACCAGATTGTAACTCTATGGCACAATCGTATGGGCGGTGCGGAGGTAGGGCAACCGCGCGCACCTTATCGAATACATCCCGGTACTCCTCGTATTCAGGAGGCAACAGAGAGTCCGAGGAAGTACACAGCAACTTGACAGACCCATGGATGCAACTAGCCCCACACTGCGGTGACCACGAGAGGATCTCGGCCGATCTCCAATCGAAAGTCGGATTATGCTTCCGGAGCCAGGGGTACCCCAAGACCACCGAGTAGTGTGGAGACGAAATAACCTGGAGGCAGACCGACTCTCTGTGAACGGCACCAATGGCTATCCCCACTGGAAGGGTCTCATGAGTCACGTGTGGCGGCAGAAGGGGTCTGCCGTCTATCGCCTCAAGAGCCAGTGGGGAACCTCGAGCCTGCAGAGGAATGGAATTGGCGGCAGCGAACACCTTATCAATGAACAAACCACCAGCACCAGAGTCCACCAACGCCTGGGTCGTCACCGAGCCCCCGACCCAGGAGAGGACAACAGTGATCAGTGGTTTGTCAACACGGGAAACCGGGGACGAGGAGACTCCACCCAAGATCTGCCCCCGACAGGATCTCAGGTGCGAGCGTTTCCCGGACGGTTCGGACATGCCAACCGAAAATGCCCACCGAGACCACAGTACATGCATCGGCCCTCGCGTCTCCGGAGTACCCTCTCCCCCTCGGACAGGCGAGCAAACCCCAGCTGCATGGGTTCACCCCCAGACAAGTCATCCCCAGGAGGCGTGGGAGGAGAGGGAGGCACGGGTGGGACAGCAAACGTAGGCGCCAATCTGTTAGAAAACCTCCGCAGGCTCTCCTTAAAGGAAGGTCTCTCCCTGAGTCTGGTGTCAATCAAATCAGGAAAGAAATAAGAGACTCGAGCTCCACTGGTAGGTCCTTAGCTGCAACCTCATCCTTCAAGGCATCCGAGAGACCATGAGAGAAAGCAGCGACCAGAGCCTCATTATTCCAGCCCACCTCTGCTGCCAGGGTACGAAACTCAATGGCGTATTCAGCTACGGATCGTGAACCCTGTCTGATGGACATAAGGAGCTTCGCAGCAGAGGCAGCACGAGCCGGCACATCGAATACCTTCCGAAGAGAAGCAACAAAACCGGAAAACTCGGCAACCACCGGATTGTTGTTCTCCCATAAAGGGCTGGCCCAGACCAAGGCCTTGTCCGAGAGCAGCGAGATCAAGAAGCCCACCTTTGATCTCTCAGTAGGAAAGGCATGTGGCAGCAACTCGAAATAAATGCCCACCTGGTTAAGGAAACCTCGGCACTGAGTTGGCTCTCCCCCAAAGCGCTGTGGAAGAGGGGCAGAACCGGTCATACCCCGAAACACCGCAGGTGCAACAACAGGTGTCGGGGTAGACTCTGGCGCAACAACCGGAGCGGCAGTAGGAGCGGGCCCAGGAGCGACAACCGACCCATCGGCAACGGGAGCGAAATGAGCCGTGCGTTCAAGCAGGGTTTGCAACGCCACAGCGAACCGACCCAACAGGTGATCCTGCTGATCAAGTCTGGCAACCAGCGTGGGTAGCGAGGATGGCCCTGTACCGTCAGAATTCATGGCTTGGTCCTAATGTCACGAAACCATGAACCAGACGTACAACAAGAGATAAGTGAAAATAAGAAGGCTTTATTGAAAATAAAGCTGTAAAGCAAAAGTCCAAACGGATGGCGAAACCGAAGCAGAGTCTTTGCGAAGCCAGAGGTCAGGAACCAGAAGGGTAGTCAGACGAAGCCAGGATCAGGAACCAGCAGGGTAGTCAGACGAAGCCAGGATCAGGAACCAGCAGGGTAGTCGGACGAAACCAGGATCAGGAACCAGCAGGGTAGTCGGACGAAACCAGGATCAGGAACCAGAAGCAGCAGCAGACTAGAAGCATGTGAACACAGGAGGACCAAGCAAGGAACTGAAGCCACAGACCTCCTATATATATGAGCTAGGCATCCAGCTCCTCCCAGTGGGAAGGAGGAGCCGCAGGGTGGGAGGCTACAAGAAACCCAGAAACCAAGATGGCCGCCAGCACATGTCAAACGAAGGAGAACAGCAAGAAGGTAAGACCATGACATTCCTTTAGGATACGGGGGTGTATGTCATCCGGTCCTGGCGATTTGTCTATTTTAATCTTTTTAAGTCGCTGATGTACTTCTTCCTGGGTCAGACAGGACACTTTTAATGGGGAATTTATTTTTGCATTCTGCATGTCATCTGACAATTTATTTTCCTCAGTGAATACATTGGAGAAAAAAATATTTAACAGCTTTGCTTTCTCCTCGTCGCTCTCTGCGACTCCCCCCTCATTACTCTTTAAAGGGCCAACACCTTCAGATTTATACTTTTTAACATTTATATAATTGAAGAACATTTTAGGGTTAGTTTTACTCTCTTTGGCAATTAATCTCTCGGTCTCTAGTTTGGCCGCTTTTATTTGTTTTTTACATGTTCTATTTTTTTCCTTTTAGTTTTTCAGTGCTTCCGTGCTACCCTCCTGTTTTAGTGTTTTATATGATTTTTTTTTGTCATTTATTGCTTTCTTTACAGTTCTATTTATCCACATTGGTTTCTTTTTGTTCCTTAACCTTTTATTACCATACGTCATGTGACATGAACACTTCAGTTATAAAGTTGTAAAGGGTATATACAACCCGGTATCGAACAATATGAACCATGAAACAACATGGAGTTAAATGCCTTAAGTGGACATGATACTAACAAGAAGAGACATACAAATAAGACGATAGACAATAGGAGAGGGGAAAGGGAAGGAGGGAAATGGAAAGAAGGTTGCAATTGACCATGGGGAGTCTAGACCTGTGCATTCCGAAATGAGTTCGAGGAACGGAAGGCTTCCCAGGGGCCCCACGTTTTCACATATCATGAGGTGTCTGAGGGTGTTATACGGATGAGGTCTTCCAATCTCTGATATAGGGCGATTTCATCAAACCACTTCTCAGGTGAGGGAGGAGAGGTGGATTTCCAATGCCTAGGAATCACCGCTTTCGCCACTTGCACCATATATTTTAAGAGGGATTTATTATATGCTGGGACATCCAGGACACAGTTGAACAGTAGTAAGGCATCTGGGGAATTCTGAATGGGGACGCCCGTGATTTCCCTGATTGTTTTATGCGCAAAGTTCCAGAAAGGGTGCAAGCCACTACAATGCCACCAAACGTGGATCATCGTGCCCTCCTCCGTAAGACATCTCCAACAACGATCCGACACGGTCGGGAACCATTTGTGGAGTAACGCTGGTACTCTATACCATCTAAATTCAATTTTATAGCTTGTTTATTGAGCTTTGGTAGAAATTGTGGATTTATGAGATAGTAGGAAGCATTTGTTCCATTGAGCTGGGGTAAAGTGGTTACCCAGATACCGCTCCCAGGCCTGACAATACACTGCGTGCAGAATTATTAGGCAAATGAGTATTTTGACCACATCATCCTCTTTATGCATGTTGTCTTACTCCAAGCTGTATAGGCTCGAAAGCCTACTACCAATTAAGCATATTAGGTGATGTGCATCTCTGTAATGAGAAGGGGTGTGGTCTAAAGACATGAACACCCTATATCAGGTGTGCATAATTATTAGGCAACGTCCTTTCCTTTGGCAAAATGGGTCAAAAGAAGGACTTGACAGGCTCAGAAAAGTGAAAAATAGTGAGATATCTTGCAGAGGGATGCAGCACTCTTAAAATTGCAAAGCTTCTGATGCGTGATCATCGAACAATCAAGCGTTTCATTCAAAATAGTCAACAGGGTCGCAAGAAGCGTGTTGAAAAACAAAGGTGCAAAATAACTGCCCATGAACTGAGAAAAGTCAAGCGTGCAGCTGCCAAGATGCCACTTGCCACCAGTTTGGCCATATTTCAGAGCTGACACATCACTGGAGTGCCCAAAAGCACAAGGTGTGCAATACTCAGAGACATGGCCAAGGTAAGAAAGGCTGAAAGACGACCACCACTGAACAAGACACACAAGCTGAAACGTCAAGACTGGGCCAAGAAATATCTCAAGACTGATTTTTCTAAGGTTTTATGGACTGATGAAATGAGAGTGAGTCTTGATGGGCCAGATGGATGGGCCCGTGGCTGGATTGGTAAAGGGCAGAGAGCTCCAGTCCGACTCAGACGCCAGCAAGGTGGAGGTGGAGTACTGGTTTGGGCTGGTATCATCAAAGATGAGCTTGTGGGGCCTTTTCGGGTTGAGGATGGAGTCAAGCTCAACTCCCAGTCCTACTGCCAGTTTCTGGAAGACACCTTCTTCAAGCAGTGGTACAGGAAGAAGTCTGCATCCTTCAAGAAAAACATGATTTTCATGCAGGACAATGCTCCATCACACGCGTCCAAGTACTCCACAGCGTGGCTGGCAAGAAAGGGTATAAAAGAAGAAAATCTAATGACATGGCCTCCTTGTTCACCTGATCTGAACCCCATTGAGAACCTGTGGTCCATCATCAAATGTGAGATTTACAAGGAGGGAAAACAGTACACCTCTCTGAACAGTGTCTGGGAGGCTGTAGTTGCTGCTGCACGCAATGTTGATGGTGAACAGATCAAAACACTGACAGAATCCATGGATGGCAGGCTTTTGAGTGTCCTTGCAAAGAAAGGTGGCTATATTGGTCACTGATTTGTTTTTGTTTTGTTTTTGAATGTCAGAAATGTATATTTGTGAATGTTGAGATGTTATATTGGTTTCACTGGTAAAAATAAATAATTGAAATGGGTATATATTTGTTTTTTGTTAAGTTGCCTAATAATTATGCACAGTAATAGTCACCTGCACACACAGATATCCCCCTAAAATAGCTAAAACTAAAAACAAACTAAAAACTACTTCCAAAAATATTCAGCTTTGATATTAATGAGTTTTTTGGGTTCATTGAGAACATGGTTGTTGTTCAATAATAAAATTAATCCTCAAAAATACAACTTGCCTAATAATTCTGCACTCCCTGTACAGAGGAAGGCATGAGGAACGCTGGTGTATCAGTAGCCTGTCCACAGAGGATATGGGATGTAGGACCGCTGAGGGAGAAACACACATCTGCTCAAACTCAGTGAGTTTTCGGGTCAGTGGCGTAATTATAGGGGTCGCAGCGGTCGCAATTGCGACCGGGCCCTTAAGTCAAGGGGGCCCATAGACTAAGGCGGGCCCCGCAAGTGTTTATTTATTAAGTGCGGCGGGCTCTCCCTATATTTTGTGTGGCTGCTCTGTGCTTACTTGTCAGCGCGAGACCCGTGACGTCCGCGGCGGGTCTCGTGGGATCACAGCAGCCAGGAATGACGAGCCCGCCGGCCGCCTGAGTCCTCAAGTGAGGAGAGCGCAACAAACAAGAGTAGGTATTCTTTTTTTTTTTTTATGTAAAAAATGGCACACACCTGCGTCCGGCTTCATACGGAGGGGGGACATGAATGATGATGGTGCTGTGAAGGCAGTGTGTCTGAATTCAGAAGGGCCCTGACTGGCCATAATAGGGCAGCAAATAATGAGGAGCCAGGGGGCAAATGAAAATAAAAATACTTTGTGGGCAAAAATCTAAATGTATAGAGGGAGTGGGCGGGGGCAACATGAAATATAGTAAGAGTCTCACTATATTTCATTTTGCCCCCATTCCCTCTATATATTATTTTAATTTTTTTGCCCACAGAGTATTTCATTTTCATTTTGCCCCCTCATTATTTGCTGCCCCTGGCTGCCCTCATATGGCCGGTGCGGGCTCCCCCTTTCTGAATTCAGACACACTGCCGCACAGCACCACTGATCATGATTCATCTCCCCCCCCATCCCTCATATGAAGCCAGTGTGTGCCATACATTCAAAAATAAATAAAAAATACTCTAGTGACTAGAGTATTATTATTTTTTAATGTATGGCTTCATACAGAGGGGGAGGGTAGGGGTAGGGGCAGAGGCTGGTGGCAGAGGCTCGCAAGGGGGGCCCCAATTCAAAGTTTGCCCTGGAGCCCATAGAACTCTAGTTACGCCCCTGGTCAGGGTGTGAGTCTTGTTCAAAGAGAAGTAGAAATGCTGGAGTTGAAGATACTCAAAGGAGTTACAGGCTGATGGGGTCGGGGTCTCAAGTAGTTGGGACAGAGGTTTCAGTGCGGAGCCTGAGAGAACATGCCAGAACCTGATCGGGCGGGTTCTCGTGCCCTGGAGGAAGGGTCGGGATGAATTTCCTGGAGGAAATCTGGGGTGGTCAGTTACCGGTACCAAAGGGCCTTTGGGGTCAATCAGTGAAGTAGGTTCGACCTATGAATGCTAAAATTGCGAGAGTGCTGGTGGGTGTAAAGGACAGTTGCGATGGTGTAGGGCGTGGAGAACCCATCAGCCATGGGAGGACTGTTACGGAACACTGTGAAGAGTCCTGTGCAATTTGCACCCAGGACTTGGATGTGTCAGTACGTGCCATGTCCAATAATCGAGCATAAGCAGTAGAGTGGTAATGAAGTCGACAGTCTGGGAGACCCACCCCTCCAGCTTCCTTAGTGCGGGTCATTATTTCCCATTTTAATCGCGGCCGACCGGGTGCCCACACAAATTGCGTGAAACATCTACGAAGTTGAGACCAGAATGTGGATGGGATGCGAAGGGGGATGGTCTGTAAGAGGTAGAGTAGTTTTGGTAACAGGGTCATTTTTAAAATACTAATCCTACCAAACAAAGAAATCTCGTCTGCGCCAACCATCTAGATCTTTTTGGAACTGTTGGAGGAGAGGTGGGAAGTTTAGTTTGTGGAGCCGTGAGAGATCAGTGGTAATTTTTATTCCAAGATATGTTATTCCATTTGGTGGCCAAGCGAAGGGAAAAGAGGCTTTAAAGGGAGTCTGTCACCACATTTGAGCATATTAGACTGATCAAATAGCGTTATATGTGCCACCCAGAACTTAAAAACGGTACCTTTGTTGTATCTAATGGAGTTTTCTTTCAGCCAAAAATGAACTTTTAAGATTCTGTAAATGCGCCCTCTCAAGTGCCCAGGGCGGCGTCTCAATCGTCCGAGCCCCAGGCAGCACCTCCTCAACGGCTCATAACCCCGCCCTCCGTGTGCCTCTGCCCGCCCGTTTACTCTCCTCCTCTCTCCTTTTCCACTGCGGCTGCGCGGTCAAATTCGTAGCGCAGTGGAAAAGGAGAGAGGAGGAGAGTAAATGGGCGGGCAGAGGCACACGGAGGGCGGGGTTATGAGCCGTTGAGGAGGTGCTGCCTGGGGCTCGGACGATTGAGACGCCGCCCTGGGCACTTGAGAGGGCGCATTTACAGAATCTTAAAAGTTCATTTTTGGCTGAAAGAAAACTCCATTAGATACAACAAAGGTACCGTTTTTAAGTTCTGGGTGGCACATATAACGCTATTTGATCAGTCTAATATGCTCAAATGTGGTGACAGACTCCCTTTAAGGGAAGAGGGCAGAATGTCTGGTAAGGAGACGTTTAGGGCCTCTGATTTGGACATAATTTTTTAAAATTGGACCAAGCGCCAAAGAGATATCTTCCGAAGCAAAGATGGCAAAGAAATGCGTGGATTGGTTATGTAGAGAAGGAGATCGGCAAATGCCGCACATTTATATTCGTGCGATCCAATCTTTATTCCTGAGATATCTGGATTGGCACGAATGGAGGCCAGTAGGTACTCCATGACCAAGACGTATAGCAAGGGGGATAATGGGCATCCCTGCCGTGTCCCATTGTGGATTGGGAGGGGGGGGGGGAGAGCACCATTAATTTTAACTCGAGCTGTGGGGTGTTGGTATAGTGTTAGGATCTTTGACAGGAATATCGGACCTATACCTATGTGTGAAAGAACAGCATGGATGGCGTGCCAAGATATCCGGTCAAAGGCCTTTTCTGCATCTAAGGGAAGAATCATGAGGGGGATCTTTTTTGATTAAGCATAATGGATAATGTCTAGGGCCATTAATTTGGCAAAGATCTTAAGATCTACATTCAAGAGGGAGATAGGCCGGTAACTGGCACAGAGGTGTGGGTCCTTTCCCGGTTTCGGGATGACAGTGATATGGGCCTCAGTGGCCTGCGCTGGGAAGGGAAGCCCAGGAGACACCGCATAGAAGACCTGGAGCAGAATAGGAGAAAGAGCAGAAGTGAAAAACTTGTAGAATCTAGCTGTGAACCCATCGGGGCCAGGACTTTTGCCACCTGGTAGAGACTTGAGAACTATTTGGAGTTCAGTGTCCGTGAATAGGGTCAAGTGAAGATAATTTAGGAAGTAGAATAAAGGGATCGGAGGAATTATCCATTAGTTTTAAAGATGTTTGGGGTAAGTCAGAGCTGTGAGTAAAAGGAATGAAAGGTGGCCGCAATGTCCGTGGTGGTGTGTACCATACAGTCCTGAGAATTTTTGACAGCGGGAATGTGGGAGGAGGCTAGTTTTCCCCGTAGAGCTCTTGCCAACATACGTCCACTTTTGTTTCCATATTCATAGAATTTACTCCTGCATAATTGTATCATGCGTTTATAGGATGCCTCCAAGAGGCGTTTGGCTTCCATGCGCGCATTCTGGAGGTCATGAAGAGTTTGCAGGGTAAGTGCTCGTTTGTGGGCAAATTCTAGGTAAGTAACTCTTTGCAGTGCGAGTTTAAGGGAATGGGCTTTCTCCTTCTTGAGACAGGAGCCATGTTTAATGAGAACACCTCGGAAACACATTTCAGGGCCTCCCACTGGACCGGGAGCGGGGTGGTATCCTATTTGTGATCTGACAAAAAGTTTGTTTTACAGCTTGTAAGGTCAGCAGCACACCCCGTGTCAAGAAGGAGAGTTTCATTCAACCGCCATGTCCATTACTGTCTGGTAAGAAAGGGGAGATTCAGGGAGCAGTATATGGGGGCATGGTCTGACCACAAAATGTTTCCTATTTGTGTGGAATCCAGCTAGGATAAGGTCGCTTGCTAAATAGTCTTTAGGCATTTTTTTTTACAATTCTAGTTTTGATGTGCATAGCATAGCATAGCATCTCTTCAGCATCATGGTGCTCCAGATTCATGATCTAGTGAAATTGTCAATACCTTTCTCTGTAGCAAAATGCTTGGCTTCATATATTATCATTTTCGTAGAGACTAAAAAGCTGTTGTTACTGTTCCTCTTTCATTTCCTCGTCTAACTGTGGCCACTTTGCAGTACGCCCACAAAAGGTGTGTTTACTCTTAGGGTCCATTCACACGTCCGGCATCCCTATAGAAATGCCTATTCTTGTCCGCTATTGCTGACAAGAATAGGACATGTTCTTTTTTTGGGGGGTCCGCGGACCGGAAGTACGGAGCCGCAAACCGGAACTGCGGATGCGGACAGCACAATATGTGCTGTCCGCATCCTTTCCATCCCCATTGAGAATGAATGGGTCTGCATCCGTTCCGCAGAATTGCGGAACAGATGCAGACCCATTCTACGGACATGTGAATGGACCCTTATCCAGTTTTGCAGCTGATCCTACTGTCTCCTCCATTCCTGTGTCATTTTTTCAGTTGGAGGCGGCCCGAAATGACTCTCAGCTGCCCTGTCTCCACTTTCTTTGGTGTATTTTATAACCTCCAGTTTAAAAGGGATTTTATATGAAAGCCTTTTCTGCTTTCACATCTTTATAAAATTGGATGCGGCAGGAGACTACTGGTATTTTTCTACAACAAAATAAAGTAATGAAAGAATTGTTAGCATTGTTGGGTTCATTTATCAAACTGGTGTAAAGTAGAACTGGCTTAGTTGCCCATAGCAACCAATCAGATCCTGCCTTTCGTATTCCAAAGGAGCTGTCAAAAATGAAAGGTGGAATCTGATTGGTTGCTATGGGCAACTAAGCCAGTTCTACTTTACACAGGTTTGATAAATGACCCCATGTGACCTTCATATACTGTAGCTGAAATATCTGTGGATGACGCGCTGTTATGGGGGATCTGTGGATGACGCGCTGTTATGGGGGATCTGTGGATGACGCGCTGTTATGGGGGATCTGTGGATGACGCGCTGTTATGGGGGATCTGTGGATGACGCGCTGTTATGGGGGATCTGTGGATGACGCGCTGTTATGGGGGATCTGTGGATGACGTGCTGTTATGGGGGATCTGTGGATGACACGCTGTTATGGGGGATCTGTGGATGACACGCTGTTATGGGGGATCTGTGGATGACACGCTGTTATGGGGGATCTGTGGATGACACGCTGTTATGGGGGATCTGTGGATGACACGCTGTTATGGGGGATCTGTGGATGACACGCTGTTATGGGGGATCTGTGGATGACACGCTGTTATGGGGGATCTGTGGATGACACACTTATGGGGGATCTGTAGATGACACACTTATGGGGGATCTGTAGATGACACACTGCAGTACAGGTGTATTCCTAAGGATTAGGGGGGTTATAGTCATATTTAGTATAAACACTATCCAGGGATAGTTCTGTAATTGGCATGTGTTTATATTAAATATGACTACTATACTGCTGTACATGGGTTCATTTCTATGGATGAGGGGGTTATAGTCTTATTTAACACACATTAGATTTTTAGGCCAGTCGCTGAGCTGTCACTCACCCAGGAATTTTAGATGACAGGCCACAGAATATTACAGGGTGACAGTGGACCACTTAACCCCTTAAGGACTCAGCCCTATTTCACCCTAAGGACTTGGCCATTTTTTGAAAATCTGACCAGTGTCCCTTTAAGTGCTGATAACTTTAAAATGCTTTGACTTACCCAGGCCGTTCTGAGATAGTTTTTTCGTCACATATTGTACTTCATGACACTGCTAAAATTGGGTCCAAAAAGTTAATTTTTTTGCATAAAAAAAATACCATATTTACCCAAAATTTGGAAAAATTAGCAAATTTCAAAGTTTCAGTTTCTCTACTTCTGTAATACATAGTAATACCCCCAAAAATTGTGATGACTTTACATTCCCCATATGTCTACTTCATGTTTGTAGCATTTTGGGAATGATATTTTATTTTTTGGGGATGTTACAAGGCTTAGAAGTTTAGAAGCAAATTTAGCAATTTTTCAGAAATCAATTTTTTCCTGGAAAAAAACAAGGGTTAACAGCCAAACAAAACTCAAAATGGGTTGCCCTGATTCTTTAGTTTGCAGAAACACCCCATATGTGGTCGTAAACTACTGTTTGGCCAAACGGGAGGACATAGAAGGAGGGGAACACCATATGGGTTTTGCAAGGCAGATTTTGCAGGACTAGTTTTGTTTATACCATGTCCCATTTGAAGCCCCCTGTTGCACCCCTAGAATAGAAATTTCAAAAAAGTGACTCCATCTAAGAAAGTACACCCCTCAAGGTATTCAAAACTGGGTTTACAAACTTTGTTAACCCTTTAGGTGTACCACAAGAGTTAATGGCAGATGGAGAAACAATTTTGAAATTTCTATTTTTTGGAAAATTTTCCATTTTAACCCTTACTTTATTACTGGAAAAAATGGGTTAACAGCCAAACAAAACTCAAAATGGGTTTCCCTGATTCTGTAGTTTGCAGAAACACCCCATATGTGGTCGTAAACTACTGTTTGGCTAAACGGCAGGACATAGAAGAAGGGGAATGTCATATGGTTTTTGGAAGGCAGATTTTGCTGGACTGGTTTATTTACACCATGTACCCTTTCAAGCCCCCTGATGCACCCCTAGAGTAGAAACTCCATAAAAGTGACCCCATCTAGGAGACTACGGGATAAGGTGGTTGTTGTTTTGGGACTATTTTAGGGGTAAATATGATTTTTGGTTGCTCTATATTACTCTTTTTTGAGGCAAGGTAACAAAAAATTTAAATTCTAAAATTGTTTCCACATTCGCTATTTAGTTTTGTGAAACACCTAAAGGGTTAACATAGTTTGTAAAGTAACTTTTGAATACCTTGAGGGGTGTAGTTTCTTAGTTGGGGTCACTTTTTTGGAGTTTCTAGTCTAGGCTACATCAGGGGGGGCTTCTAATGGGACATGGTGTAAAAAAAAAAAAAACAGTCCATCAAAATCTGCCTTCCAGAAACCATATGGAGTTCCCTTCGTTCTATGCCCTGCCGTGCGGCTATATAGCCATTTACGACCACATATGGGGTGTTTCTGCAAACTACAGAATCAGGGCAATAAATATTTAGTTTTGTTTGGCTGTTAACCCTTGCTTTATTACCGGAAAAAAGGATTCAAATGGAAATTTTGCCCAAAAATGGGTGTTTTGGCACCGTTTTCACTTTATATTTTTAACACTGTTCATCCGAGGGGTTTGGTCAAAAGTTATTTTTATAGCGACGACTTTTACGCACGCGATGATGCCCAATATGTAGGGCTCTCAGACTTTGGAGACACTAAGCAGGCATCCTAAAACTGCGGCCCTCCAGATGTAAAACTACAATTCCCACCATGCCCTGCTGATGGCTGTAGGTTGTCTGGGTATGCTGGGAGTTATAGTTTTACAACATCTGGAGGGCCGCAGTTTGAGGATGCCTGCACTAAAACTAATATTTTTTTGGGAAAAAAAAATTGTTTCCGTGTCTCCAAAGTCTGAGAGCCATAGTTTTTTATGTTCTCTAGTGGACTGTTGGGGATTATAAAAATGTAGTACTCCATGGAAGTGTGGTACTCCCTGAAGCAATCGATAACGCAGAGGCCCGGATGATCGGGGCAAGTGTCGCACTGAGTGGTGGTGTCCTTCCGTATCCCCCTCCTGCGACACACTCTGCACTTTTTTTGGGTTCGTCCCTTCTTTCCAGTATGGGGGACCACACCTGGAAAGTGTTGGCCAGGGACGATCCGGGCGCCTCCAGTTCCCGAGGTACTCCGGCCTGCTCTTTCTCGGTCCGAAAAGATCAGGGCCTTGAGGACTGCCTCATAGAACTGGAGGAATGTCCCTGTGCTGCCAGCGCTTCGGGATAGTACAAAAGAGTTGTACAGGGCAACCTGCACCAAGTAGACTGCAACTTTTTTGTACCATGCCCGGGTTTTGCGCATGGCGTTATATGGCTTGAGGACTTGATCAGAGAGATCAACTCCTCCCATATACCGATTGTAGTCGACGATACAATCGGGCTTGAGGACCGTTGCCGCGGTACCTCGCACAGGGACAGGGGTGGTGCTGTTACCGTGGATTGTGGACAGTACAAGGATATCCCTCTTGTCCTTATACCTGACCAGCAACAGGTTTCCACTGGTAAGGGCACGGGTCTCACCCCTGGGATAGGTACCTGGAGGGGGTAGGCAGGGAGGCCGCGTTGATTTTTCCGCACGGTCCCACAAGCGAACGTGGATCTGGCGGCAAGGGACCTGAACAGGGGAATGCTGGTATAAACGTTATCCACGTACAAGTGGTAACCGTTATCCAGCAGTGGGTACATAAGGTCCCGCACGAGTTTCCCGCTAACACCCAGAGTGGTGGGGGCAAGTGGCAGGGGGGATCTGGGGTCTGAAAGATGGAACACAGAAAGTTTTAGATAAAAGTTCTTTTTTTTTTTTTTTTCCCCTAAACTAACTTTTCCCTTCTTTCCCTGCCTAACGGTGCCTCTCCCTCACTGACCCTAACCTACCTGGATGGCGATGGGTGCAGGAGGGTGATGGATGGCGATTAGGGGGGGCGCAGGAGCTGGTGCTGGACGGTGCTGCCGGGTGCTCGTGCAGAACAGGAAGAGGAGGGGAGAGAGGAGCGCAGGAAGTTTGAATCTCGAGCCTCTCTCCCCTGCACCAATCAGCACCCTGGACAGCGGCGTTCAGCACCAGGGCCAGCACCGCCTCTCCAAATGCACGGACTGTGATTGGTGGTGTATAATTACGCCACCGATCGCAGTCTTTTTCCGGTTCATCGGGTCAGACCAGAAACGCAGAAAACCGCAGGTCTGAATTGACCTGCGGTTTTCTGCGATCGCCGATACGGGGGGTCAAATGACCCCCCCCCTGTGTTGTTACAGGATGCCGGCTGAATGATTTCAGCCGGCATCCCGTTCCGATTAACCCCCGCGGCGCCGGAATCCCGATTTAAAGTTAGGACGTACCGGTACGCCCTGAGTCCTTAAGGACTCTGGGTCAAGTCCTGGGAAAAAAAGTGTGGGAACTCACCCAAGATCCACTGCAAACCCCCCCCCCCCCCCCCAAAAAAAAAAATATATTTCGCTGAAAATTCAGTGCAACATTTATTGTAAAGTGCCAGTTTACACAAACAACTACAAAATTAACATGAAATAAACAAATATATATAGGGACCCGCACCTATCAGACAATGGGGGCATATCCTAGCGATATGCCCCCATTGTCTGAGATGGGATAACCCCTTTAAAATACAATACTTGTGAATGGGCTTTTGATAGCTAGCGGAAAAAAAAAAAAGCACAGAAAATCTAGCATGCTGTAATTTGTGTCGCTGCGGACTGAGCCAAATGTACACATTGTGATCAAAACAAAACAAAAACTCCCCTTATATATAATTTACTTACAGTTCTGAAGACTCAGGGGTGCTGGCTGGCTTGGCCTCAGGGGTGCTGACAGGCTTGGCCTCAGGGGTGCTGACAGGCTTGGCCTCAGGGGTGCTGACAGGCTTGGACTCAGGGGTGCTGACAGGCTTGGCCTCAGGGGTGCTGACAGGCTTGGCCTCAGGGGTGCTGACAGGCTTGGCCTCAGGGGTGCTGACAGGCTTGGCCGAGCAGAAGGAGTATGGGACTGTGAGGCCTTTTTTCTCTAAGCTGCTCCGGATCAGTGCTCTAGGCAGCTGGGCTCAGGGCTGGAAGTGGGCACCGCACAATAAGAAAAAAATATTTTTCATTACACCTCAGGTCAGACCACCAATCAGACCCCCAATGTTAATAAGACCCCAATAAGACCTCAGATCAGAACCCAATATGAATGACCCCCAATCAGACCTCAGATAAGAGCCCCATGCCTCTCATCAGCCCCCCAGTGCCTCTCATCAGCCCCCCAGTGCCTCTATATCAGCCCCCCAGCGCCTCTACATTAGCCCCCAGTGCCTCTCACTCATCAGCCCCCAGTACCTCTCATCAGCCCCCCCAGTGCCTCTATATCAGCCCCAGCAGATCTCATCAGCCCCAGTGCCTCAAATCTGCCCCTAGTGCCTCTAATCAGACCCCAGTGCCTCTAATCAGACCCCAGTGTCTCTAATCAGACCCCAGTGTCTCTAATCAGCCCCCAGTGCCTCTAATCAGCCCCTAGTGCCTCTAATCAGCCCCCAGAGCCTCTCCATTAGCCGCCCAGTGCCTCTTACCAGCCCCCAGGGCCCCATTCACCAAACCCCAGGGCCCCATCCACCAGCCCCGAGTGCCCCCTCCACCAGCCTCCAGTCAGTGCCTCTCCATTCAGCCTATAGTATAAAATATGAAAAAAAAAAAAAAAAACACTTACACTTACCTCTCCTGCTCCTGGAGGCAGACGCTCCTCTTCTACTGCTGTAGGCTGCGCACGGAGTGACGTCACAGAGCGACTCACTCGGCTCCTGTGCGCAGCCCTCACAGCCGACAGCCGAGGACCAGGAAGGCGGCGGTGAGTACAAAGCCTTCACCGATTCCTCCTGGTCCTTTTGCCCTGAAAGGGAACGGCGTTCCTGCCATGAAAAAAGTGCAGGAACGCCGTTCCCACGCGTTCCCCCTCGACTCGACCCCTGGGCGTACCGGTACTGTGTCCTTAAGGGGTTAAACTCCTTCCCTTTCTCCTCTCTTACTGCAGGAGCAGTGGAGCTCTGTAGCAGTGGCGCTCATGGTACGGCAGGAGGAAGATAGTAGGCTGATTGGTGGAGGCAGCAGAGCAGAAGTTCCCACCGGCGCTCACCACCAATCAGCAGTACATGCAGGCGGCAGTGCAGAGGAGAAGGATAACTGCTCTCCTCCTCTGCTATGGAATGGACCCAGCCGGCAGCTGTGTAGTAAGGATGTGCAGGAGGTGGCTTAGTAAAAGCTCCTGCGATCCTGCAATAGTGCTGGCCAGCTTGATTTTCTACACTTTCGCTTTATAAGAGGGGGAGTGCATCTTATAAAGTGAAAAATATAGTAAACGGAAAAAAATAAGAAAAAGTTTTACTGAACAAAAAAAATTCCAAGTGAAAAAATGCTTTTCAATGGAAAAGATTGCAAAAATAAAATCTCCTCCACATATTTTGTATTGCTGCCTCTATAACGACCCACACTGCACAATTATCATGTAATTTATCCCTTACAGTGAAAGCCATAAAAAAATGACAGAATTGCTTCTTTGTGCTTATTCGCCACCAAAAAAAACCAGAATAAAATAATACCAATGAAGACTACAAGTCGTTCTGCAAAACTCAAAGAAAAAATTATGGGTCTTACGATGCGATGAAGCAAAAACATGAAAAATTATTATTTTATTTTTTTGTGCAAAAGCAGTAAAACATAGAAGACTATATGTATTTGGTATTGCTGTAATCGTACTGACTGAACGAATAAAGTTATCATGTTATGTATGCCAAAAAATTAATGCCCAAAAATTTATAATGTGAAAAACTCAGTGGCAGTATTTGCATGACCCTTAGGCCTCTTTCACATGGGCGTCCCGGATTTGCTCCGGATGCGTCGTGTGTGCATTGCGGGAAAACCGCTCGAGTAGGCACGCAATTTCAGTCAGTTTTGATTGCGTTGTTCAGTTTTTATAAGGGAAAATAATAGCATTATTATAAGGGAAAATAATAGCATTATTAAAGGGCTTCTACTATCAGAATTACTGTTATGTAGCTGACTGACATTAGCGATGCGCTAATGTCAGCACTACATAACAGTATGTTTTTTACATTTCTCCCTGCAGCCGTTCTGATAAAATAAGCACTTTTATAATATGCTAATTAGTGTTGAGCGAACAGTTCGAGCATAGTTCGGGTCCGTACCGAATTTTGGGGTGTTCGTGACACGGACCCGAACCCGAACTTTTTCGTAAAAGTTCGGGTTCGGGTTCGTCGTTCGGCATGTATTTTGGCGCATTTTGAAAGGCTGCAAAGCAGCCAATCAACATGCATCATACTACTTGCCCTAAGATGCCATCGCAGCCATGCCTACTATTGGCAAGGCTGTGATTGGCCAAGTGCAGCATGTGACTCAGCCTCTTTATAAGCTTGTGCGCACGTCGGGACGTGCTCACTCCCGATGTGAATAGAACAGGGTTAGACGCAGCTAATGCTAGGGCGAGAATAGGCAGGGATAATTGAATAACTGGAAGCAAATTTCTCTCCTCCACCTGTGATTCATCTGAACAACTGCAGCTGAGCTGCTTTTTTGATAGGGATTGGCTATTTTTAGAGTGGCCAGAGTGATTTTTCCATCCACATGTACCTGGGCTGACCGCCGGCCGCCATTTTGCGACTTGTAGTGCTGCAGCAGAAGCTGCCACAGTGTGCATTCCAAAGCTCCAAACAAGTCAGACATCTACACCTGGGATTCAGACCAATAGCGATTTAGCAGCACAGTCCAAGGCTATTTTTTTTAAAGGTTGTGCAGACCATTTTGTGGCACATGTTACTGGGCTGATAGGCGGCGGCCATCTTGGGACTAGTGCTGCAGTACAATCTCTCCCAACGTCCATTAATCACTTGTAATAGTGGTCTGTGCCATAGAAATCCTACATCAGGGACTTGGGTGTGCTTGTGTCACCCCTACTAATACCAGTCCACCTGTAATCCATACAGTGAAAAGCCATAAAGTATTCCAGTGAGGGAATTTTTTTTTTATTTAAAAAAGGCCAAGTTAGTTTATCTGGCGTTTAATATACTAGATACAGTTAGGCCTGCGTTTCATACATCTGGAATTAGCAAACTAATGTGCTGGGGTTGGGAAAACATATATGTACCCATACTAGAATCTGTCAAAGAAAGCGGTACTCACATATAACAGTCATTCCATCTGTAATCCATACAGTCAAAAGACTGAAAGTATTCCAGTGAGGGGATTTTGCTTATAAAAAATAATATATTTCATTGTGGTGCGAGTTGAATCGCAACAATGAAGAAAAATACTATTAAGGGACGAGGACGCGGTCGTGGTGGTGTCCGTGGAGCCTCTGTTGCTGGTAGAGGACGTGGCCGTTCGGCCCCAGGCGCACACAGTAGGGAACGAACTCCCTCAACTAGCCGGCAGAATGTACCGCAATATCTCGTGGGGCCCAATGCCGCTCTTAGGATGGTAAGGCCTGAGCAGGTACAGGCATTAATCGATTGGGTGGCCGACAGTGCTTCCAGCACGTTCACCACATGGTCTTCCACCCAGTCTTCTGCGGAAAGCGCACAGGTGGCACCTGAAAACCAAGCCCATCAGTCTGTCACATCACCCCCAAGCATATCAGGGAAACGGTCTGAGCCACAAGTTATGCAGCAGTCTCTTCTTCTGTTTGAAGACTCTGCTTCCAGGGTTTCCCAGGGGCGTCCACCTAGCCCTTCCCCAGTGGAGGAAGACATACCATGCACTGACGCACAACCACTTATGTCTCCAGATGAAGAGGACATGGGAATACCACCACAGCAGAGTCACCGACTCTCTGATGATGACGAAACACAGGTGCCCACTGCCGCGTCTTTTTGCAGTGTGCAGACTGAACAGGAGGAGGTCAGGGAGGGAGACTGGGTGGAAGACGATGCAGAGGACGATGAGGTCTTAGACCCCACATGGACTGAAGGTCGTGGCGATGACTTTCACAGTTCAGAGGAAGAGGTAGTGGTGAGACCGAGACAACAGCGAAGCCAAAGAGGGAGCAGGGGGCCAAAGCAGACGAGCCGCCGCCCCCAGAGTTCGCCTGCTACTGGACATCGCCAACAGGGACCCAGCCCCACAAAGGCAGCTTCAAAGAGTTCCCTGGCATGGCACTTCTTTAAACAATGTCCTACCGACAAGACCCGAGTGACTTGCACGCTCTGCCATCAGAGCCTGAGGCGAGGCATTAACGTTCTGAACCTCAGCACAACCTGCATGACCAGGCATCTACATGCAAAGCATGAACTGCAGTGGGGTACACACCTTAAAAACCAGGCACTCGCTGAGGCTCCCCCTGCTCCCTCTACCGCTGCTGCCTCGGCTTCCGCCTCGAGAGGAATGTTGCCACCTGCCGAGCAGCAAACAGAGGATGTGCCACCGACACCACCACCACCGCCACCGTCAACTAGCGTCTCCACTATATCACACAGCAGCGTTCAGCTCTCAATATCTCAAACCTTAGAGAGGAAGCGCAAATTCCCCCCGAGTCACCCTCGAGCCCTTGGCCTGAACGCCAGCATTTCTAAACTGCTGGCCTTTGAAATGCTGTCATTCCGGCTGGTGGACACAGACAGCTTCAAACAGCTGATGGCCATGGCTGTCCCGCAGTATGTGGTTCCCAGCCGCCACTACTTCTCCAAGACAGCCGTGCCTTCCCTGCACATGCAAGTGTCCGATAAAATCAAGTGTGCACTGCGCAACGCCATTTGTGGCAAGGTCCACCTAACCACAGATACGTGGACCAGTAAGCACGGCCAGGGACGCTATATCTCACTAACTGCACACTGGATGAATGTAGTGGCGGCTGGGCCCCCGGCGGACAGTTCCTTGGCGCACGTCCTTCCGCCCCCTAGGATCGCAGGGCATCATTCTCTGCCTCCTGTAGCCTCCTCCTCCTACTCGGCTTCCTCCTCCACTGCTTCCACCAGCTCATCCGGTCAGCCACACACCTTCACCACCAACTTCAGCACAGCCCGGGGTAAACGTCAGCAGGCCATTCTGAAACTCATATGTTTGGGGGACAGGCCCCACAGCGCAAAGGAGTTGTGGCGGGGTATTGAACAACAGACCGACGAGTGGTTTCTGCCGGTGGGCCTCAAGCCAGGCCTGGTGGTATGCGATAATGGGCGAAATCTCGTGGCAGCTCTGGGACTAGCCGGTTTGACGCACATCCCTTGCCTGGCGCATGTGCTGAACTTGGTGGTGCAGAGGTTCATTCACCACTACCCCAACATGTCAGAGCTGCTGCATAAAGTGCGGGCCGTCTGTGCGCGCTTCCGCCGTTCACATCCTGCCGCTGCTCGCCTGTCTGCGCTACAGCGGAACTTCGGCCTTCCCGCTCACCGCCTCATATGCGACGTGCCCACCCGGTGGAACTCCACCTTGCACATGCTGGAGAGACTGTGCGAGCAGCAGCAGGCCATAGTGGAGTTTCAGCTGCAGCACGCTCGCGTCAGTCGTACTGCCGAACAGCACCACTTCACCACCAATGATTGGGCCTCCATGCGAGACCTGTGTGCCCTGTTGCGCTGTTTCGAGTACTCCACCAACATGGCCAGTGGCGATGACACTGTTATCAGCGTTACAATACCACTTCTATGTCTCCTTGAGAAAACACTTAGGGCAATGATGTTAGAGGAGGTGGCCCAGGTGGAGGAGGAGGAGGAGGATGAGGGCTCGTTTCTAACACTTTCGGGCCAGTCTGTTCGAAGTGGCTCAGAGGGAGGTTTGTTTAAGCAGCAGAGGACAGGTTCACAAGTCGCCAGCCAAGGCATTGTACTGGAGGACGAGGAGGATGAGGAGGTGGAGGGGGACGAGGATGACGCAAGTTCACAGCGGGGTGGCAGCCCAGGCCCATCACTGGTGCGTGGCTGGGGGGATACGGTGGACGATGACGATACGCCTCCCACAGAGGACAGCTTGTCCTTACCCATGGGTAGCCTGGCCCACATGAGCGAATATATGCTCCAATGCCTGCGCAACGACAGCAGAGTTGCCCACGTTTTAACGTGTGGAGACTACTGGGTGGCCACCCTGCTGGATCCCCGGTATAAAGACAATGTGCCCACTTTAATTCCTGAACTGGAGCGCGACCGTAAGATGCGCGAGTACAAGCGCACGCTGATAGAGGCGCTCTTGAGAGCATTCCCACATGTCACAGGGGAACAGGTGGAAGGTGAAGGCAGAGGAGTGGCAAGAGGTCGCCAACGCAGCTGTGTCACGGCCAGCTCATCTGAGGGCAGGGTTAGCATGGCAGAAATGTGGAAAAGTTTTGTCTCCACGCCACAGCTATCTGCACCGACACCTGATACGGAACGTGTTAGCAGGAGGCAGCATTTCACTAACATGGTTGAACAGTATGTCTGCACACCCCTCCACATCCTGACGGATGGTTCGGCCCCATTCAACTACTGGGTTTCGAAATTGTCCACGTGGCCAGAGTTAGCATGTTATGCCTTGGAGGTGCTTTCCTGCCCGGCGGCCAGCGTTTTATCTGAACGCGTATTCAGCACGGCAGGGGGCGTCATTACTGACAAGCGCAGCCGCCTGTCCACAGCCAACGTGGACAAGCTGACCTTCATAAAGATGAACCAGGCATGGATCCCACAGGACCTGTCCCTCCCTTGTGCAGAGTAGTCCTTATTAACTGCCTAAAACATGTCTTGTTGTGCTACGGGCCACTTCTTTATTTGATACAAATTTTATGAAACCCACAGTTGAATGAAACTCTTCTCTGTCTGGGCGCCGGGGCCTAACCAGATGAAAGTGGCCGGTTAAACTAACGGGTGACATGAAGCCATAACCTCTGCCATGCTACCTCTGTCTTCTGTCTGGGTGCTGAGGCCTAAGTCAAATAAAGCGGTCTTCTGCTGTGCTGGGGGATATGAAGCTAATCTCTGACCTCTCTCCTCTGTCTGGGTCCAAAGGCCTAAATCACTGAAAGAGGCCTTCTCCTGTGGTGTGTGATATGATGCCAGAATATGTGCTGTGGGGCCTCTCTCCTCTTCCTGGGTGCAGGGGTCAAATAAACTAAATTGTGGCCTACTCCTGTGGTGGTTGATATGATATTGCCCGCCGGATGTTCTCGGCCGAGGAGGCATACGCCCAGCTTGCCTCCAAGTCCGAGAGTCCCAGTGAGGACGAGGATGACCCCACTTTCCTGTTGTCATCCGAGTCCTCCTCATCATCTAGCGATGATGATGAGCCCCCAAGGCGGCGGAGCAAGGGGACCGCCATGATAGGGACCCTGTGGCCCACCCTAGTACGAGCAGCTCTGGGGCTCGTACTAGTTTTCCGGCCCACCAGTTAAATCCACCGGAGCCCCCTGCCGGTGAACTTGTCTGGTGTACCCCAGAGCGATTTGAGCCCGTGATTCCTGATTTTGTAGGCCAACCAGGAATCCAGATTGGCTAGGCCCGGTGGCTGGACGCCGGTCAGTGCAGCTGAGATGAGGACATTTTGGGGCCTCGTGCTGCATATGGGCCTAGTCAAGAAACCTAGTGTCAGGCATTACTGGAGTGGGGACGTCCTCTACCAGACCCCACTTTACAGTACGGCCATGACACGCTCCTAAGGAAGGTGGAAGACATCCATCTGGAACTGGATATGCTTATTGCCACATGTGACGTGGAATCGTTATATACATCCATCAGACATCAATTCAAGACGGCTTAGAAGCAGCAGCATTTTTGCTTAATAGCATCAATATGGGTAAGCACAAGTGTCATTTTATCCTATCTTTGTTGGAATTTATATTGACACACAACTTCTTTCTGTTTGGGGGGTCCTTCTACCTGCAGCTCCGGGGAACGGCAATGGGGGCGTCTTGTGCACCCTCATATGCCAACTTATTCCTGGGGCTGTGGGAGAGGGGGGGTCCTCCAGACAG
Organism: Bufo bufo; assembly: GCF_905171765.1. Lineage (NCBI taxonomy): Eukaryota > Metazoa > Chordata > Amphibia > Anura > Bufonidae > Bufo > Bufo bufo. The sequence continues at coordinate 499,081,805 of NC_053389.1, forward strand.
ATCCCCTGCCAGAGGCTAACGGCGTCCAATATTGGGGACGTTATATAGACGACATTCTTATCATCTGGCAGGGGACCGAAGAGGAGTTTGGATGATTTATTGGTTTGCTTAATAACAACAAGATCATTAAGCTTACCTATAAGATTGCTCGCTCAAATATCGAGTTTCTGGATGTATTGTTCCAGGTTGATGCAGGAGGACAGATTACGACTAATCTATATAGAAAAGAAACATCGGTTAATTCTCTCCTGCATGCAAGTTCCTCACATCCTGGCAACCTAATCAAAAGCATACCAGTGGGACAGTTCCTGCGTGCTCGCAGGATCTGTTCCTCTGATGAGATGTTTGAATTTCAGGCGGTGGATCTCAGAGAGGTTCGAGCAGAGAGGTTATGGCAAACGCTGCATTGAGAAAGCCTATCAAAGGGCTAGGTCATCAAGGAGAAGAGATCTTCTGCACAAGAGAACGACACGGGAAGACACACAGCAAATAAGATTTATCACCGGATTCAATAACAAGTGGAAGGAGGTAAACAATGCTTTAACCAAATACTGGAACATCCTATTGCAGGATTCACAGTTACAGGGTGTCATACCCCCACACCCTTCTATAACCTTTAGGAGAGCAAAAAATCTGCGTGACCGTTTGGTCCGCAGCCATTATGCCCGCAAAGACACAGGGTTATTTGGGACAAAAGGGACCCCTTGGGAAAGCAAGCCCTGTGGAAAATGTGTTGCATGTGCAAATATTGAGAGAGCAACTCACTTCCACAATTCTGAAAATAATAAGACCTATAGGATTACACATACCATCAACTGTATGACTGTGGGGGTTATATACTGGGCGACTTGCCCATGCAACCTCATTTATGTGGGGATGACGTCCCGTCAATTGAGGAGAAGAGTTAGGGAACATGTGTTATCCATTGAAGCAGCTAAAGAAGAGGAAGATGAGACTGAAAACTCTAGCAAGGCACTTTAAAGAAAGGCATAGCTCAGACGGTGCCTTGTTACGGGTCAGGGGTATTGATCGAGTTTTAATTACCACGAGAAGCGGCAATTGGAAAAAAGTGCTGGCTCAAAGAGAAACCAAATGGATCTTTCTCCTCAACACCACAGTACCTTCAGGTTTGAATGAGGGCAATAGTTTTGCCCCATTCATCTAGATTAGTTCCTTGCTTATTATTGGATGTGTTCTTGTTCCTATTGATTTGTAGCCTTCAGCGTCTAGGTGTGACATTGTATCTATGGTCCGGGTCTGAACCAGCCGCTCATGTATGTTGTTTTTAACAGTTTTTTATAATAATACTGTTTATTTATTTTTTAACAGGTTATACACATATGGTGTTTAGTACCTGCTGACTACGTTTCAGGTTATCTGGATGTTATACATATGCCCGAACTTTGGAAGGGGATACAGGAATACGGACAAGAGATGATTGTTGGAGATTTCCTCAGTTATTTAGGGAGTTCGTTTTGGATATCTAATTGGGGGGATTATCTGCTGCTATTTTAATTGGGGATTTGTTCTAATCTGTTGTTCTATATAGAATTATGAGATATATGTGCCCTTGAACCGTATGACGATTGGGTGTTTTATTAATATATATATTCATTTTGGTCACTGCATGCCACTTTATCATCACCTTGCACTTGCACTTTAATCTCACTATTTATTTCTATACATCACCTTTAATTTTTGTGTTTTTGATAGTAGCACTTTATTATTTATTATTTATTAAATGAGGTAGTTATAGGCTCTTTAAAGGTCATTATTATTTAATGTCGCCTACTGTACAAAATCATTGTGTCTTATCATATTGGGTATTTTTAGGTATATGTCTGTATTTATTATGCCCTTAGCACTTTTATTGCGCTTTGTCAGCGCTATAAGCGTATTTATTGTTATGTCATTATAAGCTAGACAGGGTTGCGTCTGCTTAATGGGTCTTGATTATTCTTAGATAATATTATGTATTTATCATGCACTTAGCACTTTTATTGCGCTTATATAGCGCCATATTGTGTTATACCATTATAACTATATCGCCATTTGGGCATGTGGTCTGTTATAGATTTGTAGTTATGTTGCTCAAATCTTATTGTATATTAGATCTTATCTTATATCTCTGTCCCCCTTATTGATAAACAGCTGTGCACAATATTTGGTTTGGAGGGTAACACTCTTTTATAGGTGAGTTGGTTTGCTTACAGCACTGCCGGTTACCATGGTGAGGCAGTCATTTGCATATTAAGAGGTGGTGTAGGATCATGTGATCGCGATTTATTTAGCAATCTCGTCTTCTTAGCCGCGCGCTATGTATCCATCTGCGATCGCGTTCTCTTAGCCTCGTGGGATGTTTCTTACTTGGCACTGGTTGGTCATGTCACGGCCAGCGTCATCTCCCGAGATCTCACGAGATGACGCGAGCACTACTTACTCGCACAATGTATCCCTCTACCTGGCTTTAGCGGGTCATGTGATCGCTGATTGGTCTAGCTTTTGCCAGGTCCTGTCTGGTATACAATGATTGGTCTGTGCACAGCTGAACTGCATTTTATCTCCATTAACTAGGGTATATTAGATGGTTAGTGGATACATCTATATACGCCCCTTGAAGAAGCGAAGCGAAACGTACGTCGGGGTGTGCTCTTTGTCGATCCAGGGTCTGATCCTCTTGTGATCTTATTCATTTTAGGTAATATGCTGCTGTCTTTACATGCCTGTTATTACTACTAATGTTGGTTCTAATACTACCTATAGGCTTTTTGTTGGAGGTGCTTCATATTAGTGTAGTCTCATATACTTAATAGGGATTTGTTATATTTAAGTGGGGATTTTTCTAATATTGCCTGCTTTCGCAGCATTTATGTTCCCCCTGTACTAGGATCAGGCATACCCTCTATCTGACAAATGAGCTGCTTGTCGTAGCGCTTGTCTGCACTGCTGCTGCTAATATTATCATTATTTTATATCTTTTGTAATGTCAATTACTTAATAAAAATTTGCAACTATCTTATATGTGTGTCCCTTTGTTTATTTGGTGTTGTTATATATTGTCACACATTCGCTTCATCATTATTGATGATTTAGTATGTTGTATTATCAGTGGACTCCTGACAACGGTTATTCAAAGCAAATTCAGCCAACGACAAAAATGAGGACCACTCCTCCTGATTCTCAGCGACAAAACACCTCAAATATGTCTCCAGATTCTGGTTAGTGCATTCAGTTTGTCCGTTCGACTGAGGGTGAAAAGCCGAAGAGAAGGACAAACGAATCCCCAGGCGAGTACAGAAAGCCTTCCAGAACCTGGAAACAAATTGAGTCCCTCTATCAGACACCACATCAGAGGGAATGCCGTGTAATTTCACAATGTTATCAACAAATGTCCGAGCCAGAGTTTTGGCATTGGGTAAACCAGAAAATGGAATAAAGTGTGCCATCTTACTGAAGCAGTCGACCACCACCAAAATCACCGTCATCCCCGAAGAACTGGGCAAATCAGTGATAAAGTTCATAGACAAGTGTGTCCAGGGATGTAATAGGATGGGCAAAGGAAGAAGAGATCCTGAGGGCCGAGTATGAGTCACCTTAGCACGTGCACAGGTCTCACAAGCTGCCACATAGCCCTCAACACCCTTTCGGAAACCCGGCCACCAGAATCTCAGAGAAATAAGATCAACAGTGGATCTGCTCCCAGGGGGTCCAGCAAGTACAGTATCATGATGTTTCTTAACCTGTTCAGGACACATGACGTACCGCTACGTCATGTATAGTTTCGATCACCGCCGCCCGGCAGGCGGTGATCGGAACCCGGTGCCTGCTCAAATCATTGAGCAGGCACCTTGGCTAGATGCGCCGGGGGGTCCTGTGACCCCCCCATGTCGGCGATCGCATCAAACCGCAGGTCAATTCAGACCTGCGTTTCCGGGTTATTCGGGTCTCTGAGGACCCACTAACCCGGAACAGGATGGTGATCGGTGGTGTGATTTTACACCACCAATCACCAACCTGCAATCCTGAGAGGTGATAGTGACATCACCTCTCAGGATCGCCTCTGATTGGTAGGTGGGCGGGCGGCGGGAGGCTCAAATCTTTGTGTCCGGATCTCAGCCAGCATCACCCCATCTGTGCCCCAGCACCCATCCTTTCCCCAGCACCCGATCTGTGCCCCAGCACCCCCCATCTGATCAGCCAGGTAATTAGGGAAAGGTTGGGCTAGGCAGGGATATAAAAGGGAAAGTTAGTGGGAAAAAAAACTTTGATTGCATCACACTAAATAGGGTGTCAGCACAGCTGTGTGACCCTAGACCCCCCAGGGGTGCTGGCGCTTGCCCCCCACAACTTTTTTGGTGCGCAGGCAGTTTTTTTTTTCTTTGTGCGTACTCTGACTGTGGCCGGCACTCTTAGCATCTGGCCACTGTTAGCGCATCGCACACCCCACCGCTGATCAACTTCGGACGGTTGATCAGCGGTTTTGAATATTTTTATATTTTTTTCACATTTTTTGCCCTTTTTTTTTAGTTAGTCTTTTTTTTTTTTCTGTTAGTTTTAGGGATAAGTCCGCGAACACCCGTGCCCCCAGACACACGCACACTAAATAAAGATTTACACGCACGAACACACACACGCCCCTATTGCCCGCCGGATGTTCTCGGCCGAGGAGGCATACGCCCAGCTTGCCTCCAAGTCCGAGAGTCCCAGTGAGGACGAGGATGACCCCACTTTCCTGTTGTCATCCGAGTCCTCCTCATCATCTAGCGATGATGATGAGCCCCCAAGGCGGCGGAGCAAGGGGACCGCCATGATAGGGACCCTGTGGCCCACCCTAGTACGAGCAGCTCTGGGGCTCGTACTAGTTTTCCGGCCCACCAGTTAAATCCACCGGAGCCCCCTGCCGGTGAACTTGTCTGGTGTACCCCAGAGCGATTTGAGCCCGTGATTCCTGATTTTGTAGGCCAACCAGGAATCCAGATTGGCTAGGCCCGGTGGCTGGACGCCGGTCAGTGCAGCTGAGATGAGGACATTTTGGGGCCTCGTGCTGCATATGGGCCTAGTCAAGAAACCTAGTGTCAGGCATTACTGGAGTGGGGACGTCCTCTACCAGACCCCACTTTACAGTACGGCCATGACACGCTCCTGGTTTGAGGCCACCCGGAAATGCCTGCATTATTCAGATAATGCAGCATGTCCCCCCCCCCCCCCCCCGAGGTGATCCTGCCTATGGCCGCCTGTACAAAATCAGGCCGGTCATCGATCACTTTGGGGCCAAATTTGTACAGGCCTATGTACCTGGAAGGGAGGTCGCGGTTGATGAGTCTCTCATTTTGTTCAAGGGGAGACTCATTTTCCGCCAGTATGTTCCCTCAAAGCGGGCGAGGTATGGCGTGAAGCTGTACAAACTTTGTGAGAGTACCTCAGGGTACACTTACAAGTTTCGTGTGTACGAGGGGCGAGATTCCCGTATTCAACATCCAGAATGTCCCCCCACTCTGGGTGTTACCAGGAAACTTGTGTGGGACCTTATGCACCCACTGCTAGATAAGGGTTACCACCTGTACGTGGATAACTTTTATACTAGTATCCCCTTTTTCCAGTCCCTCGCCGCCAGATCCACGTCCGCTTGTGGGACCGTGCGGAAAAATCAACGCGGCCTCCCTGCCCACCCCCTCCAGGTACCTATCCCCAGGGGTGAGACCCGTGCCCTTACCACTGGAAGCCTGTTGCTGGTCATATATAAGGACAAGAGGGATGTCCTTGTACTGTCCACAATTCATGGTAACGGCATCACCCCTGTACCTGTGCGAGGTACCGCGGCAATGGTCCTCAAGCCCGATTGTATCGTCGAATACAATCTGTATATGGGAGGAGTTGATCTCTCTGATCAAGTCCTCAAGCCATATAATGCCATGCGCAAAACCCGGGCATGGTACAAAAAAGTTGCGGTCTACTTAGTACAGGTTGCCTTGTACAACTCTTTTGTGCTGTCCCGGAGCGCTGGCAACACAGGGACATTCCTTCAGTTCTATGAGGCAGTCCTCAAGGCCCTGATCTTTTCGGAACGGGAAAGAGCAGGCAGGAGTACCTCGGGAACTGGAGGCGCCCGGATCGTCCTTGGCCAACACTTTCCAGGTGTGGTCCCCCTACTGGAAAGAAGGGACGGACCCAAAAAAGGTGCAGAGTGTGTCACAGGAGGGGGATACGGAAGTACACCACTACTCAATGTGACACGTGCCCCGATCATCCGGGCCTCTGCATTATTGGTTGCTTCAGGGAGTAACACACTTCCATGGAGTACTAAATTTATATCCCAATTTAGCCACTGACAATCGGATAAAAAAAACTATGGATCTCAGACTTGAGACACCAAAAAAAATTTGTTCAAAAAGTTTGTAAAACTAAAATAATTTAAAAAGTATACAAATTAGGTATCGCCGCATCGGTAATAATCTCCTCTATAAAAATACCCCATGACCTAACCCCCCAGATTAACACGGTCCAAAAAACAAACAAAAAAAAAAAAGTGCAAAAAGAGAACTTTTTTTGTCACCTTACATAACAAAAAGTTTAAAAGCAAGCGATCAAAAAGTCATATAGCCCCCAAAATAGTGCCATTAAAACCGTCCCCTCATCCCGCAAAAAATTAGCCTCTACCTAATACAATCGGCAAAAAAAAAAAATGACTCTTAGACTTTAGAGAAATTTTATTTTTTGTATCAAAAAGGATAATAGTCTAAAACCTAAATAATTGTAAAAAAGTAGACTTATTAGGTATCGCCGGGTCCGTAAGAATCTCCTCTATGAAAATACCCCATGACCTAACCTCCCAGATTAACACGGTCAAAAGAATTTTTTTTAAACGGTGCCAAAACAGCTATTTTGGGCACTTTTCCATTTCAATCCGTTTTTTTCCGGTAGTGTTAACAACCAAACATAACTTAATATTTATTACCCTGATACTGCAGTTTACAGAAACGCCACATTTGTCGTCGTAAACTGCTGTATCACTAAAAGGCAGGGCGCAAAAGGAAAGGACCGACATGGTTTCTGGAAGGCCGATTTTGATGGCCTTTTTTATTGACACCATGTCCCTTTTGAAGCCCCCCTGATGCACCCCTAGAGTAGAAACTACACCCCTCAAGGTATTCAAAACTGATTTTACTAACTTTATTAACCCTTTAGGTGTTCCTCAACAGTTAACGGCAAATGAAGATGAAATTTCAGAATTTCCATTTTTGGTAACCTTACCTCACAAAAATGTAATATAGAGCAACCAAAAATCATATGTACCCTAAAAATAGTTCCAACAAAACCGCCACCTTATCCCGTAGTTTCCAAAATGGGGTCAGTTTTAGGGAGTTTCTACTCCAGGGGTGCATTAGGTGGGCTTGAAACAGGACACGGTGTAAATAAACCGGTCCATAAAATTCAGCCCTCCAAAAACCACACAAAGCTCCTTTCCCTCTACGCCCCGCCGTGTCGCCATACAGTAGTGTACGACCACATATGGGGTGTTTCTGCAAACTACAGAATCGGGGCAATAAATATAGCATTTTGTTTGGCTGTTAACCCTTGCTTTGTTACTGGAAAAAAATAGGTTAAAATTGAAAATTTGGCAAAAAAATGAAATTCTCAAATTTCATCTCCATTTGCCAATAACTCTTGTGGAGCACCTAAAGGGTTAACAAAGTTAGTAAAATCAGTTTTGAATACCTTGAGGGGTGTAGTTTCTTAGATAGGGTCACTTTTATGGAGTTTCTACTCTAGGGGTGCATCAGGGGGGCTTCAAATGGGACATGGTGTAAATAAACCAGTCCAGCAAAATCTGCCTTCCAAAAACCATATTGCGTACCTCTCCCTCTACGCCCTACTGTGTGCCCGTACAGTAGTTTACGGCCACATATGGGGTGTTTCTGCAAACTACATAATCGGGGCAATAAATATTGAGTTTTGTTTGGCTGTTAACCCTTGCTTTGTTTACTGGAAAAAATGGATTAAAATTGAAAATTTGCCAAAAAATCTAAATTCAGAAATTTTATCTCCATTTGCCATTAACTCTTGTGGAATGCCTAAGGCCCCTTTCACACGGGCGAGTATTCCGCGCGGATGCGATGCGTGAGGTGAACGCATTGCATCCGCACTGAATACCGACCCATTCATTTCTATGGGGCTGTTCACATGAGCAATGATTTTCACGCATCACTTATGCGTTGCGTGAAAATCGCAGCATGCTCTATATTCTGCGTATTTCACGCAACGCAGGCCCCATAGAAGTAAATGGGGTTGCGTGAAAATCGCAAGCATCCGCAAGCAAGTGCGGATGCGGTGCGATTTTCACACACGGTTGCTAGGAGACGATCGGGATGGAGACCCGATCATTATTATTTTCCCTTATAACATGGTTATAAGGGAAAATAATAGCATCCTGAATACAGAATGCATAGTAAAACAGCGCTGGAGGGGTTAAAAAATAAAAAATAAAAATTTAACTCACTTTAGTCCACTTGATCGCGTAGCCCGGCATCTCCTTCTGTCTCCTTTGTTGAATAGGACCTGTGGTGAGCATTAAGTACAGTTACAGGACCTTTGATGACGTCACTCCGGTCATCACATGGTACGTCACATGATCTTTTACCATGGTGATGAATCATGTGATGACCGGAGTGACGTCACCACAGGTCCTTTACCTAGGTCCTGAAGAAAGGAGACAGAAGGAGATGTTGGCTCCGCGGTCAAGTGGATTAAGGTGAGTTAAATTTTTTATTTATTTATTTTAACCCCTCCAGCGCTATTTGACTATGCATTCTGTATTCAGAATGCTATTATTTTCCCTTATAACCATGTTATAAGGGAAAATAATACAATCTACAGAACACCGATCCCAAGCCCGAACTTCTGTGAAGAAGTTCGGGTTTGGGTAACAAACATGCGCGATTTTTCTCACGCGAGTGCAAAACGCATTACAATGTTTTGCACTCGTGCGGAAAAATTGCGGGTGTTCCCGCAACGCACCCGCACATTGTCCCGCAACGCCCGTGTGAACCCAGCCTAAAGGGTTAACGACGTTTGTAAAATCAGTTTTGAATAGCTTGATGGGTGTAGTTTCTAGAATGGGGTAATTTTTGGGTGGTTTCTATTATGTAAGCCTCACAAAGTGACTTCAGACCTGAACTGGTCCCTAAAAATTGGGTTTTTGAAAATTTCTGAAAAATTTCAAGATTTCCTTCTAAACTTCTAAGCCTTGTACCATCCCCAAAATATAAATTATCATTCCCAAAATGATCCAAACATGAAGTAGACATATGGGGAATGTAAAATAATAACTATTTTTGAAGGTATTAATATGTATTATAGAAGTAGAGAAATTGAAACTTGCAATTTTTTTTTTACTTCATTTTACCAGTGTCATGAAGTAAAATATGTGACGAAAAAACAATCTCAGAATGGCCTGGATAAGTCAAAGCGTGTTAACGTTATCACCACTTAGGCTCCATTCACACGTCCGTGGTGTGTTGCAGACCCGCAAATTGCAGATCCGCAACACACCCGCCCGGCACCCCTATAGAAATGCCTATTCTTGTCCGCAAGCTGCGGACAAGAATAGGACATGTTCTATCTTTTGCGGAGCTGCGGACCTGAAGATCGGGGCCGCGCTCTGCAAATGCGGATGCTGACAGCACACTGTGTGCTGTCCGCATCCATTCCGTCCCCATAGAAAATGAATGGGTCCGCACCCGTTCCACAAAATTGCGGAACGGATGCGTACCCATTTGCGGACGTGTGAATGGAGCCTTAAAGTGACACTGGTCAGATTTGCAAAAATTGGCCTGGTCCTTAAGGTGAAATAAGGCTGTGTCCTAGAGGGGTTAAACACTTTGTGACGAAGCTCAGAAGGAACAAACAACTTCCCTGGGGGAGAGGAATCAGTTGCCTCTCCCTGAACTTCTAACACCTCCACCTCCAGTTCAGGATAGAGGGTGGATACAACCACCCCATCAGCTAAAATCAGACCAGGATCCTCAGTATCACCCCCCCCTCCCCCTCTAGGGAAGCTACGCGAGAAGGCATCCGCCTTGACATTCTTGACTCTACGTTGAAAAGTGACAATGAAATTAAATCTGGTAAAAAACAAAGACCATCTGGCCTGCCTTGGGTTCAAACGTTTAGCCGACTCCAGGTAGGCCAGATTTTTATGATCAGTAAATACAGTAATGGGATGAATTGCTCCTTCTAACCAAACGCCATTCCTCAAAGGCCAGCTTAATAGCTAGCAGCTCTCTATTGCCAACATCATAATTTCTCTTGGCAGAAGAGAGTTTTTTTCGAAAAAAAGCACAAGGGCGCCATTTGCCAGTAGAAGGACCCTGCGACAGAACTGCACCAACTCCCACTTCTGATGCGTCCACCTCAACAATAAATGGCTGAGACACATCAGGCTGCACCAAAATGGGAGCAGAAGAAATGTAGTGTCCCCACTAGATAAGCGTGGGCACTACACAAGGGTCAATTGGTGTGTGCGTTACTCCTCCTCACTAGGGACAGGAATGTTATCTCTAATTGTGCATTTTATGTAATTTATAACGTATTGTTTGTATGCAATGTCCCCCTGTAGTATGCAATATCAGGCCTAGTTCGATGCAGTTAGTCATCCCAGACGTTAGAGGGAGTTAGAGAACCCCTGGTATAAGTATTCAGGCCCAGACAGGGAGGGGTTGTTGAAGGTCAGGAGTCTGCAGAAGCAAGTTAGAAGGCACAAGCCAGAGCCTTCTCCTGACGTGCAACTAGACAGCCCAGGCTTCTAGTTGCTACCAGGAGACTAGTAGAGGGATCCTAGTCTACCTGCTGATCAAGAGAGCCATGGTTAGCTCAGAAGATTTACCCCAGGGGAAGAGGTTGCCTCCTGGGAGAAACCCTGTAGTTCCCACCAAGTCAAGCAGAGTCAACATGTCCAGCTAATACAAGTAAGCTGAAGGGCAGAAAGAGTAGAAATGTAAGGCAAGAATGAGTACCTGAGGAGGATTGTTTACCAAGGATAAAAGCCTACAATAAGGTATCCGGGCCTTGGGATCAAAGCCAGACAGGAGTTCTAAGGAACAGTGTACACTATCTCCGAGGAGTCTGTACAGCCTGATTCTGCGCGTGTGGATGTTTACCCTCTGTGTATCTTGCAAGGAAACAGTATACCTGCCATAATTGTGAAACCCTGCTTGCGAAGTGTACTTGATATGTGGAACTAAGTTGACATCTAACTGTATAAAGTTGAACTGATTACAGTAAAGCAAAGTCTGGTTCACCATACCATCTGTGTTCCTTGCTTATTAAGACCATCCATCGGTGTGCCACCGTTACAGGCACTGGCGTCACGAACTTTAAAGGGACCTTGCCCCAGGCACGTAAAACACCTGCAACATCCAGGGCACCTCATCCACCACCAGGCCTGGTCCCTAAATACAGAGTGTGCCCCAGAGGACTCCGGTGCCAACCTCTCCTTCACTGCTGTATGCCTGCCCAGGGTTTCCCTACAGAACTGTGAGTAACCCTCGCTTGCCGTTAACCGTGACCTCACAATCGCAATACCCTGCAGGTCTGGCGTACGGCATAAATTGGCGTCACGAACAGGATTTACAGAACATTCCTGCGCCATTGCGGATATAAAACTGTGTGCTAAAGACTGCCTTAAAGTGACAAGCTCTAATTGTTTTATTGAAAATTGCTGGGCCCAAAGGACTGTCCTAAGTAGCGGTGTGAAAATAGTGTTTTCTGGACTGTTTGCTGCTTGTTTAAGCCACCGCTTGCTGTCAGTGAATAGACAGCGTTTTGCTAAAGATGGCCGCTGAGCTTGCTTGAATTTACTGCTGCGTCATCTTCATCCTAAATTGGCGGTAAAAGTTGGCGCCTTTTTGCTGAAAAGAGCGGGAAAAAGCTCAAAGACGGCGCCACCCCCTGTCTGGACATTTGCATGTCTGCAGAAATGGACTCCGCCTCCCCCATACTGGAGTACCTGGGGGGCGGCCTCCCAGGGCAATGGGAGGATCTGTCTGAACTTATTGGCGCCACCCTATCGCTCTCCAGAGAAGGATCGAGCATGTTGGAGAGTGAAGACTGCTCTGCTGGGATGTCCGCGCCTGATCTATTAAAAATGGAGGACATTGGTGTAGAGCCAGAGGACGCTCCACCGGCCTACTCTTCGGGACCGGAGAGACCCGCCTGCCCGCCACTGGGGACAGAACCGGAGAACTACTATGGCTCCTGGAGGGATTTCTTTCAACCCTCGTTCAAGTGGTCAGCACTAATGGCAGAGATCCGGGAGGCCGCCATAAAGAAAAATACCAAGACTAAGATATACTACGAAGAACTGGCAAAGACCGTTCACGAGCGCCACACTAACGCCCAACCCCGCCTGGAAAGGAGAAAGGGGTTGGTTGTGTCTTTTGATAAGAACCGTGGCTACGGGTTCATACAAGACTATATTACCGGCAGAGACTTATATGTAAACCGGAGATCCGTCAAGCGGGGTTACCTCCCCGAGCATCTGCATAACCTCCGCGAGGGAGAGGAAGTGGAATTCACCCCTGCCGAGAGCCTGCGAGGCACATATGCTACTGCCGTGACCCGTCCTAAGAAAGAACCGGAGGACTGGGAGGCAGATGAGGACTACTCTGGCTGCGAGTGCAAACTAGTGCGCTCTCCAGAACCGGCCCATCACGCATTCCAAGAGCGGGGCTCTTTCATTGGTCCTAATGTATTTTGGCAGCCAACCGTGTTAGAGAAATGGGTGAGTCCCTATCCATCCCCCGAGCTGCCTCGCCGGGAGAAAACAATCCAAGAAATGGAGAAGCTAAAAGGACTTCGCGTTACCCTGGAGAATATCCGGAAGGGTAGGAGACCTGATGCGCCACCGGAGCCTGCAGCGGCCGCGTCCGACGCACCATATACTGTACCTGTTCCGGCGGCGACAGCGGAAGACAGCGATCCTGAAAATGAGAGCCTCGACGACCAGATCGTCCGACTGGAGGAAAAGTTGCAGGAGTTGCGTAAGATTGCCACCACCAGGATCCAGACGCCGCCTAAGAAGGAAGAGGTAAGGGTGCCTGTCCCCACCCGTCGGCCACCTTCTGCTACCACAGCTACGTTGAGGCCTGTCATGGTCTTACCTGCTTGCTGCTCTCCTTCGTTTGACATGTGCTGGCGGCCATCTTGGGTCCTGGGTTTCTTGTAGCCTTCCACCCTGCGGCTCCTCCTTCCCCTGGGAGGAGCTGGATGCCTAGCTCATATATATAGGAGGTCTGTGGCTTCAGTTCCTTGCTTGGTCCTCTTGTGTTCACATGCTTCTAAGACTGCTGCTGCTTCTGGTTCCTGATCCTGGCCTCGTCTGACTACCCTGCTGGTTCCTGATCCTGGCTTCGTCTGACTACCCTGCTGGTTCCTGATCCTGGCTTCGTCTGACTACCCTTCTGGTTCCTGACCTCTGGCTTCGCAAAGACTCTGCTCGGTTTCACCATCCATTTGGACTTTTGCTTTACAGCTTTATTTTCAATAAAGCCTTCTTATTTTCACTTATCTCTTGTTGTACGTCTGGTTCATGGTTCCGTGACATTAGGACCAAGCCATGAATTCTGACGGTACAGGGCCATCCTCGCTACCCACGCTGGTTGCCAGACTTGATCAGCAGGATCACCTGTTGGGTCGGTTCGCTGTGGCGTTGCAAACCCTGCTTGAACGCACGGCTCATTTCGCTCCCGTTGCCGATGGGTCGGTTGTCGCTCCTGGGCTCGCTTCTACTGCCGCTCCGGTTGTTGCGCCAGAGTCTACCCCGACACCTGTTGTTGCGCCTGCGGTGTTTCGGGGTATGACCGGTTCTGCCCCTCTTCCACAGCGCTTTGGGGGAGAGCCAACTCAGTGCCGAGGTTTCCTTAACCAGGTGGGCATTTATTTCGAGTTGCTGCCACATGCCTTTCCTACTGAGAGATCAAAGGTGGGCTTCTTGATCTCGCTGCTCTCGGACAAGGCCTTGGCCTGGGCCAGCCCTTTATGGGAGAACAACAATCCGGTGGTTGCCGAGTTTTCCGGTTTTGTTGCTTCTCTTCGGAAGGTATTCGATGTGCCAGCTCGTGCTGCCTCTGCTGCGAAGCTCCTTATGTCCATCAGACAGGGTTCACGATCCGTAGCTGAATACGCCATTGAGTTTCGTACCCTGGCAGCAGAGGTGGGCTGGAATAATGAGGCTCTGGTTGCTGCTTTCTCTCATGGTCTCTCGGATGCCTTGAAGGATGAGGTTGCAGCTAAGGACCTACCAGTTGAGCTCGAGTCTCTTATTTCTTTCCTGATTTTGATTGACACCAGACTCAGGGAGAGACCTTCCTTTAAGGAGAACCTGCGGAGGTCTTCTAACAGATTGGTGCCTACGTTTGCTGTCCCACCCGTGCCTCCCTCTCCTCCCATGCCTCCTGGGGATGACTTGTCTGGGGGTGAACCCATGCAGCTGGGGTTTGCTCGCCTGTCCGAGGGGGAGAGGGCACTCCGGAGACGCGAGGGCCGATGCATGTACTGTGGTCTCGGTGGGCATTTTCGGTTGGCATGTCCGAACCGTCCGGGAAACGCTCGTACCCTGAGATCCTGTCGGGGGCAGATCTTGGGTGGAGTCTCCTCGTCCCCGGTTTCCCGTGTTGACAAACCACTGATCACTGTTGTCCTCTCCTGGGTCGGGGGCTCGGTGACGACCCAGGCGTTGGTGGACTCTGGTGCTGGTGGTTTGTTCATTGATAGTGTGTTCGCTGCCGCCAATTCCATTCCTCTGCAGGCTCGAGGTTCCCCACTGGCTCTGGAGGCGATAGACGGCAGACCCCTTCTGCCGCCACACGTGACTCATGAGACCCTTCCAGTGGGAATAGCCATTGGTGCCGTTCACAGAGAGTCGGTCTGCCTCCAGGTTATTTCGTCTCCACACTACTCGGTGGTCTTGGGGTACCCCTGGCTCCAGAAGCATAATCCGACTTTCGATTGGAGATCGGTCGAGATCCTCTCGTGGTCACCGCAGTGTGGGGCTAGTTGCATCCATGGGTCTGTCAAGTTGCTGTGTACTTCCTCGGACTCTCTGTTGCCTCCTGAATACGAGGAGTACCGGGATGTATTCGATAAGGTGCGCGCGGTTGCCCTACCTCCGCACCGCCCATACGATTGTGCCATAGAGTTACAATCTGGTGCCGTTCCTCCTCGTGGCAAAGTCTATCCACTGTCGGTAGCGGAGAATGAGGCCATGGAGGAGTACGTGAGGGAGGCGCTTTCACGCGGACACATTCGCAAATCTTCGTCTCCGGCAGGGGCTGGATTTTTCTTTGTGAAAAAGAAGGGCGGTGAGTTGAGGCCTTGCATCGATTACAGGGGTCTCAATCGCATCACGATCAAGAACGCTTACCCGATACCCTTGATTTCCGAGCTGTTCGATCGCCTTAAAGGGGCCACGGTCTTTACCAAACTCGACCTGAGGGCGGCATATAACCTGGTAAGGATCAAGGCGGGCGATGAGTGGAAGACCGCGTTTAACACCAGGACCGGTCATTACGAATCCTTGGTTATGCCCTTTGGGTTGTGCAATGCGCCCGCAGTCTTTCAGGAATTCATCAACGATGTTTTCCGTGACCTGTTGCAGCAGTGTGTGGTAGTCTATTTGGATGACATCTTGGTATATTCTGAATCCATGGAGGCCCACATTCTGGATGTCAGACGAGTGTTGCAACGGTTACGAGAGAACAAGCTGTTCGGTAAGCTTGAGAAATGCGAATTTCACCGATCCCAGGTAACCTTCTTAGGTTACATCATTTCCGCTGAGGGGTTCTCCATGGATCCTGAGAAGGTTTCGGCTGTCTTACAGTGGCCCCAGCCCAGTGGTCTTCGTTCCCTGCAGCGCTTTTTGGGCTTCGCCAATTATTATCGGAAGTTCATCAGGGACTTTTCCATGCTGGCCAAGCCTCTCACGGATCTGACCAGGAAGGGCAGTAATTCCCAGGTCTGGCCGCTCGAGGCCATCCGAGCTTTTGAGGCCCTAAAGTCCGCCTTTGTGTCGGCTCCGATTCTGTCGCATCCCAACCCTGGGTTGCCCTTTGTCCTCGAGGTGGACGCGTCTGAGACGGGAGTAGGCGCCCTTCTGTCTCAGCGTAGAACACCAGAGGGTCCTCTGCTTCCTTGTGGGTTTTACTCCCGGAAACTGTCTTCCGCGGAGTGCAACTATCAGATTGGTGACAGGGAGTTATTGGCCATCGTGCAGGCCCTTAAAGAATGGAGGCACTTGCTCGAGGGTTCGGTGGTTCCGGTTCTCATCCTGACGGACCACAAGAATCTGACCTACCTTTCTGAGGCCAAGAGATTGACACCACGTCAGGCCAGATGGGCTCTGTTCTTGTCACGTTTTAATTACGTGGTCTCCTACCTACCCGGTTCCAAGAACATCAGGGCGGATGCCTTATCACGGCAGTACTCCGAGCTGTCCAGGGAGGAGTCGATTCCGACTTCGGTCATACCTCCGAATCAGATCCTGGCCGCCATTCGCACCAGCCTGACCTCTCCCCTGGGTGAGCAGATTTTGGCGGCTCAATCTGGTGCTCCCTCTGGGAGACCCAACGGCAGATGTTTTGTGCCTGAGGAGTTGCGCACTCGGTTGTTGCGAACCTACCATAACTCCAAGACCGCGGGGCATCCTGGAAAGAATCAGCTGTCCTGGGCTGTTTCACGTCTGTTCTGGTGGCCTTCCCTACGTTCCGACATCGCCGCATATGTAGCGGCATGCTCCGTTTGTGCCCAGAGTAAGTCCCCTCGGCACCTTCCGTTGGGCCTTCTGCAACCCATAGCCACCGGGGAGCGCCCATGGTCACACCTGGGGATGGATTTCATTGTGGACCTCCCTGCATCCCGAGGCCATACGGTCATTCTCATGATTGTGGATCGGTTTTCCAAAATGTGCCACTGTGTTCCTCTCAAGAAGTTACCCTCTGCACAAGAGTTGGCCACGATTTTTGCCAGGGAGGTCTTCCGGTTGCACGGTTTGCCTAAGGAGATTGTGTCGGATCGGGGGAGTCTGTTTGTGTCCAGGTTCTGGCGCGCCTTTTGCTCCCAGTTGGGGATTCATCTCTCCTTCTCCTCGGCCTACCACCCTCAGTCCAATGGGGCCGCAGAACGATCCAATCAGGCCTTGGAGCAATTCCTTCGTTGCTATGTCTCCGATCACCAAGACAATTGGGTTGACCTCCTGCCTTGGGCTGAGTTTGCCAGGAACACGGCGGTGAACTCTTCCTCTGGGACGTCTCCCTTCATGGCCAATTATGGGTTCCAACCTGCCGTGTTACCGGAGGTATTCTCTCCCCAGGATATTCCGGCTGTGGAGGATCACCTTTCCGTCCTACGTGCTTCTTGGGTACAGATCCAGAAGTCCCTTGAGGTCTCTGCGCAGCGCCAGAGATTCCAGGCTGATCGCAGACGAGCGCCTGCTCCTTCCTACCAGGTCGGAGACCGTGTATGGTTGTCCACCCGCAACCTCAACCTTCGAGTGCCCACTCCCAAGCTGGCGCCTCGCTTTGTTGGTCCCTTCCGAGTGCTTCGCAGGGTAAACCCGGTAGCCTATGCCCTTGCGCTTCCTCCTGGCATGCGGATCTCCAACGTGTTTCATGTCTCCCTGTTGAAGCCACTGGTGTGTAATCGTTTCACTTCCTCGGTTCCTCGGCCTCGTCCGGTCCAAGTGGGCAATCGTGAGGAATATGAGGTGAGCAATATCCTGGACTCACGCCTGGTCCGCGGTCGGTTGCAGTTTTTGGTCCATTGGCGTGGTTATGGTCCAGAGGAGCGTTCCTGGGTTCCCTCCGCAGATGTCCATGCTCCTGCCTTGCTCCGAGCCTTCCACGCACGCTTCCCTCAGAAACCGTTTTGTGCTCCGCGGAGGAGGGGCCCTTGAGGGGGAGGTACTGTCATGGTCTTACCTGCTTGCTGCTCTCCTTCGTTTGACATGTGCTGGCGGCCATCTTGGGTCCTGGGTTTCTTGTAGCCTTCCACCCTGCGGCTCCTCCTTCCCCTGGGAGGAGCTGGATGCCTAGCTCATATATATAGGAGGTCTGTGGCTTCAGTTCCTTGCTTGGTCCTCTTGTGTTCACATGCTTCTAAGACTGCTGCTGCTTCTGGTTCCTGATCCTGGCCTCGTCTGACTACCCTGCTGGTTCCTGATCCTGGCTTCGTCTGACTACCCTGCTGGTTCCTGATCCTGGCTTCGTCTGACTACCCTTCTGGTTCCTGACCTCTGGCTTCGCAAAGACTCTGCTCGGTTTCACCATCCGTTTGGACTTTTGCTTTACAGCTTTATTTTCAATAAAGCCTTCTTATTTTCACTTATCTCTTGTTGTACGTCTGGTTCATGGTTCCGTGACAAGGCCTCCAAGAAGGCCCTCTCACCCTGTGACTTGCTGCGCAGAGCCAGTTGTTCCAGCGCCCACCGGACCGCTTGCGGCGGCGGTATCTAGGCAAGCGCCACCTGCGATTGTCATCCCTTCACCGGTGCGGTCAGCAGCTGTCATCACCCCTAGGCCTATGGGGCCAATACCTATTAGGGGTCCCTTCGTGCTGCAGCTGCCCCCTAATACTGTGTTGTGGGCACATCCGCCTGTGGAGGATTATTACAGGCCTCATTTGCCAGCAGAGCCAGGGAGCACCACTGAAGTACAAGGTGATTATGATATGCCCCTGTGAATTGGCCTGCTAGGCCCTTGATTTATTTGCTTTGCCAAGGGATTTATTTCTAGTAGATTTAACCCTTTCAGGACAGGAGTCCTTTGTTATGGTCCTTTGTTGCTGCTGCCAGTTACCCACGGCTCAGTGGTAGTGGTCACCCACTGAAATAAAAATGTCGGCAAAACCATCTTGTTTCCAGGACCTCCTGCCTGCTTCTACGATCTCACACCAAGTTGTGCCTGTTCCTACGTTGCACCTTTAACCCTTTAACCCCCTTTTCAGGTTGATTAAGGGTATTACAGCACTTGTTTTTATATTATGCCATTTGAAAAGTGTGGGCTATCTTTTATGTGCTGTCATTTTATTGTGCAACCTAATTCTAAGGAAATGTGCCCAGTGATAGACTCAAAAGTACCTGAGCCTCTGAGATTTTTGCTCTTTTAAAGAAATGTGCCCAGAGATGGACTCCACTGTAAGCGAGCCTCTGTGATTTGCTACCTTGCCTTGCTGGTGAAAGACACTCACTTTAAATAAGAAAGGAACCTGGGTACGGACTCATATTTGTTCCTTGAGCCTCCAAGAACTTTTAAATTGTTTACAGTTTCCTGCTGTTCTATTAAAGACAATTTGCACACATGGACTATCCTGGTAATAATGCTACGCTGCGCCAGGTCAGCGCCCCTGTTCCCTCACATGATCCTGAGAGAAGAGAACGACGCCCCTTTTCACCGTTACTTGTTCCTAAGCCAGTGGACTGCCTGATTTATGCATGTAATGTGCTTCTGCAAATGTAGATGTATTTTTCCTGCTTTGCATTATTGTCTCTTTTCCAGGTGCAGTATCCAGCTGGGCAGGGCCCCTCCATGTTGCGCCGAGGTCGGGCAACGTTAAAGCGTGGTCGTATGTAGTGTCCCCACTAGATAAGCGTGGGCACTACACAAGGGTCAATTGGTGTGTGCGTTACTCCTCCTCACTAGGGACAGGAATGTTATCTCTAATTGTGCATTTTATGTAATTTATAACGTATTGTTTGTATGCAATGTCCCCCTGTAGTATGCAATATCAGGCCTAGTTCGATGCAGTTAGTCATCCCAGACGTTAGAGGGAGTTAGAGAACCCCTGGTATAAGTATTTAGGCCCAGACAGGGAGGGGTTGTTGAAGGTCAGGAGTCTGCAGAAGCAAGTTAGAAGGCACAAGCCAGAGCCTTCTCCTGACATGCAACTAGACAGCCCAGGCTTCTAGTTGCTACCAGGAGACTAGTAGAGGGATCCTAGTCTACCTGCTGATCAAGAGAGCCATGGTTAGCTCAGAAGATTTACCCCAGGGGAAGAGGTTGCCTCCTGGGAGAAACCCTGTAGTTCCCACCAAGTCAAGCAGAGTCAACATGTCCAGCTAATACAAGTAAGCTGAAGGGCAGAAAGAGTAGAAATGTAAGGCAAGAATGAGTACCTGAGGAGGATTGATTACCAAGGATAAAAGCCTACAATAAGGTATCCGGGCCTTGGGATCAAAGCCAGACAGGAGTTCTAAGGAACAGTGTACACTATCTCTGAGGAGTCTGTACAGCCTGATTCTGCGCGTGTGGATGTTTACCCTCTGTGTATCTTGCAAGGAAACAGTATACCTGCCATAATTGTGAAACCCTGCTTGCGAAGTGTACTTGATATGTGGAACTAAGTTGACATCTAACTGTATAAAGTTGAACTGATTACAGTAAAGCAAAGTCTGGTTCACCATACCATCTGTGTTCCTTGCTTATTAAGACCATCCATCGGTGTGCCACCGTTACAGGCACTGGCGTCACGAACCTTAAAGGGACCTTGACCCAGGCACGTAAAACACCTGCAACATCCAGGGCACCTCATCCACCACCAGGCCTGGTCCCTAAATACAGAGTGTGTCCCAGAGGACTCCGATGCCAACCTCTCCTTCACTGCTGTATGCCTGCCCAGGGTTTCCCTACAGAACTGTGAGTAACCCTCGCTTGCCGTTAACCGTGACCTCACAATCGCAATACCCTGCAGGTCTGGCGTGCTGCAGAAACACATTTCTTTATAGTGGAAAAAGCATGTAAGGCCTCTTCCGACCAGACAGAGAAATCCACCCCTTTCTTAGTCATGTCAATCAGAGGTTTTATAACAGTGGAATAATTCAAGATACATTTTCTGTAGCAATTGGTAAACCCCCAAAACTTCATAAGCGCTTTTTGATTCTCGGGCAGATCCCATTCCGAAACCGCACTGACTTTTTCGGGATACATGCGAAAGCCCGTAGGGAATCTCTTGAACAGCAAACACACATTTTTTAATCTTGGCATATAACTTATTCTCCGGAGGATCAGCAAGATTTGTCTCAAATGATCCTGATGACTCTTCATGTCGGGCGAATAAATCAATATGTTATTCAGGTATACGACAACAAACCTTCCCACCAAATGATAAAAAATTGCATTGATGAAATGTTGAAATACTGCCGGGGCACTGGTCAAACCAAAAGGCATGACCAAGTTCTCAAAATGACCCTCTGGGGTATTAAATGCAGTCTTCCATTCATCCCCTTCTTTGATCCTGACCAGATTATATGCCCCTCTTAGGTCTAATTTAGAAAACACCTTAGCTCCAACAATCTGATTGAACAAATCTGGGATCAGGGGAAGGGGATAAGGATCACGGATAGTGATGCGATTCAACTCTCGGAAATCTAGACAAGGTCTCAATGCCCCATCTTTTTTTTTTACAAAAAAGAACCCCGCCGCCATAGGTGACATAGATGGTCTGATGTGTCCCTTTGCCAAACTCTCAGTAATATACTTTCGCATAGCAACTCTTTCGGGTTCAGACAGGTTATACAACCGAGACTTTGGCAACTTCACTCTGGGAATCAGATTGACAGGGCAATCATATTCTCTATGAGGGGGTAACTCCTGATGTCTGTGAAGGTTCTCATTTATCCAGGTCATGGTATATCTGTAAAGACTCAGAATTGAGAAAGCTCGTTGGAAGAACGAGTGAAATGTTTTCAAGAAATCTACAGTAAGTCCAGTTGCCTTGATTTATTCTTTACAGGTAACTCCTGATCCACACCCTCAGCGAACACATCAGAGAAATCAGAGATAAACGGGGGCAACATCTTAGTGGATATCCCAGCAAGAGATGTGACGAGACAGTTGTCCATACAGTAATCACTCCAGCCCTTGATCTGTCTCGCTTGCCAATCAATGACAGGATTATGTTTGGACAACCATGGCAACCCTAGAACCAGAGGGGCCAGCAGACCCTTCATTATAAAACAAGAAATGCCCTCAACATGAGAATCCCCCACACTTAAATGGATATCCTGCACCATGTGAGTCAAAGATTTTTGAGAAAGAGGGCCAGAATCAATAGCGAACACTGAGATCTCTTTGTCCAGTGCATTAGATTTAAAACCATGCATCAGGACAAACTGGATATCCACATGGTTAACCACTGCCCCGCTGTCTAAAAATACCTCCGCATCAATATTCTTGGAATCTAGCGCCACCCTGGCAGGCGGAGAAAACGGGTACTACTAGTAAAAGACAAGAGCATGTTCTCAGATTCCCCAACTACTCTGCCAAGAGTTAGAGAACAAAACTTATTGGTAACTCCTTTTTTAAAATTCTCGCCTTGATATTTTACATAGGGACAAACATTAACAAAATGACCCTCTTTACCACCAAAAAAAACCAGTCTCTTTCTATCCCTGAAGTTCTTATCACCAGGGTCTGGAGAGACCTGTCCCAATTGCATAGGTTCATCTCCAAACATGGGCTCAGGTGTCTCAGTACCCCGAGTGTCAGAAAGGACCGGCCTCCCTTCAGGTAATACGTCCCGAGAGAACAGAGTATTGCCCCTTTCCCTCAGACGTCTATCAATTCGCACCACAAGAGACATGGCAGCTTCTAATGAAACAGGATTTTCATGGAGTGCTAAGGCATCTTTTAGTCTCTCAGAAAGCCCCTGACAGAACTGACTCCGGAGAGTCATTCCACTCAGAATCAGTTGCCCACCTCCTGAATTCAGAGCAGTAGGACTCAGCAGACCGATTTCCCTGATGCAAGCCACGCAGCATAGATTCAGCCAGAGAAACTCGATCTGAGTCGTCATAAAAAGTCCCAGGGCTCTGAAAAAACTATCCACCGACCGGAGGGATTGGGATCCGGTTGTCAAAAAAAGGCCCAGGATTGAGCGTCACCTTTCAATAAAGAAATAATGATCCCCACCTTTTGACTCTCGTCACCAGAGGAGTGAGGGCTTAAGCAAAAGTTTACATGACTACCTGAACCTAACAATGCTGTCACTTCCTCCGGCAAATCGGTCCGGGATGGCGATCTTGGGTTCAGAGCTGGTCTGGACTCCACTGGCAGAGACAGACGCCTGACACCTTGCAAAGGTTTCACAGAGGTCTGCTACCTCGAGCGACAACCCCTGCATGCAATCCACCAGTGCAGAGATAGGATCCATGACAACACAGAGCAGGGGAAACAGTAACGGTATTCGGCGGCTAATAATGTCACGGGTAGTACGGGGAAGGAAAGACAACCAAAGGGAACTACAACAAAACTACAGACTAGGCCCCAAGCCTAGGGAATAAAGAGGACACCTCCTAGCAAACCCTGACTCTCTCCCTAAGCTGCTTACCACATGTGCAAGTCTCAAAGGTAGAAATACACATGCACGGGAACCTAAGACTGCTGACACACTGCACCAAACCCTCAGCTTAGGGAACAGGGAAAGAGGCAACCAGCTCCTTCCAACCTGAAGGAGCCAGTGTCTCCCTGAGGCCTAGTCAGGACAGACACAACAAAATAAGGGAAAGGACTTAGCTTGAGAAGCAACAGTAACAGGCCAATCACCACACAAGCAGAGCACTAAGAACTATTAGCCACAGGGAAACCAGTGACAAGCGGAACATATAAAGGGGCCACCTGACTGATAATGAGGAACACCTGCAAAGGGGTGGAAACCTGTCAGCAACGATGAAAACAATAGAGATCTCGCAGCCAGGTCCATGTGGGCTGGCGCGGTGATATGACATTACCGTACCAGCCCGCGCTCCCAGGCAGGGGGATCCTTTGATCCTCCTGCCTGTGGAGATATCGCACATCTCTGGCGATGTAATTACAGCGCCGGAGGTGAGCGACACACAGAGGCATGGGAACTCTTTGTTCTCATGTCCCTGTTAGGCATACCATCTCCGGCGCTGGAGGATCTTTATTGATCATCTGTCCTTTGAAGAGGACGAAACTGGACATAATTGTCCAGTTGTCGGTCTCTCCTCCCCCCCCCCCCCCCAGCAGGCACATTCCAGAGGGGGGCATCCATGGGAGCTTCTGGGCACAGTTTAACTGTACATATATACTTATAGATGCTTGGGGCACATCCATAAATATATATATACATATATATAAAACAGTGGGTCTGAATGGGCAGCAATAAGCCCACCTACAATATATTATATACATAGAGATGTATGCTGACAAGGGGGCATACATAAATCTCTATGTATACACCTACCACCTGGACTGGCCCATGCAAAAGGGCCAATATATATAAATATATGTAAGGGCATATATACATATATATTTAAATCTAACACTTCCCTCAACAATCCCCCTGTTGTTGGACACACGACAATAAACTTTTGGGGGAAGGGTTGGGATTTATTTTCCCCCTCAACCCCCCTCTTGGACTGAAGTACTATGGCCCTTAGGTACCTAGTCATCACCCATCGCACACTAACACCTCCTACCTGCCCTTTAACGTAACCAGGCGTCTCCATCCACAGAATACACCGTCTTCTTCTCTGTAACTTTCTTGGTCTGTGGTCTGTGGTCTGTCAGTGTTGATCTTCAGGTATCAGCCACTCCCAATGACTCTGGAATTGTTTCACCCTCACAGTCTATGGATCGATCCATGTAGCAACTATGGACTGGCCTCCTTTCGTTTCTGCTGTCAGTGTCGATCTTCCGTTATCCGCCACGCCCCCATCGACATCTATTTTTTAGTCAGACTCTGGGATAGCTTCACCCTCTCCAGGTAGTACAGTCAACCGTGGAATGGCCTTAGTAACGGCACAACTTTTCTTCCCACACTGCTTCTTCCATCTTGATTGAAGAATCAGTTGTTGGGGAGGTTCTTCCATGGACGGATACGTAGGTCTTTACAAGGCAGGTCAGAATTTGTGGTAAGAAGTGATGTCATGGTACCTAAATTCTAACTGCAGGAAAGAACACCGCACTAACTGACATTCAGTCCAACCCTTACAAACGTCACCGTTCTTGGGGTTAAAGTGGCAAATGAACTTGGTAAAGGAGGGGGCCTGTCCCTAGGGAATCTACTCTTCTACCCCATTCACACAAAAACAGGTCACATCCCTCCCAACACCACCAAATTCCATTAAATGTGTGTACCCACAGAGACTCATGCAACCTGGCCTATCTCTCTACACCTACAAAGACACAGGTAGGTCATAGACCCACGTGTCAATGGGAAACAACTATAGGATGCAAATGTGTACAGCCAAGTTATAACTCCCCACAGTGCGTTGGGCGAGTTTCCCTGGGTATAGGCTGTCACACATTTGTACCTAGAGTGTCCATGGGTACACAATCAACAACAAACAAAATCAATATATGTGCATGGTGCTATGGGGTTTCAGGATAGCACAAGTTATACATCCTGAACTCTCATAGGAAACAAAGTGTGTCCATAAGATATTTGGCTACAGGACTATGTTGGAGTTATGTCCTGAGCCTACTCCTCCGGTTAGTTCGGTAAAGTTCTGTCTGGTTCTGGTGTGTTTGGTCAATAAGTCCCTTGACCCTCCGATACACAGTCTCATGTAGATGATGATGACCAGAACCAGAAGAACTTTCACTGGGTCAAACAAGAGATCGTAGCTGAATAAGCTCTTCCACCCGAACATCTCCAAGTCTTTCTCCAGAGCCTGAGATAATGCTCCCGCTGGATTGTGGCACAGTCCTCCGTCTCTTGAAAACCTCTGAACAAAGGTCGCTTGATTGCCAAAATCCAGTGGGATCCTCTGGAGCCTCACAAGAGTGTCAGGGGGGATAGCTAGTCTCTTCTGTAGCGTCATCTGGGTTTTTCCTCTGCTCCATAGTGAACACACCTATGACAGAAGAAAATACCAGGCGCTCCTGGGAGATTTCTCCCCTCACAGTGCAGTTAGATGTCAAATCCCAGCACCAACACCTTTGACCTATGAGTAGAGAAAGGTATTGGGCAGCCCTTTATCTCACAGGACCCCTCGTTATCCCAACACTGGTGTCTGAACACCCTACCTTCAGAGGATTGCGACCCCTGCTTCACATTCCTCTGCACCAACAGATAAGGATGGCCACCCCGAGGACTAGAATTAAGTGCACAGCACAACATTACACCAATGTTGTCTGTCCGCCCCAGTCCCCAGTGTAACACAGCCCTACCGAAAACCTTGAGCAAAACAGTGTCACCTGTATAGATCAGAGACCTTGGTTGCTCATCGTGACATCCCACTTAACTGTCTTCCAATGTCACCCGTTCCGCAAACCAACAATTTTCTCGATCCACAGTATAACAAAGTTCTACTCAAAGGGGACACAAGAATGAATAAAAAGCAGCGACTGAACTTACAGCAAGGAATGTAAACTACAAATATCAGCAGGGTGGAACACATTCGTAGACAAGGACTACCACCATCAACATCAAGAAAAACTTACAAACAGATAACAAAAACACACAACATGGACATACACAGGGAAGAAACGGTGTAACAAATAGTACAGGGGTGTCAGATGTTGCCTAGCCTAGCTTGGCCATTCTGACCCCTCAGCAGCTTATGATGCCGAGAGGTAACCCCTTTATGGCCAAGCTGACTAGACCCCACTGCACAATTTGTTACCTGGCTAATACTACTGTTGGACACATTGCAATTACTTGCACAAGGGCAATTCCTTGCAATGTGTCCTTTGTTCCCACACCTGAAACACGTGACTTGGTTTCCTGTCCTGTGTGTTATGTTCCTATCTGCGTTGCAGTGTCTCGATATGTGACCTAGGCCACCACATGCAAAACATCTGATGTTTGCTCTGCATGGCCCAGGTCCTTCTACACTGCAGCCGTGCTCCCTTCTCCTGAATTGTTCCATTCTCAGGGACGCACTCTTCACAACAGTTCTTTTTCCCAAAGTCATGGAAAAATCTCTGTTTGTCTGGACCGGCTTGATCTGATGATTTAACCGGTCACAGACTACTCTCCCCCCTTTTTGCCCTGCACAGGGCAAAGTATTGGGAGATTCCGGCCCTGACTTTACGGAAAAAGAAAGGCCCGGCACCAAATTGGTGATGACCTGTTGCATGCCAGACATTAGCTTGGACCTTACAGCAACCTCAGCCTTCAATTTGGCTACCGTCACATCAGTAGAGGCAGTCCGCTCCTTGAAGGCCTTGACCTCAGTATAAGACTGAGTCAACTTAGCCTCAATTTCCTCCTTCTGCCTCTGCAGCTTTACTAACTGACTCTATCCTAGCCACCTGCGCATCTTGGTCAATAGTAGACTGCACATTCTCTGCCAGCTGTGCCAGCAATGCTGAAACCTGGTCCGAATTACTGGCACAGCATTGGCAGTGAATGTTCGGAGGAATATATTTCCGTTGACCGAGACACCAGCGCAACTTCCTTTGGCTTGCAGATGCTAACCTCAAATGTATGCACAAGTTTCGCTAGAATCCGAAGCCGTTTGGTGGCCTTGTTCAACACTGTCCGTTTGTTAACACATAGCTTGTCGTAACTACAAGCCTGTGCTAACAAATCGGACCACAGCATTTCTGCTGACTTGTAAGTGGTGGGGAGGATGGGGTTAAATGTGCTGTGTTTAGCTAGGTGGTGTAGTATGGAGAAGTCCATACTCACGTTTTGATGAGAGGCCATCTTCCTTGGTGCTGTCCCTTGTGTGCTGCGTGGAGAAGGTCCTGTAGTATCCGGAACGCCTTCTCCCGACCAGCCGGACTTCTCTGTTCAGCTCCAACGGTGATGGTCCTCTCTTCAGTGACGTATGCGACGACTTCTCTCCAGTTTTCAGTGGGCGTGCAAGGCAATCAGAAAATCGTTAATACACAAATCAGAAAGATTAAAATTCTCTGCTGTAGAGATTGCTCTGTGTTTGGTTCTGATTGAACAAAACGCTTTAGCTGTCCGAACTATCAGGCAATGGACGCTCAGAATCCACTGACCGCGTCCCTCCCGCCTGACTAGTTCACAGCGTAAGCTATTTTTCTTACCAAAACCAACAAAACCAAACACGGATACAAATTCCTAGCAGTGGGCCTGGCTCGCCAGTGGCCTTCTCAGCCCTGCCTGCGCTCTCTCCTCTCTGTGGGGGAGCGGTCATCTCCTCTGGTCTTCAGAGCGCCGCACATCGCTGCCTGCGCTCTCTTTCTTGCAGGGGATGTCGGGGTGGAGACTGCTCACAGTCTCTCAGCACAGCGCTCTGTTTCCGGGAGGAGGGTAGGGGTTCAGAGTTTTAGCGCAGGATGCGCTCTCCATCAGGGGGGGTGTCGGGGGTCCTGTGTCTGAGCGCCGGATGCACTCTCCTTCAGGGGGGGTCCCGATCTCCAGAGCGCAGTGCCGCTGGGGTATTTAAACCCTGCTGCGCTCGCTCCCGTTTTCCCACCCTGCAGGCGTGCGCATGCACGCCTGCAGCCAGGTCCACGTGGGCTGGCGCGGTGATATCACACCGCACCAGCCCGCGCTCCCAGGCAGGGGGATGCTTTGATCCTCCCACCTGTGGAGATATCGCACATCTCTGGCACTGTAATTACAGCGCCAGAGGTGAGTGGCACACAGGGGCATGGGAACTCTTTGTTCTCATGTCCCTGTTAGACATACCCATCTGAGGCATTATGTCACAATGCTGACCACAATGCTGTTGTGTCATGCACATGATTGTGGTCATGAGGCCTAAGAATGTAGTTTAATCATATTTTGTTTGCTTGTAATCTAGAAGTACATAGTCGGGAAAAGCGGAGGTTTATGTATGATTACTGTTCACAAAACTAGTCAAACTGGTACCTGTATGTTATATGTGCCGTTATTTGCTGTGTGCACTTCCCATGTTACACCCAAACATCTGACATCTATTATTCTAGTATTTTAAGCCAAGCTCTATTGATATAATTTTTGTCCTAAAGCACTTAAAATACCAGGAACCATCATTAGGAACATACACATGTGGACAAAATTGTTGGTACCCTTCAGTTAAAAAAAGAAAAACCCATAATGGTCACTGAAATAACTTGACAAAAGTAATAAAAAATTAAAAATTTACAGAAAACCAGCTATTTCTTTTGAATTGTTCAACAGATTAATTTGTAAAACAAATGAATGTGGCCTAGTCAAAAATGATGATACACTTAGAAAAGACTGAGAATTATTTAACCATAGGGATATGTTAAACTAAGGTGTGTTCTAAAAATAGCATCACAGATGTCTTCAAACTTTTGGTCAGTCAGTCTGCCTATTTATAGAGTGAAAAGTGGTCACTGTGCTGTTTGGAATTTTGGTGTGTACCACACTGAACAGGACCAAAGAAAGCTAAGGAGAGAGTTATCTCAGCAGATTAGAATAAATCTATAGACAAACATGTTAAAGATGAAGGCTATAAGACCATCTCCAAACAGCTTTATGTTCCTGTTACAGTTGCACATATTATTTAGAAGTTTAAAGAGGACCTTTCACCAGAGGAAAGCCTCTAAACTAACTATACAGAAGTGTAGAGCGGCGTCCAGGGATCCCGCTGCACTTACTGTTATCCCCGGGCGCCGCTCCGTTCGCCCGGTATAGCCTCCGGTATGTAAGTAGTTAGGCTCCACCCACTTGATCCTGCCGGCGTTTTCTTTCTTCTATGCTGTAGCGCTGGCCAATCGCAGCGCTCAGCTCATAGTGAGCTGAGCGCTGCGATTGGCCAGCGCTACAGCATAGAAGAAGAAGACGCCGGCAGGATCAAGTGGGTGGAGCCTAACTACTTACATACCGGAGGCTATACCGGGCGAACGGAGCGGCGCCCGGGGATAACAGTAAGTGCAGCGGGATCCCTGGACGCCGCTCTACACTTCTGTATAGTTAATTTAGAGGCTTTCCTCTGGTGAAAGGTCCTCTTTAAGGACTGCAGCCAACCTCCCTGGAAGTGGCCACAAGAGGAAAATCGATGACAATCGAATCGAATGGTAGCCAATGAGCCCACAACAACTTCTAAAGAAATTAAAGGTGAACTCCAAGGTCAAAGTACATCAGTGTCAGATCACACCATCTGTCACTCTTTTAGCCAAAGTAGACTTAAAGAGGACCTTTCATCAGAATCAAGTATGTAAACTGAATATACATACATGGAGAGCGGCGCCCAGGGACCCCCCTGCACTTACTATTATCCCCGGGCGCCGCTCCGTTCTCCGGTGATAGCCTCCGGTAAAGTCATAGTTAGGCTCCACCCATTTGAGCCTGCCGGCGTCTCTTTCTCCTATGCTGTAGCGCTGGCCAATCGCAGCGCTCAGCTCATAGCATGGCTAAGAGCTGAGTGCTGCGATTGGCCAGCGCTACAGCATAGGAGAAGGAGACGCCGGCAGGCTCAAATGGGTGGAGCCTAACTATGACTTTACCGGAGGCTATCACCGGAGAACGGAGCGGCGCCCGGGGATAATAGTAAGTGCAGGGGGGTCCCTGGGCGCCGCTCTCCATGTATGTATATTCAGTTTACATACTTGATTCTGATGAAAGGTCCTCTTTAATGGAAGGCCAGGGCCGTCTTTAATATTGATTGGACCCTGGGCAAAAATTTACTTGGGCCCCCTGGATCCCGCCTTCCCACACCTTAGCAGGCAATCACGCCTTCCACCACAACACACACACAAAAAATCCACACATCTGGTAGAGTACAGTGAATTACTGTAAATACTTCCAGTTCTGAAGACTCCAGCGGCTCAGGGTCAGTGCTCTGGGCAGCTGGGCTCAGGCTGGAAGTGGGCACCGCTCTGCAGGAAGGAGACTAGGGCTCGGCTCACCCTAGTGTTCCAGTGCACCCCAGCACCCCACAGTATGCAGTAGGGATCGACCGATATTGATTTTTTAGGGCCGATACCGATAATTTGTGAACTTTCAGGCCGATAGCCGATAATTTATACCGATATTCTGGGAATTTTCATTTTTGAGAAAAAAAAAAAATTCCTACACAAATCTGCTGAAAATTAATATGTTTATTGTTAATGTGTATTTTTTTGTTTATTGTTAATGTGTATTTTTTTTTATAAGTCTTTTTCATTTATACTTAATATTTTTGTGTTTTTTTTTTTTACTAACTTTTAGCCCCCTTAGGGACTAGAACCCTTATCCTATTCCCCCTGATAGATCTCTATCAGGGTGAATAGGATCTCACACTGTCCCTGCTGCTCTGTGCTTTGTGCACACAGCAGAATGGAGCTTACCATGGCAGCCAGGGCTTCAATAGCGTCCTGGCTGCCATGGTAACCGATCGGAGCCCCAGGCTTACACAGCTGGGGCTCCGATCGGAGGAGCAGGGGAGAGGGGATCCTGTGGCCACTGCCACCAATGAGAAATACTGGGTGGGGGGGGGGGGGCGCACTGCGCCACCAACGTTTTTACTATTGGCTGGGATTGGGGTGGGGGCGCACTGCGCCACCAATGATTAATACTGGGGGGCTTGGGGGGGGGGGCGCACTGCGCCACCAATGAAGATAAGTCTCTCATTCATATACAGGAGGCGGGAGCTGGCTGCAGAATCCCATAGCCGGCTCCCGACCTCTATGAGCGGTAGCTGCGATCCGCGGCACCTGAGGAGTTAACTACCGCGGATCGCAGCTACCGCTCATAGAGGTCGGGAGCCGGCTATGTGATTCTGCAGCCAGCTCCCGCCTCCTGTATATGAATGAATGAAAGGCTTATCTTCATTGGTGGCGCAGCGGCCACAGCCCCTCCCCTCCTCTCGTCTTCTCTTCTGTCATTGGCGGCAGCGGCAGCAGCAGCACAGGGGGAGGAGACACTGCTTCCTTCTCCCCTGTGCTGCGGAGGGAACACAGAACGCGCTGAGAGCAGCGCGTTCTGTGTTCCCCATACGTTATTGGTATATCGGCAAAATAGATGCCGATACCGATAACGTTCAAAATCCTCAATATCGGCCGATAATATCGGCCAAACCGATAATCGGTCGATCCCTAGTATGCAGTATAGCACCCTATAGTATACAGCACCACACAGTATGCAGTTTAGCACCCCACACTATACAGTACCCCACAGTATATAGTAGAGCAGTATAGCCCCCCACAGTATACAGGGCCCCACAGTATACAGCCCCCCCACAGTATACAGCCCCCCCCCCATAGTATACAGGCCCCCACACAGTATACAGGCCCCCACACAGTATACAGGCTCCCCACACAGTATACAGGACCCCCACACAGTATACAGCCCACCACACAGTATACAGCCCACCACACAGTATACAGTCCCACACAGTATACAGCCCCCCACAGTATACAGCCCCCCACAGTATACAGCCCACCACACAGTATACAGCCCACCACACAGTATACATCCCCCCACAGTATACAGGCCCCCACAGTATACAGGCCCCCACACAGTATACAGTCCCACACAGTATACAGCCCCCACAGTATACAGCCCACCACACAGTATACAGCCCACCACAGTATACAGCACCCCACTATACAGTAGTTTACAGTATATTAACATAACAGCCCCTGTCACCTTTTTCTGATGTAATCTTCACACAAAAAAGCTCCACAGTTAACTTCTGCAACACTCCACAGGACCTGTGATGACCTCATAGCCATGTGACCAGTAATTGCTAGGTTACTGGTCACATGGTGATGATGTCATTAAGGTCCTAAATCACAACTTTAACACAGTACGATCATGATGCCTGGAATCCTGGTAGAGCTGACAGCCTGACACCGGGGGCAGTGGCTAGCAGGGCTCAAGAGGCAGCTGCCTTGGGCCCCCCAGGAGCAACTGGGCCCGGGGCAGCTGCCCCTTTTGCCCCTTGGTAAAGACGGCCCTGTGGAAGGCGACCGAAGAGAAAATCACTGTTGAAAGCAAATTGTAAAAAAGCGAGACTAGAATTTGCCAAAAGGCATATTCATATTGACAAGCCATAGAGCTTCTGGGAGAATGTCCTTTGGACAGATAAGACAACTCTGGAGCTTTTTGGCAAGTCACATCAGCTCTATGTTCACAGACGCAAAAATGAAGCATACAAAAAAAGAACATTGTACCTACTGTGAAACATGGAGGAGGCTCGGTTATGTTTGGGTGTTGCTTTGCTGCATCTGGCACAGGGTGTCTTGAATCTGTGCAGCGTACAATTAAATCTCAAGACTATGAAGGCATTCTGGAGCAAAATGTGCAGCCCTGGCCTCAGTTACTGGTTATGGTTCCTCTAACAGGATAATGATCCAAAACACACAGCTAAAAACATCCTAGAAGGGCTAAAAGCAAAGCATTGAATGCCTCTGAAGTGGCTTTCTATGAGCCCTGATCTATCCTATTGAGCATCTGTGGAAACAGCTGAAACATGCAGTCTGGAGAAGGTACCCTTCAAACCTGAGACAGCTGGAGAAATTTCCTCATGAGAAGTGGGCCAAAATACCTGTGGAAAGGTACAGAAGTCTCATTGAGAGTTACAGAAATTGCTTGATTGCTGTGATGGCCTCAAAACGTTGAGCAACAAAATGTTAATGGGCTTTTTTATAGTATGCAAGCACAACCACTGCTGCTGGATTGCAGAGTGGTCATAACCATGGAAACCAGCAATGTATAATTTAATGGAAAAAGGAATCCAGCCAGCAAAGGAAGCAATATGGATAATAAAAATACATTTGTAAGTGGCTTGTATTAACTTTCTCTACATGATAAATGCTACTTGCTGAAGTGACAAAACCCCTTTAAGGGTACTATGATTTTTGTCCAGGTTAGTTTCATTAGTTTGTTTTATAAATTATTCTGTTGAGCCGCAATTCAAAAGCGATGTCAGATTTTAATTAGTTGATTTTCAGTAAATTTTTCTTTATTATTAATTTTGTCAGTTTCAAGCTATTTCAGTGACCTTTGGGGATTTTCCTTTCTTTAACGGAAGGGTACCAACAAATTTGTCCATGTGTGTATACCGGTATATTGCCTACTTCTATTATACCTATAATGATAACAGATACAGTATCTTATTTGTATGGCTAAGTTAAAAGGGTTTCCTGTAAACAACATTTGTCACCTATTCACAAAATAGCTGATACATGTATGATCACAGGAGAGTGGGACCACTGTGAACCCAACCAATCATGAGATCAGGTGTCCTTGAGTTAATGGAGTGGTGGTGTGGATACGTAACAACCGCTCCATTCACTTCCATTCGACTGCTGAATACTATCTCTGGAGGTCCCATAGACAGTAAAAGTAGCAGTTGTCACTCGTGCACTACCACTCTACTCACACTTCCTGTGTCAAGGGAAGTACGGGGAAGGAAGGACAACCAAAGGGAACCACAACTAAACAACTGCAGACTAGGCCCCAAACCTAGGAAATAAAGAGGACACCTCCTAGGATTCCCTGATACTCTCCCTAAGCTGCTAACAACATGTGCAAATCTCAATGGTAGAAATGCACATGCACAGGAACCTGAGACTGCTGAAACACTGCACCAAACCCTTATCTTAGGGAACAGGGAAAGAGGCAACCGGCTCCTTCTAAACTGAAGGAGCTAGTGTTTCCCTGAGGCCTAGTCAGGACAGACACATCAAGAAAAGGGAAAGGATTTAGCTTGAGATGTAACTGGAGCAGGAGAACCACCACACAAGCAGAGCACTCCACAGAAGAGCTATAATCCGCAGGGAAACAAGTGAGAGGTGGAACATATAGAGAGCCACCTGACTGATAATGAGCAGCATTTGCGAAGGGGTGGAAATCTGTCAGCAACAATGAAAAAAAGAGAGATCTGTCAGATAGACTCCTGAGTCTTCCGTCTATTTGAACTGCTAAGATCTCTCCCAGGGCCGGCGGTGACAGTACCCCCCCTTCTAAGGGTGACCTCCGGGCACCCAGGACCAACTTTATCAGGGTGGGCTCTGTGAAAGGCCTTCAGAAGCCGACTGGCATTCACATCAGTCGCCGGGACCCACATTATCTCCCCCGGACCGTAACCCTTCCAATGAACGAGGTATTGAGGGGAACCCCAAAGGACACTAGAGTCAGCAACTCTGGAAATTTGAAACTCCAGATTCCCGTCAACCAAGACAGGTGGAGGTGGCAAGGAAGATGGTACAGCAGGTTCCACATAACTCTTTTACAAAGATTTATGGAAGACATTATGGATCTTCCAAGCTTGCGGAAGTTCAAAGCGAAAAGAAACCGGATTAATAATGGAAGAGATCTTGTATGGACCAATAAATCTTGGACCTAACTTCCAGGATGGCACCTTCAACTTAATGTTCTTAGTGGACAACCACACCAAATCACCCACATTCAGACACACGTTTCTTGTCAGCCATACGTTTATACCTATCGCCCATCTTTTTAAAATTGATTAGAATTTTCTGCCAGATAGATGATAAGGAAGAAGCAAATCTCTCCTCATCAGGCATACCAGAGGAACTATTCCTAGAGAACGTACCAAACTGAGGGTGAAACTCATATGCACCAAAAAATGGTGACTTATCAGTGGACTCCTGACAACGGTTATTCAAAGCAAATTCAGCCAAAGACAAAAACGAGGACCACTCCTCCTGATTCTCAGCAACAAAACACCTCAAATATGTCTCCAGATTCTGGTTAGTGTGTTCAGTTTGTCCGTTCGACTGAGGGTGAAAAGCCGAAGAGAAGGACAAACGAATCCCCAGGCGAGTACAGAAAGCCTTCCAGAACCTGGACACAAATTGAGTCCCTCTATCAGACACCACTTTAGAGGGAATGCTGTGTAATTTCACAATGTTATCAACAAATGTCTGAGCCAGAGCTTTGGCATTGGGTAAACCAGAAAATGGAATAAAGTGTGCCATCCTACTAAACCGGTCAACCACCACCAAAATCACCGTCATCCCCGAAGGCAAATTGGTGATGAAGTCCATGGACAAGTGCGTCCAGGGGCAGGATGGGATGGACAAAGGAAGATGAGATCCTGAGGGCCGAGTATGAGTCACCTTGGCACGTGCACAGGTCTCACAAGCTGCCACATAGCCCTGAACACTCTTACGTAAACCCGGCTACCAGAATCTCAGAGAAATAAGATCAACAGTGGATCTGCTCCCAGGGTGTCCAGCAAGGACAGTATCATGATGTTCCTTAAACACCTTGTGACGAAGCTCAGAAGGAACAAACAACCTCCCTGGGGGACAGGAATCAGGTGCCTCTCCCTGAACTTCCAACACCTCTGCCTCCAGTTCAGGATAGAGGGCGGATACAACCACCCCATCAGCCAAAATCAGACTAGGATCCTCAGTATCACCCCCATCCCCAGGGAAGCTACGTGACAAGGCATCCGCCTTGATATTCTTGACTCCAGCTTGAAAAGTGACAATGAAATTAAATCTGGTAAAAAACAAAGACCATATGGCCTGCCTTGGGTTCAAACGTTTAGCTGACTCCAGGTAGGCCAGATTTTTATGATCGGTAAATACAGTAATTGTCACGGCCACGGTTTTGGCCGTGACTCCTTGGGAGCCGCATACTGTTGCCCGCGGTTTTGGGTTGTAGTGTCAACCGCAGCTTGAGGCATAAGGTTGTTAGCCTCAAGTGCGGTTGCCGCGGACAACAGCTATGTGTGCGGTTCCCTCGGAGTTGTGTGCGCGTTTGTAAGCACTTTTGTATGTCTGTGTGCACTTTGTTTATGTTTGGTGTGCACTGACATTTTCCCTGCACTGTGGCTGTCCGTGGCAATGTTTGGTGGTATGATGTACATGTGGTGGCAGTGTCCCGGCCTTCGGGCTGACTCCCAGGACACGCTTGCCACCCATGTCGTTGCCTGCGGCAACAGCCACAGTGTGTTTGTTGTTTGGACACTTCCCCTTTAAGTTATGTTTTCCCTTCTGTAGTTTTGGAAGGGTTAACTCCCTTTCAGTGTGTGTGAGTCACGGGGTGTGTCTGATTGTTGGGTGTGGCCTCTTGGCCCTATAAAGCCTCAGTTGTAGGCAGTAGCCAGAGAGGGTGCTTCAGCCATGCTGGCTGTAGACATCCTCCTGGTTACTTACCAACTGTCAGTGGGGGCCAACCTTCTGGTCATAAGCTAAATATATGTCCTTTTGGTGTCTGGAAGATGTGTTTGCTTTTATGTTTCTTTATTGCACCTGTGGTCCTGGGTTCCCGTGTGTTGTGTGTTTGTGTGCTGAGTCCTGCTGTCTGTGGGCAGTACATCCACATGGGTTCCAGGCTTCGTTGTCTGTGGTAGGTCTCTGCTATGTTTGTGGCAAGTACCTGCCATTGCCATAGGTTGCATTTGTTTCCCCTTGCTTGCAGCTTGGCCAGTGAGACTCCTGCTCCTCCGTATCCAGAAGGAACATCCTTCATGTCTTACTCTGACTCCTAGCCCAGGGACCGGTCGGAGGGTAAGTTAGGGCTCCGAGGTTCCTGCGCATGGGTCCTCCTACCTTCAAGGTCGGCCCATGCAGGTAGGAGTTAGGGTCAGGTTAGGGACGCTGTAGGAGGTGACCTGCTCCCTAATCCTGTTTGTCCTGGTCAAGCAGCGACCATCATCCCTAGGCACACGGCTGAGGGTTTCCCCCATCCTCAGCCGTGACAGTAATGGGATGAATCGCTTCCTCAAAGGCGGTTCTAGGTGAAATGGGGCCCTGGCGTGAAAAACAATAAGGGCCCCCCTCCTATGACACTTGCTGACTTTAACGTCCCGTATTGACTCTGGAGATTTAATTTGCGGACGTTCATACAGAAGAAACTGTATATTGTGTGGCACAGTGTATGCTATGTGTGTATAACAAACATATTTTACATGAAAACTTACAATTACTTGGCTTGGCCCTTGGGGATCTCGGACGCCACTTCAACACTTGGCTGGGGGGCTCGGTGGAGCTGATGTGTTTTATCCTAGTGAGAAAGATTTCATAATAATGATTTAGAGAAGGGGCAGAGGGATAGCAGAGCAGGGAGAGGCTGGTGCTGCTACTAGGGGGCTCATACCATGGGGAATAATAAAGCCCACCATAATGCCCCCCCAGTAGAAATAATTCTCCTTATAATGTGACAGTGCAAAAAATACTCCCTTGTAATGCCCCCAGTTGAGCTAATGTTCCAAATAGTGCCCCCATAATGTGCCGGTATAAAATACTGCTATATAGTGCCCCCAATAAAAGCCCCCATAGTGCTCCTCTCCCCCCTCCCTCCTAGTGCCCCCCATAATATACCAGTATAAAATGCCCCATATATAGTGCCCCAGTAGATGCCCTCAGTGTCCCTCATAATTTGTAAGTAGAAAATACCCCTTCTTAGTGCCCCCCGTAGATGACCCCATAGTACTCCTCTCCCACCTTCCCCATAGTACCCACCATAATGTGTCACAGTATAAAATGCTACTGTACAGAGCCCCCCATATAAAATACCCCTTCTTTGTGGCCTCAGTAGATGCCCCTATAGTGCCCACAAATAATGTGCCAGTAAGAAGTGCCCCCATAGATGTCCCCTAATAATGTGCCAGTAAAATGTGCCCCCATAGATGCCCCCCAATCATGTGCCAGTAATAAGAGCCCCCCCACCATCTTGTGCCAATAACAAGAGCCCCCCATATCATGCGCCAGTAGCCAGAGCCCCATGTTCCAGTAGCCAGAGGCCCCCCCATCATGTGCCAGTAGCCAGAGCCCCCCCATACAATGTGCCAGTAGCCAGAGCCCTATGTGCCAGTAGTCAGAGGCCCCCCATCATGTGCCAGTAGCCAGAGCCCTATGTGCCAGTAGTCAGAGGCCCCCCATCATGTGCCAGTAGCCAGAGCCCTATGTGCCAGTAGCCAGAGGCCCCCCATCATGTGCCAGTAGCTAGAGCCCGCCATATCATGTGCCAGTAGCCAGAGCCCCCCCATATCATGTGCCAGTAGCCAGAGCCCTATGTGCCAGTAGCCAGAGGCCCCCATATCATGTGCCAGTAGCCAGAGCCCCCCCTCATCATGTGCCAGTAGCCAGAGGCCCCTCATCATGTGCCAGTAGCCAGAGGCCCCCATCATGTGGCAGTAGCCAGAGTCCCCCCATATCATGTGCCAGTAGCCAGAGCCCCATGTGCCAGTAGCCAGAGCCCTCTCCCCCATATCATGTGCCAGTAGCCAGAGGCCCCCATCATGTGCCAGTAGCCAGAGCCCCCATATCATGTGCCAGTAGCCAGAGCCCTATGTGCCAGTAGCCAGAGCCCCCCATATCATGTGCTAGTAGCCAGAGCCCCCCATATCATGTGCCAGTAGCCAGAGCCCCCCCATCATGTGTCAGTAGCCAGAGCCCCCCATCATGTGTCAGTAGCCAGAGCCCCCCCATCATGTGCCAGTAGCCAGAGCCCCCCCCCATATTATGTGCCAGTAGCCAGAGCCCCTTATATCATGTGCCAGTAGCCAGAGCCCCCCCATCATGTGTCAGTAGCCAGAGGCCCCCATCATGTGTCAGTAGCCAGAGGCCCACCCCATCATGTGCCAGTAGCCAGAGCCCCCCCTCATATCAGTAGCCGCCTGCGCCGGCCTCTGATAGGCTGCCAGCACTAGGTCGGCAGCCTATCAGAGGAACAGGGAAGGGACACACCTCTCCCTCCCCTGCCCCACATCACAGCCATCTGTATCGCTATCCTGAGGACCGCGATACAGATGACTATGGAGATGAGCGCTTCCACAATGGAAGCGCTCATCTCCCTCTGCGACTGTCCTACCGCCGCCCCCACTTACCGCCACGGGGCCCACAAAAAAATATTTAGTTGCGGGCCGGCGGGGGCCCCTAAGGACTTGGAGGCCCGGGGGCAATTGCCCCCCTTGCCTTAATGGAAGCGCCGGCCCTGCCAGCAACTCTCTATTGCCAACATCATAATTTCTCTTGGCAGAAGAGAGTTTTTTCAAAAAAAAAAAGCACAAGGGCGCCATTTGCCAGGAGAAGGACCCTGCGACAGAACTCCACCAACTCCCACTTCTGATGCGTGCACCTCAACAATAAATGACACATCAGGCTGCACCAAAATGGGAGTAGAAGAAAAACATTTCTTTATAGTGAAAAAAGCATGTAACGCCTCTTCCGACCAGACAGAGAAATGCACCCCTTTCTTAGTAATGTCAGTCAGAGGTTTGACAAGAGTGGAATAATTTAAGATACATTTTCTGTAGTAATTGGTAAACCCCAAAAACCTCATAAGCGGTTTCTGATTCTCGGGCAGATCCCATTCCAAGACCGCACTGACTTTTTCGGGATCCATGCGAAAGACCGAAGAGGAAAACAGCAAACACACATTTTTCTAGCTTGGCATATAACTTATTCTCCCAGAGAATCAGCAAGACTGATGACTCTCCATGTCGGGCGAGTAAATCAATATGTTATCCAGGTATACGACAGCAAACCTTCCCACCAAATGATGAAAAATGTCATTGATTAAATGTTGAAATACTGCCGGGGCACTGGTCAAACCAAAAGGCATGACCAAGTGCTCAAAATGACCCACAGGAGTATTAAAAGCTGTCTTCCATTCATCCCCCTCTCTGATTCTTACCAGATTATATGCCCCTCTTAGGTCTAATTTAGAAAACACCTTAGCTCCAACAATCTGGTTGAACAAATCTGGGATCAGGGAAAGGGGATAAGGATCACGGATAGTGATGCGATTCAACTCTCGGAAATCTAGACACGGTCTCAATGTCCCATCTTTTTTCTTTACAAAAAAGAACCCCGCCTCCATAGGTGACTTAGATGGTCTGATGTGTCCCTTTGCCAAACTCTCA
This sequence comes from Bufo bufo, assembly GCF_905171765.1. NCBI lineage: Eukaryota > Metazoa > Chordata > Amphibia > Anura > Bufonidae > Bufo > Bufo bufo. The sequence continues at coordinate 499,122,513 of NC_053389.1, forward strand.
GTAATATACTTTCACATAGCAATTCTTTCGGGTTCAGAAAGGTTATACAACCGAGACTTTGGCAACTTCGCTCCGGGAATCAGATTGACAGGGCAATCATATTCTCTATGAGGGGGTAACTCCTGATCCACACCCTCAGCGAACACATCAGAAAAATCAGAGAGAAACCGGGGTAACATCTTAGTGGATATCTCAGCAAGAGATGTGACAAGACAGTTGTCCATACAGTAATCACTCCAGCCCTTGATCTGTCTCGCTTGCCAATCAATGGTAGGGTTATGTTTGGTCAACCATGGCAATCCTAGCACCAGAGAAGCCTGCAGACCCTTCATTATAAAACAAGAAATACCCTCAACATCAGAATCCTCCACACTTAAATGGATATCCTGCACCATGTGAGTCAAAGATTTTTGAGAAAGGCGAACACTGAGATCTCTTTGTCCAGTGCATTAGATTTAAAACCATGCATCAGGACAAACTGGTAATTCACATGGTTAACCCCTGCCCCGCTGTCAAAAAACAGGTACTACCGGTAAAAGACAAGAGCATGTTCTCAGATTCCCCAACTACTCTGCCAAGAGTTAGAGAACAAAACTTATTGTTAACTCTTTCTTTTTTTTATTCTCACCTTGATATTTTACATAGGGCCAAACATTAACAAAATGACCCTTTTTAGCCCTGAAGTTCTTATCACCAGGGTCTGGAGAGACCCGTCCCAATTGCATAGGTTCATCTCCAAACATGGGCTCAGGTGTCTCAGTACCCCGAGTGTCAGAGGGGACCGACCTCTCTTCAGGTAATACGTCCCGAGAGAACGGAGTCTTGCCCCTTTCCATCAGACGTCTATCAATTCGTACCGCAAGAGACATGGCAGCTTCTAATGAAACAGAATTTTCATGGAGTGCTAGGGCATCTTTTAGTCTCTCAGATAGCCCCTGACAGAACTGACTCCCCAGAGCAGGGTTATTCCACTCAGAATCAGTTGCCCACCTCCTGAATTCAGAGCAATAGGACTCAGCAGACCGATTTCCCTGTTGCAAGCCGCGCAACATAGATTCAGCCAGAGAAACTCGGTCTGGGTCGTCATAAATAAGTCCCAATGCTCTGAAAAAATCATCCACCGACCGGAGGGATTGGGATCCGGTCGGCAAAGAAAAGGCCCAGGATTGAGCGTCACCTTTCAAAAAAGAAATAGCGATCACCACCTTTTGACCCTTGTCACCAGAGGAGTAAGGGCGTAAGCGAAAATAAAGTTTGCAAGACTCCCTGAACCGAATTAAGTTGTCACTTCCTCCGGCAAATCGGTCCGGGAGGGCGATCTTAGGTTCAGAGCAGGTCTGGACCCCACTGGGGGAGACAGACACCTGACACCTTGCAGCAGATTCACAGAGGTCTGCTACTTCCAGCGACAACCCCTGCATGCGATTCACCAGTGCAGAGACAGGATCCATGACAACACAGAGCAGGGGAAACAGTAACGGTATTCAGCAGCTGATAATGTAACGGGAAGTACGGGGAAGGAAAGACAACCAAAGGGAACTACAACTAAACAACAACAGACTAGGCCCCAAACCTAGGGAATAAAAAGGACACCTCCAAGCATTCCCTGATACTCTGCCTAAGCTGCTAACAACATGTGCAAATCTCAATGGTAGAAATACACAGGAACCTGAGACTGCTGAAACACTGCACCAAACCCTAAGATTAGGGAACAGGGAAAGAGGCAACCTGCTCCTTCCAAACTGAAGGAGCTAGTGTCTCCCTGAGGCCTAGTCAGCACAGACATACCAAGAAAAGGGAAAGGACTTAGCTTGAGATGTAACTGGATCAGGGGAACCACCACACAAGCAGAGCACTCCACGGAAGAGCTATCATCCGCAGGGAAACAAGTGAGAGGCGGAACATTTAAAGAGCCACCTGACTGATAATGAGCAGCATCTGCGAAGGGGGGGAAATCCGTCAGCAACAATGAAAACGAGAGAGATCTGTCAGATAGACTCCTGAGTCTTCCATCTATTTGAACTTCTAAGATCTCTCCCAGGGTCGGCGGTGACATCCTGTGGGTGGGTCATAAATGTCTATGGAAAAACCTTTTTAAATGCCACTGCTGATGGGAGTAGTTCACTTAAATATGATAATCTTGTAGACGTACTGCTCAAATAATGTTGTTTACTGCCTAATTAAAGTACGTTAAAAACACTTTATTTAATAATATTAAAAATAATAAATCTCCACATGAATAGGCTGATAAGGTGAACTGGAATTTTTTCAGACTAATTATATGCTGGTTCCTATTAACACCCTTCCACAAAGACTCCTTTATGTTTAGGAGTATATGGATAATGGGGTAAATCCTCTAGTGATCCTAGAAGGATATTTTTTTGCACTCCATATATGGGGCTGTGGACCCTTTAATAAGTGCTATATAGGATCTAACACTTAGAGGATTAATCCCCATTAGGCTCAGTATGGAAGCGAGAGTCAGTCTGCATGTATTCCTATACTGCAGTCTAATGCTCAACGCGTTTTCCTTTCCGACTATTGTCGGTAGTTCATCAGGAGCATTAGACCTAGTGTTTGGCAGACGTCATATATTGCAACCCTGATGGTGGGTATGCAATGATTTTGCCAAGCACTTTTTGGTCTGCTGACTAGAAAGATGCTGTACGCTTCTGATATCGTGTGTGCAGCAGCGAGCCTCCCGGTATTGTAGTTGCCGTAGCGCGCGCGAGGTGTGCGCTGTTTAAATGGAGAAAACTCCTCCCCTTTTCCTGCCAAGCCTCTAGCAGGCATCCGATAGGAGACCGATCGCTACATGGCCGCGCCTGTTGCTGTCGTCATCACCAAGGGACGGACAGCCCATTGCACAGTCATTCGCGTCGACTCCGCCTGCTCCTCTCATCATTCGTCGCTATGACAAGGGGGAGTGAATGTTTGTGACGTTTGCTTGAGTCACCATCTGGGCGGGGACATATATTCCAAAGATTATCGTCATGATCAGGTAAAGCCAGTGCATAAATAATCGGAACGAATAAGAATATTTACTGTCATAAGTGGTTACCAGAGAAAGTCAATCCTGCCAAAAGCAGAATATATATACACTCCCCTAAAGAATTATTAGGAACACCTGTTCTATTTCTCATTAATGCAATTATCTACAGGGAGTGCAGAATTATTAGGCAAATGAGTATTTTGACCACATCATCCTCTTTATGCATGTTGTCTTACTCCAAGCTGTATAGGCTCGAAAGCCTACTACCAATTAAGCATATTAGGTGATGTGCATCTCTGTAATGAGAAGGGGTGTGGTCTAATGACATCAACACCCTATACTAGGTGTGCATAATTATTAGGCAACTTCCTTTCCTTTGGCAAAATGGGTCAAAAGAAGGACTTGACAGGCTCAGAAAAGTCAAAAATAGTGAGATATCTTGCAGAGGGATGCAGCACTCTTAAAATTGCAAAGCTTCTGAAGCGTGATCATCGAACAATCAAGCGTTTCATTCAAAATAGTCAACAGGGTCGGAAGAAGCGTGTGGAAAAACCAAGGCGCAAAATAACTGCCCATGAACTGAGAAAAGTCAAGCGTGCAGCTGCCAAGATGCCACTTGCCACCAGTTTGGCCATATTTCAGAGCTGCAACATCACTGGAGTGCCCAAAAGCACAAGGTGTGCAATACTCAGAGACATGGCCAAGGTAAGAAAGGCTGAAAGACGACCACCACTGAACAAGACACACAAGCTGAAACGTCAAGACTGGGCCAAGAAATATCTCAAGACTGATTTTTCTAAGGTTTTATGGACTGATGAAATGAGAGTGAGTCTTGATGGGCCAGATGGATGGGCCCGTGGCTGGATTGGTAAAGGGCAGAGAGCTCCAGTCTGACTCAGACGCCAGCAAGGTGGAGGTGGAGTACTGGTTTGGGCTGGTATCATCAAAGATGAGCTTGTGGGGCCTTTTCGGGTTGAGGATGGAGTCAAGCTCAACTCCCAGTCCTACTGCCAGTTTCTGGAAGACACCTTCTTCAAGCAGTGGTACAGGAAGAAGTCTGCATCCTTCAAGAAAAACATGATTTTCATGCAGGACAATGCTCCATCACACGCGTCCAAGTACTCCACAGCGTGGCTGGCAAGAAAGGGTATAAAAGAAGAAAATCTAATGACATGGCCTCCTTGTTCACCTGATCTGAACCCCATTGAGAACCTGTGGTCCATCATCAAATGTGAGATTTACAAGGAGGGAAAACAGTACACCTCTCTGAACAGTGTCTAGGAGGCTGTGGTTGCTGCTGCACGCAATGTTGATGGTGAACAGATCAAAACACTGACAGAATCAATGGATGGCAGGCTTTTGAGTGTCCTTGCAAAGAAAGGTGGCTATATTGGTCACTGATTTGTTTTTGTTTTGTTTTTGAATGTCAGAAATGTATATTTGTGAATGTTGAGATGTTATATTGGTTTCACTGGTAAAAATAAATAATTGAAATGGGTATATATTTGTTTTTTGTTAAGTTGCCTAATAATTATGCACGGTAATAGTCACCTGCACACACAGATATCCCCCTAAAATAGCTAAAACTAAAAACAAACTAAAAACTACTTCCAAAAATATTCAGCTTTGATATTAATGAGTTTTTTGGGTTCATTGAGAACATGGTTGTTGTTCAATAATAAAATTAATCCTCAAAAATACAACTTGCCTAATAATTCTGCACTCCCTGTAGTCAACCAATCACATGGCAGTTGCTTCAATGCATTTAGGGGGGTGGTCCTGGTCAAGACAATCTCCTGAACTCCAAACTGAATGCCAGAATGGGAAAGAAAGGTGATTTAAGCAATTTTGAGCGTGGCATGGTTTTTGGTGCCAGACGGGCCGGTCTGAGTATTTCACAATCTTCTCAGTTACTGTGATTTTCACGCACAACCATTTCTAGGGTTTACAAAGAATGGTGTGAAAAGGGAAAAACATCCAGTATGCGGCAGTCCTGTGGGCGAAAATGCCTTGTGGATAATAGAGGTCAGAGGAGAATGGGCCGACTGATTCAAGCTGATAGAAGAGCAACGTTGACTGAAATAACCACTCGTTACAACCCAGGTATGCAGCAAAGCATTTGTGAAGCCACAACACGCACAACCTTGAGGCGGATGGGCTACAACAGCAGAAGACCCCACCGGGTACCACTCATCTCCACTACAAATAGGAAAAAGAGGCTACAATTTGCAAGAGCTCACCAAAATTGGACTGTTGAAGACTGGAAAAATGTTGCCTGGTCTGATGAGTCTCGATTTCTGTTAAAACAATTCAAATGGTAGAGTCCGAATTTGGCGTAAACAGAATGAGAACATGTATCCATCCTCTGATGGCTACTTCCAGCAGGATAATGCACCATGTCACAAAGCTTGAATCATTTCAAATTGGTTTCTTGAACGTGACAATGAGTTCACTGTACTAAAATGGCCCCCACAGTCACCAGATCTCAACCCAATAGAGCATCTTTGGGATGTGGTGGAACGGGAGCTTCGTGCCCTGGATGTGCATCCCTCAAATCTCCATCAACTGCAAGATGCTATCCTATCAATATGGGCCAACATTTCTAAAGAATGCTATCAGCACCTTGTTGAATCAATGCCACGTAGAATTAAGGCAGTTCTGAAGGCAAAAGGGGGTCCAACACCGTATTAGTATGGTGTTCCTAATAATTCTTTAGGTGAGTGTATATATACAGGTATATATATATATATATATATAGAAACAAATCGTGCTTAAATATGGGTTATCCTATTTGATACAGTCCCTTAAAGGTCCCCATGAATCGCAGAAGCGTCAACCTCTGACACTCATGCTAGGGACATTAGGGACATATTTAAGTCCCACTTCATGCAAATACTCAGGACAATAGGGACACCTTAAGGTCCCAAATCGTGGATAGTCTCCATATATGATCAATAGGGAGAGATCATCAGAGCGGACAAAAAATTCAGGTTAGGGACAGAAGATGAATCTCATAGACTAGCCAAAAGAGGGACAGGTCCTTCCTTCAATAAAACATGCGTATGAAATCGCATCATTTAAACCTTTTCGCTTGACAGTATTTAGTGTGAAGATCCACTGGGCCTCCTTTCTGAGAAGCAGTGTATCAATATCACCTCCCCTGGGTGGTGGTCTTACATGTTCGATGCCCTGAAATTTAAAGCAATCTGTTGTTCTGGGATGGCAGGTTGCCACATGTTGCGCAATAGGGGTATCACCAGAATTTCTGATCTTCAATAAGTGTTCCCCTATGCGCCTCCTAAATTCACACTTAGTTTTCCCTACATATTGTGAACCACAAATGCAGGTCGCAAGATATACCACACCAACTGTCTTGCAGTTAATTATGTCCACTGCAGATGGACATAATATCAGTTAAACCTTTATATAATAATATAATAAAGCATATATTTTTCTAGAAATATGTGCAGATATTGCAGTGACACTGAGTAAAAAAATTGGCCATACATGATTACCCTTTATGGATGTGATCTATTTAGACCTTCAAAATACAGCTATTTTTTCATTTTCCATCGTCCTGTTCCAAGAGACATAACTTTTTTATTTTTCTGTCCATTCTGTAGCAGAATTAGGTACCATTTTGGGTACCACAGTGTTTTTCCAGGATTTTGCAGAACACACCCTGATTCATGCAAACTGCCAAATTCATGCAAAAAATCTGACAATCAGCCTTGGATTTTTGCTGTGAATTCAGCAGCAAATTTTTCTGACAGAAAAAATCAGATGTCTGAACATACCCTAAGGATATGACCGCACGGTGCTGTTGCAACCATGTGGCCATATTGCCCGCAGCAGGCTGAAATGAAACAAATTAGGATCGCAATGTTTAGTTGGTCTGAATTTTTAATGGCTGAGCGGCACCCACAATACTGGATGTCCATGTGTAGTATCTGAGACCCGAGAACTACTGACTACTACTGAGCAGAACAGATGTCTGAGTGTTGATTAGGCTACTAAATAAAGTTGGAAAGTTTTACAAAAGTAATCTCTACCAGCAGATGGAAATACAAGCGCCTAGGTTAAGTTGGAGATCTTTATTTGTGTCTGATATCAGAAAATGGAAAGAATTTGTAGAGTCAGTGCACACTACACTTTTCTCTTTACATGTACTATATATATATAGTACAGACCAAAAGTTTAGACACACCTTCTCATTTAAAGAGTTTTCTTTATTTTCATGACTATGAAAATTGTAGATTCACACTGAAGGCATCAAAACTATGAATTAACACATGTGGAATTATATACATAACAAACAAGTGTGAAACAACTGAAAATATGTCATATTCTAGGTTCTTTAAAGTAGCCACCTTTTGCTTTGATTACTGCTTTGCACACTCTTGGCATTCTCTTGATGAGCTTCAAGAGGTAGTCCCCTGAAATGGTTTTCACTTCACAGGTGTGCCCTGTCAGGTTTAATAAGTGGGATTTCTTGTCTTATAAATGGGGTTGGGACCATCAGTTGCGTTGAGGAGAAGTCAGGTGGATACACAGCTGATAGTCCTACTGAATAGACTATTAGAATTTGTATTATGGCAAGAAAAAAGCAGCTAAGTAAAGAAAAACGAGTGGCCATCATTACTTTAAGAAATTAAGGTCTGTCAGTCAGCCGAAAAATTGGGAAAACTTTAAAAGTAAGGGCTATTTGACCATGAAGGAGAGTGATGGGGTGCTGCGCCAGATGACCTGGCCTCCACAGTCACCGGACCTGAACCCAATCGAGATGGTTTGGGGTGAGCTGGACCGCAGAGTGAAGGCAAAAGGGCCAACAAGTGCTAAGCATCTCTGGGAACTCCTTCAAGACTGTTGGAAGACCATTTCAGGGGACTACCTCTTGAAGCTCATCGAGAGAATGCCAAGAGTGTGCAAAGCAGTAATCAAAGCAAAAGGTGGCTACTTTGAAGAACCTAGAATATGACATATTTTCAGTTGTTTCACACTTGTTTGTTATGTTTATAATTCCACATGTGTTAATTCATAGTTTTGATGCCTTCATAGTCATGAAAATAAAGAAAACTCTTTGAATGAGAAGGTGTGTCCAAACTTTTGGTCTTTACTGTAAATATATATATATATATATATAAAATCACAAATATCGCAGCAGCACAGTCAGACCACATGCACTGGGTGCAATTCCTCACAGAGGTAGGCTTCTCCTCCACGATACGTACTTAGCAACTAACGAGGCAGCACTTCCAGCTTTTGGTGACAGGGTGACGACCCCAAAACTTTATTCCCAGCAATGTTTCGGCCTACTCAATGAGGCCTTTGTCAAGCTATAAATATATATATATATTACCTAATGTAAAATATACCTGTACTGGTGTTGATCGAGCATGCTACGCAGCCAATAAACGTGCAGGTAAGTACTGCCCTTCACTGTAATGCCGTATCCATGTTGGTTACTGACATTACAGTGATTGGCGAACAGTGACATTACCTGTGGCACATCTCCTGTGTAATGTTTCCACATCCCAAATACCTGTGACATTCCCTGTAATTTTTTATTAGCCCCTGCTGACATCAGCGACATTATCTGCGGTATTTCTCCTGTGTAATGTTTCCACATCCAAAATACCTGTGAAATTCCCTGTAATTTTATATTAGCCGCTAGTAACAGCATTGACATCATCTACGGTATATCTCCTGTGTGACGTTTTCACATCTCAAATACCTGTGACATTCCCTGTAATTTTATGTTAGCAGCTGCTGACATCAGCAACATTGTCTGTGGTATTTCTCCTGTGTAACGTTTCCACATCCAAAATACCTGTAACATTCCCTGTAATTTTATCTTAGCCGCTGGTGACATCAGCGACATTATCTGCAGTATTTCTCCTATGTAACGTTTCCACATCCCAAATACCCGTGACATTCCCTGTTATTTTATATTAGCCCCTGCTGACATCAGCGACATTATCTGCAGTATTTCTCCTGCGTAACGTTTCCACATCCAAAATATCTGTGACATTCCCTGTAATGTTTTATTAGCCACTGGTGACATCAGCGACATTATCTGCAGTATTTCTCCTGTGTAACGTTTCCACATCCAAAATATCTGTGACATTCCCTGTAATGTTTTATTAGCCACTGGTGACATCAGCGACATTATCTGCAGTATTTCTCCTGTGTAACGTTTCCACATCCCAAATACCTGTGACATTCCCTGTAATTTTATATTAGCCGTGCTGTCATCAGCGACATTATCTGCTGTATTTCTCCTGTGTAACGTTTCTACATCCCAAATACCTGTGACATTCCCTGTAATTTTATATTAGCCGCTGCTGACATCAGCGACATTATCTGCGGTATTTCTCCTGTGTAACGTTTCCACATTCCAAATACCTGTAACATTCCCTGTCATTTTTTATTAGCTGCTGGTGACCGCATTGACATTATCTGCGGTATATCTAATGTGTGACGTTTCAACATCCCAAATACCTGTGACAATCCCTGTATTTTTTTATTAGCCGCTGGTGAAATCACCGACATCATCTGCGGTATTTCTCCTGTGTAACGTTTCCACATCCCAAATACCTGTGACATTCCCTGTAATTTTTTATTAGCTGCTGGTGACATCAGCGACATTATCTGCGGTATTTCTCCTGCGTAGCATTTCAACTCCTGAAATTCCCTGTAATTTTATATTAGCCCATGCTGACATCAGCGACATTATCTGCGGTATTTCTCCTGCGTAACCTTTCCACATCCAAAATACCTGTGACATTCCCTGTAATTGTTTATTAGCCGCTGGTGACAGCATTGACATTATCTGCGGTATATCTCCTGTGTGACGTTTCCACATCCCAAATACCTGTGACATTCCCTGTAATTTTTTTATTAGCCACTGGTGACATCAGCAACATTATTTGCAGTATTTCTCCTGTGTAACGTTTTCACATCCCAAATACCTGTGACATTCCCTGTAATTTTATATTAGAGGTGGCGACATCAGCGACATTATCTGCGGTATTTCTCCTGTGTAGCGTTTCCACATCCCAAATACCTGTGGCATTTCCTGTAATTTTATATTAGTCGCTGCTGACATCAGCGACATTATCTGCGGTATTTTTCCTGTGTAACACATCCACATTCCAAATACCTGTGACATTCCCTGTAATTTTATATTAGCCGTGCTGACATCAGCAACATTATCTGTGGTATTTCTCCTATGTAACGTTTCCACATCCCAAATACCTGTGGCATTCCCTGAAATTTTATATTAGCCACTGCTGACATCAGCGACATTATCTGCGGTATTTCTCCTGTGTAACGTTTCCACATTCCAAATACCTGTGACATTCCCTGTAATTTTTTATTAGCTGCTGGTGACCGCATTGACATTATCTGCGGTATATCTCCTGTGTGACGTTTCCACATCCCAAATACCTGTGACAATCCCTGTAATTTATTATTAGCCGCTGGTGACATCAGCGACATTATCTGCAGTATTTCTCCTGTGTAACATTTCCACATCCCAAATACCTGTGACATTCCCTGTAATTTTTTATTAGCCGCTGGTGACATCAGCGACATTATCTGCGGTATTTCTCCTGTGTAGCGTTTCAACATCCGAAATACCCGTGACAGTCCTGTTAATTGTATATAAGAGTGAAGCACGGAAGCGACTCGTGTTTCTACTCGAATGCGAGCCTTTTTCAAGCATAGTGAGTCTCTACAGAACACAAATTTAAATAGTCCGCCTAGCCTTGGCGTAAAACTGTGTTGACGTCACATCACCATGACAACAAAAGTATACAAAACATTAATTGCAACAATTACAGACATTGATTGCAACAAATACAGACATTGTTGCTTTACAAAACAAGCGCAGCAATTCCAAACATTGTTGTAACATAGTTTCAATACCCATGAACATTTATTTCATACTTGTGGCTTTAAATAAAGTGAGCTGCGGGAGATAAAAAAAGGAGTCAGCAAAACAACATGAGACAATAACAAGCAGCATGGACAAATATCAAAATAATTACCCTGATTCGTATATCATATACAGATTACAGGATAGTATAGCGACATCCACTCTTGTCATTTTTTCAGTGACTTAATAAAAAAATAAAAAAAATATATGAAATACGGTAGACCATTACTGTCTATCAAAAAAACTAACAAAATGCACTCAATTCATATTCTCTATTGAGACCTCTCGGTTCGAGAGTTTGCATAGTGTGGATCCAAAAGCTTTCCCGTTTTTTAAGCAATGGCAACCTGTTGCCACCTCTACGGGATGGCAGCACCTGCTCAATGATTTGAAATCTCAGTTGTAAAACATTGTGAGCACATCTATCAAAATGAAAAGGAATTGGCAACATCAGATTTTTCTTACGTATAGTAGATTTATGATTACTAAACCTATCTTTCATTCTGGTAGATGTCTCACCAATGTACACAAGGCCACAAGGGCACTTTAACAAATATACCACGTAATTGCTATCACAGGTAAAAAAGCCTTGAACAGGAAATTTTTTACCCGTGTGTGGATGGGAAAAGGATTCACCTTTGATAACCGCCGAACAATGAACGCACTGCAAACAGGGGAAGGTACCCTTCTTAGGTGTGGAAAGGAAAAGTTGACGTGGCATATTCATGCTGCCACCTATGTCTGCTTTAACGATGGTATCTCTAATATTTTTGGTTCTCTTATAGTAGATCATAGGTGTATCACGAAATTCACTTATGTCTGGGTAGGCAAAACGCAAAATTCCCCAATGCTTATTTACAACGTGACGGAACTTGTTGATCCATGGGTGATATTTAACAATAAACGGTAACCTCTTATTGTCCCCACGAGATTTTACAATCTCGGATTTGCTAATACACTTTTTTAATTCAGAATCCAACAAGGATCTAGGATAGCCCCTGGAAGAGAACTTATCTGCCATCTCAATTAATCTAATTTCCCTGACTGATTCATCTGATACAATTCTTTTAACACGCTTAAACTGCGAGAAAGGCAATGATTTCTTGACAAAAGGTGAATGATTGCTGGAATAATGTAAAAGACTGTTCTTGTCTGTTTTTTTTTATATATAAGTCGGTCTGTATACAATTATCCTGACCTTTCATTACCAACGTATCCAAAAAATTTATCTGATGTAAATCACTTTGGACTGTAAAACATAACTCGGGCCATATATTATTCAGATAGTGGGTGAATTGCTCGAGGGACTCGCTGCCGCCCCGCCATACGCAAAAAATGTCGTCTATGAAACGACGCCAGAAAATACAAGATTGTATGTATAGTCAATTATTGTATATACGAAATTATCTTCGAACCATGCCATATAGCTATTTGCGTATGGCGGTGCGGCATGCGAGCCCATCGCGGTCCCCCGTTTCTGCTGGAAGAAGGTATCCTGGAATAAAAAATAATTTTCCCGCAAAACTAACTCAAGTAACTGCAGAAAAAATTGTCTTTCTTGTAAAGTATAATCAGATGATTCCAGGATCCATTCAACCACAGTAGCAACAGGTTGCTATTGCTTAAAAAACAGGAAAGCTTTTGGATCCACACTTTGCAAACTCTCGAACCGAGAGGTCTCAATAGAGAATATGAATTGAGTGCATTTTGTTAGTTTTTTTGATAGACAGTAATGGTCTACCGTATTTCATATAATTTTTTTTAAATATTTTTTTTATTAAGTCACAGAAAAAATGACAAGAATGGATGTCGCTATACTATCCTGTAATCTGTATATGATATACGAATCAGGGTAATTATTTTGATATTTGTCCATGCTGCTTGTTATTGTCTCATGGTGTTTTGCTGACTCCTTTTTTTATCTCCCGCAGCTCACTTTATTTAAAACCACAAGTATGAATTAAATGTTCATGGGTATTGAAACTATGTTACAACAATGTTTGGAATTGCTGCGCTTGTTTTGTAAAGCAACAATGTCTGTATTTGTTGCAATCAATGTCTGTAATTGTTGCAATTAATGTTTTGTTTGTCATGGTGATGTGACGTCAACACGTTTTTACGCCAAGGCTAGGCGGACTATTTAAATTTGTTTTCTGTAGAGACTCACTATGCTTGAAAAAGGCTCGCATTCGAGCCGAAACACGTGTCGCTTCCGTGCTTCACTCTTCCATGCCTGAATAAAGCGAAGTTGCTTTCAACTACAATCCGAGTGTCGGTCTTATCTTATTGCTTCAAGTGGGATTTCCTACCCTGACGCGAGCACCGGGATTCTTGAACAGGAGTGCCGACTGCCTTTCGCTACATTGTGACATTCCCTGTAATTTTTTTATTAGCCGCTGATGACATCAGCGACATTATCTGCAGTATTTTTCCTATGTATTGTTTCCACATCCCAAATACCTGTGACATTCCCTGTAGTTTTATATTAGCCCCTGCTTACATCAGCGACATTATCTGTTGTATTTCTCCTGCGTAATGTTTCCACATCCAAAATACCTGTGACATTCCCTGTAATGTTTTATTAGCCGCTGGTGACAGCATTGACATTATCTGCGGTATATCTCCTGTGTGACGTTTCCACATCCAAAATACCTGTGACATTCCCTGTAATTTTTTTATTAGCCACTGGTGACATCAGCGACATTATCTGCAGTATTTCTCCTGTGTAACGTTTCCACATCCGAAATACCTGTGACATTCCCTGCAATTTTATATTAGCCGTGCTGACATCAGCGACATTATCTGCTGTATTTCTCCTGTGTAACGTTTCTACTTCCCTAATACCTGTGGCATTCCCTGTAATTTTATATTAGCAGCTGCTGACATCAGCGACATTATCTGCGGTATTTCTCCTGTGTAACGTTTCCACATTCCAAATACCTGTGACATTCCCTGTAATTTTTTATTAGCTGCTGGTGACATCAGCGACATTATCTGCGGTATTTCTCCTGTGTAGCATTTCAACAGTCCCTGTAATTTTTTCAACAGTCCCTGTAATTTTATATTAGCCCCTCCTGACATCAGCGACATTATCTGCGGTATTTCTCCTGTGTAACGTTTCCACATCCCAAATACCTGTGGCATTCCCTGTAATTTTATATTAGCCACTGCTGACATCAGCGACATTATCTGCGGTATTTCTCCTGTGTAACGTTTCCACATTCCAAATACCTGTGACATTCCCTGTAATTTTTTATTAGTTATTGGTGACCGCATTGACATTATCAGCGGTATATCTCCTGTGTGACGTTTCCACATCCTAAATACCTGTGACAATCCCTGTATTTTTTTATTAGCCGCTGGTCACATCAGCGACATTATCTGCGGTATTTCTTCTGTGTAACGTTTCCACATCCCAAATACCTGTGACATTCCCTGTAATTTTATATTAGCCGCTGGTGACAACATTGACATTATCTGCGGTATATCTCCTGTGTGACGTTTCCACATCCCAAATACCTGTGACAATCCCTGTAATGTTTTATTAGCCGCTGGTGACATCAGCAACATTATCTGTCGTATTTCTCCTGTGTAACGTTTTCACATCCGAAAGACCTGTGACATTCCCTGTAATTTTTTATTAGCCACTGGTGACATCAGCGACATTATCTGCGGTATTTCTCCTGTGTAGCGTTTCAACATCCGAAATACCCGTGACAGTCCCTGTAATTTAATATTAGCCCCTGCTGACATCAGCGACATTATCTGCGGTATTTCTCCTGCGTAACGTTTTTACATCCCAAATACCTGTGGCATTCCCTGTAATTTTATATTAGCAGCTGCTGACATCAGCAACATTGTCTGTGGTATTTCTCCTGTGTAACGTTTCCACATCCAAAATACCTGTGACATTCCCTGTAATTTTTTATTAGCTGCTGGTGACTGCATTGACATTATCTGCGGTATATCTCCTGTGTAGCGTTTCAACATCCGAAATACCCGTGACAGTCCCTGTAATTTTATATTAGCCCCTGCTGACATCAGCGACATTATCTGCAATATTTCTCCTGTGTAACGTTTCAACATCCCAAATACCTGTGACATTCCTGTAAGGCGAGTAGTAAGGGACAGTGAAGTGGCCGTGATGCTGATGGTGCACGCAGAGGCTTTGACCCTGGGCGCGTTGAAACTGTGCCTGCTGCCAGAGCACAAGAAAGACAATCATCCACGATACCTAGCTTCATGTTCCAGTTTGCAGGACGGCGCAGGACCACGCTCTCGAAGTCAGACTAGTGTGACCAGATGGTTGGTTGGATTGCAGCAGATAATGCTTCCAGTCAGTTAAGCACCACCCTGTGTTCCACCAAATCCAGCCTCAGTAACCAAGAGTCTGGTCAACACAATCCTCACCCTGATCCTCCTTCCTCCCACCATGGAGAGTCTTTCCAAACAAGTGATCCCACACTCGGATATTCTGAGAAGCTCTTTTCAGCGCCATTCCTTCATTTGGGCCTCTCGACAAGCCCACTTGAAGAGGGACATGAGATCTTGTGCCCTGATTCCCAAACTCTTGAGCATCTACAGTCACAAGAAGATGACGGTGGGGAACGGCAATTAGTGTTTGACGAAGTGGATGATGATGATGAGACACAGTTGCCAATAAGTCAACGGCAATTAGTGTCTCAAGAGGTTGATGATGAGGATGAGACACAGTTGTCAATAACTGAGGTTGTTAGGTCAACAAGCCAGGAGGATGAGCAGAGTGAGGAAGTGGAAGAGGAGGTGGTGAACGATAAAGTCACTGACCCAACCTGGGAAGGTGGCAAGCCGAGCTGGACAGCAGTACAGAGGAGGAGGGATCCGCAGCACCGCAACAGGTTGGAAAAGGCAGTGGGTTGGCAAAAGGGAGAAGACTGGCCACACCAAACAGGCCTGCAACTGTTCCCCGAAGCACACCCTTGTAGAAATCTCCCTTTGCTAAGGGGTAGGTGTTCCGCAGTCTGGTGCTTTTTTGAGAACAGTTCGGACGACAAAAGAATTGTAATTTGCAACCTGTGCGATACAAAAATGAGCAGGGGCGTGAACACTAGCAACCTCACCACCACCAGCATGATCCGCCACATGGCCTCAAAGCACTGTAATAGGTGGGCCAAGCGACTGGGTCCACAATCTGTGTCTGCGGGTCACACCACTGCCTCCTCTTCCCCTGTGTTATGTGCTGGCCAGTTCCCTGTCGAAGGCGCAGGCCCGGATGCCTCCCACCCTGCACCTGGACCTTTGCAAGCACCATCAGCGACCACATCCACTTCCGTGTCCCAGCGCAGGGTACAAATGTCCTTATCCCAGGCATTTGAACACAAGCACAAATAACCAGCCACCCACCCACAGGCCATGGCACTAAATGCACATCTTTCCAAATTGCTGGCCCTGAATTGTTGCCATTTAGGCTTGTGGACACTGAGGCCTTCAGCAGTCTGATGTCGGCGGCCGTCCTTCGTTATGCAGTTCCTGGCCGTCACTGTTTTGCATGGTGTGCCATGCCCGCCTTACACCAGCATGTGTCCCATGACATCACCTGTGCCCTGACCAACGTAGTTACTGGGAAGGTCCACTTAACGACTGACACATTGACAAGTGCTTGTTGCCAGGGATGCTACATTTTCCTGACGGCACACTGGGTGAACGTTCTGGAGGCCGGGAGCGAGTCGTACCCTGGCATGGCACAGGTTCTACCGACTCCTAGGATTGCGGGCCCTAATTCCATCAGGGTTTACACCACCACCTACTTTAGTGGCTCCAACCCCCACTTCTCCTCCTCCGCCTCCTCCTCCACTTCCACCTCAGAATTATTCTCTTGCAGCACAAGTCAACCATCAGTCGGTAGCTGGAAGCAGTGTAGCACTGAATTGGGGACAGCGTCAACAGGCCTTGCTTAAGCGGATCTGCTTAGGTGACAAACAGCACTGTGGCAGGGGATAAGAGACCAGACTGAGCTGTGGCTCCCGCCACTTAACCTAGAATCAGGCATGGTTGTGTCTGATAATGGCCGTAACTTGGTGGCAGCTTTAAAGCTTGGCAAGCTCACACACATCCCATGCCTAGCCCACGTCTTCAACTTAGTGGTTCAGCTGTTTCTCAAAACCTACCCCAATGTGCCTGAACTACTTGTGATGGTGTGCCGCATGTTTGCCCATTTCCGCAAGTCATCAACAGCTTCCGCCGGTCTGTCAACGCTGCAGCAGCGCTTACAATTGCCAGCTCACCGACTGTTGTGCGATGTGAGCATGCGCTGGAACTCGACGTTCCACATGTTGGCCAGGCTTTGTGAGCAGCAGAGGGCAGTAGTGGAATACCAGCTGCAACATGGTCGTCGCCTTTCCAGTCAGCTTCTGCTGTTCACAAGTGAACAGTGGGCATGGATGTCTGACCTCTGTGAGATTTTAAGAAACTTTGAGGAATCAACACAGATGGTGAGTGGCGATAACGCTAATATCAGCGTCACCATCCCACTTCTGTGTCTACTCAATCGCTCGCTGCTCACAATTAAGGCTGACGTTATGTCACAGATGGTGTTGCAGAAAACAAGAAGTAACAAATAAAGATCCGAATGACTTGATCCCAAACTAAGGAACAAAAGGGTGAGCCCTATTAAAGCCTTAGAGCTCTCCCTGGCTGCTCAGCCCATGCAAAGATCTCAATGATAGAAAGTTGCATGTCCACGTACCTCGACTGTGTGACACCTGAACACCCTATAATAGTGAGGGGACACGACCACCGGCTCCCTACACTTAATACAGAGGGAGTCAGGGTCACCTAGGATCAAGCCAACAAGAAAACACAAATAAAGAAATACACTTATCTGAGGAACCAGCAATAGCAACTTCAAGCAGTGAACAGAATCCAGGAAGTAGTATAAACCGCAAAGTGAAGCAGTATGGGAGGAGATATATAGGGAGGCAATCACTGCTAATAGATGACAGCTGGGAGAGGGAGAAGAGATGTCAAAGTGAAACCAAAACAAAAGAATATCATGCAGGAGGTACTGAAGAACGTCTATCAAAACTTCTCAGAGATCTGGCGGTGACAGTACCCCTCCCTCTCTGAGTGGACTCCGGACACTCAGAGCCCCCCTTCTCAGGATGGGACCTATGGAATGCCCTGAGAAGACGAGTGGCCTTAATGTCCGCCACTGGAACCCACATCCTCTCTTCAGGACCATAACCCTCCCAATGAACGAGGTACTGAAGAGAACCGCGGACAATACGAGAGTCCACAATCCTAGAGACCTGAAATTCAAGATTACCATCAACCACAATCGGAGGAGGAGGCAAAGAGGAGGGTACAGTGGGTTGGACATAAGGTTTTAATAGGGACTTGTGAAAAACATTATGGATCTTCCAAGTCTGAGGAAGATCAAGACGGTAGGCAACGGGATTGATGACGGACAAGATTTTGTAATGCCCGATAAACTTAGGACCCAACTTCCAGGAGGGAACTTCAATTTGATATTCTTAGTAGACAACCACACCAGATCACCAACATTCAGGTCCCGACCAGACACACGTCTCTTATCCTCCACACGCTTATATCTCTCATTCATGCTCTTTAGATTATCCTGAATCTTTTGCCAAATAGATGACAAAGACGAGGAGAATCTCTCCTCATCAGGTAAACCAAAAGCCCCCTCTCCAGAGAATGTCCCAAACTGCGGATGAAACCCATATGCATTAAAAAGTGGTGACTTATCAGAGGACTCCTGACGATGGTTATTTAAAACAAACTCAGCAAGGGACAAAAAAGAACACCAATCCTCCTGATTCTCCGCCACAAAACAGCGCAGATATGTCTCCAGTTTCTGATTGACGCGCTCTGTCTGGCCATTCGACTGCGGGTGGAAAGCAGAAGAGAATGACAACCGAACCCCCAAGCGAGAACAGAAAGCCTTCCAGAATCTGGAAACAAACTGCGTGCCCCTATCAGAGACTATGTCTGAAGGAATACCATGCAATTTGACAATGTGATCAATAAATGCCTACGCCAGCGTTTTAGCATTGGGCAACCCAGGAAAAGGAATAAAATGCGCCATTTTGCTAAAACGGTCCACCACCACCAGAATCACAGTCTTCCCTGAGGAACTAGGCAGGTCCGTAATGAAATCCATGGACAGATGTGTCCAAGGATGGGAAGGAATGGGTAATGGAAGGAGAGAACCTGATGGCCGTGAATGAGGGACTTTGGCACGAGCGCAGGTCTCACAGACTGCCACAAAAGCCTCAACTGACTTACGAAGAGCCGGCCACCAGAATCTCCGAGCAATGAGATCCACTGTGGCTCTACCCCCCGGGTGCCCAGCAAGGACCGTATCGTGGTGCTCCTTAAAAACCTTGTGTCGTAAAGCGAGAGGCACAAACAACCTCCCAGGGGGACAAAGATCAGGAGCCTCTGCCTGGGCTGCCTGAACCTCTGCCTCCAATTCAGGATAAAGAGCAGAGACAACCACCCCTTCAGCCAAAATGGGACCCGGGTCTTCAAAGTTCCCCCCTCCCGGAAAACAACGTGACAGGGCATCCGCCTTCACATTCTTAACCCCAGGGCGGAACGTGACAACAAAATTAAACCTTGAAAAGAACAAATACCATCTGCCCTGTCTCGGGTTCAGACGCTTGGCTGACTCCAAGTAGGCCAGATTTTTATGGTCGGTAAACACGGTAATAGGGTGTCTGGCTCCCTCTAGCCAATGGCGCCATTCCTCAAAAGCTAACTTGATGGCCAACAACTTCCTATCTCCCACATCGCAATTTCTCTCTGCGGAGGAGAGTTTCTTTGAGAAAAAAGCACACGCTCGCCATTTGGCAGGAGAAGGACCCTGAGACAAGACCGCACCCACACCCACCTCAGAAGCGTCCACCTCAACAATGAAGGGCAGAGAGATATCAGGTTGTACCAAAATGGGAGCGGTAACAAAACTCTCTTTGATACTAGAAAAGGCCTTACGCGCCTCTACCGACCAGGAGGAAAAATCTACCCCCTTTCTAGTCATATCAGTCAGTGGCTTAACAACAGAGTAATAATTCAAAATGAACTTCCTGTAATAATTGGCAAAACCTAAAAAGCGCATCAGCGCCTTCTGATTTTCAGGAAGCTCCCAATCAAGCACAGCGCAGACCTTCTCGGGGTCCATGCGAAAACCAGAAGCGGAAAGAAGAAAACCCAGAAATTGAACTTCTGGAACCGCAAACACACATTTCTCCAGTTTAGCGTACAATTTATTCTCCCGCAGAATGAGCAAGACCTGACGTAGGTGGTCCCTATGAGTTTTGAAATCAGGAGAAAATATCTAAATGTCATCTAGATACACTAGTACAAATCTCCCCATTAAATGATAAAAAAATGCTGTTCATAAAATGTTGGAAGACGGCTGGAGCATTCATCAAATCAAAAGGAATAACCAAATTCTCAAAATGGCCCTCAGGGGTATTGAAGGCCGTCTTCCATTCATCCCCTTCTCTGACCCTGACCAGGTTGCATGCCCCTCTTAAATCCAACTTGGAAAAAACTTTAGCCCCAACAATCTGGTTAAACAGGTCCGGGATCAGAGGAAGCGGATAAGGGTCACGAATTGTGATACTGTTCAGCTCCCTGAAATCCAGACATGGTCTTAAAGAACCATCTTTTTTCTTAACAAAAAAGAAACCAGCGGCAACAGGTGACTTCGAGGGTCGTATGTGTCCCTTTCTCAGGCTCTCAGAGATATAAGAACGCATAGCGAGCCTTTCAGATTGGGAGAGATTGTATAAACGAGATTTAGGCAGCTTGGCGCCTGGGATGAGATTAATAGGGCAATTGTACTCCCGATGAGGGGGGAGCTCCTGAACACTCTCAGAAAACACATCCGAAAATTAAGAAAGAAAAGATGGTACAGTCTTAGTAGAAACCTCTGAAAGAGACGTCGAGAGGAATTTCTCTCTGCAAAAGTCACTCCAACCATTTATTTGCCTCGCTTGCCAATCAACGGTGGGGTTATGTTTAGTGAGCCAGGGTAGCCCCAACACTAGAGGAGTAGGTAACCCGCCTAGGACGAAACATGACACATCCTCAACATGAGCATCACCCACAGTCAAACGGATATTGTGAACTATGCCCTTTAATGATTTTTGAGAAAGTGGAGTGGAATCAATAGCAAAAACAGGTATGTCCTTTCCCAAAGTGCATACCTGGAAGCCATGTGTTATAGCAAATTGATTATCAATGAGATTGACAGCTGCTCCACTATCTACAAAAATCTCACAAACAATGTTCTTGCTATCTAGCGCCACCCTGGCAGGTAGGACAAAACGGGAACTACAAGCAAACGGAAAACCTTCAATTTCCGCATCAACCTTGCCAATAGTAACAGATGGAACGTTTTTAGAGGACTTTTTTCTTTTTGTTTCTTTATTATTCTCTAAAAACTCCCTGAATCTCCTAGAGGGACAAACATTTGCCAAATGATTTATACCTCCACAACAGAAACAAACCCTCCTCTGAGAGCTGAATCCTCTATTGTTAGAGGCAAGCAAACCCAGCTGCATGGGCTCCGGCTCAGAGAGGATTGAGAGAGACTGAGGCTCCTGCGCACTGAATGAGACCACCCCACTGTCCTTGGACTGAGTATGACAGGAAGGAGTGATCTCTCCTCTCTCTCTAAGACGCCTGTCAATACGAACAGCCCGAGACATGGCAGACTCCAAAGAGGTAGGTCTCTCATGAAAGGCAAATGCATCTTTCAATCCCTCTGAAAGACCATGGCCAACCAGTATCAGCTGCCCACCTCCGAAATTCTGAACAGTATATCTCTGCGGACTGTTTACCCTGGCACAAAAGACGCAGTTTAGACTCAGCCAGAGCAATACGATCTGGATCATCATATATCTGACCCAGGGCTACAAAAATTTCATCCACTGAACGGAGGGGCCGTGCCCCCATTGGCAGCGAAAAAGCCCAGGACTGAGCGTTATCCCTGAGCAGCGAGATGATGATCCCCACCCTCCACTCCTCATCACCAGAGGAATGGGGAAGTAGGCAAAAATGGAGTTTGCAAGCCTCTCTAAAACGAACAAAATTCTCACTATCCCCGGAGAACGTATCCGGAAGCGAGATTTTAGGCTCAGAACAAATTCCATGAACGCAAGCAGAAACGGTCACCTGAAACTGAGAGACAGTGTTACGGAGATCTGCTACCTCCAGTGAAAGACCCTGCATGTGGTCAATCAAGGCTGAAACCGGATTCATGCTTCAGACGATTTTGGCGGTTTATAATGTCACGGATAGTGTTGCAGAAAACAAGAAGTAACAAATAAAGATCCGACTGACTTGATCCCAAACTAAGGAACAAAAGGGTGAGCCCTATTAAAGCCCTAGAGCTCTCCCTGGCTGCTCAGCCCATGCAAAGATCTCAATGATAGAAAGTTGCATGTCCACGTACCTCGATTGTGTGACACCTGAACACCCTATAATAGTGAGGGGACACAACCACCGGCTACCTACACTTAATACGGAAGGAGACAGGGTCACCTAGGATCAAGCCAACAGGAAAACACAAATAAAGAAATACACTTATCTGAGGAACCAGCAATAGCAACTTGGAAGCAGTGAACAGAATCCAGGAAGTAGTATAAACCGCAAAGTGAAGCAGTATGGGAGGAGATATATAGGGAGGCAATCACTGCTAATAGATGACAGCTGGGAGAGGGAGAAGAGATGTCAAAGCGAAACCAAAACAAAAGAACATCATGCAGGAGGTACTGAAGAATGTCTATCAGAACTTCTCAGAGATCTGGCGGTGACACGTTTTGCATGTGGAAGAGGTGGAAATGGGGGAAGACATTACACAGGGTGATAGCCAGACAACCCTCAGTTTGTCTTCTCAGCGCAAACTGGATGATGATGATGAGGAGGAGGAGGAGCATGAGACGGTTGCCTCCGCTACAGAGGTTAGTACCCATGGAAGTTTAATTCCATCTGTTCAGCGTGGATGGACAGAAGAGGAGGAAGAGGATGAGGAGATTGAGAGTCATCCTTCTGATAACGACAGCGAAGTCTTGCCTGTTGGGACTCTGGAACACATGGCTGACTTTATGTTAGGCTTCCTTTCCCGTGGCCCACGCGTTTTACGCATTTTGGACAACACTGATTACTGGTTGTTCACCCTTCTCGACCCCCGCTACAAAGAGAACTTCTCATCTTTCATTCCTGTGGTGGAAATGATGAACAAAATGGTGCAATACAAGAAGGTCCTTGTGGAAAATTGCTCCAAAAATTTCCAGCTGACAACGCTGGCGGCAGAGTACATAGTTCCTTGGGCAACCGAGAAAGGGGGACGAGGGGAACACACAGCAGTTCCAACAGAGGCAGGGCAACACTCTCCAATCCTGGGACAGTTTCATGACATCCTGCCAGCACCCTCACCCTGATTTGCGGCCTAGTGTCACAAGCAGGGAAACATTTTGGAAGATGGTGAAGGAGTACGTAGCAGACCGTGTCAGCGTCCTCAATGATCCCTCTATGCCTTACAACTACTGGGTGTCCAAGCTGGACACGTGGCACAAAATGGTGCTCTACACCTTGGAGGTGCTGGCCTGCCCTGCTGCCAGAATTTTGTCAGAGAGGGTATTTAGTGCTGCTGGGGGCATAATAACTGATAAGCGCATCCGCCTGTCAACTGAAAATGCTGACAGGTTGACTCTTATAAAAATGAACAAGGCCTGGATTGCCCCTGACGTCTCTAATCCGCCAGATGAAAGCTGCTGAACATAAAGGCACTTTAAATGTTTTTTTTTATTTATAATGTACTGAATACACTGTATTCTCATGCACCCCTTCCACCACAAAAACGGGTATATGGTTCAATCTTCCTTTTCTCGTCCTCCTCCTCTTCCATCATATTAACAGGCTTATTAGTCTGCCCTCGCTCCTAATGTTGTAGAGAATCAGCTTACCTGCAGGCAATCACATATAATGTTTTAGAGGGTCAGCTCACCAGCATCCCTCACCTACAATCTTTTAGAGGGTCAGCTCACCTGCAGGCCCTCGCATATAATGTTTTAGAGGGTCAGCTCACCAGCAGGCCCTCACCTACAATCCTTTAGAGGGTCAGCTCACCAGCAGGCCCTCACCTACAATATTTTAGAGCAGGCATCCTCAAACTGCGGCCCTCCAGCTGTTGTAAAACTACAACTCCCACAATGGCCTGCTGTAGGCTGATACCTGTAGGCTGTTCGGGCATGCTGGGAGTTGTAGTTTTGCAACAGCTGGAGGGCCGCAGTTTGAGGATGCCTGTTTTAGAGGGTCAGCTCACCAGCAGGTCCTCGCATATAATGGTTTGAGGGTCAGCTCACCAGCAGGCCCTCAACTATAATGTTTTACAGGGTCAGCTCACCAGCAGGCCCTCACCTACAATCTTTTAGAGGGTCAGCTCACCAGCAGGACCTCACATATAATGTTCTTGAGGGTCATCTCACCAGCAGGCCCTCAACCATAATGTTTTACAGGGTCAGCTCACCAGCAGGCCCTCACCTACAATCTTTTAGAGGGTCAGCTCACCAGCAGGCCCTCGCGTATAATGTTTTTGAGGGTCAGCTCACCAGTAGGCACTCGCCCCTAATGTTTTAGAGAGTTAGCTCTGCAGGCACTCGCCCATAATTTTTTCAATGGTCAGCTCAGCAGCAGGCACTCGCCCATAATTTTTTCAATGCTCAGATCAGCAGCAGGCACTCGCCCCTAATGTTTTAGAGAGTTAGCTCTGCAGCAGACCCTCACCCCTAATATTTTAGATGGTCAGCTCAGCAGCAGGCCCTCGCCCGTAATGTTTTAGATGGTCACCAGCAGGCCATCAATCATAATTTTTCAAGGGTGTATGATGCCCTCCTTTATAAAGGGTGTATTAGAGTGCCAGTTCCTTGTAATATTTGGAAGGCTTTATGAGTGTAGGAGTCCCACTACCTGAACAATTGTACCACAATGTGAATGAGGCCCTCCATTTTGTGAAATACAGGTTGTATTGGAGTGCCTCTTCCTTGTAATTTTTGGCAGCTCTTGCATTTTATATACAAGTAAATATACAGGAAAGAATGTTTCCTAACAATGTTTCCTCTAAAATTGATTTTATCTTTGGGTTTGTGCGTATTATTGTCAGTCTCTAAAAATGGCGTACTACTCGGACAACATCATTCCCAGCAGTGACCTGGAAGTCCAAGAGGCATCCAGACATCCTCCACATGCTGTTCCCGAACCATTTCGGTGATGTTTCCATCAATTTCTGACCTTATCCTATAAACCAGACACCCTCCCCTCTTCAGAGCAGGGGGTGCTTGGCTTAATGCTCGGGTTCTCCCATTGACTTCTATTGTGCTCGGGTGCTCGGTAGAGCACCCGAGCTTCCCGAGGTGTTAGACCTGAGCACCCGAACACCAGAGCACTTTGGTGCTCGATCAACAATAACCTGTACTTTTAACAAACTTTTGATATGTCATAGTGACATATTATAGATTTTGATCGGTGGGGATCTGAGTCCTACATGGTGGATGGAACCTTCTGCTTCCAGCTCCATCTACTGTATCGTTTCAGCACCGGTGACTGTCTATAACAGCTGATCGATAGGTGTGCTTAGTGTCAGACCCCCAACGATCTGATATTATTTGATTGGTTATCAATATCTAAATCCTGGAAAACACCTATAAAAGGCTTGTGTCAAGAAACATATTCTACATTTTTTAAACCTGCACCTGGATCTGAATACTTTTGTATTTTAATGTAATTAACTATTCAGTATAGCTAATGAGTTATTCATTAAAATGTATCTGTATAGCGCTACCTGCTGCTTGTTCTTTTCCTTATTTTTGTCCGTCTCACTGAGCTGGTCGAACATGCTCAGTTTAAATCTTCAACTGCCACCAATCATATATTCTGTTAGAAGCTGTGACAGTTACAGGAAGAGAGCTGCAGCAGAAAGGACATGCCCCACTGAGCTGCCAGGCTGAATATATTTTAGCAGAGCAACTGGTTTTAGCTTTGTCAGAAAGGTATTGTCATGTACTATATGATGTCTGATTTAAAGAGGATCTTTCACTAGAATAAAACATCTAAACTAACTATACAGACATGGAGAGTGGCGCCCAGGGATCCCCCTGCACTTACTGTTATCCCCGGGCGCCGCTCCGTTCTCTCGTTATAGCCTCCGGTATCTTTATTGTTAGGCTCCACCCAGGGGAACCTGCCGGCGTCTCATTCTTCCATGCTGTAGCGCTGGCCAATCGCAGCGCTCAGCTCATAGCCTGAGAGAAAAAAAAGCCTCTCAGGCTATGAGCTGAGAGCTGCGATTGGCCAGCGCTACAGCATGGGAGAATGAGACGCTGGCAGGCTCAACTGGGTGGAGCCTAACTATGAAGATACCGGAGGCTATACCGCACGAACGGAGCGGCGCCCGGGGATAACAGTTAGTGCAGGGGGATCCCTGGGCGCCGCTCTCCATGTCTGTATAGTTAGTTTAGATGTTTTATTCTAGTGAAAGGTCCTCTTTAAATTTTTTACATCAATCATGACATAATCCATTTGAGGACAGTTTCAGGTGAGCGTGTTCACTGCGGGAACCACAGTCCGTGTCAGAGCTGTATTTCCCTTATGGACGCTGCTTATTTGAATTGGATTCACAGCACCATAATGATTTATGATGTTGTCAATTCCTTTCTGACTTTGAGTCTGCTGAATTGTAGTCATAGAATGTCATGACAAATTCTTTAGGTTTCAACTTCTTTCTTTGGTACGCAAAGAGTATAGATGTGTGGAAAATCCTGAGAGTCTGCCACGAATATCCATGCTCCAGTATCTCCTCTATAAGTTTAACGGAAAATTCTAAAAGAGGGGATTTGACCAGTCAGTCAGCTATCTTTTCCAGTTTGTTTGCTATATTTCTAGAATTGGTGTGCATCTGACCACCGGGATCCCAAAAATATTGAGAATAAAGGAGCTACAAACACTGGTTTGACTGTGCGTCTCCTAAGTTTTCCCTGTCCAGTAACACTGGAATGAGGCCTTGCCGAAGGCTACTGCACAGAGTGTGGCTGGGAGCACTGTTTTACAGGGAAAAATAAAAAAAATCTAAAGGGACTCAGGGCTAAACCTGTACTGTGGTCCCTTAATTTTCAGGATCAGCGACACATCCTAGCGATATGTAAACACTTCTCACCTCTACCTATTTTAATAATAATTGTAATAATAATCACAATGTTCAGCACTTTACAATTCAGAGGACGCAAACAAAATCTAGCATTGCAGCAACCACTTAAAGGGGTTGTTTGTCTTCAGAGCTGAATTCGGACATACAGTTGCAAGAAAAAGTATGTGAACCCTTTGGAATGATATGGATTTCTGCACAAATTGGTTATAAAATGTGCTCTGATCTTCATCTAAGTCACAACAATAGACAATCACAGTCTGCTTAAACTAATAACACACAAAGAATTAAATGTTACCATGTTTTTATAGAACACACCATGTAAACATTCACAGTGCAGGTGGAAAAAGTATGTGAACCCCTAGACTAATGCCGTCTCCAAGAGCTAATTGGAGTGAGGTGTCAGCCAACTGGAGTCCAATCAATGAGATGAGATTGGAGGTGTTGGTTACAGCTGTAGATATTGATGACTGATCCATTGCTTTGACACTGATCATCTGCTCTGACAGAAGGAGACAGCTCCGTCCACTGTGTAGTGTAGTGGGAGCTGAGCTGCAGCAACCCAGCACAGATGTTCAAATCTGGATATGTCATCAACTTCTGGGACTCCTGCCGATCAGCTTAGAAGATGCCAGGCACTCTGTGAGTGGCGCGGCCACTTTGTAGGCCATATGACGTCACTGTCAACTCATTGGGGTTGAGCTCGAATACCATACACAACTGCTATAAAAATGTATGGTGAGCGCCGCGGCTCCCTGAAATTGCTGATCGGCAGATGTGCCTGAACTGGGACCCCCCTGATGTGATAATGATGACCTATCCTCAGAAATTTGTCCAATCCAATTGCTAAAAATATGGTTTCAGTTTTGACTAAATGTTTGAAAAATTCAGGTCCAATTCAAATTTTTTTTAGAATCAATTGCTCATCTCTAGTAGCAGCCAATCAGATTTAATTTCTATTTTTTTTAGAGTAATTGTATTTACAACAAAAAGACAAGAATAAAAATGAATAAATTCATGAGATCGCTATGTACTGTACATAGTAAACTATACTCTGCTAATTAGCAAATAGGGGGGTTTTCTTGGCTTCACTCATAAACATACCATATGAGAACTCTTCCGGAGGTGGATTTTTTAGAAATAAATTTACTTTCTCAGAAATGTATAATAATGAGACGGAGATCCTTCCTCTACCCAGCAAATGTAACTTTGGAACAGACCATTACAGTATTACTGGTTTATTCTTACATGTTGCAGTAATCAGGCTAATAATATCCTGGTATTGATCTTTACAACTCTACAGTGTGCCACTGCAAAATGCATGCTCAACATATCATGTAAAGCATGTGGCTTAGTAGCTTAGATGCACACTACGAAAATATGTATTTTAATATTTAAAGTGCATGGAAATCCATTGTGTATTTAGTCTGTAGCAATAATTTAAAATATATTTTTTGATATAAAATTTTCTTGGATTCATATGGATCTGCAAGTTTCAAAGTCAGAAAAACACTGCCTAATGTTGAAAGCACATAATTGCAAACTATTTTTAATCTGACCCATCTCACCCTCTAGTGGAAATTAGATGTTACTACAGTTTATATTTACACGATGCATAAATGATATTATTACATGCAGCTTCTGGGCTGTATCTGATGGTTTATTTTATATACAGAGAACTAAGTGTTTAATAGAAATGTTATATCAACTTCAGTATTTTCCCACACGTGTAAACCCAGCCTCAGGTGCACTTTTGATGCAAGCTTTGTCAAACGAATCAACCAGTTGTGTAAGCAGTAGAGATGAGCGAATAGATTATACACAAATCAAAATCATTGTGAATTTACCCAAAGGTTTGGTTTTCAGCTTTTGAGAAATGTTGTGATTCACCCTGCATGAATCTCTTAAAATAATGGTCGCCAAACATTATTATTAGTGTTGAGCGAAGCAAAGCATTCGAAGCGGAATTCAGTCTGAAGTTTAGGAAAACTTCGATTCGCATCAAAGCTGTATTTGCTTGTGCTTCGTGGCAATGGGGCAGTTTATGTTGTTTTTTAATATCTGTTTGTTTGAATCAGTCTCACTAGTCAGTTAGACAGTTAACATTTCAGCAAGCAATAGCGATTGAGCTCATCAGTCTTAGGATGACCGGTCAGGGAGTTAGCGTTCAAATGAACCAACAGTAGTCAAGGAGACTAAGCTTTAAGGGCTGGTCAATAAATCAGTGACCAGTAAGGCAGTCAGTGGTATTAAACTGGTCACCTGGCAGGTGACCAGAATCACTGATTTCAAACTAGTGGTCAGCGACTGCACTGACGCGGTCAGGACTGTGATCCATTACTGCAGCGTGGAGGAGATAGTGCACATCTCCCCCACGTATAAGCAGTCAAGTGTGTTATCAGCTGATGCAGCAAACAGTTGGATTTAAAAAACTTTTTGAGGCTCACAGCCCGTTTTACACTTATTAATAAAAGTTACATTTTAATAGTTACTGTAGGTCTGGGTCAAGATTGGTAGTGAGCGCACTGTGGCTAATAGTGTATGTTGTAAACAGACCTCCATCCAAATCGGGTCCTTTTGATTTATTGCAAATCTATGAATAAAGATACAACCTGGAAAAATAAAAGTAGTGAGTGACTCAAAGTGCTGTAGAATGGATCCCCATGTATTGTTGGCAATAATAATACAGCTTTATCAGGGGCTGTGTTAAAGTCTTTAGACCCTTTTTTCAAATTTTATTATGTTGCGACCTTGTGCTAAAATAAAATAAAAAATCCTTCTCATTGGCCCACAAGCAAGAAGGGAGGTTACTGATGAAAAAAATCTAGAATATTCGAAATTACGAATATATATCACTAAATTCTAAATATTCGCAAATTTTCTAAGTGCCAATATTCGCGATTAACATTTGCTATTTGAATATTCGCGCCCAACACTACTCAATAATTCAAAAATTTTATAAAACAAACTAATGAAACTGGCCTGGACAAAAATGATAGTATCCCTAGAAAAGATTGAAAATAATTTGACCATAGGGACATGTAAAACTAAGGTGTGTCCTGTAATTAGCATCACAGATGTCTTCAAACTTTTAATAAGTCAGTTTGACAATTTAAAAGGTAAAAAGTCAATGTGCTGTTTGGTATCATGGTGTCTAACTGAACATGGACCAAAGAAAGCTAAGGAGGGAGTTGTCTCAGGAGATTACAACGAAAATTATAGACAGACCTGTTAAAGGTAAAGGTTATAAGACCATCTCCAAACAGCTTGATGTTCCTGTTACTACAGTTGCGCATATTATTGAAAAAAGTTACATTTTATGGGACTGTATCCAACATAGCTGGACGTGACCACAATAGGAAAATTGATGACAAATTGAAGAGAAGGATAATACAAATGGTAACCAAGGAGCAGAGAACAACTTCCAAAGAGATGAGAGGTGAACTCCAAAGTCAAGGTACATCAGTGTCAGAGCACACCATCTTTTGCTGATCTGGCCAAAGTGGACTTAATGGAAGACCCTGTTGAAAGCAAATCATAACAAAATGAGACTGGATTTTGTCAAAATGCATATTGACAAGCCACAAAGCTTCACAGAAAATGTCCTTTGGACAGATGAGACAATACTGGAGCTTTTTAACACGTCACTTCAGCTCTGTGTTCACAGACATAAAAATGAAACATATAATGAAAAGAACATTGTACCTACTGTGAAACATGGACTTTCAATGCATTCTGGTGTGGAATGTGCTGCCCCAGCTTTTATGTTTGGTTTCAGTTGCAGGGGTCCTCCAACATGATAATGACCCAAAACACACAGCTAAAAACCTCCAGGAATGGCTAAGAGCATAGCATTGGGCTATTCTGAAGTGGTCTTCTATGAGCCCTGATCTAAATCCTATTGAACATCTCTGGAAGGAGCTGAAACATGCAGTCTGGAGAAGGCACCCTTCCATCCTGAGACAACTGGGGCAGTTGGCTCACAAGGAGTGGGCCAAAATACCCATGGACGGGTGCAGAAGTCTCATTGATTGTTCCAGAAATCGCTTGGTTGCAATGATTGCCTCAAAAGGTTGTGTAACAAAATATTAAGTTAAGGGTACCGTGAGGCCAGTTTCATTAGTTTGTTTTAAAAAATGATTCTGTTGACTTCCGGTTCCGGCGCCGCCATGTGAAGTCGCTTGGAAAGTGAGCTCCCCATGAACCTGCCACAAACCGAGACAAATTGCCCATACACCCTCAACTTCGGTGGGACAGGAGAGAACACACGGTCCGCACACGCTGTATGGATCGGTATCTTATTAATATGGGCAAGAAACTAAAAACCAGAGTCCTGTCGTCACCGCTACAGAGAGACGCAGCACCCGCCATTATGGCGCCGAACTCAGAGAAGGCGGACGGCGACGGGTCCCAGGCTCTCTCACAGCAACCCGACGAGGGAAGGGAGATGCAGAGTCTCATGCCGGACTCACTAATCAGGCACATTGATTATAAGGAGCTTGCAATCGAAGTGGCCGCTCACTTAGCTCCTGACCTAAAAGAGACTCTGGCCTCATCAGTCACTCGGGTGATGCAACAACTGCAGGAAACTGTACAGGAGCATGATACCAGGCTAAATGCCGCGGAATCTAGGATTCAAGTGATTGAGGACACCACAGAATCTGTCCTCTTCAAATTGCAGAAAGTCCTTACAGAAAATAAGAGACTTTGTGAGAAGTTAGAGGACTTGGAAAATAGATCCAGACGCAACAATTTGAGAGTGGTGGGGCTGAAGGAGGCAATCCCGGCAAGTGATCTGGTTGCTATCTGCGAAACTGAGCTGCCCAAGGCCCTGGGAATCCAACGACTCTGTAAAGTAGAGAGAGCACACCGAGTGGGCCCACTTACCCGGGGCGAGGACCGCCAACTTTCCAGACCAAGACAGGTCATAATGCGCTACCTGGATTACTCCGATAAGGAGACCATTCTTAGAGCATTTAAAGCGCGCAAAAGCCCCATAATGCTGAGAGGGGCGAAAATTCTGCTATTTGGAGATTACTCTGCAGAGGTGGCAAGGAGACGCAAAGCATTTTCTCCGATCTGCACGCAATTGCACAACAAGAATGTAAGATTTGCGTTGATTTACCCTGCCTCGCTCCGGATCTTCCGCTCAGATGGTTCGTCTACAATGTACCACTCGCCAAATGAAGCGCTGGCAGCCATAGAAGGATACTCACCATCTAACCGAGGAGCACAGACTTCACCGCGACATCGAGAGTGGGGACCTCAGGATTCCGCCGAATACCCGTCAGGATCGGACTTCCAGGAGCGCCCCCGGGCGGATCGAATCAGTCCAAACCAGCACCGCGGAGCAAGATGACTTTGATTTTCTTTCCTCTCCTGGGGGTTCCGCCGCGGGGGCTTTGGAGAGCCCGGGACGATCTGTAACGCGGGAGCTGGTATGTTTTATTGGGGCGGCTCCTCTGAGTCGGGGAGGCCGGGGGCGATTTCGCTCCCCTGGAGATCTTTGATCTGGGGGCCCCGGTCTTCTGGATCGGGGGGGTTGGACCCATTGACATGCGGGTCTGCTCGAGGTGGCATCTCGGGCCGGGGAG
Source organism: Bufo bufo (assembly GCF_905171765.1). Taxonomy (NCBI): domain Eukaryota; kingdom Metazoa; phylum Chordata; class Amphibia; order Anura; family Bufonidae; genus Bufo; species Bufo bufo. The sequence continues at coordinate 499,155,248 of NC_053389.1, forward strand.
ATCATGGGAAGTTTGCTCCCTTGGGGTCTAAAGGCATAGCCTTTGTCCCAGGGGCCAGGATCTCTCAGGTCCGGGAGGCGGGCCGGATGGATGGGGCAATATAGGTTCGGTTTTCTTTTCAAAGTACTACATGTGTTTATAAAAGGCATTTGGGATGATGTTTTAAAGGGCGGGGGAGGTGGGGAGCAGAGCGATCAAAACACCATTGTCGCTAATTTTCACATGGGGTAAAAAGTGAAGGTTCTGAGCAAACAAATGTGGCCTTTAGGGTTACTTTCTGGGCTTACCGCCCTAAGGATCTATGCTTATGTTTATGTTTATTCTTTGTTATTGTTAAATGGAGGGGTTAGGGGAAGGGTATTGTTTAGACTTGTTGATAGGATGTCTGCCTTCAATCACTCCTTAATCAGCTTCAGTGACCAGTGGAACCCTCCATGAGAGTAGTTTCCTGGAATGTAAAAGGATTGCGCTCACCTCAAAAGCGCAACAAGATACTTAGGCACTTGAAGAATCTCCGTGCTGATATAGCCCTCTTACAGGAGACTCATCTGATAGAAGAGGATTATCCCAGGATGAAAAAGATGTGGGTAGGTAGGGTGTTGGGTTCTCCAGCGGTAAACCGCAAAGCAGGAGTAATGATCTTATTTCACAAAAATCTATCATGCACCATCAGGGATCAGTCAAATGATGATGAGGGTAGACGGTGCACAGTAAAAATCGCCCTGGGAACAGATGAGCTTCAGATTTATAATGTATATGGTCCTAATGGGGATAGTAGACCTTTTTTGAATGACCTGACCGGGACTATTGAAAGGGATACGTCAGTCAATAAGCTGGTGGGGGGAGACCTCAATGCCGTGGCCTCTTTAAGAGAAGACAGGAAACCAATACAGAATTCTAGAGAGCGCCCTCCTATTACAAAGGGGGCCCTGGCAAAGTTCTTGGAGGACACGGCATTGATTGACTCCTGGCGAATGCTAAATCCAGACAGTAGGGAATATTCATTTTATTCAAATCCACATGACTCGTGGTCGAGAATCGACTATCTTATGGTTTCTGGTGGCCTGACTAACAGGATATTAGGTACCAGAATCCACGACCTGATCATATCTGATCATGCCCCCATCTCTATAAACATAGCAGAGTTGCAGCCTAAGGGGTCGAATATTCTATGGCGCTTCCCGTCATTCCTATATCAAGACGAGAATTTCTCTGATCTCCTCAGAGGTTGGTACTGGGAATATAGGGGAGATAATAACACATATCAGGATTCTCCATCTCTCTACTGGGATGCAGCAAAAGCGGTGCTGAGAGGACGCATAATGGCATATACGTGGGGGATAAAGAAAAAAGTAACATCAGCATTGCGGAATTATAGTGAGATCCTACGTTCAGCCTATACTGAATACATGATTGCGCCCACTGAGCAATCTAGACTGCGGTGGAAGGAGGCCAGAAATAATTATGAGCTGTGGTACGAGAGGAAGGCAAGGATAGATATGTCAGGCAGCAATGCCAAGTTTTTCAGGGAGGGAAACAAGGCAGGTAGACTATTAGCATCACTGGTAAGGAACTCCAGAAAACAGAACCACATAACATCCATAGCTGATCCTGGGGGTGGGATGCATACAAATCCTGAGAAAATAGTTTCTATCTTGAGGGATTTTTATGCACAGCTCTATGAGGATCCTGGCCCAGCCGATCACATGTCTGAGTTCTTTCTGAAATGCACTGGTCTGCCCTCGCCATCACAAGCTCAGTTAGATACTTTGAACTCGCCGTTCACTGAGTCAGAGGTGTTAGGGATTATTAAAAAATCGAAGCTACATAAAGCGCCAGGCCCAGACGGGTATTCAATAGAATTTTATAAGATGCTAGGTGGGGAGATAGCAGAACCCCTCACGAGAGTCTTCAATAATGTCCTTTCAGGATCCTCTTTATTATCATCTTCTGATAATATAGCCTATGTCAAACTAATTCCCAAGCCGGGGAGAGACGCCACACTTCCTTCTTCGTACCGTCCCATCTCACTTATCAATGTTGACATAAAGATAGCAGCTAAAATAATGTCTGATAGGTTGTCAATGTTAATGCCGGATTTGGTGTCTCCATCTCAGTCAGGCTTTATTAGGAACAGAGCTGCAGTTACTAATATACGCAAAGTCCTTACAGTTTTAGACGCAGTAAGATGGGAATCAGATAGATCTATAATGCCCTCATTAGTGGCTTTTGATGCGGAAAAGGCATTCGATAACGTGAGATGGGATTGGATGAATAGGGTATTAGACAGGATGCGGATTGTAGGCCCCTTTAGGGTTTTCCTATCAGCAATATATCGAGACCCCAAGGCCAGAATCTCGTTGCCAGGATTTCTGTCAGCGCCCTTCCAGTTGGCAAGGGGAACGCGTCAGGGATGTCCCTTATCGCCATTATTATTTAACCTAGCATTAGAACCCCTGATTAGGATATTGGAAGAGGGGGATATTTTCCGGGGCATTAAGGTGGGGAGCCAGGAGGTGAGGACTTCGCTTTTTGCTGATGACTTGCTTGTCTTCATGGCTGATCCTGAGATGGATTTAGAGAAGGTGTTAAACCTCTTGTCCTCTTTTGGACCAGTCTCGGGGTTCAAGATAAATGCGGACAAAATTATGTTACTTACATTGCGTGCATCTAGGTCTAAACTTGTATTGCCGGATTCATGTAGCAAGATTGTAATAGCTGAGAAACACATCAAATACCTAGGGATCAAAATAGGGAGAACCCCTGAGTCTCTTTATGCCCTCAATTATGTCCCACTGTTCAAAACAATTAGAAACGACCTGGAGAGATGGAAAAACCTACTCTTGTCTCTGACGGGCAGGGGTAACGTCATTAAAATGATATGCTTCCCAAAGCTACTGTACCCCATGCAAACAATACCGCTGCCTCTAAAGCATTCTGATGTTAAAAATATCCAGTCCATGTTCACAACTTTCTTGTGGTCAGGGAAAAAATCTAGAGTATCACTATCTAAGTTAATGTTGCCTAGAATCCAAGGTGGCATAAATATCCCAAATATGAGAATCTATAATCTAGCATGTCTATTCAGGCATTGCCTGGACTGGATACACAAAACACACTACTGTTCAGACCCTATTTTAGAGCAACAACTCTCGGCTAAGTGGCCACTGGTGAACTTATTACATACCAGGAGGCGATTGCTCCCACCCCATCTGAAACACTCAATAATTTTAAGAGACACTATGGTCGCTTGGAAAGAAGTACGCAAACTAGCCAAAAGACCTTTTTTAGCATCCAGAAACTTGGAACTCTGGAATCATCCGGAGTTCCCTCTAGGGTCTCAAAACAAAATGTTTGGGGTCTGGAGGGCCAAGGGAATTCATTCATTTCTGGATATGCTGCATATTACCGAGAAGAGATACCTGACATTCCCAGAGTTATGTGAGAGGTTTGGTCTAGAAAATTCACAGTTCTTAGCTTATCAACAGGCTATCTATTTTTGTAGACAGAGGCTAATAGATGTCTCAAGCGAATGCACGAGCCAATACCTAGCATTTTCACTGGGACAGGGGGCCACGAGATACTCTATTTCCCAATTATATCAGGTCATGAGAGAATCAATTGATAAGAAAGTGGAAGCCAGACTCTTCAAGAAATGGGGAAGGAAAAAACAGGTCTCGTTATCGGTGGAGGAAGTTTTGCTGGGGTGGGAGAGAATATGCAAAGCGGTACCATGTGAAAGGTGGAGGGAGTCACATTTCCGTCTCATACATTCAGCAATATATGCATTTAATTTTGCGGGGCCTACATCTAAAATTGGGTATCTGACGGCATGTCCGAAATGTGGAACGGAGAGAGCAGATTTACAACACTGTGTGTGGGAGTGTGAATTCGTCCAATCTTTTTGGAAGGCAGTGGTAAATTGGATTAAAGAGACGTGGGAGATAACATTGGTACATAGCCCTACGGTTTTGCTCTTTCATGTTTTTGATGTTACGTCTAAACCTCGAATGATTATTGATGTGGCGCTGTTGGTATCTCTCCGTGGTCTTCTAAATAACTGGTTGAAACCTAGTACACCTCCAATTAAAGAACTGATTTCTCAGATGTCACAGTTAATGTACATAGACAAATTGGACACGGAACACCAAAAAGAGAAGAAGACCAAAACTTTCTTCCACAAATGGCAAACATTTATTGAAAAACATATACCGCGGGGAGATATTAATGAGCTGATGACTTCTTTCAGATATACAGAATGGTACTCAAATGCAGTGCTAACAGGGAGATTGGCGTCTTTGAGAGTAGATAATTGAAGGTTATAACCTTAAAATTAAAGAATGCTTGAATTTGCGAGGTGGGAGGGGATTGTAGGAATAGACATCCTGGAGAGTGGGAGGGGGGGGGGTTAGGGAGGGAGGGGGATTTGTGCCATTTGATTTAGTTTTATCCATATGTTTTCTGATTTATTTATAAAAACAAAAAGTGGTGTATCATATGCTCATATATGTAACGTGCTGAGATAATGACATGTAAAGATGATACATTTGAAATAAAAATATGTTTTAAAAAAAAATAAAAAAAATGATTCTGTTGAACCACAATTGAATGTCTGATTTTCTTAAACTGATTTTAGTATATTTTTATTGATTATTAAATGCAAGTTATTTCAGTAAACATTATGGGGTTTTCTTTCTTTAACCCCTTCCCTGCCATACGGCTATATACGTCCTATCTGTACATGCCCGTGCAGATAGCACATATATAAACTTTATGGCATCTCTTTAACCCCTTCACACATTTGGATGTTACTGTACATCCAAGTAATTTATTGCATTTGGACGTACAGTCACATCCAAACTGCTTACCGGGGCTGTGACACTATAAAGTGTCACAATCCCGGAGTCTCCACTCTCCCCGAGAGCAGAGACACCGGGGAAGCCGACAAGGGACCAATCAGAGTGGTCCCTTGCCCGCAAGCACTCCGATTGGTTAGTCTCTGCAGACTAACCAATCGGAGCCCTTTAGTGTAAAAAATGCCGGTTTCAGGCTGTGATCTCCACTCTGGAGATCACAGCCTGAAACCAGGCATGACTGCCACTGTGCCCCCATTGATATAATAACCCACAGTGCCCCTAGTAATTTAATTGCCCCCATAATTCCCCCCAGATGCCCCCATTGCCCATTGCCTCCTGCCAGCTGGCATCAGTGTGATGGCAGCAGCTCAGGAACAGAGCTGCTGCCATCAGCAGAGAGTGTTTGCTGTAACTTACAGCTGACACTCTGCTGCTACGGATGAAATCGGTGCTGGCAACGATCTCGGCCGTTTAACCTCATAGATGCCGCAGTCAGCAACCGCTGCACCTCCATGGGGTTGAGAGGGAGGGAGCTACCTTTGTCTTCCATTGGGCAGCTGCTGCTGCGATGGTAGTGGCCCGGTGGTTGCCATGGCAACTGGACGCCTTACAAAGGTGTCCAGGCTGCCATGTACCTGAGGCTGATCAGACCCTGAGGGTCACCTCACGTCCACAAAAAAATTTATAACAAGTGATCAAAAAGACATATGTACCCCAAAATGATACCGCAAAAAACAAGCCCCCACACAGCTACATTGGTGAAAAAATAAAAAAGTTATTGACTTTAGTATATGTCGATGCAAAATATCATCAATTTTTAACACAAAAGTGATTTTATTGTAGTAAAACATAAAAAAACTACATAAATTCGGTATCACCATAACCGTATCAACTTACAGAATAAAATAATCATATAATATTTATCACAAGAGGAGCCCCATAAAAAATAAAAATAAAAAACACTGACAGAATTGCCATTTTTGCCCACTTCACCTCCACAAAAAATTATATAAAAAGTGATCAAAAAGACATATGTACCCCAAAATGATACCAATACAAACTACAGCCAATCCCGCAAAAAACAAGCCCCCACACAGCTACATTGGTGAAAATATAAAAAAGTTATGGACTTTAGTATATGGCGATGCAAAATATAATTTTTTTTAACACAAAAGTGCTTTTATTGCTGAAAAAGTAGTAAAACATAAAAAAACTACTAAAATTTGGTATCGCGATAACCATATCAACCAACAGAATAAAGTAATCATATAATATTTACCACAAGAGCAGCCCAATAAAATAAAAAAACTGGCAGAATTGCCATTTTTACCCATCTCATCTCCACAAAAAATGGTATAAAAAGTGATTGAAAACACATATGCACCCCAAAATGATACCAATAAAAACTACAGCCCGTCCCGCAAAAAACAATTCCCCACACAGCTACATTGGTGAAAAAATACAAATGTTATATGCCCTAAACTAATTTCAGGAAATTACATGTTAGAAAATCCCGATGACGCTCCTTCACTTCTAAATGCTGCCATTCCCCCAAATCCCATAACAAATTGTGGGGTGCATTTTCTCCTGTTACCCGTTGTGAAAATGAAAATATTGGAAATAAAAGTAAATTTTTCATTTTCACAGCTTATTGGGTCAAAGCATTTACTTCACCACTAAATTTTTTCTTTGAGCGGGTAGTTTCCAAAATGGTCACTTTTTGGACATTTCTTTCTAGGGGTAACTCAGGGTCTTTTCAAATGTGACATGGCACTTGAAAACCATTCAAGCAAAATCTGCCCTCCGTTAACAATATGGTGCTCCTTTCCTTCTGAGCCCTGCCGTGTGCCCATAAAACAGTTTACAACTGTAAACTGCAGAATCAGGGTAATAAATATTGAGGTTTCTTTGGCTGTTAACCCTTGATGTGTTCCAGGAAAATTGGATTTAAATGGATAATCTGCCCTAAAAAATGAAATTTTAAAATTTCTTCTCCATTTTGCTTTAATTCTTATGGAACACCTAGAGGGTTAATAAAGTTTGTAAAATCAGTTTTGAATAACTTGAGTGTGTAGTTTCTAAAATGTGGTCATTTATGGGTGTTTCTACTATGTAAGCCCCACAAAGTAACTTCATATATGAAATGGTCCTTAACCGCCTCCGGAGCGCCTAATGCAGGATCGCGTTCCGGAGGCAGCAGCTGCAGACAGAGTCACGCATATATGCGTCATCCCGCGAGAGGCGAGATTTCCTGTGAATGCGTGCATGCAGGCGCGCGCGTTCACAGGATCTCCAAACTGCCAGCGGCGATCGTTCGCTGGCAGGCTATAGATGCGATTTTTTTTAACCCCTAACAGGTATATTAGACGCTGTTTTGATAACAGCGTCTAATATACCTGCTACCTGGTCCTCTGGAGGTCCCTTTTGCTTGGATTGACTACCAGGGGACACAGGCAGCTCATTAATAAGTAGCACCAAACACCACTACACTACACCCCCCCTGTCACTTATTAACCCCTGATCACCCCTGATCACCCCATATAGACTCCCTGATTACCCCCCTGTCATTGATCACCCCCTGTCATTGATCACCCCCCTGTAAGGCTCCATTCAGACGTCCGTATGTTTTTTACGGATCCACGGATACATGGATCGGATCCGCAAAACACATACGGACGTCTGAATGGAGCCTTACAGGGGGGTGATCAATGACAGGGGGGTGATCACCCCATATAGACTCCCTGATCACCCCCCTGTCATTGATCACACCCCTGTCATTGATCACCCCCCTGTAAGGCTCCATTCAGACGTCCGTATGTTTTTTTACGGATCCACGGATACATGGATCGGATCCGCAAAACACATACAGACGTCTGAATGGAGCCTTACAGGGGGGTGATCAACCCATATAGACTCCCTGATCACCCCCCTGTCATTGATCACCCCCTGTAAGGCTCCATTCAGACGTCCGTATGTTTTTTACGGATCCACGGATACATGGATCGGATCCGCAAAACACATACGGACGTCTGAATGGAGCCTTACAGGGGGGTGATCACCCCATATAGACTTCCTGATCACCCCCCTGTCATTGATCACCCCCCTGTAAGGCTCCATTCAGACGTCCGTATGTTTTTTATGGATCCACGGATACATGGATCGGATCCGCAAAACACATACAGACGTCTGAATGGAGCCTTACAGGGGGGTGATCACCCCATATAGACTCCCTGATCACCCCCCTGTCATTGATCACCCCCCTGTAAGGCTCCATTCAGACGTCCATATGTTTTTTACGGATCCATGGATACATGGATCGGATACGCAAAACACATACGGACGTCTGAATGGAGCCTTACAGGGGGGTGATCACATCACCCCATATAGACTCCTCAATGCTTTATTTCACCAACAAATGCGACGTTTCGATCAGTGGGATCTTTCTCAAGCAATCTAGATTGCTTGAGAAAGATCACACTGATCGAAACGTCGCATTTGTTGGTGAAATAAAGCATTAAGGATCAAGGCTGGAGAGTGCTGCAGTTTTTCTGTTACAATTGCATCTGGATTTGGGGAAGCTGAGGACTGGCTTCTGACACAGCGAGCACCACCACAGTAAGGAACAATCTATATTTTTCGTAGTGCTGCTACACATTTTTTCTTTTTATTCCCATATAGACTCCCTGATCACCCCCCTGTCATTGATCACCCCCCTGTAAGGCTCCATTCAGACGTCCGTATGTTTTTTACGGATTCATGGATACATGGATCGGATCCGCAAAACACATACGGACGTCTGAATGGAACCTTACAGGGGGGTGATCACCCCATATAGACTCCCTGATCACCCCCCTGTCATTGATCACCCCCCTGTAAGGCTCCATTCAGACGTCCATATGTTTTTTACGGATCCATGGATACATGGATCGGATACGCAAAACACATACGGACGTCTGAATGGAGCCTTACAGGGGGGTGATCACCCCATATAGACTCCTTAATGCTTTATTTCACCAACAAATGCGACGTTTCGATCAGTGGGATCTTTCTCAAGCAATCTAGATTGCTTGAGAAAGATCACACTGATCGAAACGTCGCATTTGTTGGTGAAATAAAGCATTAAGGATCAAGGCTGGAGAGTGCTGCAGTTTTTCTGTTACAATTGCATCTGGATTTGGGGAAGCTGAGGACTGGCTTCTGACACAGCGAGCACCACCACAGTAAGGAACAATCTATATTTTTCGTAGTGCTGCTACACATTTTTTCTTTTTATTCCCATATAGACTCCCTGATCACCCCCTGTCATTGATCACCCCCCTGTAAGGCTCCATTCAGACGTCCGTATGTTTTTTACGGATTCATGGATACATGGATCGGATCCGCAAAACACATACGGACGTCTGAATGGAACCTTACAGGGGGGTGATCAATGACAGGGGGGTGATCACCCCATATACACTCCCTGATCACCCCCCTGTCATTGATCACCCCCCTGTAAGGCTCCATTCAGACATTTTTTTGGCCCAAGTTAGCGGAAAAAAATTTTTATATATTTTTTTCCCTTACAAAGTCTCATATTCCACTAACTTGTAACAAAAAATAAAATCTCACATGAACTCACCATACCCCTCACGGAATCCAAATGCGTAAAATTTTTTAGACATTTATATTCCAGACTTCTTCTCACGCTTTAGGGCCGCTAAAATGCCAGGGCAGCATAAAAACCCCACATGTGACCCGATTTTGGAAAGAAGACGCCCCAAGGTATTCCGTGAGGGGCATATTGAGTCCATGAAAGATTGAAATTTTTGTCCCAAGTTAGCGGAAAGGGAGACTTTGTGAGAAAAAACAAAAAAAAATCAATTTCCGCTAACTTGTGCCAAAAAAAAAAAAATTCTATGAACTCGCCATGCCCCTCATTGAATAACTTGGGGTGTCTTCTTTCCAAAATGGGGTCACATGTGGTTTATTTATACTGCCCTGGCATTTTAGGGGCCCTAAAGCGTGAGAAGAAGTCTGGGATCCAAATGTCTAAAAATGCCCTCATAAAAGGAATTTGGGCCCCTTTGCGCATCTAGGCTGCAAAAAAGTGTCACACGTGGTATCTCCGTACTCAGGAGAAGTTGGGCAATGTGTTTTGGGGTGTCATTTTACATATACCCATGCTGGGTGAGATAAATATCTTGGTCAAATGCCAACTTTGTATAAAAAAATGGGAAAAGTTGTCTTTTGCCGAGATATTTCTCTCACCCAGCATGGGTATATGTAAAAAGACACACCAAAACACATTGCCCTACTTCTTCTGAATACGTCAATACCAGATGTGTGACAACTTTTCCCATTTTTTTATACAAAGTTGGCATTTGGCCGAGATATTTCTCTCTCCCAGCATGGGTATATGTAAAATGACACCCCAAAACACATTGCCCAACTTCTCCTGAGTACGGCGATACCAGATGTGTGACACTTTTTTGCAGCCTAGGTGGGCAAAGGGGCCCACATTCCAAAGAGCTCCTTTAGGATTTCACAGGTCATTTTTTACACATTTTGATTTCAAAATACTTCCCACACATTAGGGCCCCTAAATTTCCAGGGCAGTATAACTACCCCACAAGTGACCCCATTTTGGAAAGAAGACACCCCAAGGTATTCCGTGAGGGGCATGGCGAGTTCCTAGAATTTTCTATTTTTTGTCACAAGTTAGCGGAAAATTATGATTTTTTTTTTTCTTACAAAGTCTCATATTCCACTAACTTGTGACAAAAAATAAAAACTTCCATGAACTCACTATGCCCATCACGAAATACCTTGGGGTGTCTTATTTCCAAAATGGGGTCACTTGTGGGGTAGTTATACTGTCCTGGCATTCTAGGGGCCCTAATGTGTGGTAAGTAGTTTGAAATCAAAATGTGTAAAAAAGACCTGTGAAATCCTAAAGGTGCTATTTGGAATGTGGGCCCCTTTGCGCACCTAGGCTGCAAAAAAGTATCACACATCTGGTATCGCCGTACTCAGGAGAAGTTGGGCAATGTGTTTTGGGGTGTCATTTTACATATACCCATGCTGGGTGAGAGAAATATCTCGGTCAAATGCCAACTTTGTATAAAAACATGGGAAAAGTTGTCTTTTGCCGAGATATTTCTCTCACCCAGCATGGGTATATGTAAAATGACACCCTAAAACACATTGCCCAACTTCTCCTGAGTACGGCGATACCAGATGTGTGACAACTTTTCCCATTTTTTTATACAAAGTTGGCATTTGGCCGAGATATTTCTCTCTCCCAGCATGGGTATATGTAAAATGACACCCCAAAACACATTGCCCAACTTCTCCTGAGTACGGCGATACCAGATGTGTGACACTTTTTTGCAGCCTAGGTGGGCAAAGGGGCCCACATTCCAAAGAGCTCCTTTAGGATTTCACAGGTCATTTTTTACACATTTTGATTTCAAAATACTTCCCACACATTAGGGCCCCTAAATTTCCAGGGCAGTATAACTACCCCACAAGTGACCCCATTTTGGAAAGAAGACACCCCAAGGTATTCCGTGAGGGGCATGGCGAGTTCCTAGAATTTTCTATTTTTTGTCACAAGTTAGCGGAAAATGATGATTTTTTTTTTTCTTACAAAGTCTCATATTCCACTAACTTGTGACAAAAAATAAAAACTTCCATGAACTCACTATGCCCATCACGAAATACCTTGGGGTGTCTTATTTCCAAAATGGGGTCACTTGTGGGGTAGTTATACTGTCCTGGCATTCTAGGGGCCCTAATGTGTGGTAAGTAGTTTGAAATCAAAATGTGTAAAAAAGACCTGTGAAATCCTAAAGGTGCTATTTGGAATGTGGGCCCCTTTGCGCACCTAGGCTGCAAAAAAGTATCACACATCTGGTATCGCCGTACTCAGGAGAAGTTGGGCAATGTGTTTTGGGGTGTCATTTTACATATACCCATGCTGGGTGAGAGAAATATCTCGGTCAAATGCCAACTTTGTATAAAAACATGGGAAAAGTTGTCTTTTGCCGAGATATTTCTCTCACCCAGCATGGGTATATGTAAAATGACACCCTAAAACACATTGCCCAACTTCTCCTGAGTACGGCGATACCAGATGTGTGACTCTTTTTTGCAGCCTGGGTGGGCAAAGGGGCCCACATTCCAAAGAGCACCTTTAGGATTTCACAGGTAATTTTTTACACATTTTGATTTCAAACTACTTACCACACATTAGGGCCCCTAGAATGCCAGGACAGTATAACTACCCCACAAGTGACCCCATTTTGGAAAGAAGACACCCCAAGGTATTTCGTGATGGGCATTGTGAGTTCATGGAAGTTTTTATTTTTTGTCACAAGTTAGTGGAATATGAGACTTTGTAAGGAAAAAATTAAAATAAAAAAAATCATAATTTTCCGCTAACTTGTGACAAAAAATAAAAAGTTCGATGAACTCACTATGCCCATCAGCGAATACCTTAGGGTGTCTACTTTCCGAAATGGGGTCATTTGTGGGGTGTTTGTACTGTCTGGCCATTGTAGAACCTCAGGAAACATGACAGGTGCTCAGAAAGTCAGAGCTGCTTCAAAAAGCGGAAATTCACATTTTTGTACCATAGTTTGTAAACGCTATAACTTTTACCCAAACCATTTGTTTTTTACCCAAACATTTTTTTTTTATCAAAGACATGTAGAACAATGAATTTAGAGAAAAATTTATATATGGATGTCGTTTTTTTAAAAAAAAAATTACAACTGAATGTGAAAAATATCATTTTTTTGCAAAAATTTTGTTAAATTTCGATTAATAAAAAAAAGTAAAAATGTCAGCAGCAATGAAATACCACCAAATGAAAGCTCTATTAGTGAGAAGAAAAGGAGGTAAAATTCATTTGGGTGGTATGGTGGCCTGGTCATTAAGGGTGTTTAAGCTAGGGGGGCTGAGGTGGTTAAAAAAGTGGGTTTTGGAAAAAAAATTAAACATTTTAAAATGTGCTTCTAAACTTCTAAGCCTTCTAACTTTCTAAAAAAATAAAATGACATACAAAATGATGCCAACATAAAGAGTGGTCCCTTGTCGGCAATCGATCGGATTGGTTAATCTGTGCAGACTAACCAATCGGATTGAGGAAATGTAAAAGTGCCTGTTTCAGGCTCTGATCTGACCTCTGCAGATGAGAGCCTGAAATCAGGTAGTATGTGCTCCGTGCCCCCTATCTGTAAGACCCATCTGTGCCCCTACATGGATCTGTGTTCCCCCCAGCCCCATGCACCCTGTCTCCAACCTTTGTCTTTGCTGGCCATGCGCTCTCTCTGCTGACATCTGTGCCTACCTGCCCCCAATCTTGTAGTCTGCCTCCATGAGTGTGCCTTGCCCCATCGGTTTCTCCCCATCCCTCACCTGTGCTCCTTTGTAAGGTACTCCGGCTGTATGTGATGGCGGCGGCTCTGTTCCTGAGCCGCCGCCATCAGCAGCCAGTGTGAGCTGTATGCTGACGCTCTGCTGTAACCCCTTAGATGCCGCACTCAGCGGCGTCCAAAAGGTTAACAGAGGGAGGGGGCACCCTCTCTTAACCATCGGCTGCTGCACTCTGATGGCAGTGGCCCGATGGTTGCCATCTATCAGTGTAAAACTGCATTGCAAAGTAACGAACAGGCATCAACCCCACTGGATCTTCAAGATCCAAGTGGGACTTGATAAAAAAGAGGGCAAAAATAAAAAAAGAAAGTAAAAAATCTATGTAAAAAAATAAATAAATAAAAATGTAAATTAAAAATAAAATGAATTGACTTTTCCCATATCCACTCTTTTATATCATATAAAAAAATGAAAAAAATAAAATAAACTACACATAATTGGTATCGCCATGTCAGTAATGACTCTATAAAATGATCATGGTACTAATCCCGCGTGGTGAACTCTGTACAAAAATAAATAAAAACAATGGCGGAATTGCTGTATTTTTTTTTGCCTTACCTCCCCAAAAAAAAGTTTCATAAAAAGTCATTTTATGATATAAAAATGGTAGAACATGAATAAAACAATATAAATTTGGCATCACCATAACCGTATAAACCCACTGAATAAAATTATCTTATCAAATATACCACATGGAGAACCCCATAAAAAAATTTATAAACAAAAAACCAATGGCAGAATTGTAATATTAGCCCATTTCACCTCTTAAAAAATTAAATAAAAAGCGATCAAAAAGTCATATGTGCCCAAAAATTATACCATTAAAAATTACAGCCCATCCTGCAAAAAATGAGCCCCCACACAGCTCAGTCAACAATAAAATAAAAACGTTATGGCCCTTAAAATCTATTTCAGCAAATTCCATGTTAGAAAATGCAAATGCCGCTCCTTTCCTTTTGAATTCTGCCATCTGCTCATACAGCAGTTTACGACCACATATGGGATGTTGCCGTATTCAGGAGAAAATGGGTAACACATTATGAGGTGCATTTTGTCCTGTTATTCCTTGTTGAAGTGAAAAATTTGGGCTTAAGCGACTTTTTCTTGTAAAAAAAAATATTTTTCATTTACACAGCCAAGGGATTCTAAATATTATGAAATGCCTTTGAGGTAAAAGTGGTCATTACACACCTCACTAAATTCTTTAAGGGGTATAGTTTCCAAAATGTAGTAACTTTTGGGGGGTTTCTACTGTAAGGGTGCCTTAGTGTGCCTTTAAATATGACATGACACCCAAAAGCCATTCGAGCAAAATCTGCTCTCCAAAAGCCATATGTTGCTCCTTTCCTTCTGAAAACTGCCATGTGCCCATACAGCTGTTTATAAACATAAATGGGATGTTTCTGTAAACTGCAGAATCAGGGTAATAAATATTGAGGTTCGTTTTGCTGCTAATCCTTGCTATGTCATAGGAAAAATTGGATTAAAATTAAAAGTCTGTACAAAAACTGAAAATTCAAAATTTTCACCTCCATTTTCCTTTAATTCTAGTTGAAAACCTAAATTGTTAACATAGTTTGTATAACCAGTTTTGAGTAATTTGAGGGGTGTAGTTTCTAAAATGGGGTCTTTTATGGGTGGATTCTATTATGTAAGGACCTCAAAGTGACTTCAGAACTGAATTGGTCCGTAAAAAAGTTGGTTTTGAAAATTTTACAGAAAATTAGAAAAATTGCTTCTTAAATTCTAAGCCTTCTAACGTCCTAAACAAATAAAATGTAATTTTCAAAAGGATGCCAACATAAAGTAGACATATAGGAAATCTTAAGTAAAAACTATTTGATTAGGTATAACTATCTGCCTTTAATGCGTAGAAATCCAAATTTAGAAAATTTTCTTTTTTTCCAAATTTTCTGTAAATTTGGGACTTTTTATAATATAAAGGTAAAACCTATCGACCCAAATTTACCTCTAACATCAAATACAAGATGTCACAAGAAAACAGTCTCAGAATGGCTCAGAAAAATAAAAGCATTCCAAAGTTATTAACCCATAAAGTGACACATTTGCAAAATTAAGTCTGGTCTTGAAATGGTTAAAGAAAGGGTACCAACAATTTTGTCCACGTGTGCATATACAGTGTCCTGAAAAAGTATTCATACCCCTTGAACCTTTCCACATCTTTTCACGTTTCACCCACAAATGTAAATGTATTTTTTTAGGGATTTTATGTGATAGACCAACACAAAGCAGCAAGTATGTGTGAAGTAAAAAGAAAACAATAGATGTTTTTCAATGTTTTAATAAAAATCTGAAAAGTGTGTCGTGCATTTGTATTCAGCCCCCTGAGTTAATTCTTTGTAGGACCACATTTCGCTGCAATTACAGCTCCAAGTCTTTTGGGTACATCTCTACCAGCTTTGCACATCTAGAGGATAAAATATTTGCACATTCTTCTTTGCAAAATAGCTCAAGCTTGGTCAGACTGGACGGAGAGTGTCATTGAACAGCAATTTTCGAGTCCTGCCACAGATACTCAATGGGATTTAGGTCTGGGCTTTGATTGGGTGTTTCTAACACATGAATATGCTTTGATCTAAACCATCCCATTGTAGCTCTAGCTGTATGTTTAAGGTCGTTGTCCTCCTGGAAGATGAACCTCCGGCCCAGTCTCAAGTCTTTTGTAGCCTCCAACAGTTTTCCCTCCAGGAATGCCCTGTATTTAGCTCCATCCATCTTCCCTTCAACTCTGACCAGCTGTCAGACTTCGGTGTAGGAGGGAAACCCACACAGAACGTAGGAGAAAAAGGGGTGAGGGGAAAAGGCCTGGAAACTAGGGAAAAGAGTAGGTCACCTCCTAGAGAAACCCTAATCCAAGTCCTGACTGACTGCAAGTATGAACTGACCCCAGTAGTAGGTGAGTTCATACACAGGTACCTAAAGTCCTAACTCACCCTATAGGACCCTGTTACTAATGTCAGCAACAGAGACAACCTGTTCCTCCAAACGTTAGGATGAACGGGAGTCTCCCTCAGGCCTAAACACAAATGGCAGTGAAAAGAGCAACACAAGAAAACCCCAACAATAAAACAGGGGAAGGAGACACTTAACTTCAAATGGCTATGGAAACCCAGGAACTCAGCCAAGATTCAAATACCAGCAATCCACAACAGACTGAAGCTATAAACTTCACAGCATGGTGGGAGAAGCCACAATAAATAGGGAAGGTTAAATGACCACATAAGCAACACCTGAGGCAAGGGGTGAACATGTCAGATGAAACCACGTGTTGCCAGTCTCACTGATCTCCTGGCACCTGTCACGGGAACATCCGTGACACTATCTTCCCTATGCCTGCTGCAATAAAACATCCCCACAGCATGATGCTGCCCCCACCATGTTTCACAATGGGGATGGTGTGTTCATGGTGATGTGCAATATTAGTTTTCCGCCACACATAGCATTTAGAATTTAGGCCAAATAGTTCAAATTTGGTCTTATTTACATGTTTTATGTGTCCCCTACATGGCTTGTGGTAAACTGCAAATGGGACTTCTTATGGCTTGCTTTCAAAAGTGGCTTTCTTCTTGCCACCCTTCCATAAAGGCCAGATTTGTGGCGTACATGACTAATAGTTGTCCTGTAGACAGATTCTCCAACCTGAGCTGTGGATCTCTGTAGCTCCTCCAGAGTGACCATGGGCCTCTTGGTTGCTTCTCTAATTAGTGCTCTCCTTGCCTGGGCTGTCAGTTTGAGAGGGCAGCCATGTCTTGGTAGGTTTGCAGTTGTGTCAAATTCCTTGGTGCATGAGGGGCTCTGATATGTTCCTGACTGGAAGATATTGGCAAAGTTCTCAGCCTTTAACATCGGCTTGAGGAATTAGCTAGTATTGTCAGTTGCGTGTCATTTTGGTGCATTTTCTGCAGTGATTTGTGTGTATATATATTTTTTCATCTGCACAATGTATCATTTTGTGTAAGATGTCCTTGTGGTGCATGCGGTCCACACCGGCATCCTCTATTGTACGCATTTTTTTGCTGGGGATTGCTGTTGTTTACGGACCGCACGCGGAGGAATTGCTCACCCGGTTATAGACGCGCTACAGAGTCTGGGTTTGGAGCATTTCCACCCATTTAGGCCACTTTTTTCAGTGATTTATTTTTATTTTTATAAGCAGCAGCAGGAGACTAACCAGTTGCTGCTACAGAGACTAACCAGTTGCTGCTAACCAGTTGCTGAGTCTCCCGGCTATGCTGGATAGACTATTGGCTGATATGTTCTGGAGGGCCCTGCCACTCCCTCTGCAAATACAGTGAAGGGGTTTAAGCATGCATGGGATAGGCATAAGGCCATCCTTCATATAAGATAGGGCCAGGGGCTATCCATAGTATTCAGATATATTGGGCAGACTAGATGGGCCAAATGGTTCTTATCTGCCGACACATTCTATGTTTCTATGTTTCTATGTAACCCGTGATGGCTTTGCAGACAGCAGGAGCAACCCCGAGTGTCCACGATGCCCAGAAAGCAGTCTATGCCGTGATTCCTATGATGACCCCCGCAGATGACATCGAAACCTACCTGGCGATGTACGAGAAAGTGGCCATCAGGGAAAGCTACCCCGTGACCAGTGGGCTGAGGTAGTAGCTCCATTCCTGGCATCTGATTCCCAGCGGATGTATTTCGACTTGCCAGATGATCAAGAGGACGACTACCAAAAAGTAAAGGGTGAGATTTTGGCAAGACTGGGGGTGAATGTGTTGGTCCGGGCCCAGCTGGTACATCAGTGGTGGTTTAAGCCAGCTGAGCCTGCGAGGACCCAGTATTATGACTTACTCCACCTTTTGCAAAAGTGGCTACAGCCTGATGTGCTGAGTCTCCCGGCTATGCTGGATAGACTATTGGCTGATATGTTCTGGAGGGCCCTGCCACTCCCTCTCCAGCACTGGATAGTCCAGGTGTCTCCTGGCAACTCCCTAGAAATGGTGGAGCGCTACGAGGCTACTAAGACTGTTACAGGGGGTTCTTTTGGGAGGGGTGCAGTCAAACCCCATAAATCTCCATCCCAGACCCGGCGACTTGTACCAAACAAACCCACCCGGGGTGTACCCTCTACGGACCTGGCTCCGATAGTCTGCTGGTGGTGTCAGGAGCCGAGCCATGTAAAAGCTGACTGTCCCCATCAGGTGGAACCCATGGATATTCACTATGGCTACAGTCAGTCGCTATATGCCAGGAAGCTGTGTGTAGCAGGTACCTCAAAAACTCTGAACCACCTATGCCAGGTGGAGGTAGGAGACACTCCAGCAGAGGCTCTGCTGGACTCAGGGAGTCTGATGTCCCTAATAAGGGCTCCCCTGGTACGGTCAGCAGAGTATACTGGCTGGAAAGTCAGGGTCATGTGCATCCATGGAGACTTAAAAGACTATCCCACTGCCCTGGTGTCTCTAACCACAGGGGCTGACAGATGGACTCACGAAGTGGCAGTTGCCCCAAATTTACACTAAGAACTTATAATAGGGAGAGACTTCCCGGCACTGTGGCCTGCTATGAAAGTGACTGATACCCATGAGAGAGGGGTAACCCTAGCAGAGTGGCCAGACTCAGGGGGGAGACCAGAACCATGGGAACCTGAGACCGAAGGGCCAGTGGTAGGGGTGACCGCCACTTTGGTGGAAGAGGGAGAGATAACCCCGCTAAGTGTGATGGTGGGAGACGTGGAGGACTTGCCACCGGGTACTGAATTGGCAAGCCACAATGTTTCCGTGGATAATTTTGGTACTGCCCAACATCAGGACCCAACCCTAACCCGTGCCTGGGAAAATGTGTTAATAGTAGATGGTGAACCGCAACAACCTGGGTTCATCAGGATATGTTGTATCGGGTAAACCAACTACGGGGTGAGCCTATTGAACAGTTGGTGGTCCCCAAGGCTTATCTCAAGCTTCTGTTAGATCTAGCCCACCAACACGTTCTCGGGGGTCACCTGGGGCTGCAGAAAACTCAGGATCGTATTCTACAGCAGTTTTACTGGTCCAGCATGTTCAAAGAAGTGGAAGAGTTTTGTAAGTCTTGCCTGACCTGCCAGATAACTAGCCCCCAGCCACATTTCCAGAGTCCCCTAGTACCTCTCCCGATTATCGAAGTACCGTTTGACCGAATAGCTATGGACCTCATAGGCCCAGTACCGAAGTCCGCCAGAGGGCATCAACACATCTTAGTCATTCTAGACTATGCCACTCGGTACCCGGAGGCGGTGCCACTACGACATACCTTGACCAAACTCATAGCTAAGGAGTTAATGGATAAGTTTTCCCGAGTAGGATTACCTAAAGAGGTTCTGACCGACCAAGGGACCCCTTTTATGTCCAAGGTGATGAGGGAACTCTGTAAGTTGCTGCACATAAAACAACTACGGATGTCCGTTTACCATCCGCAAACGGACGGTCTGGTAGAACGGTTTAACCAAACATTAAAAAATATGTTTAAAAAGGTAGTGTCTAAAGATGGGAAGGACTGGGACCTCCTTCTTCCTTATCTCATGTTCGCAGTGCGAGAGGTACCCCACCCCTACTGGGTTCTCGCCCTTCGAACTGCTATATGGCAAACACCCTTGCGGTCTATTGGATGTGGCCAAAGATGCGTGGCAACAACAACCCACTCCACATAAGTGGCATTGAGTATGTTACCCAGATGCAAGATCGGATAGAGACAGTGTTGCCTCTTGTTAGGGAGCATATGGAGGCAGCTCAGCGAGCCCAGAGTCGGGTCTATAATCGTCAGGCTCGGGTCCGGATCTTTAACCCGGGTGATCGGGTTTTGGTTCTGGTGCCGACCGTAAACAGTAAGTTCCTGGCTAGGTTGCAGGGGCCCTACGAGGTACTCGAGAAAATTGGAGATGTAAATTACAAGGTACACCAGCTAGGGCGGCAAAAGCTGGAGCAGGTTTACCATGTGCATTTACTCAAATCATGGAAAAATAGGAAAACCTGTACAGAAGACAGCCCACGGCCGGGTTTTCTAGGAGAAGAGGTGCCGGCCCCTCTGTCTGATGCAAGAGAGGCGGCTGCCACAGTAAACAGACTCAGGAGGCCAGGGAGTTCGTTAGTCGGAACACGGATGTGTTCTCGGACCTCCCTGGACGCACTTAATCCAGCATGATATTGTCACTGAGCCTCAGGCAAAAGTCGGATTAAAACCATACCGGGTACCCGAGGCTCGGCGACAAGCCATATCGGAGGAGGTGCAGCTAATGTTGCAGCTAGACGTCACTGAGGAGTCAAAAAGTGAGTAGTGTGGCTTTGTGGATTCTGACGGCGTTGCTCCCACAGGGCTCAGTAATGGGAGGCCAGGTGCCTTTTTACGGCGGTTGTCCCTAGGTGAGTGTTGGGCTTAGCGCGACTTATGCGTTGACACGTTAAAAAAAGCCCACACTGTGGAGCCATGTGCCGGCATCCTAGTAGCGGCAGAAGTGACCGTGCATGGTGGATGTCTCGCTCCAGATGCATTTGCAGTCTGCTTTTTGCCTCCCATGCCCTGTAAGCTCTGCCTGCTTCTCCTCCCTCTCTGCTGCTCTGTCTCTCCCTCTGTACTCCCCTCCTCTTCCTCTCTTGTGGGCACCCATGTGACACCCATCTATACGTCATCATCACCTTCTCCCCCACTAAAATTTGAGATCTGGAGTAGGCAGCAACAGCGGGGACCTTTCTCCTTGGACTGATCTGGGTACTGTCCTCAGACCGCTGGGTGGCGGCCGTTGCTACCTCCTCTTCCTCATAAGATAAGATAAGATGCCTTTATTGTCACTGTGCAATACAATGAATACAATGTACAATACAATGAAATCTTGTTTAGAGCAGTCCTAGATGCCATGGACAGAGGAACAAAGAACTGACATTTAAATTAAAGTATTACAATAAAAAAAAGAAAGACATTGCATTTCACACAGTTCACAGCATGTATATACACTCACCTAAAGAATTATTAGGAACACCTGTTCTATTTCTCATTAATGCAATTATCTAGTCAACCAATCCCATGGCAGTTGCTTCAATGCATTTAGGGGGGTGATCCTGGTCAAGACAATCTCCTGAACTCCAAACTGAATGTCAGAATGGGAAAGAAAGGTGATGTAAGCAATTTTGAGCAAGGCATGGTTGTTGGTGCCAGACGGGCCGGTCTGAGTATTTCACAATCTGCTCAGTTACTGGGATTTTCACGCACAACCATTTCTAGGGTTTACAAAGAATGGTGTGAAAAGGGAAAAACATCCAGTATGCGGCAGTCCTGTGGGCAAAAATGCCTTGTGGATGCTAGAGGTCAGAGGAGAATGGGCCGACTGATTCAAGCTGATAGAAGAGCAACGTTGACTGAAATAACCACTCGTTACAACCGAGGTATGCAGCAAAGCATTTGTGAAGCCACAACACGCAAAACCTTGAGGCGGATGGGCTACAACAGCAGAAGACCCCACCGGGTACCACTCATCTCCACTACAAATAGGAAAAAGAGGCTACAATTTGCACGAGCTCACCAAAATTGGACTGTTGAAGACTGGAAAAATGTTGCCTGGTCTGATGAGTCTCGATTTCTGTTGAGACATTCAAATGGTAGAGTCCGAATTTGGCGTAAACAGAATGAGAACATGTATCCATCATGCCTTGTTACCACTGTGCAGGCTGGTGGTGGTGGTTTAATGGTGTGGGGGATGTTTTCTGGGCACACTTTAGGCCCCTTAGTGCCAATTGGGCATCGTTTAAATGCCACGGGCTACCTGAGCATTGTTTCTGACCATGTCCATCCCTTCATGACCACCATGTACCCATCCTCTGATGGCTACTTCCAGCAGGATAATGCACCATGTCACAAAGCTCGAATAATTTCAAATTGGTTTCTTGAACATGACAATGAGTTCACTGTACTAAAATGGCCCCCACAGTCACCAGATCTCAACCCAATAGAGCATCTTTGGGATGTGGTGAAACGGGAGCTTCGTGCCCTGGATGTGCATCCCTCAAATCTCCATCAACTGCAAGATGCTATCCTATCAATATGGGCCAACATTTCTAAAGAATGCTATCAGCACCTTGTTGAATCAATGCCACGTAGAATTAAGGCAGTTCTGAAGGCAAAAGGGGGTCCAACACCGTATTAGTATGGTGTTCCTAATAATTCTTTAGGTGAGTGTATATATATATATATATATATATATATAGGATCAAGAGCAAAGTAGGAAGTGCTTATGAATATATATACAAACTGATTCAGACACCACTGCAGACAAGAGATCATCATGGGGTCACGAATGCAGCAGTCACTTTCAGTCTGTGGTAGTTTCTATCCTAGGAAGGGGCAATAGTCTCTGAGCATTTAGAAGACTGATATCTTTGGGGTAAAAGCTGTTCTTTAGTCTAGTGGTGCGGGCATGTAGGGCTCCAAGGCGGGGACTGAAAAGGATGTGGCCGGGGTGAGTTGGATCCCCGCAGGTAATCTTTGCCCTGTTGCTGCAACGAGCAGTGAAGATGTCATCCAGTGATGGTAACTGAGTACCAGTGATTCTTGCAGCCATTCTGATGATGTGCTTGAGTGTCTTCTTGTCCTCAGAAGAGCAGCCAGAGTACCACACTGTAATGCAGTATGTGATAACAGATTCTATGGTGCACCTGTAAAAATTGACTAGCAGCCTTTTTTAGGAGTTGTGCTTTCTTCAGACTCCTCAGAAATTGAAGCCTCTGAAGGCTTTTTGGTAATTTCTGTTGTGTTTTTTATCCATGACAGGTCCTGACTAATATGAACTCCCAAGAATCTGAAACTTTGAACTATCTCCTTATTTCCACCATTAATGCTAATGGGATGGTGTCCCTGCAGAACGGCCTACCTCTTCCTCTGCCTGTCATTTTCAAAATTACCCTGTGCCTAAGTCCCTAGAGAAGAGCAGTATTTGTGTAAGCAGGTATATCGCAGGCCTCAATCAATATTTTGTGGAAACAGGTATATCGAACCCCTTAATCAGTATTTTGTGGAAGCAGGTATATCGCAGGCCTCAATCAATACTTTGTGGAAGCAGGTATATCAAACCCCTTAATCAGTATTTTGTTGAAGCAGGTATATCGCAGGCCTCAATCAATATTTTGTCGAAGCAGGTATATCAATCACCTTAATCTGTATTTTGTGGAAGCAGGTATATCGCAGCCCTCAATCAGTATTTTGTGGAAGCAGGTATATCAATCCCATTAATCAGTATTTTGTTAAAGCAGGTATATCGCAGACCTCAATCATTATTTTGTGGAAGCAGGTATATCAATCCCCTTAATCATTATTTTGTGGAAGCAGGTATATCGCAGGCCTCAATCATTATTTTGTGGAAGCTGGTATATCAAACCCTTTAATCAGTGTTTTGGGGAAGCAGGTATATCGCAGGCCTCAATCAATATTTGGTGGAAGCAGGTATATCAATACCCTTAATCAATATTTTGTGGAAGAAGGTATATCACACCCCTCAATCAGTTTTTTGGGGGGCAACTGGTATATTACACCCATTGCAATTAATTGTTCCAATAGCGTTTGTCCCTCTGTATAGCTTTGGTATCGCAGCAGAACCACACACAACTGCTGCACAATACAAATGCACTATAATATACTTTCTATGTTAAAAAGTATATTATAAGTATATCACACACCTCAGTATATCACACCTATCGATAGCACACCTATACAAGTCCTTTTGTGGCCCTATGTTCGCATGTTTGGTGAATCGCGAACGCGCAAAGTTCGCCGCGAAACGACCGCCGGGCGAACTGCAAGGCCATCTCTATTTAAAACATGTTTAACATAAAAACTTTATAACAATAGATCATTTTCTGATGACACATTCTTTAGTGTATTTTTGTGTCTGAATTGGTGTGAATACTGGACCTGCATTGGGGTACCTGACCGATCAGCTGCTAAATTAGGGCAGGACAAGGGTGGAAGTCCTAAAGGTATATACATGAGTAGCCAATTTGTTAAGATACAGTCCTGATCAAAAATTTAGGATCACTTGAAAAATTGCAAAAATTCATATTTAGCATGGCTGGATCTTAACAAGGTTCCAAGTAGAGCTTCAACATGCAACAAGAAGAAATGGGAGTGAGACAAAACATTTTTTGAGCATTCAATTTAATGAAAACAACGAATAAACTGAAACAGGCTGTTTTTCAGCTGATCAAAAGTTTAGGACCACACCTCCAAAGAAAAACTAAACCCCCCCAAAACAGAAATCCAACTTCCAAACATGAACTCAGTAATGAGTAGCTCCGCCGTTATTGTTTATCACTTAAAAAATTCGTTTCGGCATGCTTGATGCAAGCGTTTCCATGAGGTGAGTGGGAACATTTCTCCAAGTGGTGAAGACGGCTGCACGAAGGACATCTACTGTTTGGAACTGATGTCCATTTTTGTAAACTTCCCTTGCCATCCATCCCCAAAGGTTCTCAATTGGATTTAGATCAGGGAAACACGCAGGATGAGCCAAAAGAGTGATGTTATTCTCCTGGAAGAAGTCCCTTGTCCTGCAGGCATTGTGTACTGTAGCATTGTCCTGTTGAAAAACCCAGTCGTTACCACACAGACGAGGGCCCTCAGTCATGAGGAATGCTCTCTGCACTTCCTTTGACGCCCCTGCACTTCTTGAAGCTCCATTGTTCCACTGAAGGAAAAAGCACCCCAGACCATTATGGCGCCCCCTCCACTGTGGCGCGTAGATAACATCTCAGGTGGGATCAGCTTCTCATGCCAGTAACGTTGGAAACCATCAGGACCATCAAGGTTAAATTTTTTCTTATCCGAGAATAAAACTTTCTTCCACCTTTGAATGTCTCATGTTTGGTGCTCTTGCAAAGTCCAAACGAGCAGTTCTGTGGCGTTCAACGAGACGAGGTCTTTGAAGAAGTTTTTTGTTTTTGAAGCCCTTCAGTCTCAGATGCCGTCTGATGGTTATGGGGCTGCAGTCAGCACCAGAAGGGCCTTAATTTGGGTCGAGGATCGTCCAGTCTCTTGACGGACAGCCAATTGGATCCTCCGGCTCAGTGCTGATGATATTTTTTTGGGTCTTCCACTTGACTTTTTTGTTCCATAACCCTCAGGATCATTTAAGAAATTCGATGGCGCGCTTTGAGAGACCCTGCTTATGCAGTTCAACAACCCGACCACGTTCAAAAAGGGAGTTTTTTTGCCTTTGCCATCACAACGTGTGACTACCTGACAGAAAATGACAATGAATCCAGATCTTTGCACAGATTTGGCCTTTTGAAGGCATGTGGTCCTAAAATTTTGATCAGCTGAAAAACAGCCTGTTTCAGTTTAATCGTTATTTTCAATTAATTGAATGCTCAAAAAATGTTTTGTCTCACTCTCATTTCTTCTTGTTGCATGTTGAAGCTCTACTTGGAACCTTGTTATGATCCAACAATGTAAAATATGATTTTTTGCCATTTTTCAAGTGGTCTTAAACTTTTGATCAGGACTGTATATAGGTAACCTTTAGGAAAGTTGCAGGAAAAAAATCACATTTACATAGAACAGAATATATTTAGCATAGGATTCTATCATAATTGTTCTAAAGATTGGACAGCAGTGTGCCTGCACGTCTCCTAATGTTGTGGCTCTTGGGTTGCAGTTGAACGTTGTGATATATGAAGTTTTTAAAGGGTTTCTATCACTTCGTATCACATATTTAGGTGTCAGACACTAGCGATCCGCTAGTGTCTGCTCTAACAAACCATCCTAATATAATAGGTTTTGGGGCAGCCGTTTTGCTAAAATAACAACTTATATTTATATGCTAATGAGCCTCTAGGTGCTATGGGGGCGTCATTAGCACCTAGAGGCTCCGTCTACCTTCAGAAACTGCCGCCGCCCAGCGCGTCCCTCCAGCCCGCCCATCTTCTGCTGAATGCGATCCTCTCCGTGCGCGTCTCTGTCCTGCGCATGCGCAGTGAATGTCTGACTGCTTCCCTGCTCAGACATCTCCACTGCGCCTGCGCCGATGACATCATAGTGCTCCGAGGAACAGGCGCAGTGGAGATGTCTGAGCAGGGAAGCGGTCAGACATTCACTGCGCATGCGCAGAACAGAGACGCGCACGGAGAGGATCGCATTCAGCAGGAGATGGGCGGGCTGGAGGGACGCGCTGGGCGGTGGCAGTTTAGGAAGGTAGACGGAGCCTCTAGGTGCTAATGACGCCCCCATAGCACCTAGAGGCTCATTAGCATATAGATATAAGTTGTTATTTTAGCAAAACGGCTGCCCCAAAACCTATTATATTAGGATGGTTTGTTAGAGCAGACACTAGCGGATCGCTAGTGTCTGACACCTAAATATGTGATATGAAGTGATAGAAACCCTTTAATAACTAAGTTTGACATGCTCAATCTGTTAAACAGCCAGACAGGTGTTCAGGACAGACTCGTCCACTGGATGTAACAATAAATGTCCCAAATGAATGACTGTAAAGAGAGAAACCACCAGGCATTGATACACAAAGTATATTCAGCTTTTGTATTCATTGTACAATAAATTATGAAACCATAAAAGACCTTTAAAAATGAAAACATAGAAAATGCCATGCAAAACTAGAGAGAACATAAAAGGCTACTAGCAGCAAAGTTGGTCCAAGTTAACGATCTATAGAATGGTTAACTCCTTAGGGTACTTTCACACTGGCGTTTTGGTTTACGTTTGTGAGATCCGTTTCAGGGCTCTCACAAGCGGTCCAAAACGGATCAGTTTAGCCCTAATGCATTCTGAATGGATAAGGATCCGCTCAGAATGCATCAGTTTGCCTCCGTTCCACCTCCATTCCGCTCTGAATGCTTGCAGCGTTTTGGTGTCTGCCTGATGATGCAGAGGCAAACGGATCCTGACATACAATGTAAGTCTATGGGGACGGATCCGTTTTTACTGACACAATATGGCACAATAGAAAACCGATCTGTCCCCATTGACTTTCAATGTTGTTCAAGACAGATTTGTTTTGGCAATGTTAAAGATAATACAAACGGATCCGTTCTGAACGGATGCATGCGGTTTTATTATCGGTGCGGATCCGTCTGTGCAGATCCATGACGGATCCGCACCAAACGCAAGTGTGAAAGTAGCCTTAGACGCTAAAAAATAAACAAAATAAATCTTTATTAAAGTATAAGTTAAAAGGGGGGACACCCAATCAACAGGCCTTATATAAAGATACGAAATACTCTCAACACCCAGCACCCTAATAGGTAAGAACAGGGTATATATGGTGTGTGTAACGAGCAAGTAAAAGTGCTATCTCTAGCACTCATCGTCACATCGCAAGGCTAAGACATTAGGTGTATAGTAACAACACATAAATGGTGTGCAATGGGGGTCCGTGTAGTGCCCAGCTGATGTAATGCCGAGTAACAACTAGGTGAGATATAGTTACATCCACCTACTTCACACCCTCGGCTTATGAACCACTGGAATACACCAGATCTCCCTAGCTTAATGTGGATTGACCACTGCCAGAGGGTTGGCATATATCCCTACTGACAGTGTTCAGATCATGTAACGGACTCATGCTGAGGCATTCAGTGTGCAGGCTCGATGCGTTTGCACACTTAGTTTCATCAGGAGCCAGATACATTATCATGCTGACCGATGTGACCGCATATCAAGAGCTATTTTTTTTATTTTTCCATCAATGTAGCCATTGCAGGCTTCTTTTTTTGCTGAACAAGTTGTAGTTTATAATTGTAATTGTTCAGTGAATCAAAGCCAAACAAATTGACTTTCAGGAAAACGTTGATTCGCCACAAAGCTGAATTTCCTAGCGTTTTGTGGTAACCAATCAATTTTTCCTGAAATGGTAGTAAAATTAAAAAAATACATACTCCCCTCATCCATTTGCTTGCAAAGTGGTCATTGCGGCCATCTTGATTGCATGTACATGATGCCACCATGCCGGCACTCTAGCCGGGCGCTGTGATATCATCAGTAATGACGTCGCCATGCTTGCCAGCATGATGACATCATCACATCATCGTGCAAGATTTTGTGGGGTGTCTTCCATCAAGATGCCTGCGACGGCCTCTACGCGAGCAAATGGATAAGGTGATTTTTTTTTTACCCTGATTACCCCTGAAAAGCCAAAATTGTAGCCTCAATGCTGTGATCAGCGATGAACGTGGCATTTTTCTCCATTATTGCTCCCGCCACATATAAAGGAATGAGCTTTGTGACAAAGTTACTCGTCCTGAATCAAATTTCTTTCTGAAATTTGGTGAGGAATCTGTAGTGCCATGGAGCAGGGGTACTTTGATGTTTGGATATTTGTGAACATTTGCCCCTATTTCCCCTATGCAAACTTATAAACGTCTTACTTTATTTCAATTGAAATGGTTAACTTGCACTGCTTAATACTGTTTAACTGCATTTTATATGTATGTTGTGATATATATCCTGTTCATTTGCACTGTATTTGCAAGGCTCTGTGGAAAGAGTTAATTATTACTTAGAGACTTTTGGGACTTTGAATGAGAAGCTGTCATAGAGAAGAGCATGTTTTGAAGGGGAAAAGCTAGATGTTGTTTACCACCAAAACCAGACAGACTGACCTTTTGAATGTATGGTTCAGCTATATTGTTATGTCTGGAAAGTTATTTTTGTCTGGAAAAACTGCCAGAAGACGCTGAGATGGGGACGTAGAGCATCAGACCATTGATCACCAACCCTGTAACCAAGGAGCCACCCGGACTACTGCGCTACAGTCCATGGATCTTCAATATTTGGCCAGGGTACCAGCCTTCTGAGAGAGAGGGACAGCTAGCTCAGGCCTTTCCTCAGCATTAAACCCTTCTTCTGCCAGGGCGGAGATTGGAGAAGCCAGCCCTATGCCTCACCTGTATTGTTTTGTACCTGAAATCCTCCAGTAAAGAAGCACACTGGTTTACTGCAGACCCTGACTCTCTGAACTTATTTCCCATTGGGGTTTACCACGCCTTACCATCCCTTCTGGAGAGCAGCAACATGTGTTGACACCTCGACGGTGTCCTGGGGACCTAGCGTAGCATGGGGACAACCCAAACCCGGCCACTGCACATCCAAATCCAAAAAATTATATATACAAACCGGATTCCAGAAAAGTTGGGACTAAACAAATTGTGAATAAAAACTGAATGCAATGATGTGGAGATGGCAAATGTCAATATTTTATTTGTAATAGAACGTAGATGACAGATCAAACGTTTAATCCGAGTAAATGTATCATTTTAAAGGAAAAATACGTTGATTCCAATTTTCACAGTGTCAAAAATTCCCCAAAAAGTTGGGACAAGTAGCAATAAGAGGCTGGAAAAAGTAAATTTGAGCATAACGAAGAGCTGGAAGACCAATTAACACTAATTCGGTCAATTGGCAACATGATTGGGTATAAAAAGAGGTTCTCAGAGTGGCAGTGTCTCTTAGAAGCCAAGATGGGTACAGGATCACCAATTCCCACAATGTTGCGCAGAAAGATAGTGGAGCAATATCAGAAAGGTGTTACCCAGCGAAAAATTGCAAAGACTTTGCATCTATCATCATCAACTGTGCATAACATCATCCGAAGATTCAGAGAATCTGGAACAATCTCTGTGCGTAAGGGTCAAGGCCGTAAAACCACACTGGATGCCCGTGATCTCCGGGCCCTTAAACGACACTGCACCAC
This sequence comes from Bufo bufo, assembly GCF_905171765.1. Lineage (NCBI taxonomy): Eukaryota > Metazoa > Chordata > Amphibia > Anura > Bufonidae > Bufo > Bufo bufo. Next base: position 499,185,230 of record NC_053389.1, read on the forward strand.
AAACAGGAATGCTACTGTAAAGGAAATCACTGAATGGGCTCAGGAATACTTCCAGAAACCATTGTTAGTGAACACAATCCACCGTGCCATCCGCCGTTGTCAGCTGAAACTCTACAGTGCAAAGAAGAAGCCATTTCTAAGCAAGATCCACAAGCTCAGGCGTTTTCACTGGGCCAGGGATCATTTAAAATGGAGTGTGGCAAAATGGAAGACTGTTCTGTGGTCAGACGAGTCACGATTCGAAGTTCTTTTTGGAAATCTGGGACGCCATGTCATCCGGACCAAAGAGGACAAGGACAACCCAAGTTGTTATCAACGCTCAGTTCAGAAGCCTGCATCTCTGATGGTATGGGGTTGCATGAGTGCGTGTGGCATGGGCAGCTTGCATGTCTGGAAAGGCACCATCAATGCAGAAAAATATATTCAGGTTCTAGAACAACATATGCTCCCATCCAGACGTCATCTCTTCATTTTTCAACAAGATAATGCCAGACCACATTCTGCATCAATCACAATATCATGGCTGCGTAGGAGAAGGATCCGGGTACTGAAATGGCCAGTCTGCAGTCCAGATCTTTCACCTATAGAGAACATTTGGCGCATCATAAAGAGGAAGGTGCAACAAAGAAGGCCCAAGACGATTGAACAGTTAGAGGCCTGTATTAGACAAGAATGGGAGAGCATTCCTATTTCTAAACTTGAGAAACTGGTCTCCTCGGTCCCCAGACGTCTGTTGAGTTTTGTAAGAAGAAGGGGAGATGCCACACAGTGGTGAAAATGGCCTTGTCCCAACTTTTTGGGGATTTATTGACACCATGAAATTCTAATTCAACATATTTTTCCCTTAAAATGGTAAATTTTCTCAGTTTAAACTTTTGTTCCGTGATTTATGTTCTATTCTGAATAAAATATTAGAAGTTGGCACCTCCACATCATTGCATTCAGTTTTTATTCACGATTTGTATAGTGCCCCAACTTTTTTGGAATCCGGTTTGTATATATATATATATATATATATATATATATATATATATATATATATACAGAGCTGTGTAGTTTTGGAGCCTGGTTCTGATGCTGGAGCTTGCAAAAACAGCTGATTGTTGGGTGTGCCAGAATTCAGACCCCCCACTGATCTAATATTTATGGCTTATCCCAAAGTCATCAATAAGTAAGTCAAGAAAAACCCCTTTAATAATAAATGTCTTAAAGGGGGGTTTCCGGGTGATAAAAATATTTAATAAAGCCTCAGAGTGCTCTAAAAAAAAAAAAAAAAAAAAACTACATCACCATCAGGTCTCCTGTTCCTAGGTTTTCGCGGTTCCCTGTTGGCCTTTACATCACATTGCCTCTTGACACGCAGGAAATAACTTTTCGGCCAATCACTAGCCACAGTGGTGATCCACCTCAGTCAGTATTTGGTTGAGCAGTGATTTACTGTGTATTAAAAGGCACCAGGAAATGGAGCCTACAGGAGGACTGGGAAGCATTGAAACTGGAGATGGGGAGGATCAGTTACATATGTATTTTTTTTTTACAGAATTCTGAGGCATTTTTATTGCCTGGACAACTGTTTAAAGGCTATGGTATGTACACCATTGGGAGCATTTTTTTTATTATTATTATTGCATTGTACTAATTTTGAGCTAAAAATCTTTTTTTTGTTGTTGGTCTTTATTGAAAAGTTTGAACCCCTGTCTCTATGCAGCACTGAAATTCTCTAGTAGCACGCTCTGAATTTTCACTCTGTTCTGTCAGACAGCTCAGCTGATGGGCTTGTTATCTCTGATCTCTAACCTCCTAAACACTCATTATAGCTCAATTCTTATGTTACTGATACGAATGCAGCTTAAATAAGTGTTTATGATCTTTTTGTAATGATTTTTAGCCCAAAATGGGTAAAATGCAATCATGAAAAAGTTTCCCCTGAAGGTATATATAGCCTTTAAGTAATTTCTGGTGCTCCCTTGAACTTTTTAACAAAAAATGGAGTCCATCACAGTTTAAATCCTTTTAAGTGCGGTTTACCAGGTTTTCTATTTTACAGTTTTAGTCAGTGACTAATGTTTCACCATACAAGCTCATTCAATTATTTGCCCACCCAGAGTATATTCTCAACCTTTGTTGTAAAACTATATGTGTATACAGTACATGTAGAACTGCAGCTAATGCACAGAAAAAATGACAGCAGCATTGCATCGTTAAAACATTTCCTGTGGTTTACTATGGTGACATTGATATAGCACTACTAGATTGTTACAGTCTTTGTAAACTATTTAAGAATGACAAAAGATTCATTCATTGTTGCTCTAAACTTTGCTTTGTGTGACATTCCTGCTAGTGTGTTCATGCTGGGTCTATTAAGCAAGACCTCATGGTCCATTACCCTTTCTTTAGGTTTGACCCAATGAAGTCTAGAGGTCTTGAACACAGTGTGAAAATCCAAAAGGTTCTACTTCTCTCATGGAGCTCATTAGATCTTTATAGAAATACAATAAATAGCCCTGCATTGCTAGCATTTGCTCTAAGGACTGCAAGGAGCATTCATTGTCTTTATTTCTTTTTTCAGGCCTACATAACAATTAATAGTCTGACAAAAGTGCGGGATTATTCGTGAAAGTATTTAATCTTTTGTGCTGATGTTTTTGCTGAAGCATACCAGTTCAGGATCTCTGAAGATGGCGTAAAATATAACTATGTAATATGTACTGACTATTTTTAATAGTAACCTTTAAATTTTAGTTATGGCCCTGAAAGCTGTAAACGAAACAAAAAAGCCTCTTGCCTATTTACTATCCCTCTGTTCCAGCGCTGAGGTTCTAGTCTCCACTCCATCTAGTCCCCAGTTGACCAGAAGTATGATGCCTCATCCGTGGTCATATGCGCTGATGCAGTTATTCACTGTGGTCACGTGCCACTTGGGGACACTACATCTCTGAGGACAGTGAGTAGCTGCAGCAGTGTACATTTCATTCCACCTGAGAACGGAAGGAATGAGAATGGAAGCATCGGTACTGGAACTAGAATGGCAATGGAAAGGTATGTGGCTTTTTCTTTTATTTACCCACCGTTTGGGTCATAACTAACATTGGTTTTGGGGTTGAAGAAGTTTACTCATTTGGAACATGAAAAATGAATGACTATGAAGTTTTAAAGGGGTTGTGACATGAAAACAATGTATCCGCTATCCACAGGATAGAAGATAAGTGTCTGACTGGGGGGGGTCTGACCAATGGGGCCCCACTGATCACAAGATCGGGGGCCCATTTCCCCCTGTTTGAATGAAGTGGCAGTCACTGATGTGCGCTGCTGTTCCATTCAACTCTATGGAGCTGCAGGAGATAGTTGAGTGCTTGTACATACATCCATTAGCTGAAAGACTAAGGCCCCTTTCACACGGGCGAGTATTCCGCGCGGATGCGATGCGTGAGTTGAACGCATTGCAACCGCACTGAATACCGACCCATTCACTTCTATGGGGCTGTTCACATGAGCGGTGATTTTCACGCATCACTTGTGCGTTGCGTGAAAACCTTGGGTCAATGCGCGGGAGGGTCCCGTGACCCCCCCCCCGTGTCGGCGATCGCCGCAAACCGCAGGTCAATTCAGACCTGCGGTTTGCGGCTTTTACATGTTGCGGCGGGTAGCGGTGCCATCAGGTCCCCATGCGGCTGTAGGGGGGACCCGATGGCATGGAAGGCAGCGCGATGCCTTCCTTAGGCATCGGTGCTGCCTTCCGGTGATGAGCCTGTGAGATTCAGACCCCTGGATCTCACAGGCAGGAAGTTGTATGAGTAATACACACTGTATTACTCATACAGCCAATGCATTCCAATACAGAAGTATTGGAATGCATTGTAAAGGGATTTAGACCCCCAAATCTTGAAGTCCCAAAGTGGGACAAAATATAAAGTGAAAAAAAAAGATGAAAAAAGTTTCCCCCCCCCAAAAAATTAAGTTTCAAGTAAAAATAAACAAAAACTTCATTTTGCCCAAATAAAGTAAAAAAAAGTAGACATATTAGGTATCGCCACGTCCGCATCGACCAGCTCTATAAACATATCACATGACCTAACCCCTCAGGTGAACACCGTAAAAAATAAAAACATTGTAAAAAAAGCAATTTTTTGTCATCTTACATCACAAAAAGTGTAATAGCAAGCGATCAAAAAGTCATATGCACCCCCAAAATAGTGCCAACCAAACCGACATCTCATCTTGCAAAAAATGAGACCCTACCTAAGATAATCACCCAAAAACTGAAAAAACTATGTCTCTCAGACTATGGAGACACTAAAACATGATTTTTTTTGTTTCAAAAATGAAATCATTGTGTAAAACTTACATAAATAAAAGAAAAGTATACATATTAGATATCGCCGCATCCGTAATAACTTGATCTATAAAAATATCACATGACCTAACCCCTCAGATGAACACCGTAAAAAAAAAAAAAAATGGTGTAAAAAAAGCTATTTTTGTTACCTTACATCACAAAAAGTGTAATAGCAAGCGATCAAAAAATCATACGCACCCCAAAATAGTGCCAATCAAACCGTCATCTCATCCCGCAAAAATAATACCCTACCCAAGATAATCGCCCAAAAACTGAAAAAACTATGGCTCTCAGACTACGGAGACACTAAAACATGTCGCGTTCGTGACAATCTGGCCTATAAAAGTACCTCATGATCTAACCTGTCAGATGAATGTTGTAAATAACAAAAAATAAAAACGGTGCCAAAACAGCTATTTCTTGTTACCTTGCCTCACAAAAAGTGTAATATAGAGCAACCAAAAATCATATGTACCCTAAACTAGTACCAATAAAACTGCCACCCTATCCCGTAGTTTCTAAAATGGGGTCACTTTTTTGGAGTTTCTAGGGGTGCATCAGGGGGGCTTTAAATGGGACATGGTGTAAAAAAAAACAGTCCAGCAAAATCTGCCTTCCAAAAACCGTAACGGCATTCCTTTCCTTCTGCGCCCTGCCGTGTGCCCGTACAGCAGTTTACGACCACATATGGGGTGTTTCTGTAAACTACAGAATCAGGACCATAAATATTGAGTTTTGTTTGGCTGTTGACTGGAAAAAAATTATTAAAATGGAAAATCTGCCAAAAAAGTGAAATTTTTAAATTGTATCTCTATTTTCCATTAATTCTTGTTAAACACCTAAAGGGTTAACAAAGTTTGTAAAATCAGTTTTGAATACCTTGTGGGGTGTAGTTTCTAGAATGGGGTCATTTTGGGGTGGTTTATTTTATGTAAGCCTCACAAAGTGACTTCAGACCTGAACTGGTCCCTAAAAATTGGGTTTTCAAAAATTTCTGAAAACTTTCAAGATTTGCTTCTAAACTTCTAAGCCTTGTAACGTCCCCAAAAACTAAAATGTCATTCTCAAAATGATGCAAACATGAAGTAGACATATGGGGAATGTAAAGTAATAACTATTTTTGTAGGTATTAATATGTATTATAGAAGTAGAGAAATTGAAACTTGGAAATTTGCTAATTTTTCTAACATTTTTGTAAATTTGGTATTTTTTTATAAAATAAAATGAATTTTTTTACTTCATTTTACCAGTTTCATGAAATACAATATGTGACGAAAAAACATTCTCCGAATGGCCTGGATAAGTCAAAGCGTTTTAAAGTTATCACCACATAAAATGACACTGGTCAGATTTGCAAAAAATGGCCTGGTCCTTAAGGTGAAAATGAGCCCGGTCCCTAAGGGGTTAAATCTTGTGTCATTTGCACTTTTGTGGTATTTATATAGTAATATAAAAAATGCATGTTAAAAGTGTGATCACAAATTACCCTCCACTATTTAAAAAGATTCTCTCAGACATAGAGAGGTGGATGAATCTCCCCCTGTCCCTGGGAGGAAGGTGCCAACTATTAAAAATGATTGCCATCCCAAAACTTTTATATCCCATGCAGACAATTCCACTCCTTCTTAAACACATGGACGTCAAATTATTGGAAAGAACTTTTACTAGCTTTCTATGGGCGGGGAAGAGACCTAGAATAGCATTGTCCAAATTGCAGCTGCCCAAGATGAAGGGAGGTATGGCGTTCCCGAATTTGCGGTTATACAACCTGGCGAGCCTCATGCGTCACTGTATTGACTGGTTGTTTGATACCAATTTTTACACTAATAGACCATTAGAATCCCAACTTGTGCAACCTTGGTGTTTGAAGGCCCTTTTACACACCAAATACTCGGCACAACCCTCACTGATAAGAACAAGTCTAGTAATAAAAGATACCATTGCAGCATGGAAGGAAGTTCGTAAAATTTTCAAATTGCCCTTTTCCCTTTCTAAACTTATGCCTTTATGGGGTAATCCTGAATTTCAGGCGGGTATACAGCTTAAACACTTTAATGCCTGGAAGGCAGCAGGCATCACAAAAGCCTCAGATTTGTGGCATCCACAAGATCAGCGTTTCTATACATATTTATAACTAAAAGAGAAATTTCTCTTAAGACGTCCACAACATGTTTTTGCTTTTCTTCAAGTCAAAAGCTTTTTACATGCTAGGATTCAGGACCCTAGATCAGTGTTTTCTGTGAATGGTTTTGACAGTATATTAGGACAGGGATCAAATAAAAAATCACTATCTGAATTATATCAGGGAATCAGTGAAACCAGACAAAAACCCCTTGCAGAAACACTCTTTTCATCCTGGAAGAAAGATTTCCCGTAGGTTGATATTCAACAGATAATACAACAGGGTTGGGAAAAGATTAGAAAGATAGTTTTTAACGAGGGTTGGAGGGAAACGCAGTTTCGCCTAATGCATAAAGCAATTTATCGTTTTCGCTTCTCTCCTCAATCTCAAAGACAAGATGACATGCTGTCCAAAATGTCACCTAAATGGATCAAATATGCTACACGGGATTTGGTCATGTCCAATTACGACAAAATTCTGGCAACTGGTGAAACAACAAATTAAAAGACATCTGGATGTCGCCATCCCTGGTACTCCTGAGTGTATTCTGTTTCATACTCTCCCAGAGCATAAGCACATACAACCAATCGTTCATATCATTATTCTGGCGGCTAAATGGTGTCTACTAAACAGCTGGCTTCGACCCCAGGTACCTTCAATGAACGAGGTATTAGAACATGTCAAAAAATGCTTTGATATGGAGAGAATAGAGGCGAATTCTGTTAGGGGAAAAAGTATCGAAAAAATTTTCAAACGTTGGGAAGATTTTATGATAATAGTATATTCAGATTTGGAGTTGAAGAGCTTGATGACACCATTTCTATCCTCGGAGTGGTATTTGAAACGAAAAATTGCTGGGACCTTAGGGAGATTATTGTCCGATTAAAGTATAAAATATATCTAGATCCGGTATACTGGAGGAAACAGTTTGGGAGAGGGGGAAGGGAGGGGGGGGGGGCAAGGGGTTACCTTCAGTTAGGGGTTAGTTGACTAGCTTTGAAGATCAGAATTTTGATCGAGCAGCCAATAAATAATGTGAAAGAAATTACAGCTGGGGATCAGCTTTATCCATGTAAGAAATTGTTCAGTATGTGGCAGATATATTGTATTTTTATGTCAAACCTTGTCAATTTCTCATACCATTGTAACATGCTTTTGGAATGAAAAATGATAAAAGTTAATAAAGATTATATTTAAGAAAAAAAAAAAAAGTGTGATCACAATGTGGTGTAAAAATCTATTTCTCTACTCCTGGAACCATAAAAAAAAACAAAAAAACTGTGACATCAAATATAGTAAAATCATGAACATTAACAAGAGGTATTGGCTGTAGCTTAATTTAGATTAAGTGCCTGCTAGCTCAGTGCTATATGGAGAGTTTGAGCTAGATATATGATGGGCTATTTAACTTCAGATCTTAACCCTTTCGTTGCCAGCATCTTTGGAAATTTTGCCCCTCTGGTAGCCAGTACAATCTGCGCAGTTTTCACACATGGAAATAAAACCAAAATTACAAAAGTAAAACTTATACTAACCCCCCATACTCATATACACTGCTCAAAAAAATAAAGGGAACACAAAAATAACACATCCTAGATCTGAGTTAATTAAATATTCTTCTGAAATACTTTGTTCTTTACATAGTTGAATGTGCTGACAACAAAATCACACAAAAATAAAAAAATGGAAATCAAATTTTTCAACCCATGGAGGGTTAAAGTGGAAAAACACACTACAGGCTGATCCAACTTTGATGTAATGTCCTTAAAACAAGTCAAAATGAGGCTCAATAGTGTGTGTGGCCTCCACGTGCCTCTATGACCTCCCTACAATGCCTGTGCATGCTCCTGATGAGGTGGCGGACGGTCTCCTGAGGGATCTCCTCCCAGACCTGGAATAAAGCATCTGCCAACTCCTGGACAGTCTGTGGTGCAACGTGACGTTGGTGGATAGAGCGAGACATGATGTCCCAGATGTGCTAAATTGGATTCAGGTCTGGGGAACGGGCGGGCCAGTCCATAGCATCAATGCCTTCGTCTTGCAGGAACTGCTGACACACTCCAGCCACTCCATGAAGTCTAGCATTGTCTTGCATTAGGAGGAACCCAGGGCCAACCGCACCAGCATATGGTCTCACAAGGGGTCTGAGGATCTCATCTCGGTACCTAATGGCAGTCAGGCTACCTCTGGCGAGCACATGGAGGGCTGTGCGGCCCTCCAAAGAAATGCCACCCCACACTATTACTGACCCAATGCCAAACCGTTTATGCTGGAGGATGTTGCAGGCAGCAGAACGTTCTCCACGGCGTCTCCAGACTCTGTCACGTCTGTCACATGTGCTCAGTGTGAACCTGCTTTCATCTGTGAAGAGCACAGGGCGCCAGTGGCGAATTTGCCAATCTTGGTGTTCTCTGGCAAATGCCAAACATCCTGCACGGTGTTGGGCTGTAAGCACAACCCCCACCTGTGGACGTCGGGCCCTCATATCACCCTCATGGAGTCTGTTTCTGACCGTTTGAGCAGACACATGCACATTTGTGGCCTGCTGGAGGTAATTTTGCAGGGCTCTGGCAGTGCTCCTCCTGTTCCTCCTTGCACAAAGGCGGAGTTAGCGGTCCTGCTGCTGGGTTGTTGCCCTCCTACGGCCTCCTCCACGTCTCCTGATGTACTGGCCTGTCTCCTGGTAGCGCCTCCATGCTCTGGACACTATGCTGACAGACACAGCAAACCTTCTTGCCACAGCTCGCATTGATGTGCCATCCTGGATAAGCTGCACTACCTGAGCCACTTGTGTGGGTTGTAGACTCCGTCTCATGCTACCACTAGAGTGAAAGCACCGCCAGCATTCAAAAGTGACCAAAACATCAGCCAGGAAGCATAGGAACTGAGAAGTGATCTGTGGTCACCACCTGCAGAACCACTCCTTTATTGGGGGTGTCTTGCTAATTGCCTATAATTTCCACCTGTCGTCTATCCCATTTGCACAACAGCATGTGAAATTGAATGTCACTCAGTGTTGCTTCCTAAGTGGACAGTTTGATTTCACAGAAGTGTGATTGACTTGGAGTTACATTGTGTTGTTTAAGTGTTCCCTTTATTTTTTTGAGCAGTGTATTTTCTGAAAGTAGACTCGGCACATTGTAAAAATTCCATTCAGCACTGTATACACACAGACAAATTCATAAAATTTTTAATCATGCTATCATTTTACTTAAAAATTGTATAAAAGTTGATATTTGTGTGGAAAACTGTGATTCACATCTCCAAAAAATAAAAGTTTAACATGTGCAGAGTTCATGCATAACACCTTAGGCCTAAATTCACATATACACATATCTTAATAAAATCAGCAGAAATTAAAAAAACAAGATGGAGATTTTCCAAAACTGGTGTAAAGGAAAACTGGTTTAGTGGCCCATAGCAACCAATAAGATTCCGCCTTTCATTTTCCAAAGGAGCTTTGAAAAATAAAAGGTGGAATATAATTGGTTGCTATGTGCAACTAAGGCTTTATTCACACGTCCGTGGAACACGGTCCGTGAGATACCAGACTGGCATCCTGCTTAGTCATTAGTTGCTATGACGCTGTGTGCTTTCTGCCGCCGCCACAGTACAGTAATACACTCGTATGATCTATATGAGTGTATTACTGTACAGCAGCGGCGGCACAGACCTGTGAATTCAGCCTAAGTCAGTTTTCCTTTACACCAGTTTTGGCCATGCAATATTTGGCCGTCATCTATAAATGTGTTAAAATATGTACTGTCCACGGCAAGCAACTGCCATATTAACTGTAAATCTACATTTTCTGAAAGCACAGAGCATGTTGTGTATAAAAATATAAACATAATACAGCAAATAGTGATTATAAGCAATAACTGGATGAAAATTAAAAATGTACAACTAAAATTCATTGACTTGCAGAGACCTTATGAAAATAAAATATACCCTGCAAAAAAGTAGCATAATGTATTGTTAAATCTTCCTTATACAGCTCTAAATATTTTGTTTCTCTTTATTTATTACATGATAAAACATTGATTACCTGCAGCCACCACCAGGGGGAGCTCACTGCTTATGGATTTATATAGCTACTGTTGCAGTCCAAGGAAACTGTAAAAATTTATATGCACTAATGCCCACTGCCCAGGTGCACCTGAGGAAGCTGACAGACCGTCAGCGAAACAGTTTGTGCTTTTTACCTTTTTGTGAATAAATTGTTATTTTATTCTGGAACGGCAGTGCCCCAAATCTGTTATTATCTTTTATCTTCATTGCCTTCAATTTGGATCACCATCTGGGGATCGCACAGTGGGAGCTACAGCCTATTTCCAGACTGCACTTGGAACGCCATTTCTTGGGCTTTCTATGTGGATATTTCATTCCTATTTTACTCTATATCTGGCAAGTGTACTTATACCTGTGCAGCTATACCTTTAACCCCTTAAAGACCGGGCCTATTTTCATTTTCACATTTTTTTATTTTCCCTTCCCATGCTCCAATAGCCATAACTTTTTTATTTTTCCATTAACGTAGCTATTTGAGGGCTTATTTTTGGCAGGACAAGATGCATTTTTTTAATTCCACCATTTAATTTACCATGACTCGTATTGGAAAATGTGGCAAAATTGAAAAAAAAAATACAGAATTCCACCAAGGTTTTGGGGGTTTTGACTAGGGATGAGCAAAACTCGTAATACTGTACGGAGCGGGAGCTCCAGCCAGTATTAGAATGTATTGGCTCCGATGAGATGAAGCTATTACTTCGCAAAGTCTCGTGAGACTTTGTGTAATAGCTTTGTGAATTAATTATTACTGTAAAAAACCTTGATACCCAACTCGGGTTCGGTTCCAAGGTACATGCGGTGATTCCAAACTTGAACAGTTTTTTGGGAGGTTTTACTACTTAAAATAAAATAAAAACCTTTACAAACATCAAAATTTTCATTGCATTGCTATATTCTGACAGCCATACCGTGGAGAACCGGTTCTTTTTTTCTCCTTCCTTAGTGACATCAGCAGGAAAGTGTTATGGCTCTTTTTCAGCGAGCAGGAACACTTCAGAGCTGGGACCTTTTCTGATGTAAACACTGCAGTCAGTCTATAGTCTAGTGTAAATACTGCCGTCTGTCAGTATACAGTCTAGTATCAATGCTGTGGTGAGTCAGTCCATAGTCTTGTGTAAACGCTGCAGTCAGTCCATAGTCTAGTGTAAACACTGCAGTCAGTCAGTCCATAGTCTAGTGTCAATGCTGTGGTCAGTCAGTCCTTAGTCTTGTATAAACGCTGCAGTCAGTCCATAGTCTAGTGTAAACGCTGCAGTCAGTCAGTCCATAGTCTAGTGTAAACTCTGCAGTCAGTCCAAAGTCTAGTGTAAATGCTGCAGTCAGTCCATAGTCTAGTGTAAATGCTACAGTCAGTCCATAGTCTAGTGTAAATGCTGCAGTCAGTCAGTCCATAGTCTAGTGTAAATGCTGAGATCAGTCAGTCCATAGTCTAGTGTAAACACTGCAGTCAGTCCAAAGTCTAGTGTAAATGCTGAGATCAGTCAGTCCTTAGTCTAGTGTAAACGCTGCAGTCAGTCAGTCCATAGTCTAGTGTAAACTCTGTAGTCAGTCAGTCCATAGTCTGATGTAAACGCTGCAGTCAGTCAGTCCATAGTCTAGTGTAAACTCTGCAGTCAGTCAGTCCATAGTCTAGTGTAAATGCTGCAGACAGTCAGTTCATAGTCTAGTGTAAACTCTGCAGTCAGTCCATAGTCTGATGTAAACGCTGCAGTCAGTCCATAGTCTAGTGTAAATGCTGCAGACAGTCAGTCCATAGTCTAGTGAAAACGCTGCAGTCAGTCAGTCCATAGTCTAGTGTAAAGGCTGCAGTCAGTCAGTCCATAGTCTAGTGTCAATGCTGTAGTCAGTCAGTCCATAGTCTGATGTAAACGCTGCAGTCAGTCCATAGTCTAGTGTAAATGCTGCAGACATTCAGTCCATAGTCTAGTGTAAATGCTGCAGTTAGTCAGTCAGTCCATAGTCTAGTGTAAACTCTGCAGTCAGTCCAAAGTCTAGTGTAAATGCTGAGATCAGTCAGTCCATAGTCTAGTGTAAACGCTTCAGTCAGTCCATAGTGTAGTGTAAACGCTGCAGTCAGTCAGTCCATAGTCTAGTGTAAACGCTGCAGTAAGTCAGTCCATAGTTAAGTGTAAATGCTGCGGTCCGACAGGACCTGCCATATTGCCCACATCGTCTCCAGTTATATTTCAGTACCAGTAGAAGGCAGCAGGTGCCCTGCCTTAAGTCTGGCCCTGAGTATGACTATAACTCCTGCTGTAGTGTTCTAGCTTCATTTCTTGACAGCCCTATGTAAATGAAATTGCTGGAGAAGTGGTAACTAGTATGCTTAAAATTCCCACTCATTTCGACTTCATCCTGCTACATAATAAAAAAAGCCATGCAATTTGGGTCTGTATTCTCTCCTATACTGAGGCTTACTTGGTTCCCCAGCTAGTTCCTGTGCATCTGCCTTCTGCGATGATGTGTCGACACATGTGATGGAGACCGGTAAGCTAGTAAACCAAAAGCTGTCGTTTAGACAATTTGGGGGATTTTTGTGCAGATCACCTGAAGATCCATAGAAAAATCTGCAGTTAATCTGCAGCAAAATTCACAAATTTTTGGGATTTTCACTTCCTCATTGAGTTCAATGGGGAAGTGAAAGTCTGCTACAACTTCTAGCTTTTTCCGCAGCAGAAATTCATATGTTGATGATGTAAAAAATCTATTTGCATGCAGAAATTCTCCACACCATGTGGAGAAAATTTGTTCAGTTCTAATACATTCCACCAAGTATTCTCTATAGATCAAATGGAGACGGAAAATCCACAGCAATCCATCCTTTGTGGATGTGTAGTTATTTATGTCTTGTAGTTATCAACTTTTATCATTCTTAGGGCTCATTCAGATGACCTTATCCGTTTTGCGGTCTGCAAAATGCCCTTCTCCTGTGTAGAAATGCGTATTCTTGTCCACAATTATGGACAAGAGTAAGACATGTTCTATCTTTTTTTTTGCGGAGCCATGGAACGGAAGTACATTGTGTGCTGTCTGCGTCTTTTGTGGCCCTATTGAAATGACTGTCCACAGACAGAAATATATGCTATACGGTCGTGTAAATGGGCCCTTATTCATACTTTCAGTCCTTTGCCCTAAATTTTTTGAGTAATGACCAATCATCTGTTTGTCAAGCATGCAAATCAGGTTGTCACCAAGCATAAGTTAGTATAATTTTTTTTTTATTAGGGATGCATTGACGATTGGGAGCCAAAATCATATGGATAAGTAGAAGCCAGCAGCAAATAAGCACCACAAATCTATATATATAAAGAAGGACGTATATATGTATATATGTTCCGCCATCACTCAAAAACGCAACCATCGATTTTTCACCGAAACTTGGTATACACATCCCTTGCTACCTGGAAATAAATCTTGTGGGGGTCTCAGCTCTCTAGGACGTACCGTTCCTGAGATATTCCCAAGAAAATGATCTTTAGCCAATAGAAGCCTGCAAGTCTTTCTCGTCATATCCCAACTGCCATACACATGGTCACATGTCCCTTATCAGCCAATAGAAGCTCGCAGGTCCTTGGTCTCCACATACACACAGTTTTACTCCAGGTTTCCATAACAGCCCAGCCATTTTTCTTCACTGCTGTAGGTCAGCTTTAGGTAGGGCTACACGACGACATGTGTCGAGCGACAATAAGTTGCAAGACACATAGGGCACAACTACACTGCTATATGTGTTGCGCGACATTGATGTCGCACCAAAGTCGCGCAACAATTTTTATAATGATAATCTATGGTGTTGCACTGCGACAGGTGACATGCTACGACTGCGATGCGACAGTTGCAGAAAAATCCATCTTGGATGTATTTTTTGCAACTGTCGTGTGGCAGTCGCAGCATGTCACATGTACAGTGTGACACCATAGCCTACCATTATAAAAATTGTTGAGACAAAATGTAGCGTGACACAAGTAGTCGTGTAGCCCTAGCATTAAAGGGGCAAGGCGATGTAGAGGTCACTTTTAAAGGGGCAGGCACTGTGGAGGTCACTGTTAAGGGGCCAGGGGCCACTATTAAAGGGGCAACTGCTGTGGAGGTCACTGTTAAAACAGCAAGGTACTGTGAGGCCACTGTTAAGGCAGTGGGGTGCTGTGAAACTCACTGTTAAAGGGGCAGGCTGCTGTGAAGGTCAAAGTTAAGGGGATGGGCTGCTGTGAAGGTCCCATTTTTTAAGTGGCGGGCACTGTGGGGGGTCAGTGTTAAGGGGTGGTGGACTGTGGAGTTCACTGTTAAAGGGGCGGGGTGCTGGAGAGGTTACAGTTATGGGGGATACTGTTGATATATTTTAAAGACACACACAAACATTAAATTAAATAGATGAAAAATACCCGTGCGAAGCCGGGTCCTTCTGCTAGTTGATTATAAAAAATAACAAATGTAATGCATACATTTCCTTGCTTTTGCCATGGTGAAATTAATAGATGGTTAGAGCCTTTTTAAGCGAATTAAGGATAACAAAAGAGTGATTTACTCCTGCCATAAACTTTGCATCCTGTGACATTTCTTGCTAGCATTTGAGGATTTATACATGCTCCAACACCATTGCTTGGCAAGTTGTAGCCCCACACAGTGACGTGTTTAAAGCCATATTTGGATTTAATTAAGATTTAGGTGTTTTTAATGAAAAGCAACATGAAATACAATACATAAAAGAAAATTATATAAAATTAATGATGAATAAATATATTGTATTTTCTAAAGATATCCCTGGTCCCCTGCATTAAAAGCAAGAGCAGCAGTCCCATGCTGGAGTTAAGAAAACAGAAGATCATGGTTGCATGCTAAGGGCTTTGCAGAAAACCATTACGAAGATTGTATGTAAATTGATCATGCTGCATTACATAAAGACAGGCATATGAGTATCAGCACAAATGCATAATTGTGGAAGAATATACAGGTGAAACTTGAAAAATTTGAATATTGTGCAAAGTTCATTTATTTCAGTAATGCAACTTAAAAGGTGAAACTAATATAAGAGATAGACTCATTACATGCAAAGCGAGATATTTCAAGCCTTTATTTGTTATAATTTGGATGATTATGGCTTACAGCTTATAAAACCCCAAAGTCTTAATTTTGAGGTACCCTTTGCTCAGGGGGTATGGATTAATTAGCTGACTAGAGTGTGACACTTTGAGCCTAGAATATTGAACCTTTTCACAAAATTCATATTTTAAACTGCATTAATGAAATTCCTTTTAATTTGCATTACTGAAATAAATGGACTTTTGCACGATATTCAAATTTTTCGAGTTTCACCTGTATATAGCAACAGCTTTGAGTACACTTACAGGATGATCTCAATAATGTCACCCACTATATGTTTGTTTGCTTCACAAATAATATCACAGATAACAAATTCATGGACAAATTTTAAAATGAATGGGGGGAATTTATCCAGTCTTCTGACGTAAAAAAGTCAAATTTTTTTCATGTGAGACATTTTGTTCAAAAACTTGCAACTGTCTTCATTTTTGTGCTGGTCTTGCCATTTTTAGGGTAGTGGGTGTAGCTTTGAAAATGGGAGCCTGGCCCAACATATTTCCTATAACTTACACCAGAAACTGGCATGATCATGGAGCAAATCTACACCAGCTCATAGGTGGCATAGGTTTGGTTTTCTTCTGGACAGACTACATGCAATTGCTTCAAGTGTAATAAATTTGGAACAGCTTACTATGAAATACCAAAATGTCCTAGAGCTAACAAAGTTATAAATGGGATTTTCATAGCATTTCTATAAAATTGCAATTTTTGCACAAAAATGTGTGTTTTTTTGTGATTTTATGCGACTCTTGCTACTTTGAAAAATTGCGTTCAAAGTGATATGGTTTACGAGTAGTTACAGTGTATGATAGATTTAACACATGAGACTTTTTAAAAAGTTGCAAAATGTGTTGCATTCTCTTTCTGGTAGAGGAGAGTGACATTTTTAAAGAGACGCCAAATTCATCACCTCTTTTGGAGTTATAATGTGGAGAATTAGGAGAATCTCCTGGTGTATATGTCAAACTAAACCAGTTAATATTATGTGAACACAAGAAAACATATGACATATGTACATCTATTTCATACTTACACACACTCATTTGCACAGATACTATATTCCCTGCATACTGTGCCCATCTTCATCCTGCACTCAGTACCCCATAATAAGAAAGTGAACACAGAATGCTGGAAATCTTTGCTAATTTATTGAAAAAGAAAAACTAAAATCTTGCATTGATATAAGTAGTCAGACCCTCTGCTCAGTACTTAGTTGAAGCACCATTGGCAGCGATTAAAGCCTCCAGTCTTCTTGGGTATGATGCCACAAGGGGTTAGTACCTTGATTGGGGGTTTTATGCCATTCTTCTCTGCAGATCCTCTCAAGCTCTGGCAGGTTGGATGGGGACTGTCTGTGGACAGCTATTTTCAGTTCTCTCCAGAAATATTCGATTGGGTTTAACTCAAGGACATTCGCAGAGCTGTCTCTAAACCACTCTTGTGTTGTCTTGGCTCTGAGCTTGGGATCATTGTCTTGTTGGAAGGTTAACCTTTTGCCCATTCTGAGGTTAAGAGCACTGTTGATGAGGTTTTCATTAAAAATATCTCTGTACTTTTCTTCATTCAGCTTTCCCTCAACTCTGACCAGACTCCCTGTCTCAGCTGCTGAAAAACACCCTAACAGCATGATGCTGTCACCACCATGCTTCACTGTAGGGATGGTATTGGCCAGTGCCTGGTTTCCTCCAAACATGATGCTTAGAATTGAAGCCAAAAAGATCAATCTTGGTTTCATAAGACCAGAGAATGTTGTATCTTACAGTTGGGGTACGTACCTGTGTGAACCGAGAGCAAGGCAGGTGGTTTGGCTCCGCAACCAGAAAAGAGTGAGTATGCAGTGGTCACGTTCAAGAAAATTGTATTTACTATAGATTATTAAAGGAAGGTTAATGGTGAGATAACAGGGGTAAATACAAGCAAAATATTCAGAATAATGTAAATAATTCAAGTCAAATGGTATAACAATTTTTACAGTTTTTACGTCCGGACTTTCAGTCAGAACACTCAATAAGCAATAGTCCCACAAACTGTCCCTAACTGACCCTAATCTTCATAATTGGGTGCGCACCCCCCTTGTCCCAGTGGTCTAACTGGACCTCTTACAGTTTGTAGAAGTGCACGGTGGGGCCCGATGTCATCCTTTTCTTCCAGTGAACGCAGGATCTGTAACAATGAAATCCTCCTCAGCAGGCTGGGAAACCAGTTGGATACAATGGATACAATGGAGTTCAACAGCAGATGTCCTTTAGCACTGTGATCATCCTGCAAAATGTATATACTGGGGTGTAATGCAATCCGGGATTTTACAGTTACTGTCCGATACATCGACAGCACTTACTGTTGGTGGCAATTCACACAGCCCAATGTCAGCTCCACTGGTTAGTTGCTGCACAAAGTTCTTTTTAGCAAGGTTTAACAGCCAAACCAAACTCAATATTTATGGCCCTGATTCTGTAGTTTACAGAAACACCCCATATGTGGTCGTAAGCTACTGTACGGGCACACAGCAGGGCGTAGAAGGAAAGGAATGCCATATGGTTTTTGGAAGGCAGGTTTTGTTGGACTGGTATTTTTGACACCATGTCCCATTTGAAGCCCCCCCCTGATGCACCCCTAGAGTAGAAACTCCATAAAAGTGACCCCATCTAAGAAACTACACCACTCAAGGTATTCAAAACATATTTTACAAATGTCGTTAACCCTTTAGGTGTTCCACAAGAGTTATTGGCAAATGGAGATGAAATTTCGGAATTTACATTTTTTGGCAAATTTTCAATTTTAATCCATTTTTTCCAGTAACAAAGCAAGGGTTAACAGCCAAACAAAACTCTATATTTATGGCCCTGATTCTGTAGTTTACAGAAACACCCCATATGTGGTCGTAAACCGCTGTACGGGCACACGGCAGGGCGCAGAAGGAAAGGAATGCCATACGGTTTTTGGAAGGCAGATTTTTGCTGGACTGGTTTTTTGGACACCATGTTCCATTTGAAGCCCCCCTGATGCACCCCTAGAGTAGAAACTCCATAAAAGTGACCCCATTTTAGAAACTAAGGGATAGGGTGGCAGTTTTGTTGGTACTAGTTTAGGGTACATATGATTTTTGGTTGCTCTATATTACACTTTTTTTGAGGCAAGGTAACAAGAAATAGCTGTTTTGGCACCGTTTTTATTTTTTGTTATTTACAACATTCATCTGACAGGTTAGATCATGTGATATTTTTATAGAACAGGTTGTCACGGATGCGGTGATACCTAATATTTATACTTTTTTTATTTCTGTAAGTTTTACACAATGATTTCTTTTTTTTAAACAAAAAAAATCATGTTTTAGTGTTTCCATAGTCTGAGAGCCATATTTTTTTCAGTTTTTGGACGATTACCTTGGGTAGGGTATGATTTTTGTGGGATGAGATGACGGTTTTATTAGCACTATTTTGGGGTGCGTATGACTTTTTGATCGCTTGCTATTACACTTTTTGTGATGTAAGGTGACAAAAAATGGCTTTTTTTACACCGTTTTTATTTTTATTTTTTTACGGTATTCACCTGAAGGGTTAGGTCATGTGATATTTTTATAGAGCAAGTTATTATGGACGCTGCGATACCTAATATGTATACTTTTTTTTTATTTATGTAAGTTTTACACAATGATTTCATTTTTGAAGCAAAAAAAATCATGTTTTAGTGTTTCCATAGTCTGAGAGCCATAGTTTTTTCAGATTATCTTAGCTAGGGTCTCATTTTTTGCAGGATGAGATGACGGTTTGATTGGCACTATTTTGGGGTGCATATTACTTTTTGATCGCTTGCTATTACACTTTTTGTGATGTAAGGTGACAAAAAATGGTTTATTTAGCACAGTTTTTATTTTTTATTTCTTTACGGTGTTTATGTGAGGGGTTAGGTCATGTGATATTTTTATAGAGCCGGTCGATACGGACGCGGCGATACCTAATATGTATACTTTTTTTTTTCCTATTTTTAACCAACTTTTTTTAACTTTATATGGGGAAAATGACGTTTTTGTTTATTTTTACTTGAAACTTTTAATTTTGGGGGGGGGGGGACTTTATTTTTTCTACTTTTTTTTACTTTATTTTTTTGTCCCATTTTGGGACTTCAACTTTTGGGGGTCTAATCCCTTTTACAATGCATTCCAATACTTCTGTATTGGAATGCATTGGCTGTATGAGTAATACTGTGTGTATTACTCGTACAGCTTCCGGCCTGTGAGATCCAGAGGGCTGGATCTCACAGGCTCGTCACCGGAAGGCAGCGAGATGCCTTCCTTAGACATCGCGCTGCCTTCCATGCCATCGGGTCCCCCCTACAGCCGCATGGGGACCCGATGGCACCGCCGCCCGCAACCGCAAGATAAGGTAAAAGCTGCAAAAACCGCAGGTCTGAATTGACATGCGGTTTGCAGCGATCGCCGACACGGGGGGTCACGGGACCCCCCCTGGCGTTATGACAGGATGCCCGCTGAATGATTTCAGCGGACATCCTGTTGCGATTAACCCCGCCGCGCCGCAATCGTGATTTTAACTTAGAACGTACCGGTACGCCCTGAGTCCTTAAGGACTCGGGAAACAGGGCGTATCAGTACGCCCTAATTCCTTAAGGGGTTAAAGGACCAGTATCAGAGTAATACAGAAATGCATATACATTGAATTTTAACACAGTTTAAGCAAAGCAATGAAACTTGGAGACATTACATGACTGTTTCTTACACCTGCACAGTCTCACTCTATCCAATCAGTGACTTGGAGAATCCATGCCTTGACAGGTGAGAGCTTTTCTGGCAGTGTGGGAATCTACACAATGTTAGACATGTGATTTTAATGTCATGCCTGATCAGCCCCAGTTACAGGAGAAATCAATGGTGGGAAAAAAAAAGTGAAGGTCCCCCAGAGGTCTTGTAAAGTTTAAAATTAAAAATTAAAAAAATAAAACAATAAAGTGTTTAAAAAACAAACAAAGGTTTCACATGTAAAAAAAAAATTCCCCAATTAAGTAATAAAAAAAAAAATTTAAATAGAAGAAAATAAATAATAGACATATTTGGTATTGCCGCATCTGTAACGACCGGCTCTAAAAAATATATTGCATGATCTACCCCATCCGATAAACACCATAAACAAAAAAAAACTGTCAAAAAAAGCAATTTTTTTCAATTTACATCACAAAAAGTGCAACTCCAAGTGATTAAAAAGGCATATGTCTCACAAAATGGTACCAATAAAACCGTCACCTCATCCCGTAAAAAATTAGCCCCTTCAAAGAAAATCGCTCAAAAATAAAAAACTATAGCTCTCAGAACATGGAGACATTAAAACATAATTTTTTTGTTTCAAAAATTCTATGATTGTGTTAAAGTGAAATAAATTAAAAAAGTATACATATTAGGTATTGCCGCATCCGTAAAAAATAGCTCTATAAAAATATCACATGACCTAACCCCTCAGGTGAACACTGTAAAAAAAATAATAATGAAAAGTTTTTTGTCACCTAACATCACATAAAGTGCAACACCAAGCGATCAAAAAGGCGTATGCCCCCAAAAATAGTAGCAATCAAACATTCACCTCATCCTGCAAAAAATGAGAACCTGACTAAGACAATCGGTCAAAAAATAAAAAAGCTACGGCTCTCAGACTCTCAGACTCAGACTTTTTAAAAAAAAAAAATGCTATTATTGTGTAAAACTTAAATAAAAAGGAAAAAGTATACATATTAGGTATTTCCACATCTGTAACGATCTGCTCTATAAAAATGTCACATGATATAACCCCTCAGGTGAATGCTGTAAAAATAAATAAATAAAAACTATGCTAAAACAACCAAATTTTTGGTCACCTTGCCCCATAAATTGAAATAATTAATGATCAAAAAAATCATATGTACCCAAAAATTGTACCAATAAAAACATCAACTCTTCCTGCAAAAAATGAGCCCCTGTACCAGACGATCGGCAGAAAAAAAAAAAATATGGCGTTCACAAAATGGAGATATAAAAACATATTTTTTTTTTCAAAAATGCTTTATTATGTAAAACTGAAACAAACAAAGAAAGTAGACATATTTGATATCATTGCGTCCGTAACTGCTTGGTCTATAAATATAGCACATGATCTACCGGGTCAGATAAATGTTGTAAATAATAAAAAATAAAAACAGTGCCAAAACAGTCATTTTTTGGTTACCTTGCCTCACAAAAAATGTAATATAGAGCAATTAAAAATCATATGTACCCCAAAATAGTACCAATAAAACTGGCACCTTATCCCCTAGTTTCCAAAATGGGGTCACTTTTTGGAAGTTTCTACTGTAAGGGTGCATTAGTGAGGCTTCAAATGGGACATAGCATCTAAAAACCAGTTCAGGTAAATCTGACTTCCAAAAACCATACGGCACTCCTTTTCTTCTGTGCCCTGCCGTGTGCTATTACATCCGTTTACGACCACATGTGGGGTGTTTCTGTAAACCGCAGAATCAGGGTAATAAATATAGAGTTTTATTCGGCTGTTAACCATCGATGTGTTAAAGAAAAAAATGGATTAAAATTGAAAATCTGCCCAAAAAAGATTTTTTTAAATGTCATCTCCATTTTCCTTTAATTCTTGTGGAACACCTAAAGGGTAAACAAAGTTTGTAAAATCAGTTTTGAGTAACTTGAGGGGTGCAGTTTCTACAATGGGGTTATTTATGGGGGATTTCCACTATATAAACTCTGCAAAGTGACTTCAGACCTGAACTGGTCCTTAAAAAGTGGGTTTTGGAAATTTTCTTAAACATTTTAAAAATTGCTTTTAAAATTCTAAGCCTTCTTACGTCCTAAAACATTTTTTTATTACATTTCCTAAATGATCCCAACATAAAGTAGACATATTTCTGTTTTAAAAGCAAAGAAATAGAAATTTAGAAAATTGCAAATTTTTCCAAATTTTGGGTTAATTTGGGATTATTTTATAAATAAAGGTGAAATATATCGACTCAAATTTACCACTGTCATGAAGTACAATATGTCACGAGAAAACAATCTCAGAATGGCTTGGATAAGTAAAAGCTTTCCAATGTTATTGCCACATAACGTGACACATGTCAGATTTGCAAAATTAGGCTTTGTCAGGAAGGGGGAAATGGCCCGGATGTGAATTGGTTAAGAAATTTGAAGGTCAGAATGAGTTCCATATTTATGATGCATCTGTTTCACTGTACAGAAGTCAGATAAAGTGGGTGAGGCCAAGAAATCTGGGGTGTTGTGTCTTGCCTTCTGCACTGCTTGGGAGTGATTGTTGCACATGTACTGGGAAACTGGATTTGCCAGGCAGTGCATACTAAGTTTTGCCATGGGATCCTATAAGATCTGTGCATGCCCCCGGATGCAGTTTTAAATAACCATGTGAAAGCTGTGAACCCACAATCAATGGACTTCAGGTCATTCTACAGCATGGGGGGTGGTGAAATAATTTCTTCTAGATGTTCACATTTACCCAAAATATACGGTAAGTCTACCACACACAAGTAATACATAAAATGTTTAGTAATGCAGAAATCGTTTTTTCATCCCACACATGTGAAATGTGATTGACAAAACATTTACACACAGAAGTAGAAATTGAGAACTTGAAATTTGATTACAAGTAACCTTTGGCATCCAATTGGTTATACAATAGGCAGTGTTGTTAAGTGCAATTTCCATGCACAGCATGTGGGTCCTGTTTTTCCTTCCACAGACATGGTTGTTTACTATTCACCACAGTTTATGCATTTTAATCAGTCTGGCTGAAAAAGGCTTAATAAATCACATTTAAATGGATGCGTGGTAATGCTCATGATTTCACTTTTACTAGTGGAGAACTAATCATAGCACACGCTCAGTAGTCAGAATTCGCTTTACACTTTAAATATCTTTTTCTCCTGTTAAGTGCATACCTACAGCTTGCCATGCTGTTGTAAGTTTGTAGGTCACATAGGCTATGCTCTATATTTATAGTAAGTACCATCTAGGAAAAAAATATATTTTTGTCTTTATTTTAACCCCTTTGACACAGCGATTTTCATTTTTTTTTTCACTCCCTGTCTGCTATAAGCCATAACTTTTTCATTTTTCCGTTGAGGGTTATTTTTCTTGTGGGTCAATTAAGTTGCATATTCTAATGGCATCATTTGATATTGCATACAGTGTAATGGGAAGCTGGAAAAAAAATATTGTAAATGGGGTAGAATTGGAAAAGAAATCAATTTATTTATTTATTTTATGCCTTTATATAGCTCTACTATAGTCCGCAGCGCTTTACAAACCTTAGCATTACCATTAGCAACCAACTGTCCCCAATGGGGCTCACAATCTAAGGTCCCTATCAGTATGTCTTTGGAGTGTGGGAGGAAACCGTAGTACCCGGGGAAAACCCACGCAAATTCCACCTTTGTTTTATTGTTTTTGTTTTTATGGTGTTCTCTAAAAATGACACATTTACAGTAAAATAACATCGATATCACAACTTTATAGTTGCATCACTATATTATGACCCCCATAACTTTTTTATATTTACGTCGGTTTTTGCAGACTGATGTGTATTTTTCAATGATACAATTTAGAGTGTGTATGGCTTTTTGCATCACTTTTTTTTTTTTTTTTAATGAGGTGAAGTGATTAAGAAGAAGTAAACTTGTTATTTTGATTTTTTTCTGTTACGCCATTCACCATATGGGATAAACACTTTCAGATTTTTATAGTTTGGGCATTTCAGATGCGTCGATACCCATGATCTTTATTTTTTACTGCTTATTTTACTTTTTAAAATGGGGAAGGGGTGAATTCTTAATTTAATTCTTTTAATTTGTTAGGGCTTTAAATGAAGTTTCCTATGGCAGGCCACAGGGCTCCAGGCTGCCCTAGCAACTGAATGGCTCCTGCAATCTCACCAGAATTGACCACGGCATCTGAGGGGTTAAAAGTCTGTGACTGAAGTTGTCTCCGATAACAGACTCTGTGTGTTTGCTGTATTATGGCACTCGCTCAGCTTCTGAGAGGGCAGCATCTTTAAAGACCAAACATCTTCTGTATGTGTACAGTTGAAGTTGGGGAGGAGTTAATCAAAGTCTATATTTGGTAATATCAGTATAATTTATTTTCACTGTGTAAACATGCTATAAATCTGCTTTTTTTTTTTACAGCAGATTCTCCATATTTCTTTGTTTTATTATTTCACTTTGATAAATTATCATTTATAAGATCATTTATACCATCCTGTTATCTATCTATCTATCTATCTATCTATCTATCTATCTATCTATCTAGTATCCATCTACATATCTCGCTCTTTTATCTATCGATCTATTATCTATCTATCTACCTATCTTCTATCTATCTACGGTATCTATCTATCAATTTATATTTATATCTATCCATCCATCTAAACTACATCCTTAATTCAATTTGCTGGATATATTTAATCCCAGTAAAATATTTGGATGTTTCTATGCAAGCAGCAGACTCATATTTGATGACAGCCAGTAGACCAGTGATGGTCTGAAATGCACATAATTTATAATAGAGTGGATTTGTATACCATTTTTTGCACTTTTTTCTTTCTTTGGATTATATTTTTTCTGACCACCACCAAGGACTTATATCCTGGTTGTTGGACCAAAAAAAGCCTTAACACCAGTACCAAGGTGACCTTAGGACTCCTGATTGATGAGAGGTGATGATCCAGGAATATCTGAAATCCATCTAATCATGAATGACTGTTTCCTCTACCTTATGTTTGTTATTTTTTGTTACCTACTGGTAACCATCATATATTTATCTGATATCAAATTAAGTGAGTTATTTCAATTAGTATTTAATAAAAGTTATATTTTAGAGTAGGAGTTTCATAGACTGCAATGGCACTCAAAAAGTGCTTCATTTGAGATTAAGTAAATATTGCATCTATTAGCAGTAATCATACAGTATAAGATTGTATTCTGATGTATTAAAGAACATATGTAAAATTCATTGTCCCCACCTATATGTATTAAAGTTATACTGCGCAGATCCTTATTCTGGGGTCCATAGACTCATCAATAGACTCCATAGTCCAAGAGACAGACTGAGATTTTATCTTGCAGATTCATACAGAATCTGTATAAAAAAGTATCATGGTTCATTACGGAGGTTTTTATCTCTAGAAGTAATGCTTCTTGAGTTAAAAATTGTGCCTCACAGGCAGTTTTGCTCTGTACATAAACCCCAAGGGTTGGTTCAAAATTTTGGTTTAATCGCTGGATACAACATATGTCGGACACCTCCAGTGACTATAATGGGGTTATTGGGTTTCCAGTGCGGATAATAGCAATATGCAAGAAAAATTATCGCTGCATACAGTAGAATTTTGTCCTTTTTTTGTTGAAATCTGCGACAGAGGTTCCAGATGGAGGATGTGAACCTAGCCTTAGAATAATGACACAGATCTCTTGTAGGAGTGGTTCCTCATTGTAACAAACAAAAGGTACAGCTTACATAATATAGATCAGTATAAAATGTGCTCCACAACATCATGAAATTTACATAGCAATACAAAGTTATTCCTATCTAAGGGCACGGAGTATCACTCACACTTCTGCCTGTCCCATTGTAGCACAGTAACTCCCATCATAGACAACTCAGCAGTAGCAGCTCCAGGCTGCATGTTATCCATGAGCAGCAGTTAATTGTTGTCCAAGCCATACCCACTTGGTATAGTGAATGAATGTACTGGACACACCTTCCCCCTGAAGAGCTGCTCTTTTTTTTTATCTCAGTATCTAGAGCTTCATCTGTAACTGCAACAACTTTTTGACATTTCCCAGTTAACATACCAAAGCTGGTCACCATAAACTCTACTCTGACCACAGCCACATTTGGACTACTTCAAAGAACTTTCATTGTGTTTGAAGGATGATGCCTGGAGTTTTGTCACCTCATGCTGTGAACTGGGACCTGATGGTACAATCTCCATCAGCCTACCATACCAGGGAACCTTATGGTTGTGGAGGTGTAGGCAGAAGTTTCCTAATAGAAAATCTCCTGAGGGATGTTGAGCAGCCTGCTATGAAGTATGTGCCTGTGGTTTGCAGCACTTTGCCAGGAACACTTTGTTCTGCAGCAGAACAAATTAGCCCCTTGGGAGGTACATATCCTTCAACATGGGCTTTTCACCTCATTAATCCATCAGATGGGCTGCAGGTTCCCTATCTCCAAACAGCTGATCTCCTCCCCAACACAGGTAGGTTGCGTCTGACATGATATACTGTAAAGTCAGTCTCTGTGTGTATTTTAATAAACATATGATCAGGCACGAGATACATAGAAAACCTAATGGTGTATACAGATATTTACCATTGTGTAATTATATGTCTCAGTCCTCTAGTTAGAGTTATGACAAGTCAATATAAAATAATTCTGCTTTAAAAGTTCAGAATTTTTCTCTCCAGCAGTAAATTGTTATTAAGAAATGGCCTTTACACTTCCATCACAATGGTAGTGTATAGTTAGACTTAAATCTGCATTCAATTACTGCTAGAAAGTCACACCATTCAAAGTTTATGCATTAGTGGAAGTGGCCAAATAATTCACACCCAATTAAGCAATAATATGATTAATTAATGAGAAGATGATTTACTATTTTCAGGAAACAAGCCAATTCAGCATCTGGCATGTACCATCTGTTCTCTTGTGATAACTGTACACTCCTAAACAGTGGATTGAGAGTGAGCCATGACCATGGATTTCATATCACCTGGTACTTCTGTGGGCTGTGAGACTAAAGCAGCATTCTTCATTTAGTACCTTGTTTGTGGGGTTATTCATTGTGGCCATGAAATAACATAAAAGACACATAACTACTTCATAAGAAATATTAATCATTTTGACATTGTACATATGCTTAGATATGATGCCTGGTTCTTATATTGTATTCATCTCCTTGCTTTGTAGAAACTTAAAATCTAATATAATCTAAGTGAATATACAGTCTTACTAGTAATACTGTATAAGCTTTCATTATTGAAATAAGTACATTTTACATAGTTGTCTATCTATCTCATATCTATCTGTCAATCTGTTATCTATTTATCTATCTCATATCTATTTGTCTTTCAGTCTATCTATCTATCTAATATCTATCACTATACTGTATCTTCTATCTATCTATCTATCTATCTATCTATCTATCTATCTATCACTATCTATCTATCTATCTATCTATCTATCTATCACTATCTATCTATCTATCTATCTATCTATCTATCTATCTCTCTATCACTCTATTATCTATCTATCTACCTATCTATCTATCTATCTATCTATCTATCTAATATCTATCTATCTATCTATCTATCTATCTATCTATCTACCTCATATCTATCTATCTATCTATCTATCTATCTATCAATCACTATATCGTCTATCTATCTATCTATCTATCTATCTATCTATCTATCTAATATCTATCTATCTAATATCTATCTATCTATCTATCACTATATCTTCTATCTATCTATCTATCTATCTATCTAATACCTATCTATCTATCTCTATATCTTCTATCTATCTATCTATCTATCTATCTATCTATCTATCTATCTATCACTATCTATCTATCTATCTATCTATCTATCTATCTATCTATCTATCTATCACTATCTATCTATCTATCTATCTATCTATCTATCTATCTATCTCTCTATCACTCTATTATCTATCTATCTATCTATCTATCTATCTATCTATCTATCTAATATCTATCTATCTATCTATCTATCTATCTATCAATCACTATATCGTCTATCTATCTATCTATCTATCTATCTATCTATCTATCTATCTAATATCTATCTATCTAATATCTATCTATCTATCTATCTATCTATCTATCTATCTATCACTATATCTTCTATCTATCTATCTATCTATCTATCTATCTATCTATCTATCTATCTATCTAATACCTATCTATCTATCTCTATATCTTCTATCTATCTATCTATCTATCTATCACACTATTATCTATCTATCTATCTATCTATCTATCTATCTATCTATCTATCTCTCTATCACTCTATTATCTATCTATCTATCTATCTCTCTATCACTCTATTATCTATCTATCTATCTATCTATCTATCTATCTATCTATCTATCTATCTATCTATCTCTATCTTCTATCTATATATTTTTCACAGCAGATTCTCCATATTTCTTTGTTATATTATTTCACTTTGATAAATTATCGATTATAAGATCATTTATACCATCCTGTTGTCTATCTATCTATCTATCTATCTATCTATCTATCTATCTATCTATCTATTATCTATCTACCTATCTTGCTCTTCTATCTATCTATCTATCTATCTATCTATCTATCTATCTATCTATCTATCTATCTATCTATCTCATATCTATTTATCTGTCTGTCTATCTATCTCATATCTAATGGTATAAACCTAATGGTGTATACAGATATTTATCTGTCTATCTATCTATCTATTTCATATCTATCTATATATCTTATTATCTATCTCCTATGTATTTCATATCTATCTGTCTATATATCATCTACATCTCTTCTATCTATCTATTATTTACATTAGTATATTTGCTTGTATTGTATAAATACTATTATACCAAGATGTTGTACATTTTATCCAGTATGTGAAAAAAGGATTGTATATAAAACCAGTAACATAAGCTGCCTGTGTGATTGGCCTTATTGCCTATTGAATAATTTTGATACCATACACATGGTACCAGTATCAATATGCTTATAGAAACATACATTGGACACTTGGCTCATTCATATGCTTGATGGTTTATAACATTTTATAGGTAGCATTTTTGGTGACTCTAATTTTACTAGTTTATTCTTCATTCCCTGATTGTTTTGAAGTTACTTGAGGACATGATTTCAGTAGCAACTGATACTTAAAGTAAGAATAAGTAATGGTAGGCAGAGCATCATGCTTCATAGTATGATTACTGTTCACTAATGCCATCATTCTGGGCAGGGGAAAGTCCTGCTGCTGGACCCTACTGCATATACTGTATTGTAGGTTGAATGTTTAATGCTCACTGGAAACTTTACCTGATACATCATTATTAACTTTCAGAGAAGTTTCCTAATAGAACAAGAAGTACTACGCATTCAATTCCCCACTTTCCTATAGCTCAACTACTACTGGTTGATCCAGCAACAGCAACATGCACCCACTTGTATTTCACAGCTTGAATGGTTGCAGCTCATCATTTTTCTTTGCACTGGAAGACATACTGCATTCCCTATGAAATTGTCAATTATATTTTTTAGCTACTTAATATATGGGTATTAGAAGACCCACATGGACCAAATCAATGCAAAAAAATAAAATGATTATTTTTATGGTAAAATGACTGACTCCATGATGGAACCTCTATGGATTTAGTGGGGGTCTATTGAGCACCGGTGGTGTTGATTATGTGATGGATCTTGCTGTCCATTATTTTCAGTTTTCTGCTTCTGTAGTGGAACAGAAAACCAGAAATCCAGAAACACAGATGTGAAACTAGCGTTATATCAGTCAAATTTCTGTCTGGCATAACATTGTATAGTATATGTGGTGCTGAGTCCAATGATATAATTTTTATCTTCATACTCACTTGCATTCTGACTCTGTGCTCCGACATGTATTGAGTGGACTCCTCTTTGAGTCCTCTCCATTATGTGTGTGAGCTCAGGAGTCCTCCTGATACATTTTACAGCTTTTTTGCTGAAGTACATCGTTGGAACGCAAGTAAGTATGAAGATAAAGATTACATAATGTGACTCTGCATCATTTACACTATACACCACTTACTCTAGTTTAGGCAGCACCAGGTAGGGGCAAGAGGGGGGCAGCAGAAGGGCCAAGGGCAATAAGCACTTTCATTGTGGAAACGGTCATCTCTACATATTCAACTGCATTGCTGTACTCAGGACAGCAATACAGTTGAATGCTGCGACGGCAGTGATGTTTCTCTGGCCCACCGTTTCCTCTACTAGGCTTTAGTCGCAGTTCCTGTATCCCTTCAGAGGCCGGTGTCATCATTATCGCGCTGCCTGAGCCGGTGGTTTCAGTTTTCGCCTCAGGCAGCAGAAAGACTAGGCACACCGCTGATAACAAGACTGCTGAAAAGTTCTTCTTTGGGGGTGCACAAGTACAGTATAGACACTGGGAATATATAGCAAATTGTACGACACATTAGTTTAGGACTGTTTTTGGTGTGAAAAATTTGGCATACTTCACAGGTATATTAGGTAAATTTATTTTATGACTGCCATAAAGATAAATCACAAATTGTCACTAAAATGGTATACATCCTAGCGCATTTTTATATACTTTTCAAATCTTTTGAAATAAGTAAATAGTAAATTCTAGTTACATAGTAATTATTCTCCACTGACTGCTTATGGCAACTTGTGTATTCTGCCAATGCACCACTGATTACCTTAGTCCTTGTCTAACAAGTGACAATTTTTTAATGATATTGATAGAAGGCAAAATTTAATTATATAGTTTCATACAACATAGAAAAATATAGCTGAATATCCTACAGCATATGTTCTTGCTGAATATGTAATTCCAAAACTAGATGATGTTTATGTGCCATACATGTCCCATCTGCTCTTATATATCCTATCACTTCTGAGTTGAGCTTAGTAGGTCCTTGATATTTCCACTTTATATTATACCAGCACTTACAGTTGAATGGGTAAATGATAAAGGACATAAATAAGATATAAATATGATAAATTGACTTGTTGGAGATGTGGTGTTCTGTGACAGTGCTATATTAAAAAGCCACATGGTTCTTTGGTGAGGTACAGTCCGCTGTCTATGAAGATTATATAACTTTATGCTTGATACATATAGCAGCAGTAGCGTGGCTTCTGGAAAAGATGGCTATGTACTGATGTCAGCGACTACAGTCTGTGTTCAATACTGTTAAATATGGTGATCCTGTATCAGCATCATAGTTTGGGGATGTAATAAACATTTAATGTCCATTACGAACAAACGCATATTACTAATACATATTACTGGTAAGGGTTTAACCCCTTAAGGACCTCCACCATATATGTACGGTGGAGGTCCGGTCCCTAAACATGGCGCCCGCTCGTACATGCAGCGGGCGCCATAGTCGCCGGGTTTTTGCTATTTTAAATAACAGAGACCCGCGGCACATGTATGCGATCAGTCATAAGGCTGATTGCATACATTTTCCCCTTCAGATGCCGTGGTCAAATGTGAACACGGCATCTCATCAGTCCGGAAGCGGAAGTCGCGCGCTTCCGCTCCGATAACAGCATTCTGCGACTGAGATCGACATCTCTGAAATAGCCGAGGCCTCAAGCAGGCTTTGGAGCCTATTTCAGGAATATACCAATACAGGCCACTAGGTGGCAGCATTGTATTGTTATATTGTAAATGAAGTCTTCAATGATGGCTATATAGCCATCAATGAATACAATGGGCAATGTAATGATTGCCAGTTATTGTCACCCAAGGTGACTTAAAATAAGTAAAAAAAAAGTTTTTACAAATATAAAAAAAAAAAGAAAAACCTAAAAGTTCAAATCACCTCCCTTTCCTTAAAATAAAAATACTTAACCAATAAAAAAATAAACATCATGGGCATCTCCGCGTGCAAAAATGCCCATACAATTAATATTTAACAATATTTATGGCATAACGGGAAAAAAAATAAAAGCCAATTTGCCATTTTTGGCACTTCAACTACCCAATACTTTTTTTTATAAAAAGTGATCGAAAAGTCATACACACTTCAAATTAGTATCGCTGAAAACAACAGATCGTCCCACAAAAAATGAGCCATAACACAGCCCTGTACACATAACTACAAAAAGTTATAGGACTCAGAATATTGTGTAAAAATTTTTTTTTCCCTCAAAGGTTTTAATTTTTTTCAGTATTAAAACGCAAGAAAAATTATACAAGTGTGGTATCGTGGTAACTGTACTGACCTGGAGAATGAAGATAACAGGTCAATTTTACCACATAGTGTACAGTGTAAAAAAATAAAAAATAAAAACCTTTATCATAATTGCGATTTTTACCAAATCCACCCCATTTGGAATTTTCTTTCCGCTTCCTACTACATGGTATGCAACCGTAAATGGTGCCATTAGAAAGTACAACTTGTCCTGCAAAAAATAAACCCTCATAAGGTTATGTGAATGTAAAAATAAAAAAGTTAGAACTATGGGAAGGCGGGGAGTGAAAAAGCAAAAACGCAAAAAACGGAAAATCTCAGGGTCCTGAAGGGGTTAACCATTAAAAACCACTGCTGCTTTTAAAAAGGCACTTTTACTCTTGTCCATTTGCTTTTGAATAATCCTGGTTATTCATGTCACTTTTTAAATGAATTGAATTCTGTTGGTGGATTACGTTGAAATTGATGCATCCATTTGTACTTTTGCAGGTGTTTCTAAATACTACTGTCTACAATCACTACCATTCTACACAGCCTGCTGTGGTAGGTCCTGTCAGCACCCAGCCTCCCCCACTGCTTTTCCAAGTAAGTCTTTATGCTTCATCAGTAATGCTTGAGTTATTTTGTAAACCAGAGCAGCAGGATTTAATGGGTCCTAGAAAGCTAATTGGTGATGCAATAGTGAGACGCTAATTCCTAAGAAAAATCACAGCAGTCTTATTCAGTGTCCCTTCTGAAGATTTATTCTATATAGTGGCTGAACAATTGAAAATGCCCCAATGGAAACCAAACCAGGCATACAAGAGGCTAATAGCTTCCTTGTTCCTAATATATTTGGGACTTTTGCATTCTTCATCAATGACACAATGCTTAATGCTTTAATATATGAAGTAATATTAAATTGATTGTTCAAATGATACAAATAACAATATAAAAATGATACGATTACATACAGCAATAATGTAAATTTATCATATATATATATATATATATATATATATATATATAAAATTGAAATCAGTAACAATAGTAAAAAGATACTCAAAAGAATAATAAAAATGCACAACTAAATCTAATCTAATACAGAAATAGTGATTTTAACCTATTTAATTTACTTCCACCCTTAATACATCACATGGAGAGAATTGAAGGCTTAGAGTCTATTAGAGAAACATCAAGATTCAGATATTGTTTAGTTGGCTACACTATAGGGTAATTTCGCCGTCTTTAATAAAGTTCAACAGTTGTTAAAGTGAATAGTTGGAGACAAGTGAGCCAATAAATGGTGGTGGTTTAATGAGCTGCAAGCTTAGGAGCAGCTCTGAAGGGGGCTGATACTTTCCCACAGAGCATCCTCCAGTGCCCGGGTAGCATTAGAATGGATGACAGTACCGTGACCAATCGGCACTTTCTCTTTACTCATCCACACGCGACTTAACCACAATTTTTCACCGTGCAGATGAACTTTAGGGACCATTTCACGCTGAAAAGGCCTTGGCAAGGGTCATTTGCCCTTTTGTACAGCTATGAAGCGTAGAACTATATACAATCCTTTATCCTCTGTCACATTCCAATGGGACCTCTGAACAGCATTTATACACTTGAGTGAAAAATAAAGCAGTGAATGAAAATGACTTTTATAGACTCTTTTAAGCTCATCTTCTCCTGTAACCTCCACTACCTGAAAAGGGATTAAAAGCGTGAGATGAGTATATAGAGAATCTGATTGAATACATAGGTCACACTATACACT
The DNA here is from genome assembly GCF_905171765.1 of Bufo bufo. Taxonomy (NCBI): domain Eukaryota; kingdom Metazoa; phylum Chordata; class Amphibia; order Anura; family Bufonidae; genus Bufo; species Bufo bufo. The sequence continues at coordinate 499,219,611 of NC_053389.1, forward strand.
GCCGGGATTGTTTATTAGCCCAGACTGATGCACAGTTTTCAATGTGTCCTATTAATTGTCCATTTAACAAGGAGGCAATGAATGACAATAGAAAAATGAAAACCATGACTAAACCTTTTCCTCACTCCATGGTGGTCTACCACAAAAAGTCAAATCAATATTGCTGTACACATTACGGAGACACTTCTCACTGCAACTGTAAGGAGCAATTTATTAGGGCTTGTTCACACCAATTTGTTTCAATTGAGACAAAACCATCTTTTGATGGATTGAGCCGGACACTGTGCCATCACGTGAATGGAAGAATGCTAAGTTATTAGATGAAAACTGCACCATTTAACGCACTGCTTGGCTTCTGATATCGATGTAGACATACTCCATTAAGATCAGTTTAATAGTACTAATGTAATGGTATAAACGACCCTTAAATATAACATTGTACTAGCAGCAGCTATCAACCTAGACTATACTGTATATAGTATAGAATTTAACTTACGCTAGAATAAGTTCTAAGATAGAATCTGGTCTTGATAAATCTCGCTCTACATTTCTCACTACATTGGAGCAGATTTACTAATAGTGGGACATTTATCATCCCAGTACGGCAGAAAACGGATGAAAAAAAAGTCACAAAATTTGGTGCCTACCCTGCTTACACAAAATCTTGCAATTTTTTCTTGGTTTTCAGCCATGCTCACCAGTTTTCCAAAAATAGGGTGGAGCGGGGCAAGGAGTGGGCAGTGTGGGGCTGGGCATAGATGGTCTGCGACATTTATTATATTCTATGAGAGGAAACTGGTGTAAATTATACCTAAAGTCTACATCGGCTCCTTTACCATTGTAGATTTCAGTTCTGGCGCATGGACCTGCACAGATGTGCCTCTTAAAGGGGTTTTCCTGCAATATATATTGATGTATATATAGAATAGGTTATCAATATCTGATCGGCGGTGGTCCGTCTCCCTGCCAATCAGCTGTTTGAAGAGGAGGTGGCGCTCCATGCGAGCGCTGCTTCCTCTTAATTACACTGCCCATCATCATGGAAGTGCAGTATAAATACAAGTACTCACTAGATTCTGTTGAATGTATCGAGTATTGGTAATTACACTACGGGAGACAACGAGCAGTGTAATGACCAGGAAGCAGCGCTCACATGGAGCACCTCCTCTTCTTCTAACAGCTGATCTTGGGAGTAATAGGTAGAGATGAGTGAATTGATCCAAAGAAGTGGAATTCAATCCGAATTTCAGGATAAAGTCGATTTGCTGCGAAGCCGAATTTCCTCGTGCTTCGTGGTAGCGAATCAATTTAACATGAAATAGTGTAAAAAAAATAAAAATAAATCATACTTACCTCCTCCATTTGCTCACAACGGGCTGGCTGCCACCATCTTGATTTAAGATCTTAGTTGAAATCCCGTGCGTAGTGACCTGATGACGTCATTTCGGGCCGTGCAAGATTTCGCACAAGATCTTCAAGCAAGATGGCAGCGGCTGGCCCGTCATAAGCAAATGGAGGCAGTAAGTGTGATTTAATTTTTTTTATGTTCATTTTACACTGCATTATTACTCTCAGATGCCGCGATTATGTATGAACGTGGAATCTGAGGGGTACAATGATGGGGGTGGTGCTATAGCAGCTCCCTGTCATTGCACCAGCTACTTACAAAAAAATTTGCTTCGTGACAAAGTAATTCGTCATAAAGTGAATATTTTTGCTAAATTCGGTGAAGCAGCCGAAACGAATTTCCCAAAACTTTGCTCATCTCTAGTAATAGGTCATCAATATATGACAGAACAACTCCATTAATAATTCTGGGGTATCCTATATCAGCAGGAGATAGATTAAGACCAGCGTGTAAAACACTAATTTAGAAAGATTTAGAAACTATACATTTGGACTGCACTATACAAATGTTTAAATTTATCTAAAATTAGTCTAGGCTTATATCATCTATTATTTTGTTTACTTTATGCCAGAATGTTGTAAAAAAATATTGGCACATTTTTTGGTTTACATTGTTGCATCTCAAGTCATGGCCCCTTTATGACAGCCCACACCCTTTCCTAAAGCACTTAATAAAATTGATGCAAAGTATATACGCCAGATTCTTATGCAAATTGTACCAGAATTCGGGCACATTTTTATTGAAAAATCTCCCCATTGTGGGTGGCAGAAATATCTTTTGTTTGTGTGCATGTGGGTGTGCTCATAAGTGCAATATGATAGAGGTGGATGACAATAACTAGAAATAATTATTATTCCTAGTGAATTCATAATCTGCATTGAAACTGAGTGCTACTAAGTAGATAAAGACTCTCATTGATAGTAAACTTTTTTATTGGTCCATGTCTTTATTTTTTATTTGCTTTTGATAAGGAAATGAACGTGAACTCCATCTGCTACCAAAAGATTCAAATTCCAAGACAAGAAGAGTAATCTTAAGAAGAGCTGTTTTTTCTGATGATCAGAGAAAGGCACTTGAGAAAATGTTCCAAAAACAAAAGTATATCAGCAAGGCTGACAGGAAGAAGCTTGCCATTAACCTTTCTCTAAAGGAGTCTCAGGTACAGTACATTAAGACTAAAATATATTTATGTCCGCTCTGATAACATGCTAGTGTTTACTGCAATGAAAGCAATTTCTTAAAATGCTAAAATTAGAAGATTTTTGTACTAGAGCTTTTTGAACATATGAAGACTGGTATGTTGGCAGCCCATGCCTGCCTAAAGTCAGAGGCAAGTTTATCTAATGAACTGGAAGGGCTTTGTACCAGAAGAGAGATCTTGGGAGGCTGCAGAAAATATTAATGCCCCTGTCTTATTGAAGAAGTTTCTACAAAGGAGGGTTGTAGGGAGGGGGCACTGTTATGTCGGCAGCCTGTGCCTGCTGCTTCCCCGTGTCCTATGTGTCTACTGGATATACCATATTTTTTGGACTATAAGACGCAACTGAACTATAAGATGCACCTAGGATTTGAAGGAGGAAAATACGTTTTTTTTTCCCATCAGACCTCAGAGCAGACCCCCAAATCAGAGCCCCATTCTTCATCAGACCTCAGATCAGACCCTCATCAGATCTCCAGTCATCATCAGACCCCCAAATAAGACTCCCAAGCTCCATCAGCCTCAGAGCAGACCCCTTAACCTCCATCAGCCTTAGATCAGAACCCCTCAGCCTCCATCAGCCTCAGATCAACCTCCCATTAGATTTTAAAAAAAATGTAAATAAATAAATTAACTTGCCTCGCTTGCTCCGGATGGTGCTCCATATCCAGGACTCATCACCATTTCCGGGTCCCGCTGTGTACCATGACCTGACAGCACACATTGTCAGGTTATGATGTGCACCATGTCCTGATGCTGTGCGTGGTCAGGACACAGTGCCCAACAGGACTCGGAAAAAGACCAGTGAAGGTGATTACAGCTAATGCAGCGCTGCCCTCATCTCCCAGTGCCTCCACCATGCTAATGAAAGCTTTCATAATGGAAATGGTCTTTAGCAGTCAGACTATAAGACGCACTCCCACTCCCCCCCATTTTTTGGGGAAAACCGTGCATCTTGTAGTCTGAAAAATATGGTATTCTTCATTGAACCTCACCTTATTCTGGAGTATTGCAAAGGTTAATACTTCTTTGGTTCTGTGTGCAGCTGCTTTAAATCTATTAATCAGCTCTGCAATGTACTGCCTGCTGCGCTGTTTGTCTCATTCACTACCTGAGAAATAGGTTTACTATCTTGCTAGATTCTGCAGAGGTGCTATAATGTTCTTATCTGCTCATGTACCGACTTCTGACTGATTACTGGATTATGACTCTTTGCCATCTGATCTGACCTATGCCTGATCACTGCATTAATCCTGTGCTGCCTGCCCTGATCTTTGGACTATTTCTTGGATTAGGCAAAAACTCTACTTGTCGTGACCTCAGCCTGTTACTGACTACAAATGTTGCCTGATCCCTCAGTGCTTTACCTCTGTGCCTCTGACCCCTGTGGGTCAGCTGTCAACCACACCTGGACTACTTCAAGAGGTAGTGGCCTGGTGGCTCCCCTGCAGCAAAGTCCAAATCTCTGTATAGGGATTAAAGGGTTAATACCAGGGGACTGCCCGGATAACACCCTTAGGTTTTGCCCAAACCAGTTGGTTGACAATGTGTTTCCACATCCACTGATTGTTACAGAGACAACTACACATCAATTAACATTATTGAAGACAGTAATTATTTCTTATATATACTGATATATATTTCTCATATTTCCAGGTTAAAATCTGGTTCCAGAACAGAAGAATGAAATGGAGAAATTCCAAAGAAAAAGAAGTTCTCTCCAGTCACTGTCTAAGAGAAGGACATTTTGAAAAAAAAATCTCACAGACATCTTCAAGTGCCCCTATTCGTTCTATTGAAAGTGATCTGTCTGATTTGCAGGACACCAACAAAACAAGAAAGGAGAAAATATCAAGCAGGAGAGTTAAAATAGCAGAACAGGATACTAAAGACTTACCTTGCCATGGAGGCAAACAGCAATGGCAACCCAAGACAGATGTTTAGTTGTTCACTATATGTATCAGCATGTTTAAGACTCCCTTGACTCTGAGAAAGGAAATCAGAACTTCCATTACTATGTACTCCTATGATGACATGGCACATTCTACGTGTCCATGGAGCACCAAATAATACTGAACTGCCAAGGGGGACCAAATTCCACAGGAGCCCTGTGTCTGGAACTATATAATGTATAGGAGGAGAGAACATACAGAAGACTATTTGGAAGAAAACCTAAGAAGATATTCACATTTTTTATATTGTAAAGACTAATCCTGCTAGCTCAGTGAATATTTTTGTAGTAAAGTTATATTAACCTCTCATTCTAAATGTTTTAGAAGGCAGTCTACTTTAGTAAATGAAATTGTTTTATAATGCAATAATACAATTAGGATTATGATTTAAATAGCTGGAATGATGTGGTAGATAATTTGGTGGTGAAGTGCTTCACATAAAAAGCAACCCCATAAATGCATTGCATAACTAATATTGTAGTGAGCCACAGAACACCTCCGCAGATCACTATACCAATTGGTTTTCCTTGTTCCAATTTAGGAAATCTCTTGCATTTGATATTTGGCCATTTACTTGTGCCATACTCAACCAGCAGCAAATAGGAAACTGACCTACCACTGAGCTAGGACTTTTGCTCTTCCCTTTTGCGTACCATTCTCTGTAGCTCTGTTTACTGAACACTTGCTTTAATGGATGTCTTTTCTATACCTAAGAGATGAGTAGTGTAGTTCTTCACATTATATCATATTGTGGAACCATTACTAGTGATTTGCAGTCCAGATGTTTTTCTAAATGTTTATTGAACCATAAACTCCAGACAAATGATTAAAATACAGCTATTGCCTCTCATTCTTCTCTGCAAGGCCCCTGCCAGCTATTTCCACTGCATATGCAGCATGTCTAATAGGGTACAATAAATCCCTATGTCACGGCTGTGTCATGGTTTGGTGGTAGTGGACTGTGACACTTTAGCCGTGCATGCTTGTTGCCGGTGGCAACGTGTAGATTTAGCATGTTTACACACTTCCCCTTTAAGGTTGTTGTCCCTTTCCATTCTGGTGGGTATGGGGTTAGAGTGTGATAAAGGTGGAGCTGGGTGTGGGCTCTTATAGTACTTGGGCTTGGAGCCTGAGGTTAGTGGAACTTCAGCTTCTTGTGGAGCTGGAGTTATGCTGCCACCCTGGACCTTACCATCTGTCCAGTTTGAGGGCCACCTTGTTGGACATAGATTGTCATCCCTTATGTATCCTCCATGTGCCCTACCTTACCTCTGTTGATGTTTAGGGTGGGTTTATGTTAAGGGTGTGGTGCACGTCTTGTTGTAGTTTCATGTCTGGTCTTTTGGTGTTGTTCATCCAGCATGTATATAAAAGGCCTTTTTCCTGTGTGTTGTGCCTCCGGTGAGGGGGTTCCTGGGTTCCTTGGAGGGGGAACTGCGTTGACCACCGGCCTGCGGAAGTGGGCTCCAGGGTTTCCCGGAGAGGGAACCAATAGTCAGTAGCAGTTGTTGTTTCTTCCAGTTGTTGTGGCAGGTAAGTGCTGTTGTTCCAGTGTGTGTTGTTTGTGCTGGGTGCTTACCTACCAATCTGGTTTATGTTACTGTCTGCTCCTTTCATGTTGCTAGGCCTGCTGGAGACTCTGATTCATCCATGTCGTAGATGAACAGGTCATCTCCTAGCCCTGACATTATTACCAGGGATCTCTAGGGTTAGTAGGGCCTGAGGTTCCGGATATGAGCCCTCCCACCATTAGGGTTCGCTCATACATTTAGGAGGTCAGGGCTAGGATTTAGGGATGTGTTAGAAGGTGACCTGCTCCCTTTATTCCTGTTTCCAGGCATAGTGGCATATCCCGCCAACATTGTACGGTGTGGAGTTTCCCCCCACTCCCCACCGTGACACCCTATGCCTACATACAACATTTCTCTTTCAAACAGCAAATATATTTAAAACACGTTTGTATTCCAGTTTAAATACAGTGCATTTGGAAATTCTTCAGACACTTATTTCATTTTTTTTAATGTTGCGGCCTTGTTCTAAAAAATATATATATATTTTTCCCCATCACTTTACACTCAATACCTTATAATGAGAAAGTGAAAACCAAATGTTAGAAATCTTTGCTAATTTATTGAAAAGAAAAACTAAAATATTGCATTACAGCCTCCAGTCTTCTCCAGTATGGTGCCACAAGGTTTGCACATCTGAATTTGGGGATTTTCTGCCATTTTTTTCAGCAGATCCTCTCAAACTCTTTCAGGTTGGATGGGGTCTGCGTCCGTCGGTGACAACAATTGTCAGGTAACTCCAGAGATTTTCGATTGGGTTCAAGTCAGGGCTCTGGCTGGGTCAATCAAGGACATTCACAGAGTTGTCCGTAAGCCACTCCTGTGCTGTCTTGGCTGTGTGTTTAGAGTCTTGTTGGAAGGTAAACACATCTGAGGTCCAAGAGCACTGTGGATCAGGTTTTCATTTAGAATATCTCTGTACTTTGTTTGCTCCAGTTTTCCCTCAACTTTGACCAGTGTCCTAGCTGTTGAAAAACACCCTAACAGCATGATGCTGCCATCACCATGCTTCACTGTAGGGATGGTATTAGGTAGGTGATAAGCAGTGCCCAATTTTCTCCAAACATGAAGCTTAGAATTGAGGACAAAAAGTTATTGGTTTTCTCAGACCAAAGAATCTTGTTTCTCACAGTTTGAGAGTCCTTTAGGTGCTTTTTTTTTGTAAACTTCCATGTGTTCTTTTATTGAGGAGGGTCTTCTTTTTGGCCACTCTGCCATAAAGGCTTGACTTTTTGGACGTTTCTCCCATCTGCATATTTGTAGCTTAGCCAGAGTGACCATTGGGTTCTTGGTCACCTCTCTTACCAAGGCCCTCCCCCCCCCCCCCGATTCCTTAGTTTTTTTGAGGCAGCCAGCATTAGGAAGAGCCCTGGTTCTTCTTCCATTTAAGAATTATGGTGGCCACTGTGCCCTTGAGAACTTTCAGTGCTGCACAAATCTGTGCCTTTACACAATTCTGTCTCTGAGCTCTACAGGCAGTTCTTTCCTCCTCATGGCTTGGTTTTTGCTCTGATACTCTTTGAGACTTTATATAGACAGGGCTGTGTCTTTACAAATCATATCCAATCAACTGAATTTACCCAGGTGAACTCCAATAAAGGTGCAGAAATGTCTCAAAGATTATCAAGAGAAATGGAAGGCCCCCAGAGGTAAAGTGCTATAACAAAGGGTCTAAATACTCATGTCCATGCAAAAAAATTGTTTTTGCTATTTAATACATTTACAATCTTTTCTAAAATTCTGTTCTCACTTTCTCATTATGGGATATTGAGATTTGATTGATGAGCAAAAACCTAACACTGAGCTGGCTTCTCCAGTTTCCTCTCTGTTAGTAGAAGGTCTGTGCTAAGGAAAGGCTTGAGCCGGCTGTCCATCTCTCTCTTAGAAGGCTTATACCCTTGCCAAAGGACAGGTGGCCCAAGGTTTGTTGCTTAGTTGTCGGGCAGTATATCCCTGTATTGGCATCTTCTTCTAGTCAGTCATGCAGTCTTACAGAAGCTCACCTACAAAAAATTGTCCCCTATCTGCAGACACTTAGGGACTCTGACTGCTTTACTTTTACACAGTCTCTAACTGAACTAGAACCTTCTAGTAGGAGGGGTGAGGCAAAGCCTAACAGAAACAATGTTATGATTCAAGTCTGTCATACACTTGTATTGTGTCTCAATACAAGTCAATGGGAATGACTAAGCAATTTTCAGATGTAAACAGTCTAGAAAGAGCTAAACAAGATCCAAAGGTCACTGTGTCTGTTTTTTCCCTCAAAAACATAGCTCTGCCTTATGCTTCAGGGTCCATTCACACGTCCGCAAAATGGGTCCGCATCCGTTCCACAATTTTGCTGAACGAGTGTGGACCCATTCATTTTCAAAAGTGCCGCTAAAGTGTGTGTCCGCATCCAAACTTCCGTTCCGCGACCCCGCAAAAAAATTGAACATGTCCTATTCTTGTCCGCAGCCACGGACAAGAAAAGGTATTTCTATTATAGTGCTGGCCATGTGCGGTACGCATACTGCGGAACGCACATGGACGGTGTCCGTGTTTTGTGGATCAGGGGGCATGTCCTTGCTCAGGGGCATGTCCTGTAACTGTCACAGCTTCTAATAGATAATATGGCTGGTGACAGTTGAAGGATGGTACTGAGCATGTGTGTCCAGGTGTACTGAGGGATGAAGAAAAGAACAAACAGCAGGTGTCGCTGTACAGATACATTTTATTGCATAACTCAGTGGATATACTACATTTAAAAAAACTTGCATTTACAAAAGTATTCAGATCCAGACACTGGTTTGAAATATGCATGCAGATACATACGTACATAATGTTATATGGATAGTCCCTCTGAAAATCCCCACACAGACAGTGCTTGTTACATTAAGTAATGTCACACATAGTGCCCACTGTAGTAATTAATGCCTCCATAGTACCACAATAATACTATTGTTTCTCCAGACTGCCCCTATTAGTAGTAGCGCCCCATGGTGCCCCTGATAGTAATGATGCTCTTCTCCCAGAGTGCTACCATTAGCAACAGTGCCCCTATAGTGTTCCCAGTAGTAACAATGCTCTCCCAAAAACAGCAAGCACTTTCCTCATTCCCATTTCATGTTGACCTCAGCAGTGTGGTGCAAGTCACAAGCTTTTTTCGCCCAGCAGATTGATCACATTTTATTCAATTTTTGTTGGGAGATGAAGCAATTAAAAAATGGTGAATCAGAATTATCCATTTGTTCTGTTACACCATTCATAATACAGGATAAATACTTACATTTTAATAGTTTGGGCATTTTGGGACATGGCGATTCTAATGATCTTTAGAATTTTTATTGTTTATTTTAATTTTAAAAAATGGGGAAGTTGGGTGTTTTGAATTGTTATATCTTTTTATTTTTTAATCCTTAACATTTTTTTTACATTTATTTTTAGCCCTAGGGGACTTGAACACAAGATTACATGATGGCTTATTCCATGAACTGCAATGATTTACAATTGCAGCCTATGGAAGAATCACTACAATCCTATCAAGCCATGTCACAGGCAGGGCTTGATAGAAACTTCGCTACGGCAGGTTTAGGAGCCTTCATAAGATCTTGTCATGGGGGAGTTGTTCACTCCTGGTAATTGACTGGAAGATAAAACCAGTAATAGAGGAAAAGACACAATTGGTCACAATTGACCACGGCATCTGGGGGGATAAAAGTGCAGTGATTGACGTTATTGCCAATCACAGACCCTTCCACTAAGTGTCTGCTGTGTAAAACAACCAGGCAGTTAGTGGCTATGAACAGTGGGTGTCAGGAAAAGCCATAGGTACTGATGTTTAGAGCTGGAAAAAAAAAAAAAAATCCTGCTTATTTAATTGATTATTTATATCCTCCTCTGCCACCACCCCTAACTTGATCAATCTCCGTGGATCACTATTATGTTTTTCAAGTGCACAGAGACACTTTAATTTGTTATATTTTAGCTGTGCTTTCTCACCCGTCCTACATATACTAGCTCACAGGGACACTGTAAGCAGGAATCACTAACCTAGGGTCACCTGTCACACATTGCTTGATTTTATATTCTATCCCTCAGTGTCTATAGTAAAAGAAATGTTTTTTTTCTTCCTATTTAAACCTGTAACATGTTTTTTACTTGCTGAAGTTTAAAAATCTGTTCATTATTCCCTTTGTTATTTTCTTCATACCTATGTAGCTACAAGTTATAATGTCTTTTAAATTGGGTGCTTGTTGATGTATTTTAGATTTTTTCAGTAAATGATTTTCTAAAATATTATGTGATCTTAAAATGTGTAATTTTTGTCACTATTTTTCTCAGCTTCATATAAATCCCTCAAGTGGGAAGTTATAAAAGCTACTTCTACGGTTCTGTCTTTTCCTCTATTACTGGTTTTATCTTCCATCTCTCAGAATTCCCTCTGCATCTCCCTAAAGGATTCCTCAACGAGGTCCTTCAGGGTAATTTCGTTCTTGAAGTCTGCTTTTCATTTCTTCAGACTGTTTTAAAAAATCTCCTTCCTCAGTACAATTTTTCATTAGTCATTTTAGCTGACCGTTGTGGATATTATTCACCCATGATATGGTTTGTGCTGGTAGCTATTATGTTCAGTGTAACTGTTTACTGTACATCAATTGGTTTATACACTGGAACAGCCTTATTAAACCAGTCATACTGCCTGGTATGGTTGATCCTGCTGATCGAAACCTGAATGGCAAAAATCCATTCCAGGGAACACAGAGTTTCATTCCATATGCATTTTAAGGCTTCAGTGCCCCGAGGAGTGAGCCCCGGCCCCTCAGGGCACCTTAGCTTTCCCCCTTTCCTATGTTTGCTACGCATCCTTTGTCAAAACCAAGCATCATACAGTCCTGATCAAAAGTTTAAGACCACTTGAAAAATGGTAAAAAATCATATTTAGCATGGCTGGATCTTAACAAGGTTCCAAGTAGAGCTTCAACATGCAACAAGAAGAAATGGGAGTGGGACAAAACATTTTTTGAGCATTCAATTTAATGAAAACAACGAATAAACTGAAACAGGCTGTTTTTCAGCTGATCAAAAGTTTAGGACCACACCTCCAAAAAAAAACTAACCCCCCCCCCCCCAAAACAGAAATCCAACTTCCAAACATGAACTCAGTAATGAGTAGCTCCGCCATTATTGGTTATCACTTCCAAAATTTGTTTCGGCATGCTTGATGCAAGCGTTTCCATGAGGTGAGTGGGAACATTTCTCCAAGTGGTGAAGACGGCCGCACGAAGGCCATCTACTGTCTGGAACTGTTGTCCATTTTTGTAAACTTCGCTTGCCATCCATCCCCAAAGGTTCTCAATTGGATTTAGATCAGGGGAACACGCAGGATGGGCCAAAAGAGTGATGTTATTCTCCTGGAAGAAGTCCCTTGTCCTGCGGGCATTGTGTACTGTAGCGTTGTCCTGTTGAAAAACCCAGTCGTTACCACACAGACGAGGGCCCTCAGTCATGAGGAATGCTCTCTGCAACATCTGGACATAGCCAGCGGCCATTTGACACCCCTGCACTTCCTGAAGCTCCATTGTTCCACTGAAGGAAAAAGCACCGCAGACCATTATGGGGCCACCTCCACTGTGGCGCGTAGAAAACATCTCAGGTGGGATCTGCTTGTCATGCCAGTAACGTTGGAAACCATCAGGACCATCAAGGTTACATTTTTTCTCATCAGAGAATAAAACTTTCTTCCACCTTTGAATGTCCCATGTTTGGTGCTCTCTTGCAAAGTCCAAATGAGCAGTTCTGTGGCGTTCAAGGAGACGAGGTCTTTGAAGATGTTTTTTGTTTTTGAAGCCCTTAAGTCTCAGATGCCGTCTGATGGTTATGGGGCTGCAGTCAGCACCAAGTAAGGGCCTTAATTTGGGTCGAGGATCGTCCAGTCTCTTGACGGACAGCCAATTGGATCCTCCGGCTCAGTGCTGATGACATTTTTTGGGGTCTTCCACTTGACTTATTTGTTCCATAACCCTCAGGATCATTTAAGAAATTCCAAATGACCTCAGCAGCGATGGCGTGCTGTTAGAGACCCTGCTTATGCAGTTCAACAACCCAACCACGTTCAAAAAGGGAGAGTTTTTTTGCCTTTGCCATCACAACGTGTGACTACCTGACAGAAAATGACAATGAAACCACATCTTTGCACAGATTTGGCCTTTTAAAGGCATGTGGTCCTAAAATTTGGATCAGCTAAAAAAAATGCCTGTTTCAGTTTAATCGTTATTTTCAATTAATTGAATGCTCAAAAAATGTTTTGTCTCACTCTCATTTCTTCTTGTTGCATGTTGAAGCTCTACTTGGAACCTTGTTAACATTCCAACAATGTAAAATATGATTTTTTGCCATTTTTCAAGTGGTCTTAAACTTTTGACCAGGACTGTAATTGTCCTCTTGCCTAGACTTGTAATCCCGCACATACACTGTAGATTCTATAGTTGGTGTATATGCAGCACAGCTCCTTTGGGTTGCACTACTGCAGAGATGATTGCCGTGCAAGCACTGATCATAGAATCTACAGCACACGTGCAGAGGCACAGGGTCAAGCAAGAGGACAATGGTGATTCCTGGCCCTGTCAGTCAAGTGTAGGAGGCATGAGAAATGCAGGAAAGCAATAGAGCTAAGGTGCACCGAGAGGCCAAGGCCCCACCTACCTAACTTGCATATGGGATTAAACTATGTTTTCCCTTTTGCCATTCAGGTATTTTTTTTATCAGCAGTATCAACCCTAGCAGGCAGTATATCCTGTTTAATAGAATTGATCCTGATGGCAGGTCCTCTTTAAAGTAATTTCTTGTTTAATACTCCTTTACATATAAAGACCTCCAGATCAAGAAAATGTTTTTTTTTTGGTCCTCACACATTATATGTGACTCTTAGTGGGATCATCATCACTGGACAGTGCATGACGTTTCCACGCCATATATAAATTAGCAAAACTGAGGTGGATTTTGGCCACAACTTATTGCCAGTGTTCTGGTTATAGTAGTTCTCATTAATCCAAACATAATGTCTTTTAAAGCAATTTTATACTTTCAACAACAAAGGTCTGTTGTGACACAGTCATTTAATAATCTTCAGCATGTCGTTTTTGTGTCAACACGTTTTAGTTGTGCAATGCAGGCTCATGAGGGCATCTGCCAGGATAAGAATAATGGGGGACATTTTCTAAGCATGTTGCATCAGAATTATATTAATAGTTTTCTCCAGAATTTTCACCATAAATAATGCATCACGCCAGAATTAAACTATAAATGTCAAAGTGGGAGGGGCTATCAAATTGGCGCATATTCCGCCTCATTTATCATCCTCTTATCGTCAGAAATGGCTCAAATTTTTGTAGACAATTACGCCAGCTTATGTGGTGGTGTTTTGTGTAAAAAGTCGCATTTATGGCAGAAAGATGAGACTTCTTGTCGAAAAGTTGCACTTATGAAAAGAAAACCAACTCGTGGTGGGAACAAGTGTTCAGGTGTGCACCTAGCCTTTCTGCTGCCTGAGGTGAAAACTGAAACGTCCTCCCACTCCACCCAAATTTCTTAACCTAACCCCTTCCCTTCAGCCCTACTGTTAAAGATACACTTGGAAAACATTACATACAGAGCTATAAAACATACAGGGTAATACAGCACCAGATACCTCTTACTTTCAGTGATGTGTCCTCTGATGTAGACATTCTCTTTCTTTATCTTCTCCATTCAGACCAGACCGCCATGATGATTTCTTTCAGCCATCTCTTGTCTCTGCAGAGTTTGAAAACTACTTTTACATCCTCCTCCCCACCTTCTGAACACCCCATCCTGCCACCTCTAATACTGTGCCCACTGTGCTTCCCAATGCTATACTGCAGAAACAGATAATCCCCCTTGAAAATACTACACACACATAGTTCCCCTTCAATAATTATTGGCACACAGTGCCCTAAAAAATAACTGTTCAGCAAATAGTGTCCCTGAAACTTAAAGAGTGGTACACATAGTGTCCTCCAAAAATAATTGTGCTAAGCTAATACTGTGCAGGGTGCCTCCCAATGTAACAGTCCTCCCAAAAGTCCAGTGGCGTACACACAATCCATGGGGCCCCGGTGCAAAACTGATCCATGGGGCCCCCTCCCCGTCGCCCCCTCCCAAACCTGCCTCCACTCCCCCATCACTACCTCCCCTACCAGTGGTGTAACTATAGTGTTATGGGCCACAGTGCAAACATTTTTACAAAGAAGTGTCAGGTTTTCTTACTAAGGGCTCTTTCCGTGCGGCTAATCCGCTGCGTGAATGAGAGCCAAGCCCCATTCTGGACAGCAGAGACACGGAGCAGTAACATGATTGACTGTGATCTTTTTACTACAAAATCACGGTGACAACTTTATCTCACTGTGATTTTGTAGTAAAAAGATCACAGAGAGGCACGCAGCATTATCAGTCATGTTAATGCTCCGTGTCTCTGCTGTCCGGAATGGGGCTTGGCTCTATTTCACGCAGTGGATTACCCGCATGGGATCCGCTCGTGTTAAAGAACCCTAAGCCCAATGCATGGCTACACTCACCCAGTCCTAATAAAATCTGGTCCTACCTCATCCAGGGTGTCACTGGCATCGGCATGATGTCCGCTGGAGCCAGAACAAGGTCCCTGTGGTGAGAAAAAAAGAATAATCACATAAGGAAGGGATGTGCTGGCCTGTAAGACTGAGCCATGCCAATGTATAGCAGGGTAATCTAGGACATTTCCCCTAAGTGCAACCACACAGTACTAATGCCCACCTTGTGGCCCCTCACAGAAGTTATGCCAACCTTTGTTCCTGTCACAGTAGTTATGCCCAGATATGTGCCCCCTCATAGTATTTATGCCAAATATGTGTCCCCTTACAGTAGTTATGCCCAGATATGTGCCTCCCTCACAGTAGTAATGCCAGATTATGTGTCCCCTCACAGTAGTAATGCCCAGTTATGTGCCCCCTCACAGTAGTAATGCCAAATATGTGCCCCCTCACAGTAGTAATGCCCATATTATGTGTCCCTTCACAGTAGTAATGCCAGATTATGTGTCCCTTCACAGTAGTAATGTCAGATTGTGCCCCTTCACAGTATTTATGCCTAGTTATGTGCCCCCTCAAAGTAGATATCCCCAGATATGTGCTCCCTCAGAGTGGTTATGTCAGATTATGTTCCCCTCACATTAGATATGCCCACATATGTGCCCCACAGTGGTTATGCTAGATTATGTGCCCCCTCAGAGTAGTTATGCCTTCATATGCGCCCCCTCACAGTTATGCCTTCATATGTGCCCCCCTCACAGTAGTTATGCCAGATTAGGTGCCCCCTCAAATTAGTTATGGCAGATTAGGTGCCCCTCAGTAGAGATGCCAACTTTTGTGCCCCCTCACTCTAGTTGTGCCCATCAAACACCCCCCCTGCCCCCAGTCTGCAGCGTTAGAAAAAAAAAAAAAAAACATACTTACCTTCTTTCCTGATGACAGGAGGCAGATACCCGGGCTTTCAGCTCTCCTCCCACAGCCAGCAGCGCGATGTGGGGCCAGCAGGGGGAGCTCCTGAGCTCTGAAGTTCAGTGAAGCAGAGAGCAGAGAGGTTTCCCTGCTTCACTATGGAAACGGAACTGCCTGGCCGGGTGTAAGTGAGTGCACGCTCCCCTCCTCGACTCTCCGTCCCCCCCTATTATATATGTAATGGAGGCATGGAGCACTCTGATGGGGCCCGAAATTTCCACTGTACTTTATGCCAGGCCCCATCAGAGCTCTCCATTACATGTGAGTACAGCGGCGCCCCTGCCAGCGGCCTGGGGGGGGGGTGGTCCACAGGCGGTCGAGCCCCCTGGAGTGCCGGACCCGGTTGCAACTGCGACCCCTGCGACTCCTGTATGTACGCCACTGCAAAAGTCCCACCAATAGTAATATTTCTCTGCCAGAGTGCACTATGTGGTACTGTGGCACAGTGCACCCAATAGTAATAATGTCCCTTATTTTTCCCCCAGTAGTAATAATTCCCTCTATAATGTGTGCCTGTTTAAAAAATACACCCTTATAATGTATGCCAGTACAAAAATACCCTCTTATGTGTGCCAATACAAACAAATGCTCCCTAATGACGTGTTCCAGTACAAAAATGCTCCTTTTTACAACCACAATGTCCCCATAGTGCTTTCTCCAATTACAGAATAATGATCCTCCACCCCATTGTGGCCAAACACCATGCTGCCAAATAGAAATAAAAACTCAAATACTTACCTCCATTCTGCTGTCAGCGATACAGTGCAAGACACGGACCGCTTCTAGTCTGTGCCCTGAGATTTATGCAGGCAGCGTGATAATTAGTGATGAGCGGCATGGGCAATATTCAAATTTGCGATATTTTGTGAATATTTTGTAGAATATTTATCATATATTCGTGCATTCGAGAATTCGAGATTATATTCTTGATTGCGAAAATCGGCAATGTATTATTCGTGTAATGCGCGAAATACAGACGTGGGTCACTTATGCTACATTTTTAAAGCTGGTATAAGTTTCCTGAGACTGGAAAATTTTTTGGCATGGCAGAACATTAGAATAGCTTTATATGCAGATAGAGTGCTCCAATATATTTGCACTTTTTTGCACAATTTTTTGCCAATTAATGATGCGCATATTTTTTTGCAATACGTGCAACTTGTGACATCACAGCACTATGTCTGTAGCATGTATGTATGGACAGCAGAACCTATTACACTGCCTAACACCTTGCACTGGAACCTATCAGCTACACTATAGATCAATCTAACCTACACTGACTATATCCCCCTAACTATCTGAACTATATATATAAGTAAACTGTCTAATGTAATACAACAAAGCACAAAGCACAGCAATGACACTGCTGTCTCTTTCATAACTGCAATAAACTTTAGAAAATAGCCGCTGGGGAGTTTCTTATATAGTAAGGGGTAGGCAACTTTTCTATTGGTTGCTAGGGATGTTGCTAAGCTGTGACAAAGCCTTCTCATTGGCCCACAAGCTAGAAGAAAGGAGGGATGATCACATGTTTCAGTTTATTCGTTGCTTTCATTAAATTGAATGCTCAAAAAATGTTTTGTCTCACTCTCATTTCTTCTTGTTGCATGTTGAAGCTCTACTTGGAACCTTGTTAAGATCCAGCCATGCTAAATATGATTTTTTGCCATATTTCAAGTGGTCTTAAACTTTTGATCAGGACTGTATCACTATATTCAAAATATTCGCGAATTCTCGAAGTGCCGATATTTTCGCAATAAAAATTTGTAATGCAAATATTCGCGCTCAACGCTAGTGATAATAATGATACCAGCCATTGAGAGGCTACATGAACTAGGACTAAAGCCTATTAGAGCAAACGGTGGGCCAGGGAGACATCACTCCCATGCCGCATCATTTAACTGTATTGCTGTCCTGAGTACAGAGATGCAGTTGAATATGTAGAGATGAGCATTTTCACAACAAAAGTGCTCATTCTCCATAGCCTTTCTGCTGCCCCCCTTTTGCGCCTAACTGGTGCTGCCTGAGGTGATCGCCTCACCTGGCCTCATTGGTGGTGCACCCCTGCAAGTGATAGGTAGGTATTAAAACAGGATGTATTTATTTTTATCAAATATAAATGAGCTAAACAACAGGGTTTTGTCATTAAATTGACATCCATAAAAAACAAAACACCAACAAGAGCATCCTGAGTCTGAGACAAAAGTCGCAATTTACCAGTAAAAATTTAGCAAATATGCTTCAAAAGTTGCAAATATGTTTCAAAAGTCTCAAGTGTGGTCTGGCAGGGTTGGCTGAAATGGCGCATTTCTGTTTAACCTTTTCAGGACACAGGGCGTACCGGTACGCCTTGATGTCCTGGTACTTAACCCCTTAGGGACGCATGACGTACCGGTACGGCATGTTTCCCGAGTCCTTAAGGACCCATGACGTACTGGTACGTCATCCATAGTTTCGATCACCGCCGCCCGTGATCGGAACACGGTGCCTGCTCAACTCATTGAGCAGGCACCACGGCTAAATGCACGGGGGGGTCCCGTGACCCCCCCGTGTCGGCGATCGCCGCAAACCGCAGGTCAATTCAGACCTGCGGTTTACGGCTTTTTATTGTGCGGGCGGCGGTAGTCGGCGGTGCCATTGGGTCCCCATGGGGCTGTGGGGGGGACCCGATGGCATGGAAGGCATGGAAGGCATGGAAGGCATGGAAGGCATGGATCTCACAGGCCGGAAGCTGTATGAGTAATACACACAGTATTACTCATACAGCCAATGCATTCCAATACAGAAGTATTGGAATGCATTGTAAAAGGATTTGACCCCCAAAAGTTCAAATCCCAAAGTGGGACAAAAAATAAAGTGAAAAAAATAGTTCCCCCCAAAAAATTAAAAGTTTCAAGTAAAAATAAACAAAAACGTCATTTTCCCCAAATAAAGTAAAAAAAAATTGGTAAAAAATAGGGGGGAAAAAAAGTATACATATTAGGAATCGCCACGTCCGTATTGACCATCTCTATAAACCTATCACATGACCTAACCCCTCAGATGAACACCGTAAAAAATCCAAAATAAAAACTGTGCTAAATAAACCATTTTTTTGTCACCTTACATCACATAAAGTACAACAGCAAGTGATAAAAAAGGCGTTTGCCCATCAAAATAGTACCAATCTAACCATCAGCTCATCCCGCAAAAAATGAGCCCCTACCTGAGACAATCACCCAAAAAATAAAAAAACTATGGCTCAGAATATGGAGACACTAAAACATCATTTTTTTGTTTTAAAAAAGCTGTTATTGTGCAAAACGTACATAAATGAAAAAAAGTATACATATTTGGTATCGCCGCGTTCATATCGACCGGCTCTATAAAAATATCCCATGACCTAACCCCTCAGATGAACACCGTAAAAAAATTTAAAATAAAAACTGTGCTAAATAAACCATTTTTTGTCACCTTACATCACAAAAAGTGTAATAGCAAGCGATCAAAAAGTCATATGCACTCAATCAAACCATCATCTCATACTGCAAAAATCATACCCTACCCAAGGTAATCGCCCAAAAAATTTGAAAAAATTATGGCTCTCAGACTATGGAAACACTAAAACATGATTTTTTTTGTTTCAAAAAAGAAATCATTGTGTAAAACTTACATAAATAAAAAAAAGTATACATATTAGGTATCGCCGCACCCGTGACAACCTGGTCTATAAAAATATCACATGATCTAACCTGTCAGATGAATGTTGTAAATAACAAAAAATAAAAACGGTGCCAAAACAGCTATTTCTTGTTATCTTGCCTCACAAAAAGTGTAATATAGAGCAACCAAAAATCATATGTACCCTAAACTAGTACCAAAAATACTGCCACCCTATCCTGTAGTTTCTAAAATGGGGCAATTTTTTGGGGAGTTTCTACTCTAGGGGTGCATCAGGGGGGCTTCAAATGGCACATGGTGTCAAAAAACAGTCCAGCAAAATCTGCCTTCCAAAAACCGTATGGCATTCCTTTCCATCTGTGCCCTGCCGTGTGCCCGTACAGCTGTTTATGACCACATATGGGGTGTTTCTGTAAACTACAGAATCAGGGCCATAAATACTGAGTTTTGTTTGGCTCTTAACCCTTGCTTTTTTACAGGGAAAAATTGATGAAAATGGAAAATTTGCCCAAAAATTTTAATTCTGAAATTTCATCTCCATTTGCCAATAACTCTTGTGGAACACCTAAAGGGTTAACGACGTTTGTAAAATCTGTTTTGAATACCTTGAGGGGTGTAGTTTCTTAGATTGGGTCACTTTTATGGAGTTTCTACTCTAGGGGTGCATCAGGGGGTCTTCAAATGGGACATGGTGTCAAAACAAACAGTCCAGCAAAACCTGCCTTCCAAAAACCGTATGGCATTCCTTTCCTTCTGGGCCCTGCTGTGTGCCCGTACAGCAGTTCACGACCACATATGGGGTGTTTCTGTAAACTACAGAATAAGGGCCATAAATATTGAGTTTTGTTTGGCTGTTAACCCTTGCTTTGTTACTGGGAAAAATGGATTAAAATGGAAAATTTGCCAAAAATTTAAATTCTGAAATTTCATCTCCATTTGCCAATAACTCTTGTGGAACACCTAAAGGGTTAACTACATTTGTAAAATCAGTTTTGAATACCTTGAGAGGTTTAGTTTCTTAGATGGGGTCACTTTCATGGAGTTTCTACTCTAGGGGTGCATCATGGGACAATGGGACATGGTGTCAAAAAAACCAGTCCAGCAAAATCTACCTTCCAAAAACCGTATGGCATTCCTCTCCTTCTGCGCCTTGCCGTGTGCCCGTACAGCGGTTTTCGACCACATATGGGGTGTTTCTATAAAGTACAGAATCAGGGCCATAAATATTGAGTTTGGTTTGGCTGTTAACCCTTGGTTGGTAACTGGAAAAAAATTATTAAAATGGAAAATCTGCCAAAAAAGTGAAATTTTGAAATTGTATCTCTATTTTCCATTAATTCTTGTGGAACACCTAAAGGGTTAACAAAGTTAGTAAAATCAGTTTAGAATACCTTGAGGGGTGTAGTTTATAGAATGGGGTCATTTTTGGGTGGTTTCTATTATGTAAGCCTCGCAAAGTGACTTCAGACCTGAACTGGTCCCTAAAAATTTGGTTTTTGAAAATTTAAGAAAAATTTCAACATTTGCTTCTAAACTTCTAAGCCTTGTAACATCCCCAAAAAATTAAATATCATTCCCAAAATGATCCAAACATGATATAGACATATGGGAAATGTAAAGTAATAACTATTTTGAAGGTATTGCTATGTATTATAGAAGTAGAGAAATTTAAACTTGTAAATTTGGTATTTTTAAAAAAAAATTGGTAAATTTGGTATTTTTTTATAAATAAAAAAGATTTTTTTTACTTCATTTTACCAGTGTCATGAAGTACAATATGTGACGAAAAAACTATCTCAGAATGGCCTGGATAAGTCAAAGCGTTTTAAAGTTATCAGCACTTAAAGTGACACTGGTGAGATTTGCAAAAAATGGCCTGGTCCTTAAGGTGAAATAAGGCTGTGTCCTGAAGGATTTAGAAAAGTTGTATTTTTGTTCTATTGGCGTTAAAATGTCGTTAATCAAGAGTAGAGTTGAGCGAACACCTGGATGTTCGGGTTCGAGAAGTTCAGCCGAACTTCCCGGAAATGTTCGGGTTCGGGATCCGAACTCGACCCGAACTTCGCCCCGAACCCGAACCCCATTGAAGTCAATGGGGACCCGAACTTTTCGGCACTAAAAAGGCTGTAAAATGGCCCAGGAAGGGGCTGGAGGGCTGCAAAAGGCAGCAAAATGTAGGTAAATCCCCTGCAAACAAATGTGGATAGGGAAATGAATTAAAATAAAAATAAAATAAATTAAAATTAACCAATATCAATTGGAGAGAGGTCTCATGGCAGAGATCAGGCTTCATGTCATAGCAGAGAATCAGGCTTCACGTCACCCACCACTGGAACAGGCCATTGTCAGATATTTAGGCCCCGGCACCCAGACAGAGGAGAGAGGTCCCATAGCAGAGAATCAGGCTTCATGTCATAGCAGAGAATCAGGCTTCACGTCACCCACCACTGGAACAGGCCATTGTCAGATATTTAGGCCCCGGCACCCAGACAGAGGAGAGAGGTCCCATAGCAGAGAATCAGGCTTCATGTCATAGCAGAGAATCAGGCTTCAAGTCATAGCAGAGAATCAGGCTTCATGTCATAGCAGAGAATCAGGCTTCACGTCACCCACCACTGGAACAGGCCATTGTCAGATATTTAGGCCCCGTCACCCAGACAGAGGAGAGAGGTCCCATAGCAGAGAATCAGGCTTCATGTCATAGCAGAGAATCAGGCTTCAAGCCATAGCAGAGAATCAGGCTTCATGTCATAGCAGAGAATCAGGCTTCACGTCACCCACCACTGGAACAGGCCATTGTCAGATATTTAGGCCCCGGCACCCAGACAGAGGAGAGAGGTCCCATAGCAGAGAATCAGGCTTCATGTCATAGCAGAGAATCAGGCTTCAAGCCATAGCAGAGAATCAGGCTTCATGTCATAGCAGAGAATCAGGCTTCACGTCACCCACCACTGGAACAGGCCATTGTCAGATATTTAGGCCCCGGCACCCAGACAGAGGAGAGAGGTCCCATAGCAGAGAATCAGGCTTCATGTCATAGTAGAGAATCAGGCTTCACGTCACCCACCACTGGAACAGGCCATTGTCAGATATTTAGGCCCCAGCACCCAGACAGAGGAGAGAGGTCCCATAGCAGAGAATCAGGCTTCATGTCATAGCAGAGAATCAGGCTTCAAGTCATAGCAGAGAATCAGGCTTCATGTCATAGCAGAGAATCAGGCTTCACGTCACCCAACACTGGAACAGGCCATTGTCAGATATTTAGACCCCGACACCCATACAGAGGAGAGAGGTCCCATAGCAGAGTATCAGGCTTCATGTCATAGCAGAGAATCAGGCTTCAAGTCATAGCAGAGAATCAGGCTTCACGTCACCCACCACTGGAACAGGCCACTGTCAGATACTTTTAGGCCCCGGCACCCAGACAGAGGAGAGAGGTCCCATAGCAGAGAATCAGGCTTCATATCATAGCAGAGAATCAGGCTTCAAGTCATAGCAGAGAATCAGGCTTCATGTCATAGCAGAGAATCAGGCTTCACGTCACCCAACACTGGAACAGGCCATTGTCAGATATTTAGGCCTCGGCACCCAGACAGAGGAGAGAGGTCCAATAGCAGAGAATCAGGCTTCATGTCATAGCAGAGAATCAGGCTTCAAGTCATAGCAGAGAATCAGGCTTCATGTCATAGCAGAGAATCAGGCTTCATGTCACCCACCACTGGAACAGGCCATTGTCAGATATTTAGGCCCCGGCACCCAGACAGAGGAGAGAGGTCCCATAGCAGAGAATCAGGCTTCATGTCATAGCAGAGAATCAGGCTTCAAGTCATAGCAGAGAATCAGGCTTCATGTCATAGCAGAGAATCAGGCTTCACGTCACCCAACACTGGAACAGGTCATTGTCAGATATTTAGGCCCCGGCACCCAGACAGAGGAGAGAGGTCCCATAGCAGAGAATCAGGCTTCATGTCACCCACCACTGGAACAGGCCATTGTCAGATATTTTTAGGCCCCGGCACCCAGACAGAGGAGAGAGGTCCCATAGCAGAGAATCAGGCTTCATGTCATAGCAGAGAATCAGGCTTCAAGTCATAGCAGAGAATAAGGCTTCATGTCATAGCAGAGAATCAGGCTTCACGTCACCCAACACTGGAACAGGCCATTGTCAGATATTTAGGCCCCGGCACCCAGACAGAGGAGAGAGGTCCCATAGCAGAGAATCAGGCTTCATGTCATAGCAGAGAATCAGGCTTCAAGTCATAGCAGAGAATCAGGCTTCATGTCATAGCAGAGAATCAGGCTTCACGTCACCCACCACTGGAACAGGCCATTGTCAGATATTTAGGCCCCGGCCCCCAGACAGAGGAGAGAGGTCCCATAGCAGAGAATCAGGCTTCATGTCATAGCAGAGAATCAGGCTTCACGTCACCCACCACTGGAACAGGCCATTGTCAGATATTTAGGCCCCGGCACCCAGACAGAGGAGAGAGGTCCCATAGCAGAGAATCAGGCTTCACGTCACCCACCACTGGAACAGGCCATTGTCAGATATTTAGGCCCCGGCCCCCAGACAGAGGAGAGAGGTCCCATAGCAGAGAATCAGGCTTCATGTCATAGCAGAGAATCAGGCTTCATGTCACCCACCACTGGAACAGGCCATTGTCAGATATTTTTAGGCCCCGGCACCCAGACAGAGGAGAGGTTCATTCAACTTTGGGTTGCCCCGCAATATAATGGTAAAATGAAAATAAAAAAAGGATTGAATGAGGAAGTGCCCTGGAGTACAATAATATATGGTTAAGGGGAGGTAGTTATAAATGTCTAATCTGCACAAGGGATGGACAGGTCCTGTGGGATCCATGCTTGGTTCATTTTTATGAACGTCAGCTTGTCCACATTGGCTGTAGACAGGCGGCTGCGTTTGTCTGTAATGACGCCCCCTGCCGTGCTGAATACACGTTCAGACAAAACGCTGGCCGCCGGGCAGGCCAGCACCTCCAAGGCATAAAAGGCTAGCTCTGGCCACGTGGACAATTTGGAGACCCAGAAGTTGAATGGGGCCGATGTCACGGCCATGGCTATGACCGTGACTCCTGAACCGCATGCGGTTGTCAGCGGTTCTCTTTGGTGTTCAATCACAGGTGAGGGCTGTGGTATTTGCCTCACCTGTGGTTGCCGCTGGCAACAGTGTGTATGTGGCAGCGTAGCAGTCGGAGCTGTGCCATTGCAGCTTGCTACGTTGTGCATGCGGTTTTGTGTGATGTGTGTTGTGTGCACTGTGTATTATGTTTTGTGTGCACTTCCCCTTTAAGTTGTCTTTCCCTTCTGTGTTACTGGAAGGGTTAACTTCCTTCCCAGTGTGTGTGTGATGTCACTGGGTGTGTCCAATCCTTGGGTGTGGCCACTTGGGCCTATAAAGACCCTCTCTCTTGCAGAGCTCAGGAGGTTGCTTCAGCATGCTTGCTGATAGCAGCCTCCTGTGTTTGGCATCCGCCAGTGAGAGCCACCACTGTGGTCATAGTTTAAGTCTAAGTTCATAGTTTAAGTTTATGTTTATGCCTTCTTGTATGTCATGTTGTATGTGATGTTCTGTTGGGACCTTCCTTGTCACTTTTGTGCAGTTTACGGTTCTGGATTCCTGTTGCTCAGGGATCCAGTCAGCAAGGCTGTGGCAGGTTGGAGGAACTTCTAGTTCGCCTGCCATACCCGTAAAACTGTTTGTGTTCCCCTTTTTCCCAACAGCTTGGCCAGTGAGACTCCTGCTCCTCCGTGTCTAGGAGGAGTAGGTCGTCTTACCCTGACTCCTAGCGCAGGGACCGGACGGAGGGTGAGTTAGGGATCCGAGGTTCCTGCGCATGGGTCCTCCTACCTTTAAGGTCGGCCCATGCAGTTAGGAGTTAGGGTCAGGGTAGGGACGCTGTTAGGAGGTGACCTGCTCCCTATCCTGTTCTCCTGGCCGAGTAGGCCTACAGCATCTGGCATTGCACGGCTGAGGATTTCCCCCATCCTCAGCCGTGACAGTATGACCACAGAGGCTTCCCGCATGGCGTTCCCTCGAAAGAGGGTAAAGCATGCACCGCTATCTGCGGATGGGGTGCATGCGCGTTCTCCGGAGGGAGAGCGTTATGGGGCTCACCATTTACGGCGCGGTGAGTGGCATTCCCCGCCATTCCTCGCTCACCGTTGTCCGTGTTGGTGTCCCCTTTTGTTTGTCTTTCCCCTCCCCCCCTCCCACTGTTTTTTATGCCTCACCAACTTTCCCCTTTTGTTGTTGGGAGGGGCTTTGAGGGGTGGGAGTATGCATTCCCTCGAAAGAGGGTGTAGCATGTACCGCCGTCTGCGAAGGGGTACATGCGCGCTCTTCGGAGGGAGAGCGTTCTGGGGGTTTCGCCTCTGATGGCGCGGTGAGTGGCGTTTCCCCGCCATCCCTTCACCGTTGCCTCGTGTGGCGTCCCCCTGATTTTACTACACGTGGTGTGTGTCTGGTATGCGGTATGCATGCCTTCGAAAGAGGGTGCAGCATGCAGTGCCATACCCTTGTGGTCTGCATGCGCGTTCTCCGGAGGGAGAGCGTTCCTGGGGGTTCTCCGTTAACGGCACGGTTGGTGGCTTATTCCCCGCCACCTTACCTTCCGTGTCCGTGTTGGGGATCCCTCATCCCTCTCCATGTTCCCATCTCTGGTCGTCTGCTGGCAGCACTCCGTAAGTGGTCCAGCTGTGTGCTGGTTAGGAGTATCTGCTGGCAGCGACTGGAGTGGGGACGTGTGTGGAGAGTCCCCTCGTTCACTCTCTGTGGTTCTCCTCCCTGTGTCGCTGGTGCGGGCTGCAGGCCTCGTCGGACTGGCTGTGTTGTGTGCTGGGAGAGGATGCAGCTGACAGTGACATTTTGGGAACCGTGTCTGAGAGTGGACGTCCCCTTCTCCCATCCCCTTGTGTGAGTCCCTCACGTGTTTTTTTTTATTGGTGGGGGGGCTTTGAGGGGTGGGAGTGTCATGGCCATGGATATGACCGTGACTCCTGAACCGCATGCGGTTGTCAGCGGTTCTCTTTGGTGTTCAATCACAGGTGAGGGCTGTGGTATTTGCCTCACCTGTGGTTGCCGCTGGCAACAGTGTGTATGTGGCAGCGTAGCAGTCGGAGCTGTGCCATTGCAGCTTGCTACGTTGTGCATGCGGTTTTGTGTGATGTGTGTTGTGTGCACTGTGTATTATGTTTTGTGTGCACTTCCCCTTTAAGTTGTCTTTCCCTTCTGTGTTACTGGAAGGGTTAACTTCCTTCCCAGTGTGTGTGTGATGTCACTGGGTGTGTCCAATCCTTGGGTGTGGCCACTTGGGCCTATAAAGACCCTCTCTCTTGCAGAGCTCAGGAGGTTGCTTCAGCATGCTTGCTGATAGCAGCCTCCTGTGTTTGGCATCCGCCAGTGAGAGCCACCACTGTGGTCATAGTTTAAGTCTAAGTTCATAGTTTAAGTTTATGTTTATGCCTTCTTGTATGTCATGTTGTATGTGATGTTCTGTTGGGACCTTCCTTGTCACTTTTGTGCAGTTTACGGTTCTGGATTCCTGTTGCTCAGGGATCCAGTCAGCAAGGCTGTGGCAGGTTGGAGGAACTTCTAGTTCGCCTGCCATACCCGTAAAACTGTTTGTGTTCCCCTTTTTCCCAACAGCTTGGCCAGTGAGACTCCTGCTCTCCCGTGTCTAGGAGGAGTAGGTCGTCTTACCCTGACTCCTAGCGCAGGGACCGGACGGAGGGTGAGTTAGGGATCCGAGGTTCCTGCGCATGGGTCCTCCTACCTTTAAGGTCGGCCCATGCAGTTAGGAGTTAGGGTCAGGGTAGGGACGCTGTTAGGAGGTGACCTGCTCCCTATCCTGTTCTCCTGGCCGAGTAGGCCTACAGCATCTGGCATTGCACGGCTGAGGATTTCCCCCATCCTCAGCCGTGACAGCCGAACCATCAGACAGTACATGGAGAGGTGTGCACAGGTACTGTTCCACCATGTTAGTGAAATGTTGCCTCCTGCTAACACGTTCCGTATCAGGTGGTGGTGCAGTTAGCTGTGGCGTGGTGACAAAACTTTTCCACATCTCTGCCATGCTAACCCTACCCTCAGAGGAGCTGGCCGTGACACAGCTGCGTTGGCGACCTCTTGCTCCTCCTCTGCCTTCGCCTTGGGCTTCCACTTGTTCCCCTGTGACATTTGGGAATGCTCTCAGTAGCGCGTATACGAACGTGCGCTTGTACTCGCGCATCTTCCTATCACGCTCCAGTGCAGGAAGTAAGGTGGGCACATTGTCTTTGTACTGGGGATCCAGCCGGGTGGCAACCCATTAGTCCGCACACGTTAAAATGTGGGCAACTCTGCTATCGTTGTGCAGGCACTGCAGCATGTAGTCGCTCATGTGTGCCAGGCTGCCCAGAGGTAAGGACAAGCTGTCCTCTGTGGGAGGCGTATCGTCATCGTCCTGCATTTCCCCCCAGCCACGCACCAGTGATGGGCCCGAGCTGCGTTGGGTGCCACCCCGGTGTGAACATGCTTCATCCTCATCCTCGTCCTCCTCGTCTTCCAGTAGTGGGCCCTGTCTGGCCACATTTGTACCTGGCCTCTGCTGTTGCAAAAAAACTCCCTCTGAGTCACTTCGAAGAGACTGGCCTGAAAGTGCTAAAAATGACCCCTCTTCCTCAGGGGCGTAGGGTGGGGGGGGCCAGGGGGGCCGTTGCCCCGGGCGCCAAACTGCAGGGGGGCACTCCGGCGCCGGCTGAAAAGTTTTTATATTGTGCGTTTTTTTCAGGACGCGCAACGGCCGGCCAGAGTCTGAGGTAGAGAGCTGTTTAGTGCGTGCGCCCGCCCGGCCCTGATGATTCATTTGTGCGGTCGTCGCGGCGGGCACACTACTGTGTTGGTTAGTTAACTGTTAACAACTAGACAGTCTGACTGGCCTAGCTCACTCCGGCTCCGCCCACTTTCCAGGCGGGAAACACAGTGCGGAGTGCGGGAGCCAGAGCCAGCAGAAGATTGCCAGGAGCAGGAGGCGGCGCCGCGGCAGAAGACAGACTGAGTCCACTAGTCAGTGTGCACTGTGTCACTTCAGACTCCAGTCCAGACAGAGAACTGTTGAGTCAGAGACTGACCAGGCCCTGAGTCTGAGTGAGCCCTGAGCCAGTGAGCCGCCCTAGAAGAGTCCAGAGTGACAGAGTCCAGTCCAGACTGTCCTGAGACTACTACAGAGCAGAGGTAGAAAGGGAGTTAGTGGCACTAGTAGTGTAGTGATTAAGTTGGGTGGCCATGTCAGATGTCACAATGATGACCTCCCTCCCTGTCCCTGAGTCTGTGTGTGGGGGGATGGTGGCTCAGCTGGTGGGTTTACAGTGTGCAATATTACCATTATTATTGCATGCTGCTCAGCCTGGCTCAGACAGTGGTGCCACCACTGTCTGAGCCAGGCTGAGCAGCATGCAATAATAATGGTAATAAATCAATGAGTGAAGTGCCAGATCTCTGCCAGGCCAAATAGGGGGCGTGGCAGTCTGGCATTCATGGTTCTGATGTGGCAGCTTATAGGTATACATTGGGGCCATAATATATAATAATTATATAAGGGGGCCATAATTAATTATACATAGGGGCCATTATATATTATAATTATACAGAGAGGCTATTAATAATGGGCCCTCTGTATAATTCTAATATCTAATGGCCCCCCTGTATAATTATTACCGTAAATATTATGGCCCCACTGTATAACTATAATTTATAGTTATACTGTGGGGCCATAATATATAATAATTATACAAGGGGCCGTTATATATTATACAGAGGGGCCATTATATATAATAATTATACAGAGGGGCCATTATATATAATAATTATACAGGGGGGCCATTATACAGTATATTAGAATTATACAGAGGGTCCATTATCAATAGCCTCTCTGTATAATTATAATATATAATGGCCCCTATGTATAATATATAATGGCCCCTTGTATAATTATTATATATAATGGCCCCTTTGTATAATATATAATGGCACCTTTGTATAATTATCATTTATTATGGCCCCTCTGTATAACTATAATATATAATGGCCCCCTGTAGAATATATTATGGCCCCCTTGTATAATTATTATATATTATGGTCCCTCTGTATAACTATAATATATAATGCCCCCCTTGTATATTATATATAGTGACCCCTCTGTAATATTAGGATATATAATGGCCCATTATATATCCTAATATTACAGAGGGGCCATTATATATTATAATAATACAAGGGGGGTCATTATATATAGTAATTATACAGAGGGTCCATTATATATCCTAATATTACAGAGGGGTCATTATATATAATAATTATACAGAGGGGCCATTTTATATATAATAATAATACAGAGGGGGCCATTATATATTATACAGAGTATTTAAACTAGGAAGGGGGGGCAAAAGAGTGAAAATAAAAGAGTCCAATTGCCCCCCGAAACAATGCCAGAACAGGTCAGAAGCACAGAGGTTAAGAAATGATAAGCTCAGAGTCCTGTCTACAAATGCTCGCAGTTTAGGTAAAAAAATCAATGAACTTGGGTCAATAATGGCATCTGAGAATGTAGATTTAGTGGCTGTTACGGAGACATGGTTTAATGAAAGAAATGACTGGGACATAACCATACCAGGGTACTCTTTATACAGAAGAGACAGAGAAGGCAAGAAAGGAGGAGGAGTGGCCCTGTATGTGAAAGATAGCATTAAATCTAACCTAATACAAGTTGGTGAGGCCAACATAGAGTCAGTTTGGGTTACGTTGCAGTTTGCTAACCATGCAGTAACTCGTGTAGGTGTGATATATAGACCACCTGGTCAAGTTAAAGAACTAGATGATCTACTAGTTGAAGAAATAGCTAAAATGACAATGAAAGGAGAAGTTATCATTATGGGAGATTTCAATCTTCCAGATATAAACTAGAAAACCAAAGTAGCAAGTTCTACCTGGAGTACAGATATTCAAAATTCCCTACTGGTGATATCTCTACAACAAGTGGTTGAGGAGCCAACCCGGAGGTAGGCCATTTTGGATTTGGTATTCTCCAAATGGGGATTCGGTATATGATGTCATTGTAGGCGAAACCTTGGGATCTAGTGATCACCAGTCAGTGTGGTTTAATATAAGAACTGTGAAAGAGTCCCACCACACAAAAACAAAAGTTTTAGATTTTAGAAAAACAGACTTTTCAAAAATGAAATTAGTCATAAATGAGTCCTTATCAGACTGGAACGGATTACATGGAGTCCAGAAGAAATGGGACTACTTAAAAGGTGCATTATTGAAGGCAACAGAAAATTGCATTAGACTTGACAGTAAAAGCAAAAAAAGGAAGAGACCACTGTGGTACTCAGCAGAAGTGGCCCAAATCAATAAAAATAAAAAGCTAGCATTTTGTAATTAAAAAAAAAACCAGAGCAATGAAGATAAGGAAATCTACAAGATTAGGCAGAGAGAGGCCAAGCAAGTTATAAGAACTTCTAAAGCGCAGGCAGAAGAAAAACTAGCTCAGTCTATGAAAAAAGGGGATAAGACATTCTTCAGATATATAAATGAAAAAAGGAAATTAAAACAAGGAATAACTAAATTAAAAACAAAGGACGGAAGGTATGTAGAAGAGAA
Source organism: Bufo bufo (assembly GCF_905171765.1). NCBI lineage: Eukaryota > Metazoa > Chordata > Amphibia > Anura > Bufonidae > Bufo > Bufo bufo. The sequence goes on from NC_053389.1 coordinate 499,250,586, forward strand.
TAAAGGGCTAGCTGACTGCCTTAATGAATACTTCTGTTCAGTTTTTACAAAAGAAAAAGGAGAAGGACCTCCACTAGAAAGGATGACTAATAAATCATTTGAAACATGTATCTTTACAGAGGAAGATGTTCTAAGTTTGCTGTCTAAGGTGAAGACAAATAAGTCACAGGGGCCTGATGAGATACACCCAAAATTATAAAAAGAGCTGGCAAAACCGCTAACAGATTTATTTAACCAATCATTAGTAACAGGAGTCGTCCCGGAAGATTGGAAATTGGCAAATGTCGTGCCCATTCACAAGAAAGGTAGTAGGGAGGAATCGAGCAACTATAGACCAGTGAGTCTGACATCAATAGTAGGCAAATTAATGGAAACCCTATTAAAGGATAGGATTGTGGAACATCTAAAATCCCATGGATTGCAAGATGAAAAACAACATGGGTTTACTTCAGGGAGATCATGTCAAACAAATCTTATAGATTTTTTTGACTGGGTGACTAAAATAATAGACGGTGGAGGTGCAGTAGACATCGCATATCTAGATTTTAGTAAGGCTTTTGACACTGTCCCACATAGAAGGCTTATCAATAAACTGCAGTCATTGAGCATGGACTCCCATATTGTTGAGTGGATTAGGCAGTGGCTGAGTGACAGACAACAGAGGGTTGTAGTCAATGGAGAACATTCAAAACAAGGTCATGTTACCAGTGGGGTTCCACAGGGATCTGTACTGGGACCAATTTTGTTTAATATCTTCATAAGTGATATTGCAAAAGGCCTCGATGGGAAGGTTTGTCTTTTTGCTGATGACACAAAGATATGTAACAGGGTTGATGTTCCTGGAGGGAAACGCCAAATGGAAAAGGATTTAGGAAAACTAGAAGAATGGTCAGAACTCTGGCAACTGAAATTTAATGAGGATAAGTGCAAGATATTGCACCTGGGGCGTAAAAACCCAAGGGCAGAATATAGAATATTTGACACAGTCCTGACCTCAGTATCTGAGGAAAGGGATTTAGGAGTAATTATTTCAGAAGACTTAAAGGTGGGAAGACAATGTAATAGGGCAGCACGAAATGCCAGCAGAATGCTTGGATGTATAGGGAGAGGTATAAGCAGTAGAAAGAGTGAAGTGCTTATGCCGCTGTACAGAACACTGGTGAGACCTCACTTGGAGTATTGTGCGCAGTACTGGAGGCCATATCTCTAGAAGGATATAGATACTCTAGAGAGAGTTCAGAGAAGAGCTACTAAACTAGTACATGGATTGCAGGATAAAACTTACCAGGAAAGGTTAAAGGACCTTAACATGTATAGCTTGGAAGAAAGAAGAGACAGAGGGGATATGATAGAAACTTTTAAATACATAAAGGGAATCAACTCGGTAAAGGAGGAGAGTATATTTAAAAGAAGAAAACTACCACAAGAGGACACAGTTTTAAATTAGAGGGGCAAAGGTTTAAAAGTAATATAAGAAAGTATTACTTTACTGAGAGAGTAGTGGATGCATGGAATAGCCTTCCTGCAGAAGTGGTAGCTGCAAATACAGTGAAGGGGTTTAAGCATGCATGGGATAGGCATAAGGCCATCCTTCATATAAGATAGGGCCAGGGGCTATCCATAGTATTCAGATATATTGGGCAGACTAGATGGGCCAAATGGTTCTTATCTGCCGACACATTCTATGTTTCTATGTTTCTATGTTTCTATGTTACAGAGGGGGCCATTATATATAATAATAATAACTAATAATAATAAAACTCTGCAGAGATGAGACACGGCTGAAAGAAGGTGTCATGGCGGTCTTATCTCCGAATGAAGACACTGAGGAAAGTCTACATCACAGGAGACGTCACTGGATGGATGAGGTATGTGGTGCTGTATTATACTGTATATTTTGTAGTGATGTATGTAATGTCCAAACACATATTTGTTTCACGGCAGGGTTGGGGGGTGGATTGAGAATTTGGCCCACCCTGCCGCATCCTGGCCCCAGACTTCAGGTCACACTGTGTGTGTGTTCTGAATTCTGGGGCCTTATACCCATCTACTAAATCATCTGAACTTAGAGAGTTACCACCATGTTATGTAAATGGCTTGCCCCGGGTGCTGGCAACCCACGCTACGCCACTGCTCTTCCTCCTCCTCCTCCTCCTGGGCCACCTCCTCTTCCATCATCGCCCTAAGTGTTTTCTCAAGGAGACATAGAAGTGGTATTGTAACGCTGATAACGGCGTCATCGCCACTGGCCATGTTGGTGGAGTACTCGAAACAGCGCAACAGGGCACACAGGTCTTGCATGGAGGCCCAGTCATTGGTGGTGAAGTGGTGCTGTTACGCAGTGCGACTGACCCGTGCATGCTGCAGCTGAAACTCCACTATGGCCTGCTGCTGCTCGCACAGTCTGTCCAGCATGTGCAAGGTGGAGTTCCACCTGGTGGGCACGTCGCATATGAGGCGGTGAGCGGGAAGGCCGAAGTTACGCTGTATCGCAGACAGGCGAGCAGCGGCAGGATGAGGAACGCCGGAAGCGCGCACAGACGGCCCGCACTTTATGCAGCAGCTCTGACATGTCGGGGTAGTTGTGAATAAACTTCTGCACCACCAAATTCAGCACATGCGCCAGGCAAGGGATGTGTGTCAAACCGGCTAGTCCCAGAGCTGCAACGAGATTTCGCCCATTATCGCACACCACCAGGCCGGGCTTGAGGCTCACCGGCAGCAACCACTCGTCGGTCTGTTGTTCTATACCCCGCCACAACTCCTGTGCGGTGTGGGGCCTGTCCCCCAAACATATGAGTTTCAGAATGGCCTGCTGACGTTTACCCCGGGCTGTGCTGAAGTTGGTGGTGAAGGTGTGTGGCTGACTGGATGAGCAGGTGGAAGAAGAGGAGGAGGAAGCCGAGTAGGAGGAGGAGGCAACAGGAGGCAAAGAATGTTGCCCTGCGATCCTTGGCGGCGGAAGGACGTGCGCCAAACAGCTCTTCGCCTGGGGCCCAGCCGCCACTACATTTACCCAGTGTGCAGTTAGGGAAATATAGCGTCCCTGGCCGTGCTTACTGGTCCAGGTATCTGTGGTTAGGTGGACCTTGCCACAGATGGCGTTGCACAGTGCACACTTGATTTTATCGGATACTTGGTTGTGCAGGGAAGGCACGGCTCTCTTGGAAAAGTAGTGCCGGCTGGGAACAACATACTGTGGGACAGCAAGCGACATGAGCTGTTTGAAGCTGTCTGTGTCCACCAGCCTGAATGACAGCATTTCATAGGCCAGTAGTTTCGAAATGCTGGCATTCAGGGCCAGGGATCGAGGGTGGCTAGGTGGGAATTTACGCTTTCTCTCAAATGTTTGTGAGATGGAGAGCTGAACGCTGCCGTGTGACATGGTTGAGATGCTTGGTGACGGAGGTGGTGGTGTTGGTGGTACATCCTCTGGTTGCTGGGCGGCAGATGCCAACGTTCCTCCAGAGGCGGAGGAAGAGGCCGAGGCGGCGGCAGCAGCAGAAGAGGTAGCAGGGGGAGCCTGAGTGAGTTCCTTGTTTTTAAGGTGTTTACTCCACTGCAGTTCATGCTTTGCATGCAGGTGCCTGGTCATGCAGGTTGTGCTAAGGTTCAGAACGTTAATGCCTCGCTTCAGGCTCTGATGGCACAGCGTGCAAACCACTCGGGTCTTGTCGTCAGCACATTGTTTGAAGAACTGCCACACCAGGGAACTCCTTGAAGCTGCCTTTGGGGTGCTCGGTCCCAGATGGCGGTGGCCAGTAGCAGACGGACTCTCTTGGCGGCGGGTGTTCTGCTTTTGCCCACTGCTCCCTCTTTTGCTACGCTGTTGGCTCGGTCTCACCACTACCTCTTCCTCCAAATTCTGAAAGTCAGTGGCACGACCTTCATTCCATGTGGGGTCTAGGACCTCATCGTCCCCTGCATCGTCTTCCACCCAGTCTTTCTCCCTGACCTCCTGTTCAGTCTGCACAGAAAGACGCAGCAGTTGGCACCTGTGTTTCGTCATCATCAGAGACGTGCTGAGGTGGTATTCCCATGTCCTCATCAGGAAACATAAGTGGTTGTGCATTAGTGCATTCTATCTCTTCCACCCCTGGGGAAGGGCTAGGTGGATGCCCTTGGGAAACCCTGCCAGCAGAGTCTTCAAACAGCATAAGAGACTGCTGCATAACTTGAAGCTCAGACCGTTTCCCTGATATGCATGGGGGTGATGTGACAGACTGATGGGCTTGGTTTTCATGCGCCATCTGTGCGCTTTCTGCAGAAGACTGGGTGGGAGATAATGTGAACGTGCTGGATCCACTGTCGGCCACCCAATTGACTAATGCCTGTACCTGCTCAGGCCTTACCTTCCTTAGAACGGCATTGAGCCCCACCAAATATCGCTGTAAATTCTGGCTGCTACTGGGACCTGAGGTAGTTGGTTCACTAGGACGTGTGGCTGTGGCAGAACGGCCACGTCCTCTCCCAGCACCAGAGGGTCCACTAACACCACAACGACCATGTCCGCGTCCGCATCCGCGTCCCTTACTAGATGTTTTCCTCATTGTTACCGTTCACCACAATAAGAAAAAAATTATTTGGCCCAATGTATTGAATTCAAATTCAGGCCTTTTTTTACAGGCACCTAACACTATCTGGTTATCTATTTAGGTACCGTATTACACTAATACAGGCACAGCAGTAACGACAGATTTATCTGAATATAAATTGTAGGCCTAGTATTTAGGCGCTGGATGACAGAATTAGACTTGGAAATGCACGGTAGCGTGTGAAGTTATTGAGGATGACCCTATCCGCACCTTCAATCTAATATACCCTTTTATGGATAGATTTAAACTTGGCCTGATAGAGCAGAAACCACTAATTTAGGGAATTGCTAAGTTGGGAATTGTATTTCAACCCAGAACAAAAACTGTGCTTCGGCAGACAGCAGACAGTATTACAATTGGCTAGCCACAGCTGAAACACCAGATTTAGGGTACTGCTATTTTGGCAATTGTATTTTACCCCTCAATAAAATAGCAAGCACAGCCAAGCCACTATTGATGATCGATCACTTCAGTAAATAAATCCCTGCCTAATATCGCCCTAACAGCAGCAGCTGCATCCTCTCCCTACACTGATCAGAGCAGAGTGACGTGTGGCGCTACGTGACTCCAGCTTAAATAGAGGCTGGGTCACATGCTGCACTGGCCAATCACAGCCATGCCAATAGTAGGCATGGCTGTGATGGCCTCTTGGGGCAAGTAGTATGACGCTTGTTGATTGGCTGCTTTGCAGCCTTTCAAAAAGCGCCAAGAAAGCGCCGAACACCGAACCCTAACCCGGACTTTCCGAAAATGTTCGGGTTCGGGTCCGTGACACCCCAAAATTCGGTACGAACCCGAACTATACAGTTCGGGTTCGCTCATCCCTAATCAAGAGAAATAGGTGAATAATCAAATCTATATTAAAAAAGTGGTATGTGCCTTTTGATATATGAGGTGAAACAAATCACCCCTTTTGATTAGTAATGTTAGTATTTTTTGGCACAAATTACGCCATTATTCATAAATGTCCCCCAATGTTTTAAAAAATGGCTATTAATTGTGTGAGTGAAATGACAACTACTGAAATGACAACTACTGCTTTTATGGAGCTTAGATAAATAATATATCACTGGTATTCAGGGGTGATTGCTATCATCTTATATAGCCTATTTCTCCTAAATTATATAGTTACATAGTTACAGTACATAGTTGATATGGTTGAAAAAAGACATAAGTCCAAGTTCAACCAAGGGATAGGTGGGGACGCGAAGCCCAAAAGGAATTGAGACTCAGATTTCTACACGTTTTCATAAGCATTAATGTTGTTTACTTTTAAAGTGTAACTGTCATATTTTTTTTATTTGCTAGTTTATTAGAGCTAGGCATGTATACCTGAGTTAGTCTTTCAATGATTACCAAAAGATCTATAATTACCTTATAATAACAGCTTTCATTAAAGTCTCCTGTCCCTTTCCACTGCTCCCTTAAAAGACCGTTGCTATGACTCATCTGTCTCTGGCTAGGAAGACAGAGGGGCTGTCCTTCACACTGCATGCCTGCATTAGGCTTCAGAGTGAGGAGGTGTGTCTCGCAGTAATCCAATCTGATTGGCTGGCAGGAAGCTGCTGGCTACAGCAAGTTTGTATGTGACCTGAGGGGAAGCAGTTTTGGCCACAGAGAACTGGCAGAGGAGCCATCTTGAGAAGATCCTCATAATGTAGGATTCAAAACAGCCGTAACTAAGTGGAAAATGAAGGGAAAACAGTGGTAAGTGAAGAAACTAAAGATTGCTTTATGCATCATGCTGCTGCAGCAGTAACATGCTAAAATACATTTTTTGATTAAAATATCCTTTAAGAATTAATCTAAACCCTTTTTAAAACTGTCCACTGTTCCTGCTGTGACCGCGTCCTTAGGAGGTATTTTCCACAGCTTACAGTTCTTACAGTAAAGAAGCTTTGACGCTTCTGGAGAATGAATTTTTTCTTCTCCAGTCAGAGGCAGTCCCCCCTTGTCTTTTGAGTGAATTTTACATGGAACAGTTTTTCACCGTATTTCTTGTATGGCCCATTTATATATTTGTACAGGTTAATCATGTCCCCCCTTAGACGTCTCTTCTCAAGACTAAATAAATTCAATTATTTTAATCTTTTTTTATAACTAAGACCCTCCATGCCCCTTATTAGTTTAGTCGCTCTCCTCTGTACGTTTTCCAGCTGTAGTGCGTCCTTTCTATGGACTGGTGCCCAGAACTGAACTGCATATACCAGATGAGGCCGCACCAACGCTTTGTAAAGTGGTAATATCACATCCCTGCCCTGCCAGTCCATGCCTCGTTTAATGCATGGCAATATCCTGGTAGCCTTAGAAGCAGCTGATTGTATTCCTTCTTTCTATTTGATGTCACTTTACCTAACTCACTTAATTTCACCGTTTTAAAAAGCTAAAAGTCTCAAAACAGTCATTGTTGGATAAAAACACAAATTCTTTTAGCGCATTCACAAATTCCCTTAGGGGAGTAATATATAGGGAGCTAAAACATAACCTTTACTTAAAATAATTAAAAATAAACATAACAGTACAATCAGTAGACAATGTACATACAGTACAGACCAAAAGTTTGGACACACCTTCTCATTCAAAGAGTTTTTTTTATTTTCATGACTATGAAAATTGTAGATTCACACTGAAGGCATCAAAACTATGAATTAACACATGTGGAATTATATACATAACAAACAAGTGTGAAACAACTGAAAATATGTCATATTCTAGGTTCTTCAAAGTAGCCACCTTTTGTTTTGATTACTGCTTTGCACACTCTTGGCATTCTCTTGATGAGCTTCAAGAGGTAGTCCCCTGAAATGGTTTTCACTTCACAGGTGTGCCCTGTCAAGTATTTCAACCCAGAACAAAAACTGTGCTTCGGCAGACAGCAGACAGTATTACAATTGGCTAGCCACAGCTGAAACACCAGATTTAGGGTACTGCTATTTTGGCAATTGTATTTTAGCCCTCAATAAAATAGCAAGCACAGCCAAGCCAAGCCACTATTGATGGTTAAAAATGGACTTGGTGGCAGCTTGTGCTGGCGCACCACAAGACACAAATTATATACATAACAAACAAGTGTGAAACAACTGAAAATATGTCATATTCTAGGTTCTTCAAAGTAGCCACCTTTTGTTTTGATTACTGCTTTGCACACTCTTGGCATTCTCTTGATGAGCTTCAAGAGGTAGTCCCCTGAAATGGTTTTCACTTCACAGGTGTGCCCTGTCAGGTTTAATAAGTGGGATTTCTTGCCTTATAAATGGGGTTGGGACCATCAGTTGCGTTGAGGAGAAGTCAGGTGGATACACAGCTGATAGTCCTACTGAATAGACTGTTAGAATTTGTATTATGGCAAGAAAAAAGCAGCTAAGTAAAGAAAAACGAGTGGCCATCATTACTTTAAGAAATGAAGGTCAGTCAGTCAGCCGAAAAATTGGGAAAACTTTGAAAGTAAGGGCTATTTGACCATGAAGGAGAGTGATGGGGTGCTGCGCCAGATGACCTGGCCTCCACAGTCACCGGAACTGAACCCAATCGAGATGGCTTGGGGAGAGCTGGACCGCAGAGTGAAGGCAAAAGGGCCAACAAGTGCTAAGCATCTCTGGGAACTCCTTCAAGACTGTTGGAAGACCATTTCAGAGGACTACCTCTTGAAGCTCATCAAGAGAATGCCAAGAGTGTGCAAAGCAGTAATCAAAGCAAAAGGTGGCTACTTTGAAGAACCTAGAATATGACATATTTTCAGTTGTTTCACACTTGTTTGTTATGTATATAATTCCACGTGTGTTAATTCATAATTTTGATGCCTTCATAGTCATGAAAATAAAACTCTTTGAATGAGAAGGTGTGTCCAAAATTTTGGTCTGTACTGTATATAGTGTTTTAAAAAAAATATTAGAACAATCTTACCAATTCAGGCATACCCCAAACCGACAGCCCAAGCGTGGTTTTGAGACTCAGAATGTCTTATCGGGTACCTTGGTATAGTTGCTAGGTACCTCGATGTACAGACACAGCAGGAAACCGATCTCCCTAATTATCCCTGGGTATGGGGAAGGGACATTGCTAATGACGTCCTACCTGTCTATACAGAGTACTTGCACCACAAGGGGCGACCCCATCCAGATGACATGGCGCAACGCGATTGGAGCGTGAGAGTTCACATGACTGAAGGCAGGGCTTCCTATAGGCGGCTGGCAATGACGCGCATATGCATAGCACGGCCTGTCTGACACTGCTTCATACTTTGATTTTCCTGTCTAGGAAAAGATCGACCATGTCCTTGATAACTACATTATGCCCCAGGTAGAATGTTATCTTGTTCTACATGATCGTTGCTTTGGGTGTTTGTCAGTGGAGCTGCACCGGAAGTGACATATGGTTGTGTCAGTGCGACTGATGTCACTTCCGGTCTTTACCACATTCCATCGCATGTGTAGGGCGTTTGACTAATTAAAGGGGTATATAAGACTTAGAAGCACAATCCATGTTTATCCCCTGAAGAAGCGACAGCGAAACGCGCGTCGGGGTCAGGATTTACTGATCTGTATTTATTGAGCAGCTATCTCTCCCACGTTTATCTCCATTCCATGCACTTTGCACTTTATTATTATCCATTGACTTGATACCTACTTGGCATTTGTCAGGGGTAGATGGGATTTACTGCATTTATTACATTGCTACATTACCAGCAGTCTAGTGTCATTTCTGTGTCTTCATTGCCATATATATGTTTTTTATCATCATGTTTAGTATGTAACAATGAAGATTTGGTATTTTTTACATTTGAACACGGCTGTGTTGCACATTTCTGGATTTAAATAAGCAAATAGTTATGAGCCTCCTATTGGATAATTACTCCTTGGGGGATTTTCTTTCAGCTGGCAATAAGTTATTTAACCCCAACTGGTGCAATGAGTTGCTTCTCATTTCTTAAACAACCATGTCGATAGACCCATCTAGTGGTCGTGGAAAAGATGTTAGTCTGTTTGAGAAGGGTCAAATCATTGGCATGCATCAAGCAGAGAAAACATCTAAGGAGATTGCAGAAACTACTAAAATTGGGTTAATAACTGTCCAACGCATTATTAAAAACTGGAAGGATAGTGGGGACCCATCGTATTCGAGGAAGAAATGTGGCGGGGAAAAAATCATGAATGATCGTGATCGGCGATCAATTAAACGTTTGGTGAAATCAAATCGAAGAAAAACAACAGTAGAACTCAGGGCTATGTTTAATAGTGAAAGTAAGAGCATTTCCACACGCACAATGCAAAGGGAACTCAAGGGATTGGGACTGAATAGCTGTGTAGCCGTAAGAAAACCACTAATCAGTGAGGCAAACCAGAAAAAAGGCTTCAATTTGCTAGGGAGCATAAAGATTGGACTCTGGAGCAATGGAAGAAGGTCATGTTGTCTGATGAGTCAAGATTTACCCTGTTCCAGAGTGATGGGCACATCAGGGTAAGAAGAGAGGCAGATGAAGTGATGCACCCATCATACCTAGTGCCTACTGTACAAGCCTGTGGGGGCAGTGCTGTGATCTGGGGTTGCTGCAGTTGGTTCTAGGTTCAGCAACAGTATGTGCTCCAAGAATGAGGTCAGCAGACTACCTGAACATACTGAATGACCAGGTTATTCCATAAATGGATTTTTTCTCCCCTGATAGCATGGACATATTCCAAGATGACAATGCCAGGATTCATCGGGCTCAAATTGTGAAAGAGTGGTTCATGGGGGATTGGGACATCATTTTCACACATGGATTGGCCACCACAAAGTCCAGACCTTAACCCCATTGAGAATCTTTGGGATGTGCTGGAGAAGGCTTTGCGCAGCAGTCAGACTCTACCATCATCAATGCAAGATTTTGGTGAAAAATTAATCTAACACTGGATTGAAATAAATATTGTGACATTGCAGAAGCTTATCGAAACAATGTCAAAGCAAATGAGTGCTGTAATCAAAGCTAAAGGCGGTCCAACTAAATATTAGAGTGTGTGACCTTATTTTTTTTGGTGGCGACTTTTTTTTTGGACAGGCAGTGTATATGTGTAAATTGGGATGTAATGTGTTTTTTTTTTAATGGGGAAGGTTCAGTCTTGAAATATTTTTTCAAAATTATAGTCCTGACTATAGATGAGCGAACCTTCAAAAAGTTAGCCAAGAAATTTGATTCGTTACGAATTAATTCGACACAAATCACTATAAAATCAGATATATCCGGGCCACTCTGCTTTAGGGTATGGCCACACGTATTCTAGACACTATTATCTGTAAACAAGAGTATTTGGCTATTTGCAAAAGGCTTTATGCACAATGCATCTTGTTTTGTCCTTATGGTTCTACACTATCTTTAATTCCAAAATCTTCATATGTTATATGTGTCGTGCCAAAAAGTTTCCAGTAAACCACGACAAAACCTATATTTTAATTCTGAGAACTGAATGCAGTTACCTTACACATTAAATTTTATCTTAGTGATACGATAAAATAAAGCATCTAACTGGTTGATCCATTCACACTTGACATTATGACAGTAAATGCTGTAGAATCCTGAATATGTCCTTCCATTTCTTTGTCACCTTTATCTGCCACTAGATGTCAGCACAATCTCACAATCTTCAGTATCTTTCTCATTTTCATTGTTTTTAGCGTAACTCATATTCCTGATATTAATTTTTATGGTAGTGCTGTAAGCAAGAAAGGATCATTAGCATTTGATTTAACAAGTTTCATCTAGATTTGCTAACTGTTAAGTAGAAATAATGTAGTTAATCCACTAAATCATTGCTTCTGTGTTGAAGGGGAAGCTATCATGAACTAAAATGAGAAACTACCGTATGTTTCGTCTTTATGCCATCAAATAATAAGGCGGGACCATAAGAAAATTACAGATTTATTATACTAGTGTCCAGTTACTCTAAAAAGACTGGCCAATTTTACTAGTTCTTAAAATCTGCTAAATCTGTACCAAGGCCATAACCTATAATGTATCATTTATGATACAAAAATCTTCGTATTTGGGAATATGTGGCCTTTTTTGTGCCCTTCGGCACTGGGGACCTGTTGTGACTGCTGCCTCTGCACCCCTTATTGCTATAACCCTGATATTACTGCTAATGTCTAACATATTAAATGAGTTTTCCCACAATTACATGTTATTCATTTTACAGATCATAAGATTTGAAGCATATTTTCCATTTACATGATTTTACAGTATGGTGCCACCTTGTGTTCAAAGAGTGCAACAACGTATATAACCATATTCTTAGCTGACTGCTGCTGGTCACATATGCTCAGTCACTACCCCAAAAGCAGAGCAGCTAATAGAAATTGATTACTTCCGTATGTTCACTGCTTATGAGCTAATATAAATATCTCCCCTGCAGAAAGCTATTTCTATTAGCTGCTCTGCAGTGAGCTGAGGATTGCTATGAAGATACCTGACTGTAGGGAGAGTAACTCAGCATGTGTGACCATTAGCATACAGCTTAGTAGACAGATCTGTACATTGCTATACACTTTAACCACTAGGTGGCACCATACTGTGTAACAAAATGTTATAACTCTATAACTAAATTTATAGCTAGCACATCCCCATAGCTCTGTGTGCTTTTATTGTCCCCATAGCTCTGTGTGCTTTTATTGTGTAAAAAAACCAATTTGATACATATGCAAATTAACCTGAGATGAGTCAGGGACAGGACTCATCTCAGATTAATTTGCATATGTATCAAATCGTTTTTTTTTACACAATAAAAGCACACAGAGCTATGAGGACTGGGTATTGTGGATGTGCTAGCGGCCATCTAGCAACCCGTGTCCTCAGCTCTATACACAAAATCCTGGTGACAGGTTCCCTTTAACATCTGCTCATTTGTCATTGGTCCCTATGGCAACTTTTCTTGCCCGCTCTTAACTGAATGCTTATTACCTTTAGCATAAAAGAGTCAGTATCACTATTGCACAATTGTCAAAAGGAAAAACGGTTACATGTTTGAACACTTTGCCGATTTATTTGGGTTATCTTATATTTATTTAAAGGGATTGTCCTATGAAAAATATTCTACAGTTTTCAAACCAGCACCTGGATCTGAATACTTTTGTAATTGCATGTAATTATAAATTTAGCATAGCCACTGAGTTATTCAATAAAATGTATCTGTATAGCACCACCTGCTGTTTGTTCTTTTTCTTATTTCTCTGTCCGGCTCACTGAGAAGGCCGCACATGCTCAGTTTCATCCTTCAGCTGCCTCCTGAGCTGTGATAGGGAGAGAGCTGCAACTGAATGGACACGCCCCCTGAGCTTCAGCAAAAAAGACACTCCCTTTGAGCTGCCAGCTTGATATAAATCTAGCAGAGAAAAGAATGGGTAGATCTCTGGATCCATGTGAGGTACAGGGCTCAGCTTTGCTAGAAAGAGATTGTCATGTACTATATGATATGATTTTCATTTTTTACAAAAATCATAGGACGACCCCCTAAAACGTTCACATTGTGTGACAATCATTTCATGTTATACAGAATAACACTATAACTTGGTTAAACTGGATGAAGCTCAAATGAATCTCTCATTATCTCAGCCTTCTTTGTGTGCATAGGGAGTACTGAACCCTGTATAGAATAGGCTAGGGTGTGTACTCTCCCCAGTTTCATATGGAGTTATGGTTGCAGAGGTCACATCATATGTAATCTAAGCTAGAGGGCACAACATGAGAGAAACTGGTTCACAGGGGACAAGATTTGTGAAGCACAGTAAGTGGGCAGATATAAGGCAGTATCTTGGGTGGTGTGTGTCAAGCAGGGAGCAGAGCAGAGGAGAATGTGCTGCACAGCAGTGAAGCCTTTTTGTGGTGGTGGTACATGCCTGCTGCTGCTCCACTGTTTCTGGCAGGCCTGGTTGCCACTCTTCTCACCAGCCCCTCCAGTCTCTCCCTCCTCTTTCCCAGTGGGACCAGCTGCCAGAGTTGCACCATCCTCTTCTCACAGGTCACAGCCTGCTTCTGCCTACATCAGCTTTGTTGCCGTTAGGGCATGTTTGCACTACCATAAGGGGCCAGTGAGCATGCACTCTCATCTTCACCAGCCAATGGTTAGCAGCCCTGGTGTACTTTAGTCACTGTCTCATTTGGAAGGGTGCCTGAGCAGTAGGTTCTCTAGTGAGGGTGTGTTTTTCCATTGTATGCCTGTACCAATTCTGACTGTTTCCTGGATTGTTACTCTTCTCTGCCTGTCCTGTGCCTGATCTCTATATTGACCCTTCACTGCCTGCCGTGACCTCGGCCTGTCCCTTACTATGATTTTGCCTGACCCTCTGTGTCCTGCATAGTTGTCTCTGATTCCCATGGGCCAGCTGTCAGTCATACAGACCCTAATACAGGAAGTAGCAGCCTGTTAGTTACCCTTCAGCAAAGTCTGTAACTAACAAAGTCAATTCATGTACAGGGGTTAAAGGGTGAAAACCAGTGGACAGCCAGGCTAAGATCCTTAGGAGCAGCCCAAAGTGAAATCTGTTGGCTGGCACAGTGGTGCAACACGCACAGCCGTAACAAGCCTGCATTCTTCCCGAGATCATTAAGGTCACTAAAGTTGACCACAGACTTGGAAACTGCAGGATGTGGCCAGTTAGTCTGAGCAGCAGCAAAGTTATCAGTGGCATGTGTCTATAGAGGAGTTCATCAAAAAGCAGGAGGCACCTGGTATACCAATGGCATGATTAGCTAAGACATCAGAGACTTTGTGGTTATAATTAAGTACATAGACTGTATTGTGTGAAAAATTCTAGAGACTGTTAAAGGAGGCACACACCCCGGAGAATACTAGGTATACCATACCAGCTGTTCTACTGTTCTTCACTGTTACTGATGTGTTCAGTTGTAACCTGTTAATAAGTCATGTAGTGATTAGTGAAGCATTGCTTTTTTGTAAGTCTGTTGCCTGTGCCATTTCTTGTGACATCCTTAGCTAGTCTCACTACATTACACATACGTGATGTGAAGATCTTCTACATTAATGTCACTCCATTCATTTTGTACTTCAGCAAACTTGTCCCCAATCACATAATTTTAAACTTTTGCATCTTTAATAATAAAATAAAACAAACAGATGTAAAAAAAAAAAGGTTTCTCCAGTTATGTTGCCTACAATGGGAAATATAATTTTTATCTATTTGTTAAGTGAATTTTCTTTTTGTTGTCTTTAGGGAAGGGCTAGACATCCAGCTGGGGTCTAAATGGATAGCATAATGCATAAATGAAAAGTGAAACCGAGTATTAAGGTAGACTGCTACATTATTTACAGCACTTACTGACCTATAACTGTAAGTCCCAAAACCATAGCTGGTGAATCTTAATTCCTTAACCTATTTCTGCAACTCAAGCACAATATTCTGTTTGTTAAAAATTTCCTTAGCAATAGTTTTCCCAAGCCTGGCCTCATTATTAGTCAGAGATAGCCTGAGGCTCTACCTCAGGGATTTTTCGATTCTAAACATAAGAACCCTCGCTTCTTAAAATTGGGCTGCTATGCTTTGGTTCAGTGGCTCTCGTGTTTATTTGGCAGTAAATGTAGGTGTTATAGTTTGTACATGCTATATTCTCTGTCCATATACAGCTACAGACCTTTCTAACAGCAGCCATTGGAAACAATAGCAAGTCATCAATACCATCTTATTAATGCTCATGACTGAGTACTACACACGCTGGAAGCTGAGGGTCTACCTATGTGGAACGATAAATAGTTATAATGAAATAATTAGCGTCAATGCCAATAACAATATAATAACTTGTTAACCATCTACCACGCTGCACATATGAAAATCACATTGTATGCTTACACTGTATATTTGCCCAGTATTTTGTTTTGTTTTTAAATTCAATTTCCAAATATATCATTAACACTTCCAATAAAAGGAGGATAAATAAAGGGAAAAACATTAGCACCCCAAATCCCCAAAACCTACTCACCTCTCCAAAATGGAAGAGGAAAGGCTCAAGAAGGTGTGTTCCAGTTAATTCAAGTTATGGCCCATCCACAGGATCGAAAACGAGTGAAGTCACCTATCTCCACTCCCACAGAGAATGAATAAAATGTCAATGTGAATTATTGTCCCACTCCTCCTCCACATGGAATGGCCACAGCACTGCTGAGATGTGCCAGCAGTGTGCCCTCTAATAGCACTGGCGTGTGGCTTATCCCCAGATTTTTCTAACATCAGTTTGTGCTACACTTATGCACCATACACCAATCTTCTCAAAGTATGGGTTTGTGAATTGTATACTGCTGACCTTGCATAAATGGGATTTGACAAGATAATTGCCTAAATATGACCAGGTCAGGGACATTAAAGAGGTTGTCAATCTAGATATGATATCTAGAACCAGATTTAACAGGACCTGTCATCTCCTGAATGGTCATCTACTCAGTCATGGTTATCTTTCTACTTATAATATATTAAATACTGAATTACATAAGAAAGCAGTTCTATACACTTTATAGTATAACATATGTGAACCCCAATCTATTACACTGAGGATTTGTTTCCTCATAGTATATTGGACATTGAACCAAAATGAATGCATAAGGCCTCACGCACACGACTGTAGTTATAATCCGCATCCGAGCCGCAGTTTTTGCGGCTCGGATGCGGACCCATTCACTTCAATGGGGCCACAAAAGATGCGGACAGCACACGGAGTTGCTCCGTTCCGTGGCCCTGCAAAAATAAATAAATATAGCATGTCCTATTCTTGTCTGTTTTGCGGACAAGAATAGGCATGTCTACAATGGGCTGCCCGTTTCGTTCTGCAAATTGCGGAAAGTACACGGGCGGCTTCCGTTTTTTGCGGATCCGCGGTTTGCGGACAGCAAAAAACGACACGGTCGTGTGCATGAGGCCGTATACTGTGCCTGGTAGGAA
Source organism: Bufo bufo (assembly GCF_905171765.1). NCBI lineage: Eukaryota > Metazoa > Chordata > Amphibia > Anura > Bufonidae > Bufo > Bufo bufo. The sequence continues at coordinate 499,267,097 of NC_053389.1, forward strand.
CCTGTGCTGGAATTGGGATTTACTTTGCAGTATAAGGCCTCATGAACACGACAGCTTTTCGGGTCAGCATCTGAGCTGCAGTTTTTGCGGCTTGGATGCGGACCCATTCACTTCAATGGGGCCGCAAAAGATGCGGACAGCACTCCGTGTGCTGTCCGCATCCGTTGCTCCGTTCCGTAGCCCCTCCAAAAAAATATAACATGTCCTATTCTTGTCTGTCTTGCGGACAAGAATAGGCATTTCTACAATGGGTCGCCCCCGTTCCGTTCCGCAAATTGCGGAAAGCACACGGGGGCGGCTTCTGTTTTTTGCGGATCCGCGTTTTGCGGACTGCAAAAATGGAACTTTCGTGTGCATGTAGCCTAAAAGGCAAGTTGTTTTCTCCTATTTGTGTAGAGAAGATGAGCTCTTGCTTTTGTATAATGAACATAAGCACCAGTCATACATAGCCCTACATAGTACAGATATGTGATCTGTGACCATAATTAACCTCTATGATGTTGAATCTGCTGTGATGTTTTATTTTCATGATCAAATTATTAAGCTTGTTTCACACTTGCGTGAAACACATCCGACAGGCTGTTCTGGACAAGGAACAACCAGGGCCGTTTCTGCCATGAGGCAAGATGAGAATATCGCCTCAGGCGTCAGTTTTCAGTATTTTTGAGGGGGCGGCACCCACGCAGCAGTTAAACACTGCTGGATGCTGCCAGTGTTCCCTTTAAGCTGTGCAGCTGAGCAGCTTCCATAGTGCTCCACAAAGTTTTACATAGGACTGCAGGTAACACTACCACATTATCAGCACTAGTGTTATCTGTGGTTTTACATAGGACTGCAAGTAATACTACAAAATTTTCTGTACTCAGAGAGTTATCACTGTGTTATCTGTGGTGTTACATAGGACTGCATGTAACATCTAATACATTATCTGTACTCAGAGAGTTATCACTGTGTGATCTGAGGTGTTACATAGGACTGCAGGGGACATCTACTATATTATTTGTACTCAGAGATTTATCACTGTGTTACCTGTGCTGTTACATAGTACTGTGATATCAACATTATCTGTACTCAGAGAGTTATCACTGTGTGATCTGAGGTGTTACATAGGACTGCAGGGGACATCTACTATATTATTTGTACTCAGAGATTTATCACTGTGTTACCTGTGGTGTTACATAGGACTGCATGTAACATCTAATACATTATCTGTACTCAAAGAGTTATCACTGTGTGATCTGAGGTGTTACATAGGACTGCAGGGGACATGTACTATATTATTTGTACTCAGAGATTTATCACTGTGTTACCTGTGCTGTTACATAGTACTGTGATATCAACATTATCTGTACTTGTACTGCCCCAGATCGGGCAGGATAGTCTCAGAATTCAGTGGCTACTTAGCTTTCATACTATTTTTTTTAATGGTAGGGTGGTGCCATTTAAATTTTTGCCTCAGGCAGCAGAAGAGCTAGAATCGGCCCTGGGAACAGCCTGTCAGATCTGTCTTTGCCGGGCACAGCCATGCACTGCCAGCATTCTATCTGGCCCCATTCACTATAATGGGGGCCGGCAGAGATCCAACCGCAACGCGGCAAACATACCGAGAAGCGCCCCGGCAAATACAGCTGCACACAGCAGTTTTCGTATGGAATGCCGGCTGCGCCCAGCAAGGACGAATCCGACAGGCTGTGTGAAACAAGTGTGAAACAAGCCTTAGACTACAGATGCTGTCATAAGTCATCTTCTGCAAGGAAATAAAGAAAAGAATTCCCAAAGGAAAGGTTCCTACAACTAGAACTACTGCTCTGATCAGCTTCTGTGATGGATGACTAAAAAAGATGGAAGAGCACTTATATGAAAACAGATTATGCATTGATTTAAAAAACTCATGATGTGTCAATCCCATTTTATAGCTTATCATGTCTAAGATATTTCATTAAAGAAGTTGGCCACCATATGCATAAAAAAAATAAAGGGTCCCAGATAATAACTAAAGCCACGAGGTATTTGTATCATGAGAGATATACTGTGTACATATAATTTTTCTAATGTGTTCAGCATAGCATGCTCCCATAGACGAGAGGCTGCAGCTTCAAAGTGAAAGTAAAAATCCCAGCATGCATCACAGCAAGCATCTTCAGAGGAGCAGTCACATGACATCCCTGGCCAAAAAAAAATAAAAAATCGTGTCACCATTTTCTGAAAGCTATACTTTTTTTTTTTGCCAATCATCTTGTGCACCGGGTCATTTTTTGCGGGAAGAGTTGATGTTTTTATTGATACCATTTTTGGGTACATATAATTTTTGGATCATTCAATATTACTCTTTATGGGTCAAGGTGAGCCCAAATTATTATTTTTTTTTACACAGTTTTTATTTTATTGTTTTACACCATTCACCTGAGGGGTATCCTTTTTCTGAAAAAGATTTTTTTATTTTTTGGGCGATTGTCTTATGTAGGGGTTCATTTTTTGCAGGATGAGATGATGGTTTTATTGGTACTATTTTGGGGTACATATGACTTTTTGATCACTTTATATTATGCTTTTTGTTAGGCAAGGTAACCAAAAATGGCTGTTCTGGCACAGTTTTAATTTTAGTTTTTTTACAGTGTTCATCTGACAGGTTAGATCATGTGCTATTTTTATAGAGTAGTTACGGACGTGATCTTATCAAATATGTCTACTATCTTTGTTTGTTTGTTTCAGTTTTACATAAAGCATTTTTGAAAAAAAAAACATGTTTTTGTTTCTCCATTTTCTGAAAGACATATTTTTTCTATTTTTCTGCCAATAGTCTTGTGCAGGGGCTCATTTTCATTGGTCCCAATTTTGGGTACATAATATTTTTTGATCATTCAATATTATACTTTATTGGGCAAATAGAGCGATAAAATTGGTTGTTTTGGCACACTTTTTATTTTTATTTTTTTACGGCATTTACCTTTTGGCAGAAGAGTGTGTGATATTTTTAAAGAGCAAGTTGTTACGAAAGCAGTGATACATAATTTGTCTATTTTTTTTATTTATTTTGGCTTTACACAATAAATGCATTTTAGAAAAAAAAACATGTTTTTGTGTCTTCATTTTCATTTTCTGAAGGCCATATTTTTTTCATTTTTTCGGCGATTGTCTCATGTAGGGGCTCATTTTTTTTCAGGATGAGATGACAGTTTGATTGGTACTATTTTGGGGTACATACGACTTTTTGATCACTTTTAATACCTTTTTTGAGAAGTGAGGTGGGAAAAATTTCAATTCCATCATAGTTTTATGGCGCTCACTTTGTTGGGAAAGTAACATGATCCTTTTATAGATCAGATCGTTATGGACGCACTGATACCAAACATGTGTAGTGTATTTCATTTTTTTAAATTTTTTAATCAAAAATGTGTGTCCTTAAGAAGAAATTCGATTTTTTTTTTTACTTTTTTTCACTTTTTTTTAAAACTTTTTTTTTACCCAGACCCACTTGGTTCTTGAAGATCCAGTGGGTCTGATGGTTTACAAAACACTGCAGTACACTGTATAGTGTACTGCAGTGCATTGTCACTCACAGTAAGCCTGATCAGGCTCCTGCCTTTAGCAGGAGCCTGATCATCTATACCAAGGCAAGCCGGATGCCTGTGAAGGTGTCCGGTTGCCATGGTAATCATTGGGATGCTGCCACAGCAGCGCAGTGCCCGATGGGAGAGGGAGGGAGCTCCCTCCATCTCTTAACCCCTTCCATACAGCGGTCCCTATGGACTGCAGCATGGAAGAGGTTAAACGGCCGACATCGGTGCCAACACCGATGTTGGCCGTTTCAAGCAGAGTGTGAGCTGCATATTATAGCTGACACTCTGCTAACCGCTCGGCCATCCTGAAACAGATCGGGGCGGGAGGGGGGCAGAAGGGGGATCAGCGGCGCGGCTGCCGGCCATCCTAAAATTAGGGGGGCACAATGGGAGCTGGAGCCCACGGGAAGAGGGGGATATTATATATACACACATTTTAGAAAATTCTGATCCCCATAGACATGGACTGTGGGGATCAGAATCTTTCAGCCAGCATTAGGATCCTGTGATTGACTAGTCTGTACAGACTAGCCGATCAGAGCGATCGCCGGGAGGCAGACTGGACATGCGCTGCTCTTAGGCAGATTAGGAAAAGCAGTGCATGTGCAGTTACAATAAAGGCATGGACGAGCTTTCTCTAAAGCTTCTCCATGTCCCGTGCAGCTCCTCCATGTCTCCATGTCAGGGGGCGTGGCTTACTATAAAAAGATTACCAGACAGATTTTTTTAAATAAAATATATCTGGAATCTCTTTTTTACCCTGCCTCCAACAATGTTGTGTGGCCAACCCCTTTAAGGTGGGACAAGATTGAGAGGTACAGCTTTGCTCCTTTCTCTCAACAGAGGTGTTTCCATCTAATGGTATCTCATGGAGCGTCCTGATTTATGTTTGTGTTTATTACAATCATTTACCAGGTCTTGGAAAATACAGCAATAGAGTTAAAGGATAGGTCATGAATAACAGATTGGTGGGGATCCGACTCCCGACACCCATTGTATCTTTGTGCAGTAGTGCATCTTTTTCCTCTGTGGTGTCATCATTTCTCAGAACATGCACAGATCTTGAGAGACGGAAGCCGTAACTTTATAACTGTTTTGACTTTAATGCTCTGCTGCTCGCTCATTTCGGATGTGATAGGAATTACACATAACATTGATTATGTGCAGGCCGTATTAGAGGATTATGTGGGGTTTGAACTGTACAAGCTTTACAATCTCTCCATCTGGCTGGGTGAATCAAGCTGACAGAAGTAGAAGACAGATTCTCAGGCTGTAGGAGCACATTTCCACAGCTCTTACAAACCAGCACTTAAATCCTTAATTCACTAACTAATTTTCATAGTGTAGGGCAAGGGAACTGGCAGGGCAGTAATTTAATGTGCTGGTGCCAGTAATAAGGTTATTCTTTATGTACAATCAATAATACTCACACTGGGTAGAGAAGATTAAACAATGCTGGGGGATAACTTTGTTAGGAATTTGTTATTTTTGTCATTGGCAATTTTTACCCTGCTGCATCATGGTGGTGGGCCAAAATTATAGATACAGATAGTTACTAGTCAATGGTTTTGTATATACACTGAACAAAAATATAAACGCAACACTTTCGATTTTGTTCCCATTTTGCATGAGCTGAACTCAAAGATATGAAACATTTTCTACATACACAAAAGACCCATTACTCTCAAGTATTGTTCATAAATCTGTATAAATCTTCTCCTTTGCCAAGATAATCCATCCCACCCCATAGGTGTGGCATATCAAGGTGCTGATTAGACAGCATGAATATTGCACAGGTGTGCCTTAGACTTCCCACAATAAAAGCCCACTCTGAAATGTGCACAGTTTTGCCTTACTGGGGTCAAAAAACCAGTCTGTATCTGGTGTGGCCACCATTTGCCTCACGCAGTGCAACACATCTCCGTCGCATAGAGTGGATCAGGTTGTTGATTGTGGCCTGTGGAATGTTGGTCCACTTCTCTTCAATAGCTGTGCGAAGTTGCAGAATATTGGCAGGAACTGGAACACGCTGTCGTATACGCTGATCCAGATCATCCCAAACATGCTCAATGGGTGACATGTCTGGTGAGTATGCTGGCCATGAAAGAACTGGGATTTTTTCAGCTTCCAGGAATTGTGTACAGATCCTTGCAATATAGGGCCGTGCATTATTATGCTGCAACATGAGGTGATGGTCATGGATGAATGGCACATCAATGGGCCTCAGGATCTTGTCAGGGTATCTCTTTGCATTCAAAATGCCATCAATAAAATGCACCTCTGTTCGTTGTCCATAACATATGCCTGCCCATACCAAAACCCCAGTGCCACCATGGGCCACTCGATACACAACACTGACG